>NC_060139.1:264732746-265371746 GCF_021461385.2 Schistocerca piceifrons | reverse complement strand
GAGTGTATGCTTTATTAGCTGATGTTACTGATAACAGGGAGACTCTTTCATTGGGAGACGTGAAGTCAATAACTGAGTCGAGTATGGAAGTGTGTACGGCGATTCCTGTTCCGAAAAGTGGTAGTTTGTCTCTTACTTTAATGGCAAGTTTGCCCTTGTAGATCCTGTAATTCTCTGTGTTAAAGTGTCCTAGTGTCCTTCATCTGTGAATCTTGTCTCTTGCAGTGCAGTGATTTTCAGGTTAAATTTTCCCATTGCGTTGGTGAGTTGCTTTAATTTGCCTGTTTTAGTGAGGGTGTTCACATTAATTGTACCAATAAAATTTTTACGTTTCGTTTTGAGAGTGTTGATTATTTATTTATTATATTTATATTATCTATTATTATATTATATATATATATTATTTATTTATTTATTACATTTGACCACGTTGATTATTTGCATATGCCGCATTGTGTTGGGTGTGTGGCAGTGCGTGCTGATCAGAAATTTTTTGAGAGACTGCAAATTCCTTATTGTGGCTTTAAGGACGCCGTCCGTCAGAGATCTGAGTTCTGTTTTCAAGGCAACTGTTTTTAGTGTAATTCTTCATGCCTTCCCGGCGATCTGTTGACATCTTGGATATTCGGGAATCCAGCCGGATGTTCGCGTCGTTCTCGCACGATATTTCAACAGCGTGCCGCGCTGTCTTCTTCAGGTGCTGCCTGAGACTGGTCCTTGGGTCGTTTTTTTTTTTGCACTTTTCATTCTCTGCCCAGGGGGGACAGAGCGGGCTGTTTTAGGGCTTGCTATTTGCCCTTTTCAGCCATGGGTTTGTCCATTTTATTTTTAAACAATTTTTACATTTGTCTTGCTACATGGTGCAAGTTTCCTTTTGGTCTTTAACAATTACAAAGATCTTTAGATATTTTAACATTTACTGTGGGATTTTAACAATTTCAATGATATTTTAGCAGTTTTAGTGATATTTTAACAAATACAATGATATTTGGACAACTACAATAATATTTTAGCAATTTCAGTGGTATTTTAACAATTTGGTTAATATTACATTACAGTTTCGTTTTTCATCAGTTTATTTTACAATTCATTTATTCTTAGTCGTTAATAGTTTATAATTACAGTTATAATATGAGCAACTGCTTATTCTACTATACATATGGATTTGTTTTGTATTTCTTATTTAGTGTACATGGCGGGGGGGGGGGGGGAGTAGAGGGAGTTGGGTTAGGTGTATTTTGGTGGTTCTTTGTGGGCCATGTTCTTGTGTGTCTGGTGGTGTCTGTGTTTTATGCTTGAGTCCTTTCGTCTAGGTGTGGGGGGATGGTGGTGTTTGCTGTTAGTGGTGCTAGGATTGGGGCGAGATCGGGGTACATCTTAGCTGTGTTGTGGGCGATTGTGTGGGTGGGTGTTGTGTATTTGTATTTGGGTTTCCTTTTTGTTCTGTGGTTGACTGTGATTAGGTCCTCCATGTCCGGTCTTTTGTTTAGGATATGATTTCCGTATCTGGCTCTCATTTTGGCTAATCTGGTTTGTAGTGGTTCCATTCTGGTTGTCTCATATACTTCATTGCTTGGTGTCAGATACGGCAGCCTTGCGATACTTCGTATTAGTCTGCGTTCTGTGCTGTACAGTCTTTTTGCAATCGGTGCATGTATGCCTCCCAGGGGGGCTGCCGCATACTCTAGAACTGGACGAATGAAGGTTTTGTAGGTATGTAGTGCCATTTGAGTGTTGCAGCCATGGAAGCGTCTTTGCACTTGTCGTATTAGGTTTTGTCTGAGTCGGATTTTGTTAAGGAGGTACGTCAGGTGGGTTTTCCAGTTGAGATGTTTGTCTAGGTATACTCCGAGGTATCTAGCTGTATCGTTTAGTTGTAGGGGGCTGTTCCAGAGGGTTAGTCGGATGTCATGTTCGTTCTGTTGTTTCTTTTTTGTTAAGTGTCTGTGTCTGAAGAGGACTGTCTGTGTCTTGGTTGGGTTAGGTCGTATCCTCCATTTTGCCATCCAGGTTTCTAGGCGGTGGAGGTATGTGGTCGTCTTTCGTTGCAGTGTCGTTGTGCGTAGTTCCGTACACCAGTAAGCCGTGTCGTCTGCATATAGTCCCATTTCTTCGTGGGGAGTCGTTACGGTCGGTATGTCAGCAGTGTAAAGTGTGTACAGTAGTGGGGACAAGATGCTGCCTTTGGGGGACGCCAGCTTGCGGGGTAAAGGCTTCTGACACCTGACTGGCGACGTGCACCCTGCAGGTCCGGTTGGTGATATAGGATTGGATAGTCCTGACTACTTTGGTTGGGATGCCGATGCTGATTAGTTTGAACAGAAGGCCCTGGTGCCATAGTTTGTCGAAGGCCCGTTCAAAGTCCAGGAACACTGCGAGTGTGCAGTGTCCCTGGTTGAACCCTTTGGTGATGCTGTCTGTCAGTTTAAGGAGGGGGTAATTGGTCGAGTGGTTGTGTCTGAATCCTGCTTGTGTGAGGGGGAGTAGGTTTTTCGTCTCGACATAAGTCCTTATGCGGTTCGTTATTATTCGTTCGTATGTTTTCCCTATCACGTCCAGTAGGGATATCGGTCTGTATGATTTTGGGTCTGTCCTAGGTTTGTCAGGTTTAGGTATCATGATAGTCTTGCTTGTCTTCCAGTTCGTTGGTATTGTCTCATTGTGTAGGCAGTAATTAAAGATAAGGGATAGGATGAGAATTATGACGTGGAGGGGGGCTTTTTGTAGGTGATTACGTCTAATTTCATTCTGTCCGGGGGCGGAGTTGCGTCCTGAGAAGATTGCGTTTTCTATTTCTATGTCTGTGATGTCTTTGGTGAGGGCCTGCTGTTCTTTGGTTTCAGTTGTTGGGGCGTTTATCAGGGTTCCTAGTTGTATGTCTACATGTCGTCTGAATATGTCATCAAATCTGTTGTTGTTCGGGAATGAGTATACGTCTTGTAGTGTTTGTTTAAAGGCTGTTGCTTGCTCGAGGGGGTCTGTTCAAGGTTCATTGTTTACTGTCAGGGTGTTGGCGTGTGTCTGGCGTTGCCCTGTGAGTGTTTTGAAACTCTTCCAGAACTTGCCCCCACTCCTGTAGTCCAGTTTGCTGCATGTGTCGTCCCATTGGAGTTGTCTGTGTCGATCTAGTCCAGTATTTATGCCTGGGAGGAGCTGGGCGTTCCCTAATCGGTCCGCGCCGGGTCGAGTGTTCCATCTGTGGTCCGCGCCCGCCAGACTCGGCTTCAATGGACCCCTCCAGTCGCGGATGTTCTGACTGCCGTCGGCGCCCGTTCTAGACGTCCTCAACGGATGTGGTTGTCATCTGAGATGTGTCAGACCCGATCTGAGATGTTGGGTACTCTATCTCCTGACTGTTACTATGATTTCCACTTCTGTTTCGTGCTGGGCGCTCCCTAATCGGTCCGCGCCGCTTCGTGTGTTCCGTCTGAGGTCCGCGCCAACCAGACGCAGCTACATTGTCCCTCTCTGGTCGCCGGTGTTCCCTCCGTCGTCCGCGCCCGGCCTGGCCGTCTTCTGAAGTCGAGTTCATGATCTGGGGTGTGTCAGATCTAGTCTCTAATGTGCGACACCTTGTCTCACGGCTGTTCTCTCGGTCACCACTTCTATTTCTTGTAGAATCCCGGAGTGTCCTGCATTGAGTTTTCACAAGCTCAAGCGCTGGATTCCAGGCAGTGCTGATTTGGTATCCCGAGTCACGGTTGATTAGATTGTATGTGACCTTAATCTCAATGGATTTTTTAATGACACTGTCCCAAAATCTTGAGGTCTGTGTCACAATCTTGGTGTCATTGTAATCCATTGAATGACCAAGTTCCAGACAATGCTCTGCTATGGCTGATTTAGTTGCCTGCCTGAATCTGGTATGTCTCTGGTGTTCTTTACACCTGATGTCCACAGTTCTGATGGTCTGGCCAATGTATGACATCCCACACTGGCATGGTATGTTGTAAATACCTGGCTTGCATAGCCCCAGGTCATCTTTTACATTGCCCAGCATAGCCCCAATTTTGGTGGGTGGGCAAAATATGCTCTTGATGTCATATTTCTGGAGAATCCTGCTGATCTTAGCAGAGATAGGTGCAGCGTATGGCAGGTATGCCACCTTCTTTGCCTCTTCTGGTTCTTCTTCTGGATCCTTTGACCGGTTGGCAGGTTGAAGTGCCTTCTGGATATCTCTAGAGGTGTACCCATTCCTGCTGTTCTATTTCTGTGGTCAAACTATCAGGATCTGACAGAGTTTGTGCTCTGTGGACCAGTGTTTCGAGCACTCCATTCATCTGTGCCGGATGGTGGCAACTGCTGGCTTGTAGGTATAAGTCAGTGTGCGTAGGTTTGCGGTACACACTGTGTCCAAATGTGCCATCTGCCTTTCTCTTCACCAGAACTTCCAAGAACGGAAGTAGTCCATCATTTCCATTGTGAACTGAATGTTCGGATGGCAAGAGTTCAGATGTAGCAGGAACTCATCTAACTTCTCTCTACCATGGGGCCAGATGACAAAGGTATCATTAACATACCTAAAAAAAGCACTTGGGTTGATATGTGGCTGAAGAGAGTGCCTCCTCTTCAAACCTTTCCATAAATAGGTTGGCCACCACTGGCGATAGAGGGCTGCCCATCGCCACCCCTTCTGTTTGTTTGTAAAATTGACCCCCATATAGAAAGTACATCGAGGTGAGTACATGCCTGAATAGGTCAAGGAGAGCCCCTTCGAACTTCTCTCCAACAAGCTCAAGTGCCTCCTTCAGTGGTACCCATGTGAAGAGAGACACCACATCGAAACTAACCATGATGTCTGTGTCTGTGATGTGTTACTAGCCCAGTCGTTGCAGGAAATCCTCTGGGTTCCGGATGTGATGTGCACATTTATCCACATGTGGTGTCAACATCATCTTCAGGTATTTCTCCAGTAGGGTAAGTTACTGCGCCGATATTGCTGACAATAGGTCGTAGTGGAACCCCATCCTTATGAACCTTGGGGAGTCCATAAAATCTAGGTGGTGCTGGCGCTTTGGGATGCAGCTTCTTGATGACTTGTTCAGGCAGGCCCGTCTCCTTCAACAGAGCCCTGGTCTTTTTATCCACTTTCTCTGTAGGGTCCCTTGCTATTGACCTATATGCAGGATCCTCCAGAAGTTGTTGCACCTTTCTGTCATATTCTGTTTTCTTTAGGATGACTGTGGAGTTCCCCTTGTCTGCGGGCAACACCACAATGCTGTCATCCTCCCGGAGACGCCTCAGTGCCACCCTTTCATCACCTGAAATGTTGGATTTGGGTGGCTTGGTCTTGGTGAGCGCCCTGCAGGTCTCTCTTTGGATCTCTTCGGCCACACTAGAAGGTAGGGTGTTGGCCACTTGCTCAACTGCACTGATGAAGGCTGTGACAGGCACATTTCTAGGGGTCACTGTGAAATTGAGGTCCTTGCTAAGTAAGGTGGTCTCATCGAGCTGCTTGTCACTTAGAGCACCTCAACAACAAGGTGCAACAGACTGGGGACACACGCACGGTGGTCAATCTAAGTGGCAAGCAGCTCGATGAGACCACCTTAAAAGTACTTAGCAAGGGCCTCAATTTCACAGTGACCCCTAGAAATGTGCCTGTCACAGCCTTCATCAGTGCAGTTCGATGGGGCTCTCCTTGACCTATTCAGGCATGTACTCACCTCGATGTACTTTCTATATGGGGGTCAATTTTACGAACAAACAGAAGGGGTGGCGATGGGCAGCCCTCTATCACCAGTGGTGGCCAACGTATTTATGGAAAGGTTTGAAGAGGAGGCACTCTCTTCAGCCACATATCAAGCCAAGTGCTTTTTTTAGGTATGTTGATGATACCTTTGTCATCTGGCCCCATGGTAGAGAGAAATTAGATGAGTTCCTGCTATATCTGAACTCTTGCCATCCGAACATTCAGTTCACAATGGAAATGATGGACTACTTCCGTTCTTGGATGTTCTGGTGAAGAGAAAGGCAGATGGCACATTTGGACACAGTGTGTACCGCAAACCTACGCACACTGACTTATACCTACAAGCCAGCAGTTGCCACCATCCGGCACAGAAGAATGGAGTGCTCGAAACACTGGTCCACAGAGCACAAACTCTGTCAGATCCTGATAGTTTGGCCACAGAAATAGAACAGCAGGAATGGGTACTCCTCTAGAGATATCCAGAAGGCACTTCAACCTGTCAACTGGTCAAAGGATCCAGAAGAAGAACCAGAAGAGGCAAAGAAGATGGCATACCTGCCATACGCTGGACCTATCTCTGCCAAGATCAGCAGGATTCTCCAGAAATATGACATCAAGAGCATATTTTGCCCACCCACCAAAATTGGGGCTATGCTGGGCAATGTAAAAGATGACCTGGGGCTATGCAAGCCAGGTATTTACAACATACCATGCCAGTGTGGGATGTCATACATTGGCCAGACCATCAGAACTGTGGACATCAGGTGTAAAGAACACCAGAGACATACCAGATTCAGGCAGGCAACTAAATCAGCCATAGCAGAGCATTGTCTGGAACTTGGTCATTCATTGGATTACAATGACACCAAGATTGTGACACAGACCTCAAGATTTTGGGACAGTGTCATTAAAGAAGCCATTGAGATTAAGGTCACATACAATCTAATCAACCGTGACTCGGGATACCAAATCAGCACTGCCTGGAATCCAGCGCTTGAGCTTGTGAAAACTCAACGCAGGACACTCCGGGATTCTACAAGAAATAGAAGTGGAGACCGAGAGAACAGCCTTGAGACAAGGTGTCGGACATTAGAGACTAGATCTGACACACCCCAGATCATGAACTCGACTTCAGAAGACGGCCAGGCCGGGCGCGGACGACGGAGGGAACACCGGAGACCAGAGAGGGACAATGTAGCTGCGTCATTGAGAAACAAAAATATAACCTTGTAAATCATATCTCGTTGTTAAATTCTACTACTATATACTTTGCGAAACTAAAATATAACCTTGATAATTATATAAACAAGTTAATTATGTATTGTAATACTAAATGTTAATTGTTAATGACCACATCAAAAGTGCAAAAAATCTGTAAAGCACCTTTCTGCAAGCACTTCAAATTGTATTAAAAAGAAAATAAAATTGTAAATCTCGCCTAAGGCTAAAAAGTGCAACAATGCAAGCACTAGAATAGCCCGCCCTCCCCCCTAAGGGAAGGGAATGAAATGTACTAAAAAAAAAAAAAAAAACACCCAAGGACCAGTCTCAGGTAGCACCTGAAGGAGACAGCGAGGCACGCTGTTGAAATATCGTGCGAGAACGACGCGAACATCCGGCTGGATTCCCGAATATCCAAGACGTCAACTGTTTTTAGTGTTTGAGGTGAATGAATTTTAAATGATATTGGAAAATTTCAGTTAATTGTTAAAAATTATTGAAATTCATGGACGCTTTCTTTTTGTATAGTACCATTGAGTGTTTAAAATACTTCCACCAGCAAAATCTGCAACGTTGCAGTAAGGCAATAAGGAGTATGTCAGCTAAGGCCATATTATTTATGCAGTTCTGTTTCAGGGTAAACTGTCGTGTCTGGTTGCATTCCACCGGCAGCCATTCTGCGGTTGCGCTGTCACTCTCTCTCCCGCCACCCCTCCCCACACCCCCTTTCAGCGACAAGGAAGCAGACGTCTGGAAGACACAGGCGGACTTATTTTTATTAGAGATTTAAATGAAAGAAACATTTAGCTCAACCGACCATCAGTCAATAAAACCCAACCCTCCGTTTCCCAACCAAGCTACGTGGCACAATGCTACAAGCTTTTCTGTTCTGTCCACTTCATAAATTTCTTGTAACCACTTCCACACAACTCATAAACAAATGAAAGTGACATATAACATATTACTAACTGGAAGAGCTACAGTTGCGTGATGGGTGTGCAAAACGGGAGCCACACACATATTCAGTCTGGATAATATAAACTATCTGATTAAAATATCTGGACGCCTATTAGCGGACATTAGTATGGGGTATGCCCACCTTCCGCCTCTATGACGGCTTGATCTCTGCTGAGGACATTTTCAACGAGGTGTCAATGTCTGTGGAAAAGTGACAGACCATTCTCCCTCAAGATCCGAAACGAGAGAAAATAGTGTTGCTGGACGATGGGGTCTGGAGCCAAGTCGACATTCCAACTCATTCCAAAGGTGTGCTATTCATAACGGGACTCTGGCCAAGCGTCCATTCCAGGAATGTTATTTGCCACAAACCAAAAGGTTCAAATGGCTCTGAGCACTATGGGACCTAACAGCTGAGGTCATCAGTCCCCTAGAACTTAGAACTACTTAAACCTAACTAACCTAAGGACACCACATACATCCATGCCCGAGGCAGGAATCGAACTTGCGACCGTAACAGTCGCGCGGTTCTGGACTGAAGCGCCTAGAACCGCTCGGCCACCATGGCCGGCTGCCACAAACCATTGTCTTAAGGATTCCGCATCAAATTACACACAGAAAAGCATTATTTACTTTACCAATAACAGCAACCTATAGCGAAGCTTTCTCTGTGCACTCTACACAATTAAACACTTTCTCGGCACTGTAGGCACTAGAACAGACAGCTTTCGTATATAACTGATGAATACGTCTTGTAGTTACTCCTCTTTTAAAGCCTCAACGACTAATGGTACATACAAGCAATCAGTGTGAACGTTATAAATTTTTACGCAAATTGGAGAATACGTTCACAAGCCAAAGATATTATTTTATATTATTTATCTTTCGTCGTCAATCAACGTTAACCTCCATAAACAGCGCCTTGCTACAGCAGTATCCTTGACTCAATTGAAATTTTATCGTAATAAACTATAATCAATCTTTAGAAATAAATGGAATAACTTTTCATTTATAATTAGTCACATTTTAACAAAACGTGAACTTACTTTCCCTGTCTAAATAAAGATTATCTTCCGTTTCGTTGCAGGTTATTAACTGAAAAATAGTATTCCTTCTCTTTAGGGTTTTTTTTTCCTTTGAACTTTGCTTCTACCAATATGTCAATTGGCCTTTGGATTTGCTTTGATACGAAAAGATATATTTTAGATGTTAATCAGCTCTGAAATAAACTTTTGAATACTTTTCTTGTAATAGTTTAGGAATAAAGGAGAAGTCGGGCACTGACTTTCTCAGTTTAAAATAGTTAATTCCTTATTTCCTGCCATTAATTCAGGTACAAGTTAGAGTTTTACTGTGCGAGTGCCTGTTCTCTATTCGAGACCCCACTAAGTGGAAATGTAATAAAGAAAAAGTAAAAACAAAAAACCTGAGTGTCATCGCCACTATGTAAACCTTAAATAAATAATAAAAAAAACGAAGCTCAACCACTTCAGGCATTGATTTGCGCGACCCGCTAATATTTAAAACTCAAAACATAGCACGCAATGATATCTTTTAGAGAGAATTAGGGTGTTCTCTAATGAATGCTTATTGATCTGTCGTTGAGGGACAAGGGGAAAAGCTCTAAAATTCGAAGTAGGTTTCCGATAGTTTCTCAATAAAAACTTTTACGTAGGACGACCGTTCTCTTTAATACAGACTACACATTCAATGCATCCAACGAGATTTCCGGAATTAATTATATTATCGATGCTCATGCCAAGTCACACAACAAATTATAACCAAATAAATCTAAGTCACTATTCCTCAGTGCTTGGGTACACCTACACAGCTACAATCCAAGCAATGCAACGCTACTATCCCTTAGTGCGTCCTTTAATCCTCAACTACAAAATGGCTAAACGGCTTCGCGTGAACATTTCTCTTCATATACACCATCCAACGGAAAATCCCCCCAAAATGTTGAAACACGGTCCGACTACTGACTGTAATATCCACGCCTATATTTTATTCAGAATAATATTCACGATAGCATTGTGTGTGGAATGTGAATGAGCATTAATCGTATTCTCATGATATTAATAAAAAGGACTTCATCGTTAATAAAATAATAATTATTGTCAATGACATAATTTAATAGTTTGTAAAAAATTATATCTCAGACTATACCCATGGAAAAATATAACGAAAATCTCAATCTTTTGTTATCTATGATTCTTCTAGAAAAATCCTCCTCCTTGTTCGAACTGTTGTACTGATAGGATGTGATTGATGTCTCGTAACACAGAGGTCTGTAAAAAAACTGTAATATGTTTGCTAATTTAATATTTGAAAAACAGAGTTTATGTGTCATTGAAACGAATCTTCTCTGTTTGGGGTTTCATTTCATTGTAATTCTCGTCCTACAGAAATATTAAATTTTCTGCTCAGCTACAAAATAGCGCTATTGATATATTGCGCGGTTTGTTGGTAAGTGCTGAATAATAAGCGATTAAAATTGTGAAATATTTTCAAATGTTAATGCATATAGTGGAGGTACAAATAGATTTAATACATATTATTTGTCAGTAGTAAAACAGGGGCTAAAGCAGAATCGCTAAGTGATTGTCTTATGTTAGGCGCCATCTTAATTAAATATTGCAGCGGCAGTTTTAAATTGATTTTCTGTACAGACATAAATGTTGTTGGTCATATTTGCGATAATAATTGTGTACTGGTGGCTCAGAAACCACTCTGAGGTAATAAATTCCAGTTAGACTGTGAATACAGTAAACTTCTATGAATGCAAACAGCATCTTACATGATGTAAATTCTTATCTGCTGATATATGAGGCTTGGTTATTTCGTAACAACTTTTATGAAATATTTTGATAGGAAAATATACATTAGTGTTGTGTGAATGTGGCAAAACTGTTGATTTTGCTTAAAGAAAGAAGTTGCCACGTCGAATAACAGTAGCGTTAAATTCGATAAACGATCTGCAACTGGTAACGAGGTTACTATACAACAGCACTGAAAATTACTAAGAATCATTACTCTTGTTTAGTTCCGATTACTTATCATACATTTCGCTTGTTTGCTGGTTAAGTATGATTACTATTGTGCATGAATTTAGTGCCATTTACACTGCTTGATAGACAACATTACTACACGTTCCCAGGTGGAGATTTCTTTAACAAAATAACAATCATTAGACGGGAAAAGCAGTGATTAAATAAAACCTCATGCTACATTAATAGTGAGTAACTAGTTTTATAGCAATCTTGTTGAAATTGTACAACACGCAATCAAACCATACACGCCATACTGGCGCCCAACGTAGGGCCACAATAAACAACATTAACTGTAATATTGTATTTGTTGTAATTTTTTACAGTGTAGTGTACCATAGTAAAATACAAATACGTACGTTATTCTCTTCTCATGAGTGAGCCTGACACGAGAGAGCACCGAATAAATTTATGGCGTCTGAAATGTTGCACGCAGCAGCTCAGATGCTCATTCTCATGTTCCTGGCTTACACACATCCATGCAATTGTCATTAGTTACGTATGGTCAGTTATTAAATGTCAACAGTTAAGTGACAGCAGCTTTAAATATCAGTGCTTCAGTATACCAGCTGCGAGTGTAATATTTTCAGATGTAATTTTTCTGTTAGATATTTTGTGCACACATTTCACCCATTTAGATATTGTTATTTGTGTATGTGATAGTTGTAAGATTTTTGTGGGATTTATTGTTATTGTCAATGATATATTTTTGTGCAATATTAGTGTCAAACATGGTTCGACCAAAGCAGCAAGTAAAATCGAATGAGCATGCTGATGCAGAAATGGCATCAGACTCTCAACCTTCGCACACTTCAGTGCAAGTTCTTGATAATGTAAATATAGATGATAACGATTTATTACCTGATATTGTGAGCGAAAATGAAACTGAGGCGATGTCAACATAGACGGACGTTCTTGCACTTAAACCTTTAGAAGTGAATGATAATATTTCTACCGGGCAAGGGCAGAAATTAGCAATTCTCAAGCTATGGCACTACCGAATAGTTAAATGCTAGCATTACTATTATTTGGAAAGTTCAATATCATGGGACAGGAAAAAGAAAAGAGTAGGGAAGAAAAGGCTATAGAAGAAAAGCAACGCGAGGCCAGGGAGCAGGAACATGACAGGAAATTCATGGAAGGAATGAACAATATTATTATAGAACGAGATAAGGAAGTTGTTCAGAGAATTAATCAGGTGTTAGTCGATCGCGATACAGCAATTACGACTCATTTCAACAAAGAAATCAACGCAATAAAGACTAGTATTAAACCGTTAGAAAACATACCAACTCAAATGAAGAATCTTCAAACCGATGTAGATAAGTTAGAAACGCAGTTCAAAGCTTTGACTACTACTGTGGAGTCAATACAGAATGATGTCTCCACAGAAGTACAGAAACAAGTCCGAACGGAAGTAGCCAAGGCATTGAACATGGAAAATCACAAACTTGAAACAACGTCAGCACGCAGCAACGAGGACGCTGGTACTGACAGATAAAAGATCATTGAAAATTTGCCGACAACCTCTATTGCAGTGCGTAATAGGCCAAGTTCCGGTAAACATTCTGGATTACCCAAGCAATTTGTTTCACCAAGAAACCGAATTATGAAGCAAAGTGTACTTGCAATAAAGTCAGTACACCGCCTGCTAATGACAACTCCATGCACGTAAGTACCTTAATGCATGAAGAGAGTTTGATTAAACACTGCCAATTCCAAGTATTCAACGAGGAGAGTTAAAAAAATATTCATCCCGTAGTTTTTAATTGAATCTTTAGAAGTGTTCTTTCCAAGTCATGGAAGGAGGAACAGAAAATCCAGTTTGTGGTTTCACACGTTTCCGGCGTTGAACGCAGCAGAAACATGCAAGACATTTAACGAATTTGAGAAGGCCTTTCCCGACAAGTTCTGGACAGTGTCGACCCACGAACGACTACGGGATATCGTATATAACGCAAAATATATAACCCAAAGACAGGCTCTTTGAGAATACTTTGAAAAACATGTAAATATGACACGGCACTGGAGTGAACCAGTAACCACGCGAGACCTGTTACGAGTATTGAAGGCTAGATTGTCAATAGATATTAGAAACTGTTTAACGTCACATATACTAATCTTAGGGAATTTTTATCTGTGATAGACTCGTTGAACTTACAAGGGGAGGCCGCCAATTGTGAAATTCAGATTCAATTCATACTGCGCATAATAAAAGCTCATGGCCAGAGGTGTACTGTGGCAAAGCACCAAGATGCACTTCTCAGCCGTTGTCGAGAAAATCGACAGTTAAAATGAACCGTTGCTGTGAAATACGCTCTACGATTTATAAGTTTCTACGGCGTCGTGGCGCAGCGGTAAGCGCTCGGGTCGGCGGATCGAATCTCGCGCCATGCAGCTTTTTTTTTTTAGTATTTGTTTTTTGTAATTCAAATGTGTGTATATATTGAATTACAATATATATATATATATATATATATATATATATATATATATATATATATAATTCCCGGCAATCAGTTGCAACAATTATGCATATAATAAGTTGTTGAAAGTCGTTTGTCGTGGAAAAACTGGCGACTTCGAACATCATTATGTTTTCCGCACACGAAGTTGTATTTCACAAATGTTATTAATTGTCTTCTTAATGTTAACCACGTATAGTTAACGGAAGACGTAGAAAGGATATTCCGAAACGAATACGTATAGCGTAAGTCAAACGTTCCAATTAGAATAGAAACCCCACGAACACAAATTTTCTGTGGCAGGTATGAAATATAAACTCCGTTACTCGCTCGTTACACTTGAAGCACGTGTTGAATGGGCCGAAACGAGCCGCCGCATAACAGCGTAGTTGCCTGCTAACTTCGAAAGAAGGTAGATGCGGTCCCTAGCGCAACTTATAACATCGTCGAAAATCAATGCGGACGTGAGAGCTATGGTACACTCTGTTAAACAAACGGAAAAATGGAGGCGGTACAATTGGAGAGCGATCCGCCTTCACCAACATGCATAAGCAATTCATTAATATTCATTAATATATATATATATATATATATATATATATATATATAATACTGATTTTCGACGATGTTATAAGTTGCGCTCGGGACCGCATCTACCGTCTTTCGAAGTTAGCAGGCAACTACGCTGTTACGCGGCGGCTCGTTTCGGCCCATTCGCATCTGTCCTTCAAGTGTAACGAGCGAGTAACGGAGTTTATATTTCATACCTGCCACAGAAAATTTGTGTTCGTCGGGTTTCTAGTCTAATTCGAACGTCCGCTATACGTATTCGTTTCGGAATATCGTTTCTACGTCTTCCGTTAACTATACGTGGTTAACATTATGAAGACAATATATATATATATATATATATATATATATATATATATATATATATATTTGAATTACAATAAACTAATAATAAAAAAATGTTGTATGGCGCGAGATTCGTTCCGGCAACCTTCGGATTACGAACCCGAGCGCTTACCGCTGCGCCACGACGCTGTAGAAAATTATTAATTGTAGAGTATTCCATGGCAACGGTTTCTTTTAACTGTCGATTTTCTCGACAACGGCTGAGAAGTGCATCTTGGTGCTTTGCCACATTACACCTCTGGCCAGTTGCGTATTTTCCATACCCACGGAAAAAACAAATCAAAAGTTTCATTGGATTAGCATCTTTTTTCGAAGATTTCTGACGACTCATCAGCTTAACAGCGAAGCTTTACTGAGCCTGTTAAAGAAAAATGCACAATAGTGCTCGGCATCTAAAAAGTCGCAGGGGGGAATAAAATTCAATATACACTCCTGGAAATGGAAAAAAGAACACATTGGCACCGGTGTGTCAGACCCACCATACTTGCTCCGGACACTGCGAGAGGGCTGTACAAGCAATGATCACACGCACGGCACAGCGGACACACCTGGAACCGCGGTGTTGGCCGTCGAATGGCGCTAGCTGCGCAGCATTTGTGCACCGCCGCCGTCAGTGTCAGCCAGTTTGCCGTGGCATACGGAGCTCCATCGCAGTCTTTAACACTGGTAGCATGCCGCGACAGCGTGGACGTGAACCGTATGTGCAGTTGACGGACTTTGAGCGAGGCCGTATAGTGGGCATGCGGGAGGCCGGGTGGACGTACCGCCGAATTGCTCAACACGTGGGGCGTGAGGTCTCCAAAGTACATCGATGTTGTCGCCAGTGATCGGCGGAAGGTGCACGTGCCCGTCGACCTGGGACCGGACCGCAGCGACGCACGGATGCACGCCAAGACCGTAGGATCCTACGCAGTGCCGTAGGGGACCGCACTGCCACTTCCCAGCAAATTAGGGACACTGTTGCTCCTGGGGTATCGGCGAGGACCATTCGCAACCGTCTCCATGAAGCTGGGCTACGGTCCCGCACACCGTTAGGCCGTCTTCCGCTCACGCCTCAACATCGTGCAGCCCGCCTCCAGTGGTGTCGCGACAGGCGTGAATGGAGGGACGAATGGAGACGTGTCGTCTTCAGCGATGAGAGTCGCTTCTGCCTTGGTGCCAATGATGGTCGTATGCGTGTTTGGCGACGTGCAGGTGAGCGCCACAATCAGGACTGCATACGACCGAGGCACACAGGGCCAACACCCGGCATCATGGGGTGGGGAGCGATCTCCTACACTGGCCGTACACCACTGGTGATCGTCGAGGGGACACTGAATAGTGCACGGTACATCCAAACCGTAATCGAACCCATCGTTCTACCATTCCTAGACCGGCAAGGGAACTTGCTGTTCCAACAGGACAATGCACGTCCGCATGTATCCCGTGCCACCCAACGTGCTCTAGAAGGTGTAAGTCAACTACCCTGGCCAGCAAGATCTCCGGATCTGTCCCCCATTGAGCACGTTTGGGACTGGATGAAGCGTCGTCTCACGCGGTCTGCACGTCCAGCACGAACGCTGGTCCAACTGAGGCGCCAGGTGGAAATGGCATGGCAAGCCGTTCCACAGGACTACATCCAGCATCTCTACGATCGTCTCCATGGGAGAATAGCAGCCTGCATTGCAGCGAAAGGTGGATATACACTGTACTAGTGCCGACATTGTGCATGCTCTGTTGCCTGTGTCTATGCGCCTGTGGTTCTGTCAGTGTGATCATGTGATATATCTGACCCCAGGAATGTGTCAATAAAGTTTCCCCTTCCTGGGACAATGAATTCACGGTGTTCTTATTTCAATTTCCAGGAGTGTATATTAGAAAACTTGATTAATCATTTGCTGCTTAAATAGTTAAAAGGGAAATTTTGAAAGAATAACTGGATGAAATTGGAAGGTACACATATCCTGAGTGGGCCTTAACTGGTACTAATATCAACAGACCTTCAATATTCAGTACATATAGTCTGCATTTAACTTTACGTACTCATTTTTCTTGTTATCGCCATTGTACATAGAGCTGGGTATGACGATGGCCCCTCCGCTGCTCACACAAATTCCTCTTGTTTGCTTCGATCCTCTTGATGCAGGATTCTCAGCACGTCGCGGAAAGATGAACAGATAGTTTTTTTTAAAATAAACTTCGCCTCCCAACTAACATGTTTAACACTTCTTTAATTTCCGATTAGAATACTCATTTTTGAACAATATTAATGCGGCGGAACTCTTCATATATAGTATATAAAGGAAAGAACGAGGGAGAAAAGAAAAAAAATAATATGATACAATTTCCCCCCCCCCCCCCCTTTCTTCCCCCACTGTGCACTGACGTCCTACGGAGGTGCACAGTGTCTGAGCTTATTTCTCTTTTTATGGGTTGATAACCCTGGCCGGTATGAGGATAGCCTTTATTTTTCGGCCATTTGAGTTATCCTATATTGTTACCAATTTATATAGGCATGTCAGCTCCCTTAACACATGCATACATAAGTTTTTCTTCATAACAAAGTGCTTGTTGTAAGCGCATAGTCTCATAATTGTCGGTGTTTCCATATCAGCGGCCCGAGGAATGTATTTCAACGCGTCGCTTGCACTTTTTTTTCAGTGGGGACACCAGCCGTAATCCGACACCCGCCGACAATGTAAGTTTCTTGCCGCTTCTACGGCGTTGTCGAGCACCGAAAATTCATGTTTTTACGACGTTGTCGAGCACAGAAAATTCAGGCTGCACGAAGTATAGTCTTTTTTAGTTCATCACCCGCACACCCACATATCTCACACGCATACTTACACTTTCGTATGTTTTTCGTCTTTGTTTTTGAGCGTCTTTCATACCATTGCACATAAATTCTGTAGTGTCCTATTCACATACTATACACATAACAGAAAAATCAACTACAAGAATAAACTTATCCTGTTCATTTGCAGACATGCCATTTTTGAGACTTTGTAGTCTGATTGTCATTTTGCTTTAATACATTTTGTTAAATTATAATTTCGTTACATTCTTCAGTTCCAATTATACGAGTACACTTTTTACTCCCGTTTGGTTTTACATTCTTTACATAACATTCATACAATAATAGCTTCTTTTTTCCTTTATGACATAAATTGACATACGTTTCATTTCAGTTTACAGTGGCTTCTTGTCGGAGCATATTTATCAAGTTCAAAGAATTAAAGAAGTAAACAATAGTCGCTACAACAGGTTCTACGCGCTGCTTAAATAACTACGCGTGGCCTCGCCTCTTTACCATTCTCCAGACGGATCTACACACTACAGGGTTGAGGAAACTTCACGGAAAGGCATTTAAGTGCTCAGTTACGTCTCGTTGCTGGTCTTAACTGTGTTCCCAAGAACAAAATTGTTTGTTGGTTATAAATACAACGCAAGTCTGACGATACCAATCGTATCAAATACTTATTGAGTGTTTAAAGTGCACCTCAGTATTTACTTTTTATGTTCAATGTATAAAGGATAACCATTTCATATGCTGAGGTATACAGAGATGTATCATCAATATTATATGTTATGTATAATGAGCGTAAAATAGTGTTGATATAAGAAACAAACGTGTATAAAAATTTCAATGTAAATCAGGTGTTTGACGCTTTCATGAGTAGTCGACACTCAAAGTAGTTCGGTTTCGACCCCTCCACCTTCGTTCAGTATCGTGATATGCTACGTACTGCGACTGTATTCTTCTACATGTATTTTCACATTATCACATTCATACATATAATAAACTTACAACTATATTTCCTTGTGGTGCGGCCTTTTCTGATGTTTATATGGTACCTAACACTCGACAAGCATTTGTCTTTCTTCACTTTAGGACGTGTCGATGCATCGTCCCCCGGAAGAAAAAAACTGAATACTAACTTAAAACTAAATCTTCATAGGTAAGTGTACAGTAGCTCGTTGATCACTAATACCTCTTTCATATATTCAACCATGTATTCATTTACGTCAGTTTGCAGTCGTGCTATCACAACCTCATTTAATGTCATGTCTGCGTCTCTACTTACCTTATAAATCTGAAAGATAAAGTGTATTATAGCTTGCCACTTATATTGTACTCGCTTGTTTACCTGCAGCAAGAGTTTTCTGGTCCCTCAATTATAATTAGTGCGTGTACTTTCAGTTCTTAAATTTGTGAATATATAGATATAATGTACATAGTAGTGTAACTTCAGTAAATAATTGGTAGTTTAGGATCCTTTTCGGTGTATCTAATCCCTTAGCTTATCTTTGTTTGTATGTATTGTGTAGATAGTCGTAGTTGTAGCATACACTCTCCCTTAATTTTCTATGTCCCAGTTTATGCAATAGGCTTTAAAAATGTTAGTGCAGGCTGTGGCTCACAGGGTTTGTTTGTTTTGGGTGCTCCAACACTTTCAACTGTGTCTGATGCGCGTGCGCCTGTGGTTTGTTGACTAGCTTTCTTCCCAATGATCATGCGCTGCGTCGTTCTGTTACCACTAACGTCGCGGCGAGTCGTGTATTGCAGTGTGCGCTACCGTGTGTTTCACAAGTCCTTTATTCATTTACAAACGGGCTACACGCAAGGCGAAGCGTTGTGTTTAAGTATCGTCGTCTCGAGACATATAAAAGTAAAGCTCTTTCTTGTTACATCCACACACCTTATCATTTAGACATTCGGCAAATAAGAAATAAAAAATTTCCTTATCAACTAACAACATAAATTCTGGAATATGATTTTCCAGCATCTAAGTCTAATACTATTATACATGTATACAACTTAGTGGGTATACCTATCCTGATCGTATCTGATAAAGCAAGTGTTGATCAAGCTCGCGTCCCCACTCTCTCCCCCCCCCCCCCCCCTCCCCAAGAACAGCGGCCCACCGCGGACCGGTTCAAGTTTTCCGACGTCGCGGTGGCATCGACCTCTAGGTTAGGCGAAACTTTCACTATATAGACCATTGGTGTTTGATTACGCCAATTAGTGTCCTGAGAGGCTCTCGACTGAAATTCTCTCTGCCTCTGCGTGTTATTCAGCCGCTGTCTGCGGTTGCGAAGCGATCGGCTGATTATTGCCGGTAGCTTGTGTCTGCACATATTGTACAGACTGGCCGTAGGCTACTCGCCCATCGTAATTCTTTTTGCTAAATTTTTGCCCATTTCTTTTATATCCACCTTTGTATTTACGAATTCTCCACTGCCGCTGTGATTACCGTTACCATTACCATAGGTCGGTGTGGGGTAAGGTTGCTATCCGTGTTGCACTACGAATCCGTTGTTTACTTGTTGGTCCGTAAATCTCTGTGTCGCTATCGGCATATTAACGGGCTTCTGTTGTACTAGTCTTTCTTCGTATATTAAATCTGTTGAGTCCAGTACAGATGAAAGTATTCGGTGTCGTGTTCCGGGATGGTAAAGATTTTTTCCCTAATGTGGGTAGGAAGACGGCTCTTCAAAGTTTTCAGCACGTCTACTTTAGATACCGGGTTCGTCCAGTATCTGGTTTTATTCAAATATTTTTCAGAGTAGCCCCTTGAGCTTCCATACTTGCTACTGAACGGAGCAGGATTGAATACTTCACGTCTGAGCCCCTCTTGTATGGCCTCAGACCAATACTTATCCAGAAATTCTCTCTCAAACTGTTCATAATAGTGGCAACGTTCCGCCATGTCATTAGCCCATAACGGAACGTCACCCTATGTGTATCCAACAACAAATCTAATTTTCTGAGCTTCGGTCCAGGTACGAGGTAAAACATTTCGAAATGCTCTGATAAAGACCATAGGGCGTGTTCTTTTCCCTTCAGAAGTAAATATCGGGAACTGTCGATGACTAAGATCTGCAAGTAATGTTGACAAACACGCCGTGCTGTCAGTGACAGGCGTTTTTACGCTCGCTCGTGGCATAGCGCATGCTAGCTGCGCTTGGTCGACAGGTGCAATTACCGGCTAGTGTTGTCGCTTTGTGCAACCTTCGCTATTTTCCTTCGCCGGGCTAACCCCGTATCGTGGGTAACCAGTGAAGGTATCTAACTTCTCTAAAAGCTTAGGTTTGCTTTCTGTCATGCTGTTTTGGAATGTCAGTGGGTTTAGCAACACTGCCTCGTAACCTTTCCTCTGCTTCCTCTAAATCTGAGAGTCTGTTTTAGCTAGAAGTTGACTTTTTTTCTCTTTTACAGCTTCTTTTACAATATCTACATACATTTTGCATTCTGACGCTACCTTTTCAGCAAGGGTGCTGCCGTTATCCAGCATCCTGGCCTCAGCCTTTTCAGTTATTTCCTTTACATCTGCACATAACTTATCTCTCTGTTTCTTGGCAAAGTCTGACTCTCTACTTAACTGGTCTACTCTTAGACTCAACTTGTGTATTTCTGTAGGTAGGTTTTTGCATGCGTCTTGCAGCTCGCTGACTGCATTCGTCACATTTTTTACCGACGCATCCACTAGGGATTGCCTCTCCTGACATCTTCAACTTTTTTATAGTCCTGTCTTCCTCAGTTGCGTGTAGTATTACGGTATATTGATAATTTTTACTTATGGACCGTCTGACAGCAACTGAATAAAACACAGTTTTAGTGCCATACGCGTTTCGCCTTTATTTTCTGCAAGGCATCATCAGTGGCAGGTTGCGTGGACAATCTCTTGCATATTACGCTCCTGTTGCGTTTTTGGTGTTGTTGTTCTTCTTATGAACGCCAATTTGCTGTTTTTTCCACATTACACAGCACTATGCACTGAACGCTTGTTTTAAAGCATTGCTTCCTACCTTAACCGCTGAAATCCGCATTCCCGGTGCGTCTCGTTTGTAGGCAGAATTTAATTTTAATTTGTTCCTTCAAGTTGTTAATAGTCCCAATCTCACAGACATGTAAAAAATGCAACAAAGGCCTCATTAGTTTTTGTAAGGAAAATATGGATCATTTATCTAAAAAAAAAATTTATCTCAACAATTGAAAGGTCTGTTGATATTCCGCTCGGCGCCGTCATTTGAACGGTCGCCATTGAATAGTGGCAGCGGGGTATAAAATGTAATGTATATTGTAAAACTGATTAAAAATTTGGTGTTTAAATAATTTAAACTGGAATTTTGAAAGAATAATTGAAAGAAATTGGAAGGTACACATATCCAGAGTGGGTTTTAACTGGCACAATTATCAATAGATCTTCAGTATGCAGTACATATATTCAGCACTTTACGTACTTATTTTTCTTGTTATCGCCACTGTGCATAGAGCTGGTTATGACGATCGCCCCTCCGCTGCTCACACAAATTCCTCTTGTTTGCTTCGATCCTCTTGATGCAAGATTCTAGACACGTTGCGCAATAATCAACAGATGATTTTTTTTTAAACTTCGTCTCCCAAATAACGTTTATAATACTTCTTTAATGTCCGACTAGAATACACATTTTTGAACAATATTAATGCGGCGGAACTCTTCATACGTCCGCCCGCTACCACTTACAGAGACAAATAGATTTTTTTAACAATATTGACGGAGCTCGTAATACATCCGCCCGCTATCAGTTGTAGAGACGAACAGATGAATATAAAGAAATTAAAAAATTGAAGAGTATATCTCTACTTGTTTTGTTTCTATAGGAATGTTACCTATGGTACAAAATTATGTATAAGCCCACTCTTGCCTTGCGTCCAGCCCAAACGCCGCTCCACCAAATCCGGTGCTACAATTGCTAGCAGTGTCTCGGTGCACTGTGCCAACTTGGTGCCCACAGCTTTAGCATTACCTTGTTGAGAATCTGTGCCTTGCTTTCCTTTGTCCTGATGTAGATATGGCTGCTAGAAAGGAGCCAGGTGAAACGTGGCAGTACAAGGTTAGTTGGTTTATGAGATTTCAATTTGAAGAGTGCCGCCTTTGATCACTGTGACCGAGTTGTCCCCACAACTTTGACAGGTGACGGACGAGTCGTTTGTGTTGATAGGTGGAGCAGTTAGCCGTTAGTAAGGACGTTGGCAACATTATCCCTCATGGAGAGAGAATTGATATTTCAGTTTCCCACTAGTGAAAGTATTACTTTACTTACGAGATGTTTTAAATGCTCCAGCTTACAAACGAAGAATGTTCCCTCAACATGCTTGGCTCGCAATTGTAATTTAATCACTTATCCACGAGAAAACCGAAACTATTGAATAACAGAAGAACACTGAGTAGAGCTTGATATATCATTTGCTGCTCCCAAGATATCGACGCAGAATTACCTTCTGGAACCTGAAAGAATCAAGTGAAAAAAATGCTGCTATCAGTCTTACACTGAAACAATTCTGCATAAATTTGCTGAAGGCAAATGACAATGGTACGATCCTCTCTGTTGTATAATTTATCAGTCAATGACTACGCAGTTTTTTAAAAAGAATCTTCAGATAAATGCTCTAAATTTGATAATAGGATGGAGCATGAACAAATGCAGAATGATTGTGTATCAATTATTCATTATTTCAATGCGAAAACGTGTCTCATGTTATGTGGAAGAACTTAGGTACTGTTACATGAACCATGTGACAACTACACTGTTCAGTCAGAAAATTATGCCACCTACCTAATAGCCGATATGTCCACCTTTAGCACAGACAACAGCGGCGACGCGTCGTGGCCTGGAAGCAATGAAGCCTCGGTAGGTCGCTGGAGGCAGTTGGCACCACACCTGCACACGCAAGTGATCTAATTCCCGTAAATTTCGGGCAGGTGGGCGATGAGCTCTGACGCCAAGCTCAATCTCATCCCAGATGTTTTCGATCGGTTTCAGATCTGGCGCGCTGTAAGGCCAGCATATCAACTGGAATTCGCCACTGTGTTCCTCGAATCACTCCATCACATTCCTGACCTTGTGACACGGCGCGTTATCTTGCTGAAAAATGCTGCTGCCACTGGAAAACATGATCGTCATGAAGGAGTGTACGTGACCTGCAACCAGTGTACGATATCCCTTGGCCGTCATGGTGCCTTGTACGAGCTCCACTGGACCCATGGATGGCCACGTGAATGTTCCACAGAGCATGATGGAGATGCCGCTAGCTTATCTCCACCCCGCTGCACAGGTGTCAAGGAGCTGTTCCCCTGGAAGACGACGGATTCGCACCATACCATCTGTATGATGAAGTAGCGGGATTCATCAGACCATGCAACGCTCTGCCACTGCCTCAACGTCCAGTGCTGATGGTCAAGTGTCCATTTCAGCCGTAGCTGTCGATGTTGTGGTGTTAACATTAGCACATGCATGGTTCGTCGGCTGCGGAGGCCCATCGTTAGGAGTGTTCGGTGCTCTGTGTGTTCAGACACACTTACACTCTGCCCAGCATTAAAGTCTGATGTTAGTTCCGCCACAGTTTGCCAGTCTGCCCAGCCTACGACATCTGACATCTGTAATGAGGGGTCGCCACGACGCCTGGAAGTGGTTTGGCTTTGGTTTCGTCACGTGTTGAAGACACTCACCACAACAGTCCTCGAACAGCCGACAAGTCGTGCAGTTTCCGAAATGCTAGTGCCGAGCCTCTGGGCCGTCATAATCTGCTCTTGGTTAAACTCAGGCCGCGCGGGATTAGCCGAGCGGTCTAAGGCGCTGCAGTCATGGACTGTGCGGCTGATCCCGGCGGAGTTTCGAGACCTCCCTCGGGCATGGGTGTGTATGTCTGTCCTTAGGATAATTTAGGTTAAGATGTGTGTAAGCATAGGTACTGATCACCTTAGCAGTTGAGTCCCATAAGATTTCGCACACATTTGAACATTTTTTTTTTTGGCTTAAACTCAGATAGGTCGCGCGCCTTCCCCATTCTACACACAGACAGCACGAGTACATGCACCGTGAGTGTGTCTCACTAGCAGTCACTTCTCGGCAGGTAAGGCTGCTATCGCCAAGACGGATTTATATCGGAAGTGGATCGGTGGTCATAATGTTCAGGCTGATCATTGTATACATCTACATCTACATTTATACTCCGCAAGCCACACAACGGTGTGTGGTGGAGGGCACTTTTCGTGCCACTGTCATTACCTCTCTTTCCTGTTCCAGTCACGTATGCCGGCCGAAATGGCCCTGCGGTTAAAGGCGCTGCAGTCTGGAACCGCAACACCGCTACGGTCGCAGGTTCGAATCCTGCCTCGGGCATGGATGTTTGTGATGTCCTTAGGTTAGTTAGGTTTAACTAGTTCTACGTTCTAGGGGACTAATGACCTCAGCAGTTGAGTCCCATAGTGCTCAGAACCATTTGAACCATTTGAACCAGTCACGTATGGTTCGCGAGAAGAACGATTGCCGGAAAGCCTCCGTGCACGCTCGAATCTCTCTAATTTTACATTCGTGATCTCCCAGGGAGGTATAAGTAGGGGGAAGCAATATACACTCCTGGAAATGAAAAAAGAACACATTGACACCGGTGTGTCAGACCCACCATACTTGCTCCGGACACTGCGAGAGGGCTGTACAAGCAATGATCACACGCACGGCACAGCGGACACACCTGGAACCGCGGTGTTGGCCGTCGAATGGCGCTAGCTGCGCAGCATTTGTGCACAGCCGCCGTCAGTGTCAGCCAGTTTGCCGTGGCATACGGAGCTCCATCGCAGTCTTTAACACTGGTAGCATGCCGCGACAGCGTGGACGTGAACCGTATGTGCAGTTGACGGACTTTGAGCGAGGCCGTATAGTGGGCATGCGGGAGGCCGGGTGGACGTACCGCCGAATTGCTCAACACGTGGGGCGTGAGGTCTCCACAGTACATCGATGTTGTCGCCAGTGGTCGGCGGAAGGTGCACGTGCCCGTCGACCTGGGACTGGACCGCAGCGACGCACGGATGCACGCCAAGACCGTAGGATCCTACGCAGTGCCGTAGGGGGCCGCACCGCCACTTCCCAGCAAATTAGGGACACTGTTGCTCCTGGGGTATCGGCGAGGACCATTCGCAACCGTCTCCATGAAGCTGGGCTACGGTCCCGCACACCGTTAGGCCGTCTTCCGCTCACGCCCCAACATCGTGCAGCCCGCCTCCAGTGGTGTCGCGACAGGTGTGAATGGAGGGACGAATGGAGACGTGTCGTCTTCAGCGATGAGAGTCGCTTCTGCCTTGGTGCCAATGATGGTCGTATGCGTGTTTGGCGCCGTGCAGGTGAGCGCCACAATCAGGACTGCATACGACCGAGGCACACAGGGCCAACACCCGGCATCATGGGGTGGGGAGCGATCTCCTACACTGGCCGTACACCACTGGTGATCGTCGAGGGGACACTGAATAGTGCACGGTACATCCAAACCGTCATCGAACCCATCGTTCTACCATTCCTAGACCGGCAAGGGAACTTGCTGTTCCAACAGGACAATGCACGTCCGCATGTATCCCGTGCCACCCAACGTGCTCTAGAAGGTGTAAGTGAACTACCCTGGCCAGCAAGATCTCCGGATCTGTCCCCCATTGAGCATGTTTGGGACTGGATGAAGCGTCGTCTCACGCGGTCTGCACGTCCAGCACGAACGCTGGTCCAACTGAGGCGCCAGGTGGAAATGGCATGGCAAGCCGTTCCACAGGACTACATCCAGCATCTCTACGATCGTCTCCATGGGAGAATAGCAGCCTGCATTGCAGCGAAAGGTGGATATACACTGTACTAGTGCCGACATTGTGCATGCTCTGTTGCCTGTGTCTATGTGCCTGTGGTTCTGTCAGTGTGATCATGTGATGTATCTGACCCCAGGAATGTTTCAATAAAGTTTCCCCTTCCTGGGACAATGAATTCACGGTGTTCTTATTTCAGTTTCCAGGAGTGTATTCGATACCTCATCCAGAAACGCACCCTCTCGAAAACTGGACAGGAAGCTACACTGCGATGCAGAGCGCATCTCTTGCAGAGACTGCCACTTGAGTTCGCTAAACATCTCCGTAACGCTATCACGCTTAGCAAATAACCCTGCGACGAAACGCGCCGCTCTTCTTTGGATCTTCTCTATCTCCTCTGTCAACCCGACCTGGTACGGATCCCACACTGATGAGCAACACTCAAGTATAGGTCGAACGAGTGTTTTGTAAGCCACCTCCTTTGTTGATCGACTACATTTTCTAAGGACTCTCCCAATTAATCTCAGCCTGGTACCCGCCTTACCAACAATTAATTTTATATGATCATTCCACCTCAAATCGTTCCGCACGCATACTCCTCGATTTTTTACAGAAGTAACTGCTACCAGTGTTTGTTCCGCTCTCATATAATCATACAATGAAGGATCCTTCTTTCTATGCATTCGCAATACATTACATTTGTCTATGTTAAGTGTCAGTTGCCAATCCCTGCACCAAGTGCCTATCCGCTGCAGATCTTCCTGCATTTCGCTGCAATTTTCTAATGCTGCAAATTCTCTGTGTACTACAACATCATCCGCGAAAAGCCGCATGGAACTTCCGACACTATCTACTATGTCATTTATACACTCCTGGAAATGGAAAAAAGAATACATTGACACCGGTGTGTCAGACCCACCATACTTGCTCCGGACACTGCGAGAGGGCTGTACAAGCAATGATCACACGCACGGCACAGCGGACACACCAGGAACCGCGGTGTTGGCCGTCGAATGGCGCTAGCTGCGCAGCATTTGTGCACCGCCGCCGTCAGTGTCAGCCAGTTTGCCGTGGCATACGGAGCTCCATCGCAGTCTTTAACACTGGTAGCATGCCGCGACAGCGTGGACGTGAACCGTATGTGCAGTTGACGGACTTTGAGCGAGGGCGTATAGTGGGCATGCGGGAGGCCGGGTGGACGTACCGCCGAATTGCTCAACACGTGGGGCGTGAGGTCTCCACAGCACATCGATGTTGTCGCCAGTGGTCGGCGGAAGGTGCACGTGCCCGTCGACCTGGGACTGGACCGCAGCGACGCACGGATGCACGCCAAGACCGTAGGATCCTACGCAGTGCCGTAGGGGACCGCACCGCCACTTCCCAGCAAATTAGGGACACTGTTGCTCCTGGGGTATCGGCGAGGACCATTCGCAACCGTCTCCATGAAGCTGGGCTACGGTCCCGCACACCGTTAGGCCGTCTTCCGCTCACGCCCCAACATCGTGCAGCCCGCCTCCAGTGGTGTCGCGACAGGTGTGAATGGAGGGACGAATGGAGACGTGTCGTCTTCAGCGATGAGAGTCGCTTCTGCCTTGGTGCCAATGATGGTCGTATGCGTGTTTGGCGCCGTGCAGGTGAGCGTCACAATCAGGACTGCATACGACCGAGGCACACAGGGCCAACACCCGGCATCATGGTGTGGGGAGCGATCTCCTACACTGGCCGTACACCACTGGTGATCGTCGAGGGGACACTGAATAGTGCACGGTACATCCAAACCGTCATCGAACCCATCGTTCTACCATTCCTAGACCGGCAAGGGAACTTGCTGTTCCAACAGGACAATGCACGTCCGCATGTATCCCGTGCCACCCAACGTGCTCTAGAAGGTGTAAGTCAACTACCCTGGCCAGCAAGATCTCCGGATCTGTCTCCCATTGAGCATGTTTGGGACTGGATGAAGTGTCGTCTCACGCGGTCTGCACGTCCAGCACGAACGCTGGTCCAACTGAGGCGCCAGGTGGAAATGGCATGGCAAGCCGTTCCACAGGACTACATCCAGCATCTCTACGATCGTCTCCATGGGAGAATAGCAGCCTGCATTGCTGCGAAAGGTGGATATACACTGTACTAGTGCCGACATTGTGCATGCTCTGTTGCCTGTGTCTATGTGCCTGTGGTTCTGTCAGTGTGATCATGTGATGTATCTGACCCCAGGAATGTGTCAATAAAGTTTCCCCTTCCTGGGACAATGAATTTACGGTGTTCTTATTTCAATTTCCAGGAGTGTATATATTGTGAAAAGCAATGGTCGCGTAACACTCCCCTGTGGCACGCCAGAGGTTACTTTAACGTCTGTAGACGTCTCTCCATTGAGAACAACATGCTGTGTTCTGCTTGCTAAAAACTCTTCAATGCAGCCACACAGCTGGTCTGATATTCCGTAGGCTTTCACTTTGTTTTAACGTCTGTAGACGTCTCTCCGTTGAGAACAACATGCTGTGTTCTGTTTGCTAAAAACTACACAGCTGGTCAGATATTCCGTAGGCTCTCACTTTGTTTATCAGGCGAAAGTGCGGAACTGTATCGAACGCCTTCCGGAAGTCAAGGAAAGTGGCATCTACTTGGGAGCTTTTTCTGGGTCTCATGAACAAATAAAGCGAGTTTGGTCTCACACGATCGCTGTTTCCGGAATCCAAGTTGATTGCTACAAAGTAAATTCTGAGTTTCCGGAAATGACATGATACGCGAGCAAAAAACATGTTCTAAAATTCTACAACAGATCGATGCCAGAGATATAGGACTATAGTTTTGCGCATCTGCCCGACGACCCTTCTTGAAGACTGAGATTACCTGTGCTCTTTTCCAAACATTTGGAACCTTCCATTCCTCTAGAGACTTGCGGTACATGGCTGTTAGAAGGGGGGCAAGTTCTTTCACGTACTCTGTGTAAAATTGAATTGCTATCCCGTCAGGTCCAGTGGACTTTCCTCGAGTGATTTCAGTTGCTTTTCTATTCCTTGGACACTTATTACGATGTCAGCCATTTTTTCGTTTGTGCGAGGATTTAGAGAAGGAACTGCAGTGTGGTCCTCTTCTGTGAAACAGCTTTTGAAAAAGGTGTTTAGTATGAGAGGCACCCACATGCCTTGCTCATACTGTAGCATCAAGCAGTCAGGCCTGCAAGATGAGTGGTCTTCCAAGCGAGTGGATTCATTCTTACTTATCGAGTAACATGAACTCTAGTACTCACACTTAAGTTACAAGTTATCCTCCTATATGATTAATACGCAACGGATACACGCATCTGACTATCAGTAATTTACAGAACTCTGACTGTACACTACGCACTGGCAATACCACCTTTTCTTTCTTTTTTTTTTTTTTTTTTTATTTAACGGCTTTTGTTAACACGGGGCCACCGCACTGAATATGAATGGCGCACACATTATAAATTCGGGACATTATGACAACATACAATTCGAAGGAAAAGTCCACCAATCTTTTTCTTTTCACTATCTTATTTATTCCGATAAATTCTCTAACCTAAACACACAAATTCTATAACCTACAACAATAACACATGAAAAATTCCGCCCAGTGGGCATGGCTTTACATTGGTGAATCTCTATATTATGGTCTCGTAATTATTTAACGCTACAGTGCACTTTCTGGATAGGATGGTGGATCTTTTATTATTTCTCACACTTCGACTCTCACAATCATCATCACGAAACTTTCCTCCAGACCGAGCGGTACAGAAGGAACAAGCATAACCCACTAATCTTTTGAAACTACCTCGCTACTCTCCCATGCAAACCACACATACCCAAATTACATGACATACACCACACTACAATGTGAAATACTACACAGAGAATGGTCACAACATTATCACTTTCAGCTTTCCCACTTCAATTAATATTTATCCCAGTTTCACACGACACAGCCCCACTTCGTAATTCTACTTTCCTACTATGAACTCTGGAGATATTTGCACGTCTTCCTGTGCAATGCAAGCCAAGTGGCGTTGCTGGATAGACGGCCGACTCACCTTGCTTCTCTCTCAGAGTTTGAATCTAGCGTCACACGGAATCATATCACGCAAAGTAATATTAAGAACATATTCATCACACACGCGAGTCCTCAACTGATACCATGGACGAGTACTTCTCTTTATCCTTTGTCTCATACACAGATTGAGACTCTCACAGTACTCACCACGTGGAAGTACTCGTCTCTAATATCAAGTCCTGCACACGCCATTTCTTAAATATTTCAACTTATGGTACACACGCTTTTTCTTAAATATTTCAACTTATTGTACACACGCTAGTAATTCAGCTTAACTTAAGCACACGGAAGTATTTCAACTTATTGCTACACGTGGTTTCATTGTGACCGTTGGTCACTTCCGAGGATTACTACAATCCCATTAATATTACCTGCTGACATTTAATTCTCTCCACAAAAGTTCCTGAAATAGAGAAATTATTATTTCAAACTACTCTTAAATATTCCACATGCATACCATGTCTCCACTCTTTCGTCGTTACGGAGCACAACTAAAACAGGTCTTAACAGCACAAGATTCAGCGGCAGAGTGCTGAAAAATGGCCGTTCTCCAGGTCATCTCGCACCTCTGTCGAGGTGGGGGAAGACCATGCTACCGTATTGGTCAGCCACATTTCAGGCACTCAAAGCTCAGGTAAATTTCATCTCTTTGGTCCCACCAAAGGTGGCCAAAGGATCGTCTCAAAGATGATCATATATTCACATTCACTATCTGCGGTTAGCAGACGACCATGCATTCATTCATTTCACAGATCTCACCAAACTGGATGTAGGGATTTACTTTGTGGGAGTGCACATGTGATCAGTTAAATAAATAAATTGTCATTCTTTCCCACACTGGTACCCGGCTTCGCTGTATTAATTGAAATTGAGTTATTTTACAAAAAAAGTGTTGTTCTGACAAAAATAATGAAGTATGTTGTACCTATTTTCAAACTCGGGCGGTACTGTACCCTTTCAAGTATTTCAGCTTTACGCGTGTCATCCTCTGTTTCAATGCCATCATCATCCCAGAGTGTCTGGATATGCTGTTTCGATCCATGTACTGATTTAACGTAAGACCAGAACTTCCTAGGATTTTCTGTCAAGTCGGTACATAGAACTTTACTTTCGAATTCACTGAACGCTTCACGCATAGCCCTTCTTAGGCTTTGACATCATTTAGCTTCTATTTGTCTGAGACGCTTTGGCTGCATTTAAACTTGCAGTGAAGCTCTCTTTGCTTTCGCAGTAGTTTCCTAACTTTGATGTTGAACCACGGTGGGTTTTTCCAGTCCCTCACAGTTTTACTCGACACGTACTTGTCTAAAACACATTTTACGATTGCCTTGAACTTTTTCCATAAACACTCAACATTGTCAGAGTCGGAACAGAAATTTTCGTTTTGATCTGTTAGGTAGTCTGAAAACTGCCTTCTATTAATCTTTCTAAACAGATAAACCTTCCTCCCTTTTTTTATATTCCTATTTACCTCCATATTCAGGGGTGCTGCAACGGCCTTATGATCACTGATTCCCTGTTCTGCGGTTACAGAGTCGAAAAGTTCGGGTCCGTTTGTTATCAGTAGGTCCAAGACGTTATCTCCACGAGTCGGTTCTCTGTTTAATTGCTCGAAGTAATTTTCGGATAGTGCACTCAGTATAATGTCACTCGATGCTCTGTCCCTACCACCCGTCCTAAATATCTGAGTGTCCCAGTCTTTATTTGGCAAATTGAAATCTCCACCTAAGACTATAACATGCTGAGAAAATTTATGTGAAATGTATTCCAGATTTTCTCTCAGTTGTTCTGCCACTAATGCTGCTGAATCGGGAGGTCGGTAAAAGGAGCTAATTATTACCGTAACTCGGTTGTTGAGTGAAGCCTCCACCCATAATAATTCACAGGAACTATCCACTTCTACTTCACTACAGGATAAACTACTACTAACAGCGACAAACACACCACCACTGGTTGCATGCAATCTATCCTTTCTAAACACCGTCTGTGCCTTTGTAAAAATTTCGGCAGAATTTATCTCTGGCTTCAGCCAGCTTTCCGTACCAATAACGATTTCAGCTTCGGTGCTTTCTATCAGCGCTTGAAGTTCCGGTACTTTACCAACGCAGCTTCGACAGTTTACAATTAAAATACCGATTGCTGCTTGGTCCCCGCATGTTCTGACTTTGTCCCGCACCCTTTGAGGCTGTTGCCCTTTCTGTACTTGCCTGAGGCCATCTAACCCAAAAAGCCGCCCATTCCACGCCACACAACCCCTGCTACCCGTGTAGCCGCCTGCTGTGTGTAGTGGACTCCTGACCTATCCAGCGGAACCCGAAACCCCACCACCCTATGGCGCAAGTCGAGGAATCTGCAGCTTACACGGTCGCAGAACCGTCTCAGCCTCTGATTCAGACCCTCCACTCGGCTCTGTACCAAAGGTCCACAGTCAGTCCTGTCGATGATGCTGCAGATGGTGAGCTCTGCTTTCATCCCGCTAGCGAGACTGGCAGTCTTCACCAAATCAGATAGTCGCCGGAAGCCAGAGAGGATTTCCTCCGATCCTTAGCAACACACATCATTGGTGCCAACATGAGCGACCACCTGCAGATGGGTGCACCCTGTACCCTTCATAGCATCCTGAAAGACCCTTTCCACATCTGGGATGACTCCCCCCGGTATGCACACGGAGTGCACATTGGTTTTCTTCCCCTCTCTTGCTGCCATATCCCTAATGGGCCCCATTACGCGCCTGACGTTGGAGCTCCCAACTACCAGTAAGTCCACCCTCTGCGACCGCCTGGATATTGCAGACTGAGGGGTAACCTCTGGAACTGGACAAGCAGCCATCTCCGGCAGAAGATCAGTATCAGCCAGAGACAGAGCCTGAAACCGGTTCGTCAGACAAATTGGAGAGGCCTTCCGTTCAGCCCTCCAGAATGTCTTTCACCCCCTGCCACACCTCGAGACGACCTCCCACTCTACCACGGGTGAGGGGTCAGTCTCAATGTGGGCAGTATCCCGGGCAGCCACAGCTGTAGTCCTATTAGGGGATGCGTGGGACGAGCTGGCCGTCCCCGACAAACCCCCATCCAGACCCCCACAGTGATGCCCATTGGCAACAGCCTCAAGCTGTGTGACCGAAGCAAACACTGCCTGAAGCTGGGAGCGAAGGGATGCCAACTCAGCCTGCATCCGAACACAGCAGTCGCAGTCCCTATCCATGCTAAATACTGTTGTGCAAAGAACGTCTGAACTAATCTACAGAGAGCACAAAAAATTCGACACAAAATTTAAACGGTTATTAAAATACAAGATTGCCTAGTAAATGCAGTAATGCTGCTGCTTGCGCACTGCAAACACACTGCTCAGTGGCAGAAGGAGACTACGCGATTTTACGCTATTCAGGTACTAAAGCGCGATGCTACAACTCTTAAATACTATAATATGCCGGAAATTTATGAATTAAACAATGCAAGTACCCAAAAACACGCAAAGAAATTAAGAATTAAACTATGTAACAAATAAGTGAGTTAAGAGTATACGACTTGCTGCTGGTAACTGCTTATCCAACGGTGGCAGGGAGCACACCTCTATATAACAAAGACTTCAGTCACATTGAAAATACTGGGTATCGTCAGATTAATGTAGAACATTTTTATATATCTCGCCTGCGATTCAATTACATAGCATAAAGGAAACGAATTCTGGATCATATTATTCGAAAATGGGTGCCCCACAGTACTAGTCATGTCCAATAGTATCAATGATACTGACTCAATACAGACGTGAGTACTACCCACGCAAACCAAGATGACATTCGGCATGGTGGCTGTTGGGAGTGACTGCAAATCGGAAATGCATTTTTCGGTCGCTCGCATCAGCCACCGCGTCATGTCACCTTATCTGGAGTGGACACTCTGTATGAATAACGCACGAAATGCTGCGGACTGTAGTATGTTACCTTATTTCTCGTCGACTGTGATCAGAAAATGCAGGAAGCAGTTCTCACATAATCTCTCTCTCTCTCTTTTCTCTCTTTCTCTCTCTAAAATAAATAAGACAAGTCGGAGCTCTCCACCTTACACCGTACACCACACAGAACGGAGATGAGTAGATCCTTCGTTACCCATTGGGACAGTATGTTGCTCGCTTTGGCCGCTTTGGTTTCTTAGTGGCTGAACCATTCCGCCCAGCAAAAGATCATCGTAAAGACTACCCATCATAACTGAGAAAAGACTGGCTACACCAAACATATCGATTAAAGGCCACAGATTATCGTAGCAAAATTGCTCTGGATTCAGAAGACATTGAAAACACGAGAAAATGAAAATTGACAAACGCTACCAGCAACTTTCAAAGTAGATAACATAAACTAAAATATTTCAAATTGTTAAGGGTATATCTCATTAAACACTAACCTTGAAAAACCAAAACGTTTTTAAACAAGAACTCAGTCATTTGCCAGTTCTCAATAAAAGCAAGACACGAGCTCTCCTAATATTGAACAATACAGAATATCAGTAGTAATTTTTTGCCAAATTCAGAACAAGATTCATCATGAAAACTTTGTGAGGCATTAAGAAATTTTGTTTCCTCTCAGTTAAATATGAAATGAGTGTTTTGCGTACGGAAATCTACAAAAGTTTCTCCAAAACAATACTGTGATCTTCGCAGTCGAATGCCATAAACAGATCACAAAAAATCTCAGTACGTGAATTTTTGTCATCCAGATATTTTAATAGATTATCTGTGAAATGCTCTAGTTTGTCTGGAGAGGTACTTTGAAAATATGTTTCATTACAAGTACAAAATGATACTAAAGATATAGCAGAAGAATACGCTTTTAATATTTTCTTTTCATACGGTCATTTCCATGAGAATTTATAATTTGAAAACAGTTAATTATGTCCTTGAATTCCGTGGATGACCACTCAGAGTGACGTCAAATTGAAATGAATGCTTGTGGTACCGATAATCGCAAATGCTACAACGCTTTTTCATTTGAGCTGGTGGTACCGATCTTCTATGCTATGTTTAGCCAGTGACTGTTAAAGAGTCATGCCACACACTTCTTTCGCGGACCGTTTGGCCATTATCTGTAAGTACTACATCGTCTTGTTCCTTGAAAGACTTCCCTGTTTCCCTTCTAACAACACTGCAAGTTATTCTGATTTAATTTCCGGTACCACTTATTCGTGTTCTGTCGTTCGTGGTATTGACGGCAGTGCAGAAGCGGATTTAAATAAGTGACGAACAGGAAATTGGACGAAGTGACTGAAATATTACGGTCCAATGGTCGCAATTAATCAGTATTACAAGAAACGGAAAATTTTCATAAAAGGCTGCAAAACAGGGAATGACCATGAGCAAAAGAGGGGTGGAAACGCGAATTCAAAGGAGGGCAGTTGTTCGCGTTACTGTTCTCCACTCTGCTACAACAGCAACTGAAATTGGCTTCGGACCATGGAATAGCGAAGTTTAGTCACAAGTCTGTTCATGTACCACTTAATAACAGCATCCTGGCACATCGAAACACGATGAGAAGACGCTAAGTCTCCAAATCTATAACTACATCTACATCCTCGCCTATTGTTATTATTATTATTATTATCCGTTTATTAGAATTCATCTACTATGGACCACGAGTTAACAAAAACTAAATTCCTGAACTCTGCACCTACATCTATCTATTCATCAAGTTTTACATCTGCAAACCACCGTGAAGTCCATTGGAGAGGATAACTTCGATTGTTCCACTTTTGTGGGCTTACTCCAATTCCAATCGCGTATGCAGCCTGTCAGCTTCCTTTTACTGTTGTTTTCCATGTGTTCTCTGTATTTAGTTTAATTGCGTCTCCGCGATCCCTATGGGAATGATACGTTGGAGGGATCCAGTATATTCCTGGATTAATCACTTCTTGGTTCTTGAGACTTCTTAATTCGGATTTCTCTGTATGATCTGTATCTATCTTCAAGTGTCTGCCAGTTCAGTATCTTCAGCATCTCTGTGGCACTCTGCCATGCTTCATACTAAGCTGCGACATTCGTGCTTCCCTCACAGTAACCCCTGTTAGTCCCCTTTGGTGTGGGTCGCACACACTAGAACAATATTCTAAGATTGGTTGCATGAGTGTATAGTAGTCAGTCTCAATTTGTAGACTGACTGCATCCCCCTAGTATTCTACCAATAAAGCCAAGTCTGTCACCTGCATTAGCTACTACTGTGTCTATGTGATGGTTCTATTTCATATCCAGAAAAACTATTACACCCCGGTATTTATATGAGTTGGCCAATTCACTGATATAGCCATAGGATACTGCATTTTTTTCTCGTTGTGACAATTTTGCATTTCTGAACAATTAAAGCAAGTTGCCAGTTTTTGAGCTCTTTAAAATCTTATTGAGATCTGACTGAATACTTGCACAGCTTCTTTCAGACTGCACTTCATTGTAAATTACTGTGTCTTCTGCGAAAAGTCTGAGGTTACCATCAATGTTATCTGCAAGGTCATTAAAATCCAACAGGAACAGCAAGGGTCCCAACATCCTTCCCTGGGGCACACCTGAAGTTACTTATACATCTGACGATTACTCCCCCCTTTAAAAAAATCCTACCCTCAGTCGCAAATTCCGCTTGATACCCGATTCCATCGTATTTATGATAATAATTATTGATACAGTACAAAGTAAAAAGCTCTTTGGAAATATACTGCATCTACCTTAGTGCCTTCATCCATAGCTTTCAGTATGACACTTGAGAAAAGTGCGATTTGGGTTTCACATGATTGACGTTTTCGGAATACCTGATGGTTGTCGTGGAGGAGGTCATTCTGTTCAAGACACTTCATTACGTTTGGTCTCAGATTATGTTCTAATATTCTCCAACAAGCTAATGTCAGTTATGATGGACAGTAGTTTTGTGGATCACTTCTGCTCGTCTTCTGCCCTTCTTGTAGAAGGGTGTGATCCGTACTTTCTTCCAGCTGCTCAGTACGGTTTCTTGTTCGAGGGATCTACCAGGCTATAGCTAAAAAACTGCTAACTCAGCCACAAATTCAGTTTAGAATCTTATACGGATTCCATCCGGCACTGGAAGCTTTGTTCAATTTTAGCGATTTCAGCTGTTTTTCAACGCCACTGACACTAATACGTATTTCACTCAGCTTTTCATTGGTATGAGAATTAAATTGGACAGTGATCATGGGTTTTCTTTGGAAAAGAACATTTGAAAACGGAGTGAAGTATTCCTGCTTTTGTTTTACTACACTCAGTTCAATGTCTGTCTCGGTGTGAATGACTGTACATTAAGTTTTGTGTTACTTACAGCCTTTATTACGACCAGAATTTCTTTGGGTTTTGTGAAAGATCTTTTGGCAATTTTCTGCTAGGTTCTCATTGAAAGCTTCAGGCATCCCTCTCTTGACAGCCAAACGCATTTCATTCAGTTTCTATCTATAGCTCTCTACTTCGATTTGCACCTGTTGTGCAGTAATCTCTGTTTTCTTAGGAGTTTCTTCACAGTGACTGTATATAATGGAGAGTCTGTCCATCACAATGTCGTCTACTGTGCACGTATCTACCCAGCACACAGTCTACATTTTTTAAAACTCGAGTCTGTTCCTGTACATGCTCCTGCCTTGTACTAAAAGTTTCAAGTTCCTCACTGAGGTGTGACACTATTGATACTTTATCTAGTTTACCGAGCACATAAATCCTTTTACTTGCTTTAGCAGCCTTTTATATTTCGGTAATCATTGTTGCTACAAGTGACTCGTGCTCAGTGATATCAACTTGGATGTGGATATTCTCAAACAGGTCAGGTCTATTTGTTGCCATTAGATCTAATATAATAACATCATGAGTGAGGTTCTGAACGATCTGTTCTTGGTATATTCCAGGGGAGGCATTTAGTAATCTTCGCAGTCTGTCGTGTCACGCACATCACTGATAAAACTGTAATTATCCCATTTGATTGTTGGATGCTTAAATTCTCCTCCGATCATTACAGTGTGATTAGGGAACTTACACGATGTGATTAAAACTATGTGGACACCCCTCAAAACATACGTTTTTCATATCAGGTACATTGTGCTGTCACCTTCTGCCAGGTACTCCATTTCAGCGACCTCAGTAGTCATTAGACATCGTGAGAGAGCAGAATGGGGGCTCCGGGGAACTCACAGACTTCGAACGTGGTCAGGTGACTGGGTGTCACTTGTGCCATATGTCTGTACGCGAGATTTCTACACTCCTAAACATCCCTAGGTCCACTGTTTCCGATTTCCTATGTGATAGTGAAGTGGAAACGTGAAGGGATACGTACAGCACAAAAGCGTACAGGCCGACCTCATCTGTTGACTGACAGAGACCATCGACAGTTGAAGAGGGTCGTAATGTGTAATAGGCAAACATCTATCCAGACCGTCACACAGGAATTGCAAACTGCATCAAGATCCACTGCAAGTACTATGACAGTTAGGCGGGAGGTGAGAAAACTTGGATTTCATGGTCGAGCGGTGACTCATAAACCACATATCACGCCGGTAAATGCCAAACGACGCCTCGCTTGGTGTAAAGAGTATAAACATTGTACTATTGAACAGTGGAAAAACGTTGTGTGGAGTGATGAATCACGATGGCAAGGTGTGGGTATGGCGAGTGCCTGGTGAATGTCATCTGCCAATGTGTTAGTGCCAACAGTAAAACGCGGAGGCGGTGGTGTTATGGTGTGGTCGTGAGGCCTACGTTGATGTTTTAAACACCTTCTTGCTTCCTACTGTTGAAGAGCAATTCGGGTATGGCGACTGCATCTTTCAACATGATCGAGCACCTGTTCATAATGCACGGCTTGTGACAGCGTGGTTACACGACAATAACATCCCTGTAATGGACTGGACTGCACATAGTCCCGACCCGAATACTATAGAAAACCTTTGGAAGACCGACTTCGTGCCAGGGCTCCTGGACCGACATCGATATCTCTCCTCAGTGCAGCAATCCGAGAAGAATGGGCTTCCATTCCCCATGAAATTTTCCAGCACGTGATTGAACGTGTCCCTACGAGAGTGGAAGCTGTCATGAAGGCTAAGGGTGAGCCAACACCATACTGAATTCCAGCATTATCGATGGAAGACGCCTCGAACGTGTGAATCATTTTCATCCAGGTGTCCGGATACTTTTGATCACATAGTGTATGAACAAGCGAAAGTTTTCGGTCACATCAGTCTTGTGGTCGATAGAGGGCTCCAATTATTGATTTATGCTCACCCTTGATACCGAGTCTTGTCCAGACAGTCTCACATGTAGCTTCAGTTTCCATCTCAGTAGATTTGAGTTACTTATTCACTGCGACAAAGACACCATCTCCGTTTCCCATTTTCCTATCTTTTCTACAGAAACATGAATTTTCCCCCAAAATTTAGTCTTTGTCAATTTTAGATTTTAACCGACTTTCTGTGTATAGCATTGCTTGAGCTCCAATTATTTTTTAGGTGCGCTCCAATCTCTAGCATTTTGTTGCGAATGTTTCGGCAGGTACCCACTAGAATGAATTGTAATACTCTCATCTGGTGGTGATGGGGGGGCATTTATTTGGATCTTACACTGATATTCTCAGGTCTCCTACAGGTATCATTATTTGGACTGGATGGAGAGCTGCCTAATCCAGAGAAACCAGGTGTGGACCCTGCAGACAATCATTTACCACGGTAGCCGCGTGTGACGCATAGTGCGCACTGCACCCATTTGGGGATGCCTTACAGTTCTAAACCTTATGGCGAAATTCCAGAAAGTCGCAGCATAGCTTATTCCAGAACATTCACAGTCTCTGGCTCAAGCTTTACAGTCGACTCAGAACTAGGAGGCCACGACAGATTGCGTGCTTCTTTCCCAGGAAGCAGCGCGTTAGCGCTCTCGGCTACCCTGGCGGGTACAAAATTTTCGATGTGTTCCCTCCAATTTAAGTTGTTCGTAATTGTAATACCTAGGTATTTAGTTGAATATTAGATTAGACTGATTTATCGTGTAACTGAAGTTTAACGAGTTCCTTTTAGCACTCATGTGGATGACCTCACACTTTTCGTTATTTAGGGTCAACTGCAATTTTTCGCACCATTCAGATATCGTTTCTAAATCGTTTTGCAGTTTGTTTTGATCTTCTGATGACTTTATTAGTCGATAAACGACAGCGCCATCTGCAAACAACTGAAGACGGCTGCTCAGATTGTCTCCAAAGTGGTTTATATAGATAAGGAACATCAAAGGGCCTATAACACCACCTTGGGGAACGCTAGAAATCACTTCTGTTGTACTCGATGACTTTCCGTCAATTACTACGAACTGTGACCTCTCTGAAAGGAAATCACAAATCAGTCAGATAACTGAGATGATATTCCATAAGCACACAATTTCACTACGAGCCGCTTGTGTGGTACAGTGTCAAAAGCCTTCCGGAAATCCAGATATACGGAATCGATCTGAAATCCCTTGTCAATAGCACTCAAGACTTCATGTGAATAAAGAGCTAGTTGTGTTTAACAGGAACGATGTTTTCTAAACCCATGTTGACTGTGTGTCAATAGACCGTTTTCTTCGAGATAATTCATAATGTTCGAACACAATATACGTTTTAAAATCCTGCTGCATATTGGCGTTAACGATATGGGCCTGTAATTTAGTGGATTACTCCTACTACCTTTCTTGAACATTGGTGTGACCTGTGCAACTTTCCAGTATTTGAGTACGGATCTTTCGTCGAGCGAACGGTTGTATGTGATTGTTAAGTATGGAGTTAATGCTTCAGCATACTCCGAAGGGAACCTAACTGGTATACAGTCTGGACCAGAAGACTTGCTTTTATTAAGTGATTTAAGTTGCTTCACTACTCCGAGGATATTTATTTCTACGTTACTCATATTGGCAGCTGTTCTCGATTCTAATTCTGGAATATTTACTTCATCTTCTTTTATGAAGGCATTTAGGAAGGCTGTGTTCAGTAACTCTGCTATGTCAGCGTTGTCTTCGATAGTTATCTCCATTGCTGTCGCGTAGAGAAGGCATTCATTGTTTCTTGCCGCTAACATACTTTACATACGACCAGAATCTCTTTGGATTTTCTGCCAGGTTTCGAGACAAAGTTTCGTTGTGGAAACTGTTATAGGCATCTCGCATTGAAGTCGGCGCTAAATTTCGAGCTTCTGTAAAAGATCGCCAATCTTGAGGATTTTGCGTCTGTTTAAATTTGGCATGTTTGTTTCGTTTTTTCTGCAACAGTGTTCTAACCCGTTTTTTGAACCAAGGAGGATCAGCTCCGTCGTTTGTTAATTTATTTGGATAAATCTCTCAATTGCTGCCGATACTATTTCTTTGAATTTAAGCCACATCTGGTCTATTAATTTGGAATGAGTGGAGGTTGTCTCTCAGGAAGGTGTCAAGTGAATTTTTATCTGCTTTTTTGAATAGGTATATTTTTCGCTTATTTTTCGAGGATTTTGGGATTACAATATTCAGTCTCGGTACGACAACTCTGTGTTCACCAATCCCTGAATCGGTTTTGATGCTCGTTATTAACTCAGGATTATTTGTTGCTAGGAGTTCAAGTGTGTTTTCACAACCGTTTACTATTTGCGTGGGCTCATGAACTAACTGCTCGAAATAATTTTCAGAGAATGTGTTTAGCACAATTTCGGATGATATTTTGTGCGTACCTCCGGAATTAAACATGTATTTTCGCCATCATTTCGAGTGTAAATTAAAGTCACCACCAACTATTACCGTATGAGTCGGCTACGTGTTTGAAATCAAACTCAAGTTTTCTTTGAACCTTTCAGCAAATGTATCATCTGAATTGAGAGGTCGGTAAAAGGATCCAATTATTATTTTATTCCAGTTGCCAACAATGACCTCTGCCCATACTAACTCACAGGAAGTATCTACATCAATTTCGCGACAAGATAAACTACTTCTGGCAGCAACAAACACGCCACCGCCAACCGTGTTTAGCCTATTAATTCGAAACACCTTTAGGTTCTTCGCAAAAATCTCAGCTGAGCTTATATCCGGATATAGCCAGCTTTCGGTGCCTATAACGATTTGAGCATCAGTGCTTTCTATTAGCGCTTGGAGTTCGGGTACTTTCTCAACACAGCTACGACAATTTACAGCTGTTATATCAATGGTTACTGTATCTACGTTCTTCCTGTGTTCAGCCTGCACCCTTTGTGACTGAAGCCCTTATTGTCTTTTCCCGAGACCCTCTAACCTAAAACTACTACCCTGTCCACGCCACGCAGCCCCTGCTACCCTTGTAGCCACTTCCTGCGTATAGTGGACACCTAATCTATTTAGCAGAACCCGAAACCCAAGCACCCTTTAGCGCAAGTCGAGGAATCTGCAGCCTACACGGTCGCAGAACCGTCTGAGCCTCTTCAGACCCTCCACTCTGTACCAGAGGTCCGCAATCTGTCCTGTCGACTATGCTGCAAATGGTCAGCTCTGCTTTCATCTTGCAAGCAAGACTGGCAGCCTTTACAACTTCTGTTGTTGTTGTTGTTGTGGTCTTCAGTTCTGAGACTGGTTTGATGCAGCTCTCCATGCTACTCTATCCTGTGCAAGCTTTTTCATCTCCCAGTACCTACTGCAACCTACATCCTTCTGAATCTGCTTAGTGTATTCATCTCTTGGTCTCCCTCTACGATTTTTACCCTCCACGCTGCCCTCCAATACTAAATTGGTGATCCCTTGATGCCTCAGAACATGTCCTACCAACCGATCCCTTCTTCTGGTCAAGTTGTGCCACAAACTTCTCTTCTCCCCAATCCTATCCAATACTTCCACATTAGTTATGTGATCTACCCATCTAATCTTCAGCATTCTTCTGTAGCACCACATTTCGAAAGCTTCTATTCTCTTCTTGTCCAAACTATTTATCATCCATGTTTCACTTCCATACATGGCTACACTCCATACAAATACTTTCAGAAATGACTTCCTGACACTTAAATCAATACTGGATGTTAACAAATTTCTCTTCTTCAGAAACGCTTTCCTTGCCATTGCCAGCCTACATTTTATATCCTCTCTACTTCGACCATCATCAGTTATTTTGCTCCCCAAATAGCAAAACTCCTTTACTACTTTAAGTGCCTCATTTCCTAATCTAATTCCCTCAGCATCACCCGACTTAATTAGACTACATTCCATTATCCTTGTTTTGCTTTTGTTGATGTTCATCTTATATCCTCCTTTCAAGACACTGTCCATTCCATTCAACTGCTCTTCCAAGTCCTTTGCTGTCTCTGACAGAATTACAATGTCATCGGCGAACCTCAAAGTTTTTATTTCTTCTCCATGAATTTTAATACCTACTCCGAATTTTTCTTTTGTTTCCTTTACTGCTTGCTCAATATACAGATTGAACAACATCGGGGAGAGGCTACAACCCTGTCTTACTCCCTTCCCAACCACTGCTTTCCTTTCATGTCCCTCGACTCTTATAACTGCCATCTGGTTTCTGTACAAATTGTAAATAGCCTTTCGCTCCCTGTATTTTACCCCTGCCACCTTCAGAATTTGAAAGAGAGTATTCCAGTCAACATTGTCAAAAGCTTTCTCTAAGTCTACAAATGCTAGAAACGTAGGTTTGCCTTTCCTTAATCTTTCTTCTAAGATAAGTCGTAAGGTCAGTATTGCCTCACGTGTTCCAGTGTTTCTACGGAATCCAAACTGATCTTCCCCGAGGTTGGCTTCTACTAGTTTTTCCATTCGTCTGTAAAGAATTCGTGTTAGTATTTTGCAGCTGTGACTTATTAAGCTGATAGTTCGGTAATTTTCACATCTGTCAACACCTGCTTTCTTTGGGATTGGAATTATTATATTCTTCTTGAAGTCTGAGGGTATTTCGCCTGTTTCATACATCTTGCTCACCAGATGGTAGAGTTTTGTCAGGACTGGCTCTCCCACGGCCGTCAGTAGTTCCAATGGAATATTGTCTACTCCGGGGGCCTTGTTTTGACTCAGGTCTTTCAGTGCTCTGTCAAACTCTTCACGCAGTATCGTATCTCCCATTTCATCTTCATCTACATCCTCTTCCATTTCCATAATATTGTCCTCAAGCACATCGCCCTTGTATAGACCCTCTATATGCTCCATCCACCTTTCTGCTTTCCCTTGTTTGCTTAGAAGTGGGTTTCCGTCTGAGCTCTTGATATTCATACAAGTCGTTCTCTTATCTCCAAAGGTCTCTTTAATTTTCCTGTAGGCGGTATCTATCTTACCCCTAGTGAGATAGGCCTCTACATCCTTACATTTGTCCTCTAGCCATCCCTGCTTAGCCATTTTGCACTTCCTGTCGATCTCATTTTTGAGACGTTTGTATTCCTTTTTGCCTGTTTCACTTACTGCATTTTTATATTTTCTCCTTTCATCAATTAAATTCAATATTTCTTCTGTTACCCAAGGATTTCTACTAGCCCTCGTCTTTTTACCTACTTGATCCTCTGCTGCCTTCACTACTTCATCCCTCAAAGCTACCCATTCTTCTTCTACTGTATTTATTTCCCCCATTCCTGTCAATTGCTCCCTTATGCTCTCCCTGAATCTCTGTACAACCTCCGGTTCTTTTAGTTTATCCAGGTCCCATCTCCTTAAATTCCCACCTTTTTGCAGTTTCTTCAGTTTTAATCTACAGGTCATAACCAATAGATTGTGGTCAGAGTCCACATCTGCCCCTGGAAATGTCTTACAATTTAAAACCTGGTTCCTAAATCTCTGTCTTACCATTATATAATCTATCTGATACCTTTTAGTATCTCCAGGGTTCTTCCATGTATACAACCTTCTTTCATGATTCTTAAACCAAGTGTTAGTTATGATTATGTTGTGCTCTGTGCAAAATTCTACCAGGCGGCTTCCTCTTTCATTTCTGTCCCCCAATCCATATTCACCTACTATGTTTCCTTCTCTCCCTTTTCCTACACTCGAATTCCAGTCACCCATGACTATTAAATTTTCGTCTCCCTTCACAATCTGAATAATTTCTTTTATTTCATCATACATTTCTTCAATTTCTTCGTCATCTGCAGAGCTAGTTGGCATATAAACTTGTACTACTGTAGTAGGTGTGGGCTTCGTATCTATCTTGGCCACAATAATGCGTTCACTATGCTGTTTGTAGTAGCTTACCCGCATTCCTATTTTCCTATTCATTATTAAAGCTACTCCTGCATTACCCCTATTTGATTTTGTGTTTATAACCCTGTAGTCACCCGACCAGAAGTCTTGTTCCTCCTGCCACCGAACTTCACTAATTCCCACTATATCTAACTTCAACCTATCCATTTCCCTTTTTAAATTTTCTAACCTACCTGCCCGATTAAGGGATCTGACATTCCACGCTCCGATCCGTAGAACGCCAGTTTTCTTTCTCCTGATAACGACAACTTTCTCCTGATAACGACAACTTCTGTTAGCCGCTCGAAACCAGAGAGAATCTTTTCTCATCCAAAGTGATACACATCATTGGTACCAAAGATGAGCAACCACGTGCAATTGGCTGCACCCTGTGCTCTTCATGGCATCCGAGAGGACCTTTTCCACATTTGGAATAACTCCACCCGGTATGCACACTGAGTGCACATTGGTTTTCTTACCCTTGTCAGCCAAGTCCCTAAGGGGCGCCATAACGCTCCTAACTTTCGAGCTCCCAACTACCAATAATCCCACCCTCTGTGATTGCCCGGATCATGCAGGCTGAGTGGTTTCCTCTGAAACGGGACAGGCGACAGCATCTGGCTCAGCGACAGTGTCAGCCACATATAGGACCTAGAACTTGTTTGTCGTACAAACCGGGGAGGCCTTACGTGCGGCCACCTGGGAAGTCTTCCGACGCCTACTTCGCCCCGGGGCGACCACCCACTCGACCACAGGTGAGGGGTGAGCCTCAGTGCTAGCAGTAACTGGGTTGGCAACCGGTGAGGACCGATCGGAGGACTCTGACGTGCTGCACGTCCGTTGGATCCCCACGGCCGGCCCACAACAGTGGTGCCCATCCGCTGCAGCCTCAAGCTGTGTAACCGAAGCCATCACAGCCTGAAGCTGAGAGCGAAGTGTCACCAACTCGGCTCGCATCCGCACACAAAAATCGCAGTCCCATGAGCAAGGCCGATATTCTCAACTTTCCCTGCGAGTCGACCATGCCAATGTCAGCCGCAATCTGGAGTTCGTTACAACCCGTTCCCTCAGTGTCTGCCGGAATAGTCTCTTAAATATGTTGAATGAGGCCCCCAAAGCAAATGAACTGTGCCACCAAAGGGTCATCAACCTGAGTGCGAGAAGGTCTAGCTGCTCCATCTACTGAGAGAAGTAAGAACGGTTCGCATTGCCACCCTCATTAAAATTCGTTACAGAGACCTTTAGCGGAAAAGTCACACTGCATGCGAGTTTACAAACTACGGAGAGACGTTCTCTCAGTCCCATTTCGTTGCAGTCCTTAGCCGACCTCACTTCGTGACTAGCAGCAGTGCAGTAATTGCCGCCTTTTCGCAATTAATGGATTGGCTTCCATCATCTTGAAAGCAGCCATGTGTAGATTCAGTCAACTTTACTCAACACATTTCGCGGTAGAATGCTCGTGGCAATCTAGTCTGTGATTAAGATGCAAATACACTATTAGCATTGTGGGCTTCCTGCATTGCGGTTCCATCGATGTTAGACCGCCAATCTTTATCACGCCGCCCTGTACATGTCTTTGAATTACGTGGCTCCTCATGGCTGTTTTCGGCGAACACTCTGAAGACCCAGATTTCATCTATGTTTTTCCGATTATTCTTTCGTCTAGGGAATGGACGAATTAAGGTTGTTTCCCGTTTGATTCTACACCTTGCAACAGAAGTAAAGGATCACTTTTTCGATTCCACAAAATTCCCATCCAATACGACACATAAGTTCGAAATTTGGCTCAAAGTTGACAACAACCTTCCTCTATAATGATGCAACCGACGACGCTTGAAACAGTAAGGTGTCCACAAACGCGGAAGAAAGGCCACAGCTCAAATGTTCAAAGTTCAAACGTTCAGATCGGCACCAAACTAATCCACAATCCTGGCCAACACCGCCGTGGACGTGTCACGTAATGGGAAGCTCGTCACAGCCCCTCTTACCCACATTTTCCCCCTTTTTTAACGCCTCTGCGATGGAGATCAGAACCGCGACACCCAGTGTTGAAATCCGGCGTTTTTCCTATGAGTGGCCGAGTAAACCTTCCAGACAGCACGGAAGGGCCTCAGGGCGTGGCGTAAAGAACCTCAGTCGAATCATCCCTTTCTCAGGGACGTTAATTTCCTCACATTTATTGGTGGAAAATGACAGTTCGCAAGCGAGGAGCAACAGGAAGACATTCTTGACAAACTTTGACACTGCTGGCGCCTTCGGACGTTGTATCCACATTGATCTGACCCCATTGGAGAGCAGCGCGAGCACAATTTGTGCTCTAGTGTAAAGACTGGAACTCCTACAGACCATTCAAAACCATTCGACTTAATCCGAAAAGCTGCTGAGGGTGCTTTGCCTTTTCAGGGCTCCTATCTTGTGCCTTCCCCCCCATGCCATGATCACAGGGATATGCGACAAGGACTCATGAGTGAATAAAACAGCAAAGGATCCCTCTAAGAGCCCCCAGCTTGGCAAATCCCTCCGGGCCACCTCCCCACCTGAATTGAGAATTTTAAACATACACTCCTGGAAATTGAAATAAGAACACCGTGAATTCATTGTCCCAGGAAGGGGAAACTTTATTGACACATTCCTTGGGTCAGATACACCACATGATCACACTGACAGAACCACAGGCACATAGACACAGGCAACAGAGCATGCACAATGTCGGCACTAGTACAGTGTGTATCCACCTTTCGCAGCAATGCAGGCTGCTATTCTCCCATGGAGACGATCGTAGAGATGCTGGATGTAGTCCTGTGGAACGGCTTGCCATGCCATTTCCACCTGGCGCTTCAGTTGGACCAGCGTTCGTGCTGGACGTGCAGACCGCGTGAGACGACGCTTCATCCAGTCCCAAACATGCGCAATGGGGGACAGATCCGGAGATCTTGCTGGCCAGGGTAGTTGACTTACACCTTCTAGAGCACGTTGGGTGGCACGGGATACATGCGGACGTGCATTGTCCTGTTGGAACAGCAAGTTCCCTTGCCGGTCTAGGAATGGTAGAACGATGGGTTCGATGACGGTTTGGATGTACCGTGCACTATTCAGTGTCCCCTCGACGATCACCAGTGGTGTACGGCCAGTGTAGGAGATCGCTCCCCACACCATGATGCCGGGTGTTGGCCCTGTGTGCCTCGATCGTATGCAGTCCTGATTGTGGCGCTCACCTGCACGGCGCCAAACACGCATACGACCATCATTGGCACCAAGACAGAAGCGACTCTCATCGCTGAAGACGACACGTCTCCATTCGTCCCTCCATTCACGCCTGTCGCGACACCACTGGAGGCGGGCTGCACGATGTTGGGGCGTGAGCGGAAGACGGCCTAACGGTGTGCGGGACCGTAGCACAGCTTCATGGAGACGGTTGCGAATGGTCCTCGCCGATACCCCAGGAGCAACAGTGTCCCTAATTTGCTGGGAAGTGGCGGTGCGGTCCCCTACGGCACTGCGTAGGATCCTACGGTCTTGGAGTGCATCCGTGCGTCGCTGCGGTCCGGTCCCAGGTCGACGGGCACGTGCACCTTCCGCCGACCACTGGCGACAACATCGATGTACTGTGGAGACCTCACGCTCAAAGTCCGTCAACTGCACATACGGTTCACGTCCACGCTGTCGCGGCATGCTACCAGTGTTAAAGACTGCGATGGAGCTCCGTATGCCACGGCAAACTGGCTGACACTGACGGCGGTGGTGCACAAATGCTGCGCAGCTAGCGCCATTCGACGGCCAACACCGCGGTTCCTGGTGTGTCCGCTGTGCCGTGCGTGTGATCATTGCTTGTACAGCCCTCTCGCAGTGTCCGGAGCAAGTATGGTGGGTGTGACACACCGGTGTCAATGTGTTCTTTTTTCCATTTCCAGGAGTGTATATCTGTACGTAAAGAACCCGTGACGAAGTCCTGGGCGCACTGCAGAGGCCGGCAACCCCTTCGACACTTCCCGATTCCGGATAGCCTACTATCAGGCGCAAGAACAATAGTGCAGCCTGCGAACAGACGCATGGTTCTCTTGTCACGGGTTCAGTCTGTAAAGGTACATTTTTAAGGTGTTCAGAACAGGCGGGTGGATGGCACCAAGGATTTTACCGAAGTAGCTGGGAGGACTTAGAAGGAGGCTCTACCATTTCATTCACTCGTCAATATCGCATCTCCCCCCCCCCCCCCCCCCTCATGATCATGCCACTGGAGAACACGAAGTAGGAGATCCGGAAAAGCATAAACGCACTTAACTGCTTCAGATTACGTTCAGATTTCGTTGAATGGTTTTGAACAGTCAGCGTTTCCAACCTATACAAGAGAGCAAATGGGTGCGATCACATTTTGTGGGAATCAACATTCCAGGGATAGTGGTGGTTTCATTGACGCCATTTATTCTACACCCTGCGGCCTTCTCGTGCTGATTCTGAGAGGTGGTGTTTTTTTCATACGTGTCGACATTTTGCTGTTTGAAGCGTTGTCGAGCCTGAGGATGAGATCAGAGGGCGCCACGCGTTTGCACTGTTGCAGAAGAGGATTGAACGAACCTTTGAGACACATTTCTAGCTTAAACGTCGCAATGGGAGGAAGAAATTACACGCTTTCGAAAAAGTGATTCCTTAATTCTGTTGCGCCATGTATATCTATTGTGTGTTCATTTAGCTTGACCCACAGCAAGCTGACGGCTCGCTATACTGTATAACCTAGAATTGTGAGCTGGCTAACCCCATTCTTCACGACTAGACTGCCTCGCACTTGCGTGTTTTTATCCAGAACAGATTTGCTTCTCTGTCTATTACTGGTTTGTAGTTCTTCCACAGTTTCATTTTATAACTGAGACATTTATCTATTCAGAAGAGTTGTCCGCTGTAGGTAACAGTCTGATTTCTCCACGATTCAGAGAATAGAACATCAGCAGGTGAGAGCGTTAACTGCTGGAAGAGGATCAGTTATAGGGAGAATCTACAGAATTAACAGTAAAAACGCAAATTTGGAAATTTGTTATAAGGTCTTATGGGACCAAACTGCTGAGGTCATCCGTCCCTAAGCTTACGCACTACTTAATCTAACTTACACTAAGGACAACACACACATCCATGCCCGAAGGAGGACTCGAACCTGCGGGGGGGGGGGGGGGGGGGAGCCACACGGACCGTGACAAGGCGCCTCAGACCGCCCGCGCTACCCCGCGCGGCAATCAAGATCTTTCTTAATCATGCCAATGTGTAAGACGATTTCTGTTTCGTTTTACTCCGTGATTGACTTTTGCTTTCGTAAAAGGACGAATCGCAGTCTGTTTTGCCAGTACAGACGGGGGCAAGTGTGGCTTCCCTGCCCCACCCTCCGTCCCCACCCTCCCCCATTGGTGAGCTATGCGCGGGCCGAGCTTTCTTCTTCAGTTCCCCACACTACTCCCTTGTGAAACCAGCCAACTTAAAGTTAACACACGGTAGCTCAATACGAAACTGAACTCCGGTAAGCAACAAAAAATCTGAACTTACCTCATACCGAAGGACAAAGATAAAAAAGTGAAGCCTAAGAAAGGCAGAATAAATTTCTGTTAATTTCCATCAATGATCACAAAACGGTTGGTCGCCAGACTACCGGTTTCTTTCAGTAATGTCCATCTTCAGATCCGTTTTGTAACGTGTCTTACTATAATAAATTCCTAATGGCATCGTCAGAAAATATATACAAAACCAGCTTAGCATCGTCACATATATTTAAAATGTGGTGTCCACCAGGCCACAGTGCCGGCCGAGTCATATTGACAATAGCGCAAAGGTCCATAACAAACTTAAGCATGAAATAGGAAGCTGGACAACTGCCTATTGCAGCAGATTGATCTTGAAACGTTCTTTTCTTTCTGTATGCGTGCATTAACATGTTGGTGTTCTGAAAATCCTGATCCATTGTATCAAGACCAATGGCATTATGTAAAAACGGAAGTGTGGAGTGAAATTAGTGCAAAAAGAATTAATAGACCGATGTTCTTGCCGCGAAACCTGCAATGGGCGACAAAAAAAGAAAATGGCCGGACGTCAATGTAACTTGATACATATCCACATCATCGGTACACATGCAAATTATTAGAGTTGCAGTAGCCTGCGACAGGTAGAACGGTCACCAGATTGAGTGAGTGTAGTTCGTGTTTAGTGTTTGTGAGGAAAACAGATTACACGAAATTTAGCCGTAACGGCACGTAACCTGCTGTGTTACTCAGAGCCGTCACAAACTGATGAATATGTGAAGAAAACCTCATAGATCTACTTCGCGTGATTTTGACTGCGAATTTTGATTACTTAGAAACAAAAGAAGTCAAGAGTGACGAGTTAAAGTCTGATGATGGCCTTGTAATCCGAAAACCAGTGAACTCAATAAATTAATCTTGTAGAAGATAAGGAATACAGTACTTTTCATTTATCAAAAGAACCCGTTTCACTTCGAAAATTAACTAAAGTAAACAATTCAGAGTCTGATAACGAACTCCAAAAGAATATAAAACACATAAAAGTCCCGTGAATAATTTCGCAAGCGATGATTGAACTGGATGTAATTTGGTTCAGTTAAAAATATTCAGTCAAACAGACTCACACTTCGTCATGTGTATGCTGTAATGTGACGTCCTACAGATCGTAATCACAGCTTACGTAGCTGACAGCTATCAGTATCGTAGTCCCCCACGGTAGCGTGCCTTGCACCGACAGTGAGCGGACGGCTTTGCTATGGTGAGTCGGGGTTCGGAATCTAATGACGGACGCCACAACTTAGGAAGAACGCCACTTACCAGAACGAAATACGTAAATACGCCTGACGAAAACACTGCCCTCATAGACTACCGGAAAAAAGATTAGTACACCATTTTAGAGGATTTCAATTCACTCAAGACTTTTCGTTGCAACAGTGCATGTAGAGTAAATGAAATGTTTAAATTGAAACGTCTCTGTGGAGTAGTTTCATAGACGCTTGTCTCACTGGATTCTGTGCATCCTATTCTGTCCACCGCCTGATTGCGGTTTAATTTATTAACCCTCCCAGAAACACTGAGAAATCAAAGTAAAGCTTATTAAATGATATTATGTTTGATTTTTTTGTGTTCCACAGGAAATGAGTGGTTTCGGGTTTCTTTTGTGGGGGATGCTGAGTTGGTTGTCGTCTGCTAGGAGCAGGTGATGTTTGCTTCTCGTTTGGAGGGTAGCACAGGATGACCAACACAGGATCCCAGTACCTGGACAGAGAGGTTTACCCCTTTTAGTCTGAGGTTGGTTTGTCTGTCAGGTTGGTGGCGGAAGCCTAGCCCTCTGGTAGCTTCCGTTGCACTGGCAGTTAGGCGAAGCTCGATGGAGAAAGGACTCTCTGCAGCTAGCGGTTGGTGAGTACAGTTCGTAGCTCCTATAGCCGAGTTAATTTTATTTTGTGACAGCAAAATCATTCTGCTCTTGCACTATTAAAATTTCTTACATTTGTGCCTGGTTTAATGTCTAATTTCTGATCAGTTAAGTCGTAATCAAGTTTACCGCGTGCTGAAGTTCGGCCGTTCGTAAGCGGCAGGCGCGGATTCCATGTCGTATATCTACTATACAAACCTTGCGAATCGGAAAACCTCTTTCCAAGTTAGTGCATGAGCATAATGGTGATAGGTATCTCTCTGCACTATTTCTGTCGTGGGTATGTAGATGGAATGATTGAATTATTGTGTTCCACTTCCCTTTTGTGTGTTTCTCCTTTTTTAATTGCGCTATTCTACCACTTTTTGGCACCAGTCATGGGTATTCATAGGTTGTGCATCAAATTCAGTAATGAAATAAATGTGCCACGTAAAAGATAAAAACTCTGCGTCCTTTATCCTTCTCATTGATGCCAGTTTTCAAATTAATTTTCTATTCCCTGATTTTTTTAAAAATTTAATCTGCTTGCTTGTGATGAACAAAAATGGGAGGAAAAATCAATTTAATTAAACACGCTCATTGATATACTACATACAATGCTGTTCATCTTGTTAGTGTCTTTAAAAAATGCATTCTTATCATTAAATTCTTAATTTAATTGAACTGATAATTTCCAGTTCGGTCTTTTCTCAATTGTTAGGAAGGGCTTGGGCTGGTGGCGACCCTGTAATTTTTAAATTTATCATTGTCCTTATGAGGTGGCTTAACCAGAAATTACGCACAATTGTTCTTGGTACGTAACGTATGTCGAGCCTTGGCTAATATCCGTTTACAGTTCTACGTACATACTTTACAAAATTTACAGATCAATAGCACAAGTGGTTCTGAGGTACCGGGTATCGAACCATGATGCAACAGCCGTATTACTACGTGGCGTGGCCTCCACGAGGCGGCAACGAAGGCGCTGACTCTAGCATCCAGTCGATCGTGGAGATGGCGAATACTGTCTTGGAATACGTCATTCCACACCTGCTCGACCTGTTTACGCAGTTCAAATGGCTCTGAGTACTATGGGACTTAACTTCTGAGGTCATCACTCCCCTAGAACTTAGAACTACTTAAACTTAACTAACCTAAGGACATCACACATATCCATGCCCGAGGCAGGATTCGAACCTGCGACCGTAGCGGTCGCGCGGTTCCAGACTGAAGCGCCTAGAACCGCTCGGCCACTTCGGCCAGCTTACGCAGTTCAGCAAGGGTTGTTGGTTGACGTTCACATGTGTCACTTCTCGTCCCGTCATATCCCGCAGGTGCTCGCTCGATCGGAGATAAGTCCGGAGATCGTGCTGACCAGGGAAGTTGCTTCGCGTCTTGCAGAGCACGTTGAGTTTCACGGGCAGTGTGTGCAAGAGCATTATCCTGCTGGAACAACACATCACCTTCCTGATACAAGAACGGAAAAAGAACGAGCGTAACAAACTGCGCTGGTTAGCGTCCCCATCAGAAACAGCAATGGTAAACGAGAGTTGTAGCTCATCGCTCCCCAGAGCATGAGGCCTAGGCTGAGGCCAGAGTGTCTTGGACGAATGCACTCTACGAGACAGCGCTAGGCAGGTCTACGACGTACGCACAAACGACCACCGCTAGCATGCAGGCAGAATCTGCTTTCGTCGCCGAAGACCACCAGTTGAGCCCTGCAAGTCGATGCTGTGGCTTGAGCGGAAGACGGGGTAGAGGTGTGTGTGGCTGTTGTCCCACTGCTCATAACCGGTTCGCAACAGTTCGTGTTCACAAGTCTTAGGTTCAGAAGCCATCTTGTCTGTGCTGTGGTAGCTGTACGATCTGCCACTGTTGTCCTTACACTACGACGATCCTGGCGGGCGTCTGTGCTACGTGGACGTCCAGAACCTCGTCTAGCGTTGTGAGAATGATCACGTTACCAATGATACCAGCATCGTTGCACAACTGACGCAGTAGGTCCAGCTTCTGTGGCAATTCTCCGAAAGGACCGCACCGCTTCTCGGAAGGCTACAGTTTGACCCCTTTCAAACTCGCTGATTTGGCTATAGGAAGCACGGATGCGTCTACGTGACATGGTTGCCAGCTTGTTTCACACGTTTGCACCACACTGAGCCTTCTAGCCGTGACCATTCCCTATTAACGGGTAGACACAATGGCGCTCTGGTAGTTACGCCACTACGATATCTGTTGGCGGACGACGTTGAAATCATCATCAGTACATATACTAACGCCCAGGTGGCATATGCTGTCATCCGATAAAAGTCGATGCCACCTTTCCAGGTGTGCTAATTTTTTTCCGACAGTGTGTGTAAAGGCACAACCCTCCAAAATATATGATAAAACACGCGTAATAGCAGTTATAATAAAAGAGAAAAATGGTAGTAGGAAATAGTAATGAGTAATATAATGTCAACATAGGTAGCAAACTCACATCACTGAAACGGGGAAGGGGGGGGGGGGCAGTCAAGTTGGTATTCTACCACTATGCAGACAACTCTATGGCCTGGAATCTCATTGAGTAGTAGAATTGTCTTCAGTGATGAGTCCCGCTTCGAACTGAGCCCCGATGACGAGCCAATACTTGTCTGGGTGTTTTGGACAGTGGTGGGATACCAACCTGAGTATCGCCTGCCACACGGCTCCATAACGAGGAGTGACGGTCTGGCGCACCATTTCATTTTATAGCAGGATCCCTACAGCCGTCCTTATGGTTTTATTTATTTTGCTGCAACCAGTTTCGGCGCTGCAATGCGCCATCTTCCGGCTGTAGTTGATGCGGAAAGGGGTAGACACCATCCCTACATATATCGCATCAATGACCAGCATAACTGGAAACGCGGCTTATCTGAAAGCTTAGGTGACAGCACTCTAACCATCAGCGGCACCCTTACAGCACAACGGTACGTCGACGGTTATCTACTCCCCGTTTAATTGCCCTTCATGCCAAGCCATCCTGGACTTACATTCCAGCAAGATAATGCCTGCCCGCCCACGGCAAGAGTTTCTACTGCTTGTCTTTGTGCCTGCAAAAGCCTAACTTGGCTAGCATTGACGCCGGATCTCCCCCAATTGAGAACTTTTGGAGCATTACAGGCAATGCCCTCTAACCAGCTCGACACTTCGACTATCAGACGCGTCAGTTGGACAGAACTTTTCACGATATTCCTTGGGAGGGCATCCAACAACTCTGTGAATCAATATGTAACGGCCAGAGGTGGACCAACTCGTTACTGACTTGTTCAGTCTTCGAGCTCTTTCTCTTGAATGAATCATCCAATTTTTAATGAAACTGTTATCCTTTGTTGGTCTGTACATGTACATGATTTGCGCCCCACTCGGATGATTCCATCGTGGTGAGTCGTTTTTTGTCTTGTAGTGTATTTTCGTGTGTTTCTGTCTACCACGGTTACACAACAGAACGCACGTTCACGCCGCCACACTGCGCACGCACTGAGTGTCCCTATCCGACTGCCAGCATCAATATCGCTCTCGCATCACAGATCATGTAACAATTTTTTTACATTGAAATTTTGCATAGTCAGTTAAAAAATGTTTCATGTAGTAATATAAATAAAGCAAAACGTAGTCACATTTCATACTGTAGAAGAAAAGAAAAAAAATCAAAAATAATCGTAGAGATTAAAAGTAACAAAAGAAAACAAAGAAGGAAAAAATGTATCTATAATTGAGCAATATCTTCACATGTTACTACCACGCCTGGTAGTGTTGGGGCGCGAACAGCCTCAAGAAATTCAGTGACCATGGCAAAGGCCACGAAGATGCCGAGTACCCGCGTGAGACAGCGTTACAAGCAAGGGATTCGTGCTGAGCCTCCATTGGGCCTGCTGGTCGAATCATGTGTTATCCAGATCTGTGGGGCATTCGCACATGGTAGTGATCCGATGCTGCGCTGTATGGAAACATGTCAAGGTTCTAGTCAACCACGTACGACCACCGTAAAGGAGGCTCGCCGTACTGTGCACCAAGCACATTGTAACCACTTCACGTCTGCATCTGCCATCTTAGAACGAGTAATGGACTCCTACCAAATTTCTGCGTCATCCCGCACCATTGGTCAGAGACTAGCAGCAAACGCGCTTGGTAGTTACTGCGGCATACGTATAGCGTGTTGAACTTCTGATGAATGATGTCGCATTATCTTCAGCGATGAATCGCGATTTTGCACTACGCCGGGGTGACCGTTATCGGCTAGTATGGCGAGAGGTACCATTTTTCCAACGTTTTGGAAAGGTACAACGGTATGGTGTGGGAGCCATACGGTATGACTTCATGTCATGACTGCTAGCGATTGAGGGAACTCTGACGTCAGGCAAAATGGTATTTCATGGATATCCGGTGTCCTCAAGTATTATCTCTCATGCGGCAGTATCATTTTTCCGCAGAACAATGCTCGTCCATGCATGGCACGTCTCTCTATGAACTGCCTGCATGATGCTGAGGTGCTTCGTGATCAGTAAGATCTTCAGATAGAACATGTTGCAACACGCCCGCGAGGAAAGGGGGTAGATATGCAATAATAATAAAAGCTAGCCCTCAGCAGTCGAGACTGTAAAACACTCCCTGGACACAGGAACGGGGCTGGATATTTAATGACCGTGTGCCTAAATCCACGTACCTGGTCCTTCCCGCGGCGGTTGATTTGCTGCTCTCTGCACTGCCTGCCATGATGTGTTCTGTAATAACTATTGTCCAGCAGCGAGAGGAGCCACTCACACCAAGTTGATCTGGTAGAATTCACTGTATTCTGTTAAACACTCGCAAAGGGTAGGCCTGCACTGTTCACAGTTAACATTATTCCACAATGGACGTGTCACTATTTGCACTCCAAGTACGTGTCCGTTGCGATGTATAAGGTTGCTGTCTAAATGATGGCATCCAATGCAGAAACGCGGGGAATAGAACACAAAATAATCACTGTTCAACGGATGTTTTATCAGTCGACGATTGGCACAGTTCTACCAACAGTACTAAACAATTCAACAGCTTATAACACGAGCGTGCGCGTTACCGAATCGCGACGCGGATGCTCCATGAAGTATCAGTTACGATATACGAACGAGAAAGTACCTGCGCTCGTGATATTCAGCCAGTCAAAACGATATGTGTTTCTTTCACTTACAATTTGAAATTAGGATCATACCAGTCCATATTATTTTTCCGTAAACATTGCGACGCGGTTGATTGCTGTTCTCCCGACACGACGCACGAATCCAAGAAACATCACCTTTTGGATACACGTTGATACTGCGTCGTGGACACTGAAATTAAACGCAAAACATGTGTTTAAAAGCATTTCAATTGCTTCACCATAACTTGTAAGATACGAGGTGCAGCCTCGGGATCAACACAACACTGCGCCCACGCTCCACGAAAGCTACGCTACAGCTCCACACTGTTGATCTGCGCTCAGCAGAGAGGCGACTATCGATAGCCAAAGATACAATTCTACGCTTACAATGTGTGGACATCTCCTTGACATCAATTTCGTCCTGGTCACAGTATTCAGGATATCAAGGACCAATTACAAATATTGTGGGACAGCTTGCCTCAGGACAGGATACTACAGCTTTATCACATCCTTCCCAACTGAACGAGTGTATTTATCCAGGCCAGAGAGAGTATAAGGCCATACAGCCAATTTCTTTGGAAATTTGACTCGATATTGGAAGTAACACAAAATTCCCTCGCAACCTATGAAGATTGATTTCATTTCTCCTCACCATGGGTCCTTTTATCAGGCTGTATAGCATTATAAACTCTCAGGAGAACTTTTCATGAACTTAATACATCCTTACTTTACAATAATAAAAACATTAGCATGATAAAACAGGTATTATACACACATGATATAAACATCAGTTAAATAGTTATTGCACAGAAAGCCTTCACATACGATCTAATTGATATGGTAATACAGAGATACGAAATAACATACAAAATATTGTAGTCTTACGTTACGCACTTATTGAAGACTATGCTGAGCAGCTATACGTAGATTCGATATTGCACCAGAAGCCACCAACCACTCTACTATTTATAAAGTTTTTTTTGTGTTACTTAATCGACCACTTTCGAAACACGCCAGGAACGAACTTTTTTTAGTGAACGTCAGTCCTTCCTACGTCGATGCAGCAGACGAGGACATTTTTCTCGGTATCGCGCGGCCGTTTGCATTCGGAATGGCGCACCTCGCTAGCTTCCCGGTCCATAAGAAATTTACCGGAGGATACGGACGCCCGGGTGCCCACTTCATCTGCCTAAGTGCTGTTCCGGACAGGAGTTTGTCTTCGGCGACGCTGCAGATCAAAGTTACAGCATTCCTCACAATTCCCAGAAACGAATTTACACTCTTGGGAGTTGAAGCAGCTACTGCTGGAAGCAAAAAGGAGATTCCATTACCGATGCTTAATACCATTAGCTGTTCTCTTAGGAAAGATAATTCTCATTCTTTTCTTACTGGAGGATGGCTTCACTTTAAAACCTAATCAATAGTGTCTCTCGCTCTTTACAATTCTCAACCCCTCTCTGTTTCTTCCAGTCTGTTACTGTTCCCTTCAGCCTTGCACAGAGCAAACACTCAATATGTTCAATAATACGAGGGGAAGTAAGATCATGCATGTCGCGAAATCGAAACTACGGTAAAAATCTGGTGAAACATTGCGCAGAGCTGTTGGGCAGTGTCTCTAGTATACCTGTCGATTGCATCACATCACTCTTTTTAGTTCTGAGTGTACAGTGGGTATGTAAAGATGTCTATCAAACAGTGTCTTCCACCAAGTATGGGTACCTGCTGTGAGGTTGCGCCCGACTTCATGCACCTCCACGTAACACACCTGTCACGAATTTACTTTTCCATGATAATTCTCGACCACACCCTGCAGGGACATTGAGGACGTCATGCAACATTTTTGACGGGAAGAGTCTGATCACATACCGTACAGCCCGCACTTCACTCGCTCTGAAGTTCCTCCATGCTCACACGAACCGCTGGTTTTGAAGACAACGTGTTGACAGAGACAAATAACCGCAGATCATGGTAGAGACTTGCTTTATTACTTTGGCCCCTTTGGGGGCATAGGGCATTCAGTTGAGCTCGCCATCCGTCTGTCTTTTGCCATTTGCCTCAATTCTGTCCAGGTCTTGCCAACTCTTTTTGCTTCCCCTTCCACTGTCCTCTTCCTTGTGCCCCTAGGTCTTCCTCTCTTCCTTGTTCCCTGGGGATTCCATTCCAATGCTTTTTTCTCGATGGCTCCACATGGTTTTCTCAAGGTGTGCCCCAACGAACCTCACTTTCTCTCTCGTATCTGGTCTTCTGTAGGTATCTGGTTTGTTATTCGCCAGAGCTACTCATTACGTATTTTTTCTGGCCAACAGATATTCATGAAGCGTCGAAGACATCTATTTATGAAACTTTGTAACTGGGATGTTATCTTTTTATCCATTTTCCAGCTTTCACTGGCGTACAGAAGGACAGCCTTCACATTCGTATTAAAAATACGGATTTTTGTTTTGTACGTGATATTTCTATTTTTCCATATTGGATGCAATTGTATGAAGGCAGCATTTGCCTTTTTAATGCGGTTTTTCACGTCATCTCCAGCTCCACCACCTTCCGTCACTATACTACCCAGATACAGGAATGAGTTGACAGTCTCCACGCGCTGCTCCCCTATTAGCAGTGGCACCTCCACGTTCCCTGAAGCCAGCAGTCTCTGCTTCTTCTTTCAGCATGTTTAATTTAGCTTGCATATCAATCAGCCTTTGAGCTAATAAAACTATGTCTTCTGCAAAATCCAAATCCTCCAGACGTTCATGGATTCCCCACTGGATTCCTCGTCTCCTGCCTGCTGTGGTTCTTCTCATAACTGAGTCTAGAACAAATAGAAAAAGTGTTGGTTATAAAATGCAACATTGTCGGATTCCAGTTGTTACTTTTATGGTTTCTGTCATATTTCCCTTGTGGAGTACGCAACATTTGTAGCCATCATATAGATATTTTATGATGTTTAAGATCTTCTGTGGTATGCCACACTTCCGCAACACCTGTCAGAACACTTTATGTTTCACGGAATCGAAGGCCTTTTGAAAATCAATGAATGCGAGGTACATGGTTGCTTGAAATTCTTTGCTTTGCTCTAAAATGATCCTAAGAGTGTTAACAAGATCAACACAACTGCGTTGTGCCCTAAAACCGGCCTGTTCTTTACGCAGTCGCTTTTCAAGAGAATCTTTAACTATGTTTAAAATAATGCTGGTGAGGACCTTACTGGGCACTGACAACAATGTAATGCCACGCCAGTTGTTACAGTCTGACAAATTTCCCTTCTTTGGGAGCTTTACCACTTCCACTCCTTTGGAGATTTCTCTTGAAGCCAAATATGCTTCAGCAAGGGATGGAGCATTTTAACAGTACTTTCAATATCGGCTTTTAAGAGCTCCGGTGCTATGTTGTCTAGACCTGGAGCCCTTGTATTCTTTAGTGTTTTTAAAGCCATCTTAATTTCGTCCATTGTGGGGCATTGCAAATTTATATCTTGATCTTCTTCGACTTCCTCTGGAACATCTCTTTTCTGTTCCTCTTGGTTGTCTTCACAGTTTAACAGTTTCTTGAAGTGCTCCTCCCATCTCTGTAGCTGTGCTTGTTGAGTTGTAAGCATCACCCCATCCTTGTTCTTAACTGGTCCTTCACGTCTGAAGTTCTTCGTTGACAACCGTTTGGTTATATTGTAGAGCACTTTCATATTTCTGCTAATTTTGCTTGATCATCTACCCATTTTCTTTTATCTTGACGTAACCATATTTTCATTGTTTTCTTCGCCTCCGTGTATTCTTTATGCACTTCGCTCTTCTGCGCTCTTGTCTTACAAAGATTTAGCATCGGAGATCCATTCCTTCCTTTCATGTGCCTTAAATCTTAAGATTTTTTTTCTCCCACATCTAAATAACTGTCTTTGATTTTTTGCCAACATCATTCAATTCCGTCTTCCATAAAGTTTCCCTCAGAGAGGACCTGGAATCTGTTTTGTAGTTCAAGGGCAAATGGTTCTTTGATCTGCTGGTCTTTTAACCTTGCCACATCTATTATCTTGCTCCTGTGACTGAGCTTGGTTCTATTTGCCGTTATCTTCAGTCTGAATTCCGCCAAAAACTAGGTGGTGGTCACTTCCAACGTCTGCCCCTCTTCTATCACTGACATCTAACAGAGAGTGTCGGGTAGCCGAGCGGTTCTAGGCGCTTCAGTCTGGAACCGCGTGACAGCTACGCTCGCAGGTTCGAATCATGCCTCAGGCATGTATGTGTGTGATGTCCTTAGTTAGGTTTAAGTAGTTCTAGCTTCTAGGGGACTGATGACCTCCGATGTTAAGTCCCATAGTGCTCAGAGCCATTTTAGAGAGTGTCGGAACTTGCGGCTTATGGCTATGTGGTCTATTTGATTTTCGGTTACGTGGTCTGGAGAAACCCACGTTATCTTATGGCAGTTACGATGTGGAAACAATGTGCCTCCAATGACTAGGTCGTGTTCAGCGCACATATCTATCAACAGTTCACTATTTACAATCCTGATCCCCATGCCATGCACACCCATGATATGTTCAAGCCATTCATTTTCTGAACCAACTTTTGCGTTCAAGTCACCCATTAAAATTTTTATGTCCCTAGAATTTGAGTGTGTAATGACTCCGTTATGCTCTGTATAAAATGAATCTTTTAATTCTCCTTTAGCTGTTTCAGTAGGTGCATAGCATTGCATTATAGTGACATATCGCACATTTGCTTTAAAGCGTGTAGTTATTATCCGTTCTGAGACTGGTTTCCACTCCAGTAAGCTCTTCTTGCTGCTTTTAGATAGTAAGAGCCCTACACCATTTCTATGCATCGCGTCCTCACCTGTCTGACCCGTATACAGCAGCACACCACCTTATTTCACTCAGTCCCAATATATCTAGTCGATAGTTATCCATCTCTTTTTCAGCCTGTCTTAGCCTCCCTGCCTCTCTCAACGTCCTTACATTCCAAAAACCAATACGGGTTTTCCTTTCCAGACCAAAGGTCATATCCTTAAGATCCATCCGGCTGTTTCTCCTTTTAGTTTCTGTGATGTGTTTTTTGGTGGTGCGGGTTATCAGCCCACAGCCCCCGTGTGTCCTGGTGGGGCTGCCACCTCATGGCCTGGACACCTGCCAAGGTTTTATTTCAGGGCCTTACCTCTTAGATAGCTTGTCTTCACCGCGACTACAGAACGCTGTCCATCCCTTCGCAGTACGGCCTCTGTGAATCAAAGTTGTCCTGGTTTCCAAGGATCTTCCGCTGTCCACATTACGGGACTGTGTCTGCTGCCATACAATCACAGGGAGGAAAAGGAAAGGAAGGGAGTGTATAGGATGGGACAGAATAGATTAGGCTAGGACAGGACAGGACACTAGACTGGACGTTGTGAGACACACACTGTCTGGATCCTCTATGGAGACCTGTCCGGCTTGGGAGGCCCTGCTGGTAGTTAGACTACCGCCGGTATAGCCCTCCACTTCATTGAATCACACAAACCCCCCGCCCACACGGACAGTGTTTCGTTAAGGCGGTGTCTCCTGAGATCATGGTAGAGAAGTGGCAGAAAGAACAGCTGGCTCATTCTGTGAGTAGTTTACTGGAAATTTGGTACAACACTACGACAAATATCTAAGTCGGAGCGGCGACTATGCAGAGAAGTAGCTGCAAGGTGTAGCACAGAGCTGCAAATAAAACATTTAGATTTTCACTGAGGTTTCAATTTCGCGAACGATCGGACCTTACTTTCCGAATAGCCCTCGTACGTGTCTCATGTACCTATTTTTTATTTAGCTGTAATGCATCGTATTTGATGTAGAATACAAGTCGTATGTGATGCGTTTCATGCCATCCAGTATCCTGGAGGCAGTTCGCGAACACTGTATGCGCTACGGCCTGTTGTCCGGACAGTTGGTCGATGGCGTGGCGGTATAACCGAGAAACAAAAAGACCTGAGACTATTTCATGCAAGAAAAGCAAGCTCACGCACCGCCAATGCATCTTTGACAGTATACAGAATTTTTTTTCAGGAGTGGAGGAAGAAACAGAAACAAATTTATATGTGTTATTGGTTCAAATGGTTCTGAGCACTATGGGAATTAACATCTGAGGTCATCAGTCGCCTAGAACATAGAACTACTTAAACCTAACTAACCTAAGGACATCACACACATCCATGCCAGAGGCAGGATTCGAACCTGCGACGTAGCGGTCGCGCGGTTCCAGACTGTAGCGCCTAGAACCGCTCGGCCACACCGGCCGGCTATATGTGTTATTGCTTTGTGTCTTGATTCATAGCGGCTGCAGGATGAAAATGGTGCATGTTCTTTCGGATACGGCGAGATGCGGCGAATAATAAGGCTAATGAGCAGGGAAACTACATCAGTAGTGTGTGGTTTAAGTTGAGTATTTGGGTGTGATAGGTGGAGTGCTAGGGTAGTCCGTGCGGATGTGGTGACTAGTAGGTGCAGGTGGCGCAGTAGTCAGCGCATCTGGCTAGAAAGCAGGAGACCCGGGTACAAATCTCGGTCCAGCACAGATTTTCAACTTTCCCCATTGGTAAATCAATGCCCTTTGGCAGCTAATGTCTGTAATTCCTTTGCATCTTGAAATAAAACCTCACTGGTTGAGAAGGTATATGATGTTACTTCAGTGTTAGCAAAATCTAGTCAAATTTATGAAGAACTTGTCAATATGTGCAACTATCAGAATGACGTTGCACCCATTGTGGCCTGGATGCACGCACTGATTATCTTGAAAAGGATGTCATAAAGCCGTTGTGTCCTTCGCTGAGGCGAGATCATTCACAGTTGTTCTAACTAGCCCTTGATCTTCTGAATACTGGCATTGAGACAGACCAGACGTCCCAGTCGGTCCCATATAGTTCATGTTCTATCGATGACAGATTTGGGGGATCTCACTGGATAATGGAGTACTCAGCATTGCAAAGACAGCTCACAGAAATACGTGCCACCTATGGACGAGCGCTGCCGTATTACAAAATCGTACCACAACTCTGTCGCATGGGAGATAACACATGAGGATACAGGATCTTCATCACTTATGTATGTGCCGTCAGAGTCCAGGCAGTCAGTAACATTCGCGATCACGAGTAATACCTGATGGCTGCCCACACCATGATGCCAGGAGTAGGATCAGTGTGCCGCTCCAAAATGTTGGAAGTATGTGACCTCCAAACAGACTCCGTCGTACTTGTCGATGATGGTCATACCATTCTGCCGTCAGTTTCCTCATACACTACCAGTAGTGACTTCAGATTACATCCAGTGGCTCCTCACACCATGACACCAGAAATAATACTGCTATGCCTCTCTGTAACACTGTGCCCCCTGACCAGATCGATGCCTTACTCACTGATGATGATCATATGCTGTAGTGCACAACTGTGCTTCATCGTTGAATGTAGTGTGGCGCATTCATTAGCAGTCCATGATTCCCGGCCAGGTCGCCGATATAAACACAACCACTGTGATGATTTTCGGCACGATATTGTTCTGGCCGTGAGAGTTAAGGTCGATATTGGCCTCGCCAGAGATACTGGGGCGCCGAGTTGGCGGCGAATCGCCCTCTGGCGACGAGGAGTGGAGGATTGGACAGTGCCGAGCGAGAAGGACAGAACGGCAGTGTGTTGGGGTCTGGATGGTCCGAATTGTGCATTTAATAATTTGGTTACTCTGTGGTTATGGACTGATAGTAAAACCGAGACGCTTGGGAATTCAACACTGCTGTGGAACGATAAGCCGTGGGCTCAGCAATTGTATGGACGCAATTACGGTGAGCTGTGGCCGATGTCGTTTGTGGGTGTTTTGCCACGGCAGATCAGCAACACAGCGTGGGCCCAAGCTGAACACGCTGTGCTGTTGCATGTTTCCCCACAATAAGGATGTCATGATATTGGAGAAGAAAGCAGTGGAATACGGTACGTGTATTAATCTTCAGTGACTTCTGCGGTGTCAGTTTGCTTAACTGCTTGAGCAGTAACTGTCACTTTTCAACGGAAATAAGGAGTGTGTAAAAGTGTGGCCAATGTCGGATGGGCTTTGTCATAAAGTTATTATATTTCTTATTTGTGAACATAATTTTCTGTTATCAGGATTACTCATTGGATAGATTTGAAATTCAGTTCTGCGCTGTAGTTCAGCGAGTTATAAATACTGGAATTAACGAAATATGCTAACTGTGAGTTTTGGATATGTTTTTATATCTGCGTGTTAAATGAAAGTGAATTTTGAAGTTTGTAAGGTACCTTCCTATCATTACGATTCAGTAAGTTTTTATTTGGAAGTGATGTTGTTTGCTACTGTTATTGGTTGAGAATTTATTACCCAAACGAACTGTTATTTAATCAGTCTTTCTATGAAGTGTTTTAAGACTGGTTTTTCAGTAAACTATTAATAATAAACTACGTAAATCAGTAATCAACCATGGCCATTTGGGAACGGGCATTAATGTAACATTAGGGAACTGGAGGCTAATGTTTGAGCTCTGGTAACACTACTCCTGTTGTTTGTTGTTTTTGTTGAAGTGCCTAGCCACCCCTAAATTAAATAATTCTGCACACCGTTTGTGCTGAGACGTTAACAGCAGTATACACATCGGACGGTAGTTCCCCAGTCTGGCTTCTGCTAGTCTCCGACCAGTGCCGCAGAATGACACAGAAAGCTGCTTACTTGTTCTCGGATGGCCGGCACAGGAGTGAGGTGTTACGATGTGCTCGCTGCACAATACGACGATTCTCCCTTGTGACGGTCAGACACGATCGAGAGGAATATTGCAGTTCAACATTGGGGCACTGTCATATCCGACTGTCTCACAAATCCGCACATTAAACGATTTGACGAGTCGGCCGAATGAAGACCCACAATGAAGCATCTTTAAAGCCCTATTAGGATCTGATAATGCTGTCTCACACGCGGCATCTCCACGTATTTTACAGTAATCACTCAACATCTGATGCTGTTTACGTCTCTTAGACCGTTATATCCTACCAGACGTGATAACGGCGAACACCCCTAATGCACTCTGGTTGGCTTTCTACCTGTCACAGGGAACTGACGTAGAAGGAGTTAAGACAGTGGTTTCCACTGGATATAAACACGCGTGGCTTCTTTTCCAGTGCCATCTGTCACTAAATAATGAACAAGAGTAGTTATTTCTTTATTAACTCTTCACATAACACACCATAATCAACTCTTAATGTTGTTGTACCTTATTCTTACGACGCAATCAATGGTTCAAATGGCTCTGAGCACTATGGGACTTAATATGGTCATCAGTCCCCTAGAACTTAGAACTACTTAAACCTAATGGTCATCAGTCCCCTAGAACTTAGAACTACTTAAACCTAACTAACCTAACGACATCACACACATCCATGTCCGAGGCAGGATTCGAACATGCGACAGTAGCGGTCGTGCGGTTCCAGACTGAAGCGCCTAGAACCGCTCGGCCACTCCGGTCGGTCGCAATGAATGGGAAGGATGTTTGCTTCTTCACGACCAGGTAGTCAAATCTAGGCACAATACTCGAAATATCAACTCGCATCTCTTTCTCCACATCAGTTCGCGCGCTAGTTTTCGAGCTGATGACTGCTAATATTGAGAAGCTATATTCACGTAAGTAGGATGTTGCAAAAGGTACCAATACTTGAAACCTACTTGCAGATACTCCTGCTTCACCAGGCTCCAAAACTCCAGCAGTAGTGAGGAAACGCACGACGATTTCAATGTAGAGGTTGAAGAAATACCGGTAAACTGCTCTTGCTGTTCAGTGGTTGGTGGAAGTTCTGTACTGAAAGGATGTTTGATCCAGTTGCTTTGATCAACTTCTTGTGGAAAGTACTTCGTGAAGTAATTACTGAGTTCAGTTAAATGATCCACAATGAAATGCCGGAACCTGCAGCTTCAGTTTCCGGTTGGCCAGCCTTGCGCACGTAGCGCTCCACTCGCACCACGACTCAGTGGCAGCCGCGTGCGTTTACTGTGCCCGTGGGCCGGAACACGGCTGGCTGCTCCCTCAAGCGCGACTCGTGGACTCCGCATAGAGCGCCGAAGGGAAGCAGCCGACCGCCGTCGTTTGCTTATATATATTTACACGTCAAGTTCTGTAGGACCAAATTTAGGAGAAAATCTCCAAGGTCATGGAACGTGTCAGTACATTAAATTGCAACATAAAAGTAATAACAGATAAAAATGAAATGTTTATGAACCCGAAAAGTCAATCCGTAAGTTTAAGTAAACGCAATCAACAATACAACAAGAATCAGCTTCCGTTTTCAAGGAACTTCTCGACAGAATAGCCGGCCGGTGTGGCCGAGCGGTTCTAGGCGCTTCGGTCTAGAAACGCGCGACCGCTAAGTCCCAGGTTCGAATTCTGCCTCGGGCATGGATGTGTGTGATGTCCTTAAGTTAGTTAGGTTTAAGTAGTTGTAAGTTCTAGGGGACTGATGACCTCAGATGTTAAGTCCCATAGTGCCCAGAGCCATTTGAACCATTTCGACAGAATAGATGGAGTGACCCATTAAGAAACTCTTCGGTTTCGATTTGAAAGCGCGTGGATTACTGCTAAGATTTCTGAATTCGAGTGGTAGCTTATTGAAAATGGATACAGCAGTATACGGCACACCTTTCTGCACAAGAGTTAAGGAAGTCCGATCCAAATGCAGGTTTGATTTCTGCCGAGTATTAACTGAGTGAAATCTGCTTATTCTTGGGAATATTAGGAATAAGCTAACATTGTTAACAAGAAGTGACAGTAAGGAATATATATAATATATATATATATATATATATATATATATATATATATATATATATATATATATAAGGTGAGTCACCTAACGTTACCACTGGATGTATTTCGTAAACCACATCAAATACTGACGAACCGATTCCACAGACCGAACGTGAGGAGAGGGGCTAGTGTAATTGTTTAATACAAACCATACAAAAATGCACGGAAGTATGTTTTTGAACACAAACCTACGTTTTTTTAAATGGAACCCCGTTAGTTTTGTTAGCACATCTGAATATGTAAACAAATACGGAATCAGTGCCGTTTGTTGCATTGTAAAATGTAAATTATATTCGGAGATATTGCCAGTTGGGAGCCAGATGACACTCTCTTAAGCACTACCCTAAATCGGCATCTACATTGTCTAGAGGAATAGATGCAATCGTGGACGAGGTGGATGTGGTCGTCATCATGTTTCCATAGGATAATTTCTCCAGGGTAGACTGATGCGATAGAAGCAATTCGTCTACTAAATTCATCAACTTCGTCCGGTCCTCTGATGACAATGACATCAGTGTAACACCATCTTTCTGAGATTTCAGATAATCGCAAAGTTCTGGCAACCAAACGATAATTGTGAACAGGAATCTTCGAAGTTCGTCAAACAATTCAAAATGGTGAATATGTATGTCCCTAAGGGTCCATCGGTGGCTCCCAACTGGCAGTGTAATCTCGTAGTGATCCAGATGAAGATTTTCAGCGTTGGACTCGTCACGTGTGCTTGAACCAGGGTAAAGATCGTTTGGAAGATGTCGGCCAGGGTCTCCATCAGAGGTCTGCAAGCAACATATCAGCGAAATCAACATCTTCCTCCTCTGAATCACTTACAGCATCTAATGCTCCACCACAACGTACACTTCTGAATAATGGCGTATTAACGCAAAACATACACCAATGGCCATACATAGTTATATGCGGTGGGCAAACTACCCCATTTACAAAATGTGGTCTGTTAGTAACTAAATGAATTTCCATGTTTGCAATAATATCAGACAGTTTCGATGTTCTCCATCTACACATCATTGACGTTAAACAATTTTCACAAATATGAAATATTAAGTGTTTGTATTCTATTTCATAAAAACACACTTTAATTTTAAATCTTGATTGCCAGACATTGCATTTACCAAAGTTCGGCAAGTGTCATTAAGCATAATGTAGACCATGGAATTGGTACACCATTTTTAATTTTACCAGCTGCTTGAATAGCGTCGGCTACAATATCAGGTATCATTGGAACATTTATACTACTAGCAAAAATATAACATTCTGGCAATCTATAATTGGTAAGGATATAATTCATTTTAGGTACTCTATATGTTAACAGTATATCATCTTCAACAGTAGATGGCAATTCTAATTTTAAAGCATCTAATGCATTTTCCAGTTGACCACATACTGCTACTTTGGCCAAATTATATAGCGTCTCCATTATTCAGAAATGTACTTACAAATGTGGTGTTGCTGCTGCTGCTCGTAGATGTTGACGTTATCGGTTCAGAGGACATGATGTGCTGTGCTCCAAATCATCCTCCTTATATACTAAAATTCGGGTACAGCCGGTTAAAATAAATCCTGTTATCAACATGTGTCGGGCAACCTTTTGCTGGCGTGGGTGCTTGCTCAGATAATTGTCCTAAAAGGACAAATTATCTCGGCGGGACAGTGACGCCGCCATCGCGACCTTGGGACCCCGGGGGGCCCCATTTTTTTATCAGTTGCTGACCATCGAATCATGAAACGACGCAGTCATGTTTTCGATTCATGAGGGTCAGCAACCGCATATAACTATGTATGGCCATTGGTGTGTGTTTTGCGTTAATATGCCATTATTCAGAAGTGTACATTGTGGTGGAGCATTAAATGCTGTAAGTGATTCAGAGGAGGAAGATGTTGATTTTGCTGATATGTTGCTTGCAGACCTCTGATGGAGACCCTGGCCGACATCTTCCAAACGATCTTCACCCTGGTTCAAGCACACGTGACGAATAACGTTAGGTGACTCACCCTATATAGGCCAATGTCAAAATACCCAGACTCGTGACCAGGTGTCGACAAGTGGTTCATGAACTTACACCACCTATTGCCCCAGCCGCCCGTTTCTGAGCCAACAATATCCTTTTAGAACGGGAATTTACCCTAAATTGTAATACCATACGACATAAGCGAATGAAAGTAAGCAAAGTAGACTAACTTTCGTGTCGAACGATCACTCACTTTAGATACCGTTCGAATAGTAAAAATGGCAGCATTAAGTCTTTGAACAAGTTCCTGAACGTTGGCTTTCCACGACAGTTTACTATCTATTTGAACAGCTAGAAATTTGAACTGTTCAATTTCTCTAATAATATGTCAATTCTGTGAAATTAAAACGCCAGGTTTTGTTGGATTGTGTGTCAGAAGCAGTAAAAACTGAGTCTTACTGTGATTTAGCATTAGTTTATTTTCTGCAAGCCATGAACTTAGGTCATGAACTGCACTATTTGAAATCGGGCCAATGTTGCACACAACATCCTGTACTACCAAACTAGTGTCATCAGCAAACTGAAATATTTTAGAGTTACTCGTAATACTAGAGGGCATATCATTTATATAAATAAGGAACAGGAGTGGCCCCAACACTGATCCCTGGGGCACCCCCCACTTGACCACACTCCACTTAGACCCCACATCACAGCCATTCTCAACACTGTGAATAATGACCTGTTGCTGTTTGTTACTGAAGTAAGAGGTGAACCAATTGTGAGCTACTCCCCGTATTCCGTAATGGCCCAACTTCTGGAGCAATATTTTGCGATCAACACAATCAAACGCCTTAGTTAAATAAAAAAAAGTCTAGCTTGCGAAGCCTTTTGTTTAACCCATCCTGTACCTCACAGAGAAAATTGAATGTAGGATTTTCAATTGTTAAACGACTTGTAAAGCCGAACTGTACATTTGATAGCAAATCTTGTGAATAAAATGATCAATATCATTATATACAGAGCCTTTTCAATAACTTTAGCGAACACTGATGGCATAGAAATAGGTCTAAAATTATCTACATTATCCCTTTCTCCCTTTTTATAAAGCGGCTTTACAACTGAGTACTTTAATCGTTCAGGAAACTGACCATTCCTAAAGGAAAAATTACAAATATGGCTAAATACAGGGCTAATATGTGCAGCACAGTACTTTAATTTTCTGCTAGACACTCCATCATATCCATGAGAGTCCTTAGCCTTCAGTGATTTAATTATTGACTCAATCTCTCCCTTGTCTCTATCACAGAGGAGTATTTCAGGCATCAATCTCTGAAAGGCATTCGCCAAGAAAGTTATATGATTCCCTGTAGAAACTAAATTTTTATTTAACTCACCGGCAATGCTCAGCAAATGATTTTTACATACTCTACAAATATCTGATTTATCAGTAACAGAAATTCTTTTACTACGAACTGACCTTATATCGTCAGGACACAGACACTTCCTTCACAACTGACCATATCGTTCTGGTGGACCTTAGCAGCTCTGGCTGTCCGCCCGGGGTAACTCGTTCAGTGCCCGCAGACAGTTCCGCACCAGGAATGCCGTGAGTTCGCGCCCCAGTCCCACCCTTGCTGGCGGCAGCTTGCAGTCTACCGGACGATGGTCGACGTCATGCAGAGAGCGGAGGCCAGCTGCCTTCCCTACCCCCCCCCCCTTCCACCCCCAACCCCCTCGGTCCTCGCACCACTGTAGTTCGAAGGTGCGACGCGCCCTGTCACAGTAATGGTTGCAGATAGCTCCAAGGTGGGGCGATTGGTCGTCGGCATCCATCACTGGGTCGTCGTGGTTGGCCTGCAGCTTGAATAATCGTCATTCTCTCCGGTTCTAGACACGGACAAAATAGCGACACGACTAATTGGTTTGAGCCTCCGGGCTCGAATATTTATACGTCCTTCCCCTACGCTTGTGGCGGAGTTTCTCTAGAGGGGACAAGTGGAGTGCTCTTTGATAATTACAAGGTCAGTTTTTCTCACCCAGATTCCACCCCTACACACAGGTCAGTAGGCGCTTTTGTAACTGGAAAGAATGGGTTCTACACAGCACGTCGGTGCTCTGTGCTGCCCTGATTACTACATACTTGTACATACATGTTTACAGTGCGAGCGGTGTCGTAAACCTGCTCCGCAGCCACGTTTGCAAAATATCAACATCGCCCGCACATCCGATGTGCCAGTCGGTTCGAATCCTGCCTCGGGCATGGATGTGTGTGATGTCCTTCGGTTAGTTAGGTTTAATTAGTTCTAAGTTCTAAGCGACTGATGACCTACGAAGTTAAGTCGCATAGTGCTCAAAGTATTTGAACCATTTCAAAGTGGCCGAATTTTAATGAAGTTTACCACTTCGGTCATTGATTGAGGACGCTCTTGAAGGGCAGAGCCTTCCCAGTCGTAGCCGTGTGAGATTTATGAAAATTTCCCAAATCGTAGTGCAGCAAAAGTCATTCTCTTCCAAAACCGTGTTAAAAGCAGGAAAAACAAGGATGTATCCGTAATATCCAACTTTTTTCTCAATATTAATTTCTTTCTGAAGCATGAAATTTTTTCTGACAGTTGAAGACTGTTGCTCTCATTACCTTGACCGATAAACTCAATAAATTAGATTTTTCAGCAATGTCCATCAAAACAAAGTCACTGTTTACTAAATTCTCGAAACTCCGATATTTTCCTTGAACATAATAAAAGTAAAGTTCATTCATGAGGTCACAAACGCTTTTAAAGACATTCCAGTGTGAAAGCCAGCGAGAGTTGGTGTAATAAATTACGGAAATGTGCTCAGTGCACGTTTGTTGAAAACATCTCGACTTAAGTGGCCGAGCTACAGTCTGACGCCGAGCGACCGCTACGGTGGCAGGTTCGAATCCTGCCTCGGGCATGGATGTGTGTGATGTCCTTATGTTAGTTAGGTTTAATTACTTCTAAGTTCTAGGCGACTGATGACCTACGAAGTTAAGTCGCATAGTGCTCAGAGCCATTTGAACCATTTCTAAGTGGCCGAATTTTAATGAAGTTTACCACTTCGGTCATTGATTGAGGACGCTCTTGAAGGACAGAGCTCATGCTTTTCTTTACGTCAGTGCTTCTCGATGAATGAATAAATTTTTCCAGCTAGCGTGAGGCGCTTTTTTCCGGCTCAAAGCTTTCATCCTGGCCTAACAACCAGCCATGCTACCGCCTCCATTTGCACCCTTGCCCACACAGCTTTCCCAGTTGATGTTGTTTGCTTCCATAAAAGATTGTAGAATTTCAAAGACGTCTGCGGAAAAGACGATCTTGATGAGATTTATCTTGCATAAACCGCACTGAACAAATCAGATGCGCATCACTGTCGTTGACAGTAGCTTCATCCACTTAAATAGCGAAATCACCATTACCAATGAGTTTTTCAACAACATTATCATTAACGTCCTCGGTCATACCGAATACTCGAGGATTAACCCTCGCAATACCAAAAGCGGGACGCGCTAGAAGTTACTTTATGCCTACCCTTCGAAAATATTATAATCTGGTGAATTACTGTATATTTTAAAATTCTGAAATTTTTTAATCATTTTTAATGAATTCTTCTACCAGATTGCAAAAATGTTTTAAATTTCTCGGTTAAACTTAAGCCAAAAATTTAAGGCGCGTAGGATGTCAAGCGGGCCGACTTGGAGCACGAGGCACCACAGGACATTTTAATTTCCACTGTCTACACTTTTACAAATAAATTCACAAAGCTTTGTCAGCATGAACAGAACAAAATAAATTTTTTTACATGTGAAATTTCATCTTTTTTTCCCTTACTATTCGCGGCATTTGTTGCTATAGGTACACTTTTCTTCATAAGTAAAAGAGATTCTTCGATGAATTTTGCACAGCATACAAGCCATATTTACAGGTGTATGAAACTCTAGAATTTTCCAAATATATTAATAACTGTGGTAAAAATTGAGATAATTAACCTTAAAATTTGAGTTTTTTCTAAACATGAAGTTTAAAATAAAACAGCTCATTCACTTTTTCATAAATTAAATGGTCTAGAGTTTCATACACCTGTAAGTATGGTTTGTATGCTGTGTAAAATTCATCGAAGAATGTCTCTTACTTATGAAGAAAAGTGTACCTATAGCAACAAATGCAGCCAATAGTAACTGAAAAAAATGTTGAAATTTCACATGTAAAAAAATTTATTTTGTTCTATTTGTGAACGTCCAGTGCTATGAGTGCGAATCCTGAATCCTTCCTGGTCGTGGTGGCAAAATTTTATGAATTCGTTTGTAAAAGTATAGACAGTGGAAATTAAAATGTCCTGTGATGGCTCTCCAGCTCCAAGTCGACCCGTTCAACGTCCTACCCCCGTTAGATCTTACAAGGAAGGGTCCCCAGCGGTGCAATCGACATTTTGAAACTATCTGTACGGTAATGTAGGTTGAGGTCGCGGGTCTCACAGACTGCAGCCATTCGCCCTAGTGGGCCCTAGTTTGCGAGTAACTGACGAAAGAAAAATTCGGATATTTTTGTGACTCAGAATAATAATAAAAATGTCAAGTTGTAATGTGTAATGGATACGATAACAGCTTCCTGTGCAGGAGGTTGCTGGTTCTAATCTCGTCAGGAACACAATTTTTTTTTTATTTTTAAATCTTTATCGGAATTACTTTGATCATTATTTTTATTCAATTAATTGATTTAAATGTAATTTAATTCCATTCTTTGTCACATAAGTTTAATCATAATATCAACTTTTTCATTTGCTCTAATTCTTCTTCCTATCATTCTTCCCCACTTAAAATCTTTGTTCATGTGTTTTAATTAATTTTATGGATTTCGATTTAATTTCTTTTTGTATCACCCTGTTTTTCGTCCACATTATTACTTTCAGCATATCTATTTCTCATTTTGCTTGAATTTCGTTGTACTTATAAACCCATCTTTCACTTAAATTTTCGTCTGTGTTATTTCGTCCATAGTGCAATAGATATTTTTGTTATATTTTAAATGATTGTACGACGATTACCATGCAAAAAAGTTGCACATATAATAACAAAAAAAAAACATTTCTCACACCATTGCACTAAAATTCCAGCTGGAAAAAGAATGATATAAAAAAAAATGGAACGAATGAAGAAGTTCATATGGTGAATAAAATGATGTGGCAAAGGAACAGAAATAAAAAAAATACATTTAAACTAATTAACTGAATAAAAATAATGATATAAGTAATTTTGATAAAGATTTAAAAATAAAAAGAAAACTGTGCAACTGACAACCTTCTGCGCATCCATCACACCACACAGCCACGGCATACAACGTAACATTTTTTACTGCTTTTGAGAGGCGCACAAAATTCCAAATTTTTCTTTCATCAGATACTCGCAAATGAGGGCCCACCAGGATGAATGACTGCAGTGTGTGATGCCTGGCACCTTAATCTACATTACCGTACACATAGTTTCAAGGTGATTTTACCGCTGGGGACCTCTTCTTGTTAGTAGTAGACGTCAGTTTTCCCATCGAATATCATATTCAATATTTTCGGGTTCAGGACCTGACTTAAACGTCAATATTTCTTTGAAAATTACGTTGTAAGTCAAAGTAAATAATAATTAACATAATTTGCACTTAATTTTTTGCGGTCGTCATAAAGTCCTCACCCTTGGCAGTGCACATTCTTGAAAGTGCCTTGATATTTTAAGAATGTGCTAAACGATATTTTCAGATTATGGAACCTAGTTACATATCAGCACCTCTTTAAAATGTAGTGAATGTAAGTCAACAAGAATTAACGAATTTTGTTCTGTTTTTAATTTTTTTAGGGTGAGTATAAAGTACATCCTTCTCCCCTCGGAAAAGCGCGTTGGTATTGCTAGAATTAAGAGCGTTGTCTGACAAAGCAACACTTACCAGTTGCTCAGAATCTCACCTATCATAACAGACACCATGTCCAGAGCAGCTAGTAAAATACGATATTTCGCTATGGAGTGAGGTTTCTTGCTCTTTGCTACACGGAAGACAACTTTGTAAGGTGAAAGAAGAGCCTTTGTAGCATTCGTAGCTTGTTTAGTAAAGTGTTTTGGTTCCTTCATTTCTTTTTACTTCTGTTCTCATAGATTATTCACCAGACCACTGTAATTTTGCTCGAAATATTTCATTTTATTGAGAATCATACTTTCAGTTTCTATGACTTTGAAACAAGTGATACGCTGTCGTTCTTCATTTCCAGCAGTAGTACACGTAATGCCAACATTCAAATAACTGTTTGCATCTATATGATAATTCCGTATTTCACAATTAAGTGCTTGGCAGAGGTTCCATCAAACACCCTTTAAGCTGTTTCTCTGCCGCTCCACTCACGAACAGCGCGAGGGGAAGCGACACTAAAATCTTATCGTGCGAGCTCTGATTTATTTTACAATGACGACCATTTTTCCCAATGTTGATGGACGCCAACAAAATATTTTCACACTCTGAGGAGAAAGATGGTGAAAGAAAATTCTTGAGAAAGACCTGCTCCAGCGAAAACCTCTTTTTTTAATGAATGCCACCCCAATTCGTGTATCATATCAGTGGCACTCTCTCCCTTAATTCACGATAATACAAAACAAGCTACCCTTCTTTGAACTTCTCCGATGTCCTCCTTCAATTCTAACTGATGCGGATCCCACACCGATCATCAGTACTCCAGAAGACGGCGGACAAGCGTAATGTAAGCAATCGCTTCAGTAGGCATGTTACATTTTGTAAGTGTTCTACCAATAACTCACAGTCTTTGGTTTCCTTTCCCCACAACATATTTATGTGATCATTCCAATTTAATTTATTCGTAATTATAATCCATAAATATTTAGTTGCGTTTACAACCATTAGGTTTGTATGATTTATCGTGTAACTAAAATTTAGCGGATTCCTTTTAGTACTCGTGTGCATGACTTCACACTTTTCATTATTTAGAGACAACTGAAACTTTTCGCGCGATACAGATATCTTGTCTAAACTGGTTTGCTATTAATTTCGATCATCTGATGACTTTTCAAGACGGTAAATGACAGCATCATCTGCATACAATCTGAGAGGGCTGCTCAGATTATCTTCTAAATCGTTTACGTAGATCAGGAACAGCCGAAGGCCTAGAAACTTTCTTGGGGTATGCGAGATAGTACTTGTGTTTTACTCCATGACTTCTTGTCAGTTACTACGAACTGTGACCTTGTTGACAGGAAGTCGCTAATCCATGCGCACAACTGAGGCGATAATCCATAGGCACGCAATCTGATTAGAAGTCACTTGTGAGAAACGGTGTCGAAAGCCTTCTGGAAATCTAAAAATATGGAATCAGTTTGACATACCATGTCGATAGTACTCATTACTTCGTACGAATAAAGAGCTAGTTGTGTTTCACAAGGACGATATTTTCTGAATCCGCACTGACAATAAATCGTTTTCTTCGAGCTAATTAATAAACTTCGAATACAGTAAATGTTCCAAAATCCTACTGCAAATCGACGTTAGTGATATGGGTCTGTAGTTCATTGGATTACTCCTAATCCCTTTTTGGATACTTACGTGATTTGTGCAACTTTTCAGTCTGTAGGCACGGACCTTTCGATGGGCGGGCGGTTGTATATTATTGCTAAGTAGGGACCTATTGTATCAGCATACTCTGAAAGGAACCAGATTGGTACACAACCTTTCTTAAGTGTTTTAAGCTGCTTCGCTACACCGAGGATATCTCATGCTGGCAGTTATTCTTGATTCGAATTCTGGAGTATTTACTTCGTCTTCCTTTGTGAAGTACTTTCGGGAAACCGTGTTTAGTAACTCTGCTTTGGTGTCACTGTTGTTGATAACATCACCACTGTTACTTCCCAGTGAAGGTATTGATTGGGTCTTGCCTCTGGTGTGCTTTACATACGATCAGAATCTCTTTCTGTTTTCTGCCAGACAGAGTTTCATTGTGTAATTGTGGAAACTGTTCAAAACATCTCGCATTGACGTTCGCGCTAAATTTCGAGTTCCTGTAAAGCTTTGACAATCTTGGGGGTTTTGCGTTCTTTTAAATTTTTCCTCCTTCTTCCGTAGCTTCTACAATAGTATTCTCATGTGTTTTGCGTACCGTGGAGGATGAATACCATCTCTTATTAATCATACTTTCCGCATTTTCGCATATCCATGCCTTTATAACTGCAAGATACATTTGAAATGTGACGTGTTGCACTTATATTAAAAATTTTGTCCATGCTGAGAGAGAAACACAACTTACAGAAGACAAGCAAGAATTAAAAATGGCCTGCTTTCGAGAAAAGTAACCTTCAAAGTGATTGTTACTATAGTTGGATTCGACTGTCATAATAACAATACTTACTTGCAGCCCCCCCCCCCCCTCCCTAGTATCATTTCTCTTTTACTCAGAAACAAATAAACAGGGTTATTATTTTTATGAAATCTTGGGTCGCGATGCACAGTTCGAAAACCCCTTAGTTAGTAGATAATTTGGCATAAGAAGGAATATTCATGTCCGTGTTACAAAGGGATGAAATTCAACTCACATTTTCTAACAGTGATGTTTGTTATGCAGTCAAAGTCAAGCAAACATAAAGGAATTAATTTCTGATCATGCTATCTTGGCCACGCCATGGCGACCGACCGCCGTGTCATCCTTTGCCACGGGGTCATTCGGATGTGGTATGGAACGGCACAGAGTCAAAACACAGCTCTATCGGTCGATGTCGGACCCTATAACTTTTCATTTAAGTGGTACAGACCGTTCCAGTCATTGTACCGCGGAAAAGTCCCTAACAGTACCAGCAGTCGAACCTATGTCGTTTACACGGCAGTCATACACAGTGAATATCTTTTTTCATTTCTCTTATTTATTTATATTTTTGGGTCTCCAGTCTCCGTGTAACGGCATGGAGTTCATTACTGTATGGTTTCAATGGCCTTCGTTAATCAGTGTTGTGTCGTGTGTAGTCCTTATGTTTGAATCAGAATCTCCAATACACATATTGTGTATTAGGTTCTTCGGAATTACGATGACTTGAAAGTGTCATAGATAGTTTTCAGGGCATGGTCCGTTAATGTGATATGTTACTCAAAGATAACTTCACTCCGAAATATCTTTTGCATAGGAATTACCTCTAGATTGATTGTTTCGTGACTTTTTGTTTGATTGCTTGATGCTTTAATGTTATCTTCAGAGTTGTTCTTGTTCTGCTAAACGGTTCGTACGTTTGAACTCTGTGTAAGCCAATGAATGAAGGAATTTCTGAGAAAGTAAGTTCGGACCTCAGCACTGGAAGTTAGTGAAGCATGGACTGTGGGAAAGCTGGGACAAGAGAGAATCGAAGCGTTTGAGACGTAGTGCTATAGACAATGTTGAGAATTAGGTGAAATGATAAGATAATGCTCCAGAAACAGTGAGCAAAAACTGAAGAGGAAGATAGAGATTGGAATACTCTGAGAGGAAGAGGTCGGCAAACCAGTCAGGAGGCTGCCTCATCCACAAGAAAGTGTACGATATATACACTACTGGCCATTAAAATTGCTACACCAAGAAGAAATGCAGACGATAAACGGGTATTCATTGGACAAATATATTATACTAGACCTGACATGTGATTACATTTTCACGCAATTTGGGTACACAGATCCTGAGAAATCAGTACCCAGAACAACCACCTCTGGCAGTAATAACGGCCTCGATACGCCTGGGAATTGAGTCAAACAGAGCTTGGATGGCGTGTACAGGTACAGCTGCCCATGCAGCTTCAACACGATACCACAGTTCACCAAGAGTAGTGAGTGGCGTATTGTGACGAGCCAGTTGCTCGGCCACCATTGACCAGACGTTTTCAATTGGTGAGAGATCTGGAGAATGTGCTGGCCAGGGCAGCAGTTGAACATTTTCTGTATCCAGAAAGGCCAGACAGGACCTGCAACATGCGGTAGTGCATTATCCTGCTGAAATGGAGGGTTTCGCAGGGATCGAATGAAGGGTAGAGCCATGGGTCGTAACACATCTGAAATGTAACGTCCACTGTTCAAAGTGCCGTCAATGCGAACTATTGGTGACCAAGACATGTAACCAATGGCACCCCATACCATCACGCCGGGTGATACGCCAGTATGGCGATGACGAATACACGCTTCCAATGTACGTTCACCGCGATGTCGCCAAACACGGATGCGACCGTCATGATGCTGTAAACAGAACCTGGATTCATCCGAAAAAATGATGTTTTGCCATTCGTGCACCCAGGTTCGTCGTTGAGTACACCATCGCAGGCGCTCCTGTCTCTGATGCAACGCCAAGGGTAACCGCAGCCATGGTCTCTGAGCTGATAGTCCATGCTGCTGCAAACGCCGTCAAACTGTTCGTGCAGATGGTTGTTGTCTTGCAAACATCTCCATCTGTTGACTCAGGGATCGAAACGTGGCTGCACGATTCGTTACAGCATGCGGATAAGATGCCTGTCATCTCGACTGCTAGTGATACGAGGCCGTTGGGATCCAGCACGGCGTTCCGTATTACCCACCTTAACCCACCGATTCCATATTCTGCTAACAGTCATTGGATCTCGACCAACGCGAACGGCAATGTCGCGATACGATAAAACCCAATAACGATAGGCTACAATCCGACCTTTATCAAAGTCGGACACGTGATGGTACGCATTTCTCCTCCTTACACGAGGCACCACAACAACGTTTCACCAGGCAACGCCGGTCAAGTGCTGTTTGTGTATGAGAAATTGGTTGGTTACTTTCCTCATGTCAGCACGTTGTAGGTGTCGCCACCGGCGCCAACCTTGTGTGAATGTTCTGAAAAGCTAATCATTTGCATATCACAGCATCTTCTTCCTGTCGGTTAAATTTCGTGTCTACAGCACGTCATCTTCGTGGTGTAGCAATTTTAATGGCCAGTAGTGTATATACGATTCCATAAGACAGTGTACGCCGTGATTTAAAATGCAACGTCCGCAGTGACATCTTTGATAGTGGTCTCGAATCTGCAATCAATGCACTTTTGCACAGTGTATAGATAAACAGTGTGAGAGTTGAATGCTTTGTTTTGTCGTTTTTTTACAGGCAATTTAAACGCAGAAAAAAATGTGCAATATTAATCAAAAATGCATTCCGAAGTCCGTTAAGAAGCTATTTGGTTCAAACGAGGCAAACTGGAAGCTTCAAGAGGATGATAATCCGAAATATCGCAGCCGTTTCTGTACAGCGTGGAAACAAGACAGAGGTTTCTCCGCGATGCATTGGTCTGCAATGTCTCCGGACGCAAATCCGATGGAAAACGTTGGGTAGTGTATTAAGATGAAGCTTAAAGGAACGCCAATATATACTTTGAAGCAGCATATGAGGGTCGTTAGCGAGAGAATAAGCATAAAATCTCGTGAAAAGCATACTAAAAAGGTGCCAAGCTATAATCGATAATGGCGGCGATTGTATTAACTATTAGGCAGTTGCACAATTAGTAATAACATGTATTTTCTTGTAAACATATATTTATAACAGTGTATTTTATTTCATATAGATAACGGCGTACACTTCCTTATGGAACTGATTGTACATAGCAGCTGATGAGTCTCCTCCTACCCCTTGAGCGCGAGACCTGATAAAGTAAATTTACACCTTGGATAACTATCTCTGTTGGTTCATCATGGACTGGGGCTGCGGCTGGACAAGTAAGTGGCAATAAGTGGCAATGTTCAGATGGTTCAAATGGCTCTGAGCACTATGGGACTTAAAATCTGTGGCCATCAGTCCCCTAGAACTTAGAACTACTTAAACCGATTTAACCTAAGGACATCACACACATCCATGCCCGAGGCAGGATTCGAACCTGCGACCGTAGCAGCCGCGCGGTTCCGGACTGCGCGCCTAGAACCGCTAGACCACCGCGGCCGGCAAGTGGCAATGTTAATGAAATTCACCAACAGCCGTGTAACTTAAATATGTTATTTTATTTTGATGGCTACCAGTTTCAGCATTTCGCTATGCCATCTTCAGGCCCCACGTTTATCTCTCCGAATAAACGAAAATGTCATATAGTGCCATAACTCTGTATGTCGAAAATTCAGTCGTTACACTAATGTTTCATTCGGTGGCATAATGGAAAGCTGAAACTGGTAGCCTTGAAAACAAAATAAAATAACATCTTGAGATACACGGCTGTTGGTGAACTTCATTGACATTGACATTTCGACCAGTACTGTGCGTTGGGCAGAATAGATTAAGTGAACTGTGCGTTGAGCATAATGGATTAAGTGAAATTAAAAAAAAAAAAATTGAAAGACTAGAAAGAAAGACGATCTAAAATCTAGGATCTATAACAAACTAGCACATTTCTGGACATTGCTAGGGGTATCCACCTCTGGTGTTACAAAAAGCTAAGCATTAATAACGTCTTTTGTTTTCTTACACTACCTCCTAAACCGGATTTGCATCTTTCAGTGATCAAGTAGGTATAAATCTGAAGTTCCTCGTCTCTAGTTTCTTCACTCTGGTCTTCAGTTTGGAGCTCCTCTACAGTTTTTATCTCCCTCTTTTTTCCCTAGTTGTGTTCAATAAGTCCCAATTAGTTATTCTATCTACACATCTCATCTTCAACATTCATCTGTAACAACACATTGGGGAGTATATGAAGTCTTCACGGGTTGTCGGCTGGGTGGCGTTGTCGCCTCGTAGCGACGTTTCGATGGAATGCGTGTCCATCATTTACATTCGAAGGCTGACAACCCGTGAAGACTTCATATATGAAATTCGGCGACAAAGCCTGTACTCAAACATTGGGGAGGCTTATGTTCCTTATTTGGGTTGCTTATTGTTCACAAATCACTTTCACACGAGGCTGCACTGCAAATACCTTAACAAAAGACCTCCTAACACGTGAATTTACATAGGGTATTAACAGATTTCTCTCTTTGCTTTTGACAGCCCTCTACATCTACATCTACATCCATACTCCGCAAGCCACCTGACGGTGTGTGGTGGAGGGTACCGTGAGTACCTCCATCGGTTCTGCTTTCTATTCCAGTCTCGTATTTTTCGTTGAAAGAAGGATTGTCGGTATGCCTCTGTGTGGGCTCTAATCTCTCTGTTTTTATCCTCATGGTCTCTTCGCGAGATATACGAAGGAGGGAGCAATATACTGCTTGACTCCTGGGTCAAGGTATGTTTTCGAAACTTCAACAAAAGCCTGTACCGAGCTACTGAGCGTCTCTCCTGCAGAGTCTTCCACTGGAGTTTATCATCTCCGTAACGCTTTCGCGTTTACTAAATGATCCTGTAACGAAGCGCGCTGCTCTCCGTTGGATCTTCTCTATCTCTTCTATCAACCCTATCTGGCACGGATCCCACACTGGTGAGCAGTATTCAAGCAGTGGGCGAACAAGCGTACTGTAACCTACTTCCTTTGTTTTCGGATTGCATTTCCTTAGGATTCTCCCAATGAATCTCAGTCTGGCATCTGCTTTACCGACGATCAACTTTATATGATCATTCCATTTTAAATCACTCCTAATGCGTACTCGGAGATAATTTATGGAATTAACTGCTTCCAGTTGCTGACGTGCTATATTGTAGCTAAATGACAAGGGATCTTTCTTTCAATGTATTCGCAGCACATTACACTTGTCTACATTGAGATTCAATTGCCATTCCCTGCACCATGCGTCAATTCGCTGCAGATCCTCCTGCATTTCAGTACAATTTTCCATTGTTACTACCTCTCGATATACCACAGCATCATCCGCAAAAAGCCTCAGTGAACTTCCGATTTCATCCACAACGTCATTTATGTATTTTGTGAATAGCAAAGGGTCCTACGACACTCCCCTGCGACACACCTGAAATCATTCTTACTTCGGAAGACTTCTCTCCGTTGAGAATGACATGCTGCGTTCTGTTATCTAGGAACTCTTCAATCCAATCACACAATTGGTCTGATAGTCCATATGCTCTTACTTTGTTCATTAAACGACCGTGGGGAACTGTATCGAATGCCTTGCGGAAGTCAAGAAGCACGGCATCTACCTGGAAACCCGTGTCTATGGCCCTCTGAGTCTCGTGGACTAATTGCGCGAGCTGGGTTTCACACTATCGTCTTTTTCGAAACCCATGCTGATTCCTACAGAGTAGATTTCTAGTCTCCAGAAAAGTCATTATACTCGAACATAATACGTTAGAGATATAGGTCTATAGTTCTGCACATCTGTTCGACGTCCCTTCTTGAAAACGGGGATGACCTGTGCCCTTTTACAATCCTTTGGAACGCTATACTCTTCTAGAGGCCTACGGTACACTGCTGCAAGAAGGGGGGCAATTTATATCCTATCTACTTCGGCCCACAATCAGTTATTTGGCTCCCCAAACAGCAAAACTCATCTGCTGCTTTTAGTGTTCATTTCCTAACCTAATACATTCAGTATCTCCTGATTCAACTGGGCTACCGTCCATCACCCTAGTTTTATTTTTGTTTATTTTCGTCTAGTAATTTGTTTACAAGGTAATATCCATTTCGTTCAACTGCTCCTCCCAAGTCCTTCACCGTCTCTGACGAAATTTTATTTTCACGGGCAAACCTTAAAGTTTTTACAAGTGCAAAGCAGCCACAAATTACATTTAATGTTTTTTCGCTCCACCAGAGCGAGTATCTTCAGAACTCTGGAAATACAATAGGTCGCGAAACCATACGATAAAATAAATTCACAGCTTCAAGTTACGACCGATAACTTGGATTGCCGAGGGCCACACGTTACACATATCTGGCTGTGTACAGCGCCGCCCTCATACAAAAAGTGAAGGAAGTTGGTAGTGTACAGTTAACGTAAAATCTTTCGTCAGGTACATTCTAAGTTTAAACAGCAAAACATATCATTTCTTACTGAGCGAGTCAAAGCCCTATCGATACGCTTTGAAACTACGTTATGATGCGTAACGTAAAACAGTGTAATACAAAAAATAATAGTATCACTAAACCATAGGAAATATACGCCGCTTTTCCGGGTGGTCACAAATAAAATTCTAAATAAGCCATACCTGCTATTTACAAAATAAGCAATGAGCATTAATAGATATACGGCATGTATACAACAGGTTATTCATGATACTAAAGTTAACCTGCATTAGTTTAGATTAAACGTACCATTGAGACATGGTGACATCACTCCTCTTATATCTATAGCTATTAGAGTGCATTATATGGATGGGAAGGCATTTAGAACATTAATATTTATCTACAATAAACATATATGGTACACATACGTATTTTGGTATACTAATGAAAGTAATAAATTTTAAACTGCATGGCACTTCTATATTTAAACCAGACGGCAATTAGGAAGGCCATTCATGTTGTCTCTGCTGACATCATGAACATGGTAAGGAGTCACCGTTCTGATATGCATGAACCCATGTCTGAGATTTACAACTGCTCATAAATACCTTTTAAGTCTGACATTATGAAGTTACGCGGCGATGTAAATTAATGTAGTATGTAAACCAGATGCAATTAGGAAGACCATTCATGTTGTCTCTGCTGACGTCACAAGCATGGTGAGGAGTCGCCTCTTAATTGAATGGACCCACGTCTCATATTCACAGCTTGTCATAGATAACTTTTAAATTTGACATTATCGAGTTACGGGGCGATCTAAATTAATGTAGAAACCGAAGCACAGCTTCAAACAGCAAAGATCGCTACTGTGCATCATTTATTGTTTACTGAACCCTGTCATTACAATAAATACTGTACAATAGTGATCTTGGCTGCTTGAAGTTTTGCTTCTGTTTCTACATTTTAAATTAAGATAAAAACGAAATGAAAATTGGTTAAAATTTTTATTTCTTGTCGCTGACGTTAAAAAATCTCTTCACAAATTGTCTTCTTGGTTTCCTTTACTCGGTTTACAGATTGAATAACATGAGTTATTAGGTACAACCCCCTCTCATTCCCTCATCAACGGCTGCTTCCCTTTCACGGGTTTCGTTCCTTACAAGTTCAGTGCGTTTTCTGTACAAACTGCAGACAACCTTTCGCTCCCTGTATTCTATTCCAGCTATCTTCAGAATTTCGAAGACTGTTGGTATTCCAAACTTCATATAGAGTTTAATGAAAAGTACGCTGTTCCACACACTCTACAGTGGTCGGCAGGTTGTAGATATACCGAGAAGTTTAATTAAAGTATAGCTCCTCATGGGGTCCAGTGTGGGCTGTGATTATCGTATAGCAGCGAAACTTGGCAGATACGCTAATTCGTTAAAGTGGGACCGATTTACACTCGAAAAAAATTAGTTCCAGTTGTGGCCACCAGGTGCAAATCTGGCTCTGTACAGTGAACAGTATGGCTATCGAGAAAAGAGATCGTGCGCTGTCAGTGAAACTGTTGTATATGGGCTGCAGCAATTATCGTATTGTATTGAGAGAGTATCACTGACTGAAAGGTCTGAAGACAAGCCCCATGTTATTAAATGGCTTAAAGAAGATGATGATGATTAGAAAACGCGGGCGAGCATGGTGCAGCACATGGAAGAGGAAGGTGTCGTATCCTGTTGGAAGTTACTGACAAGGTTGCTGTTTCTGTAACTGACCATGCAGCACGTGTCCCTGCTAATGCTAGTGCTCATGCAGTATCACAAGAATTGTCCACCACGGTCAACAGTACGGAAAGTTTTGCGTACAAGACTGGGACGGTGTGGCACCTAAACCTCAAGATCAGCAGCAACGATCTGAATTTGCTCTTCGGTTTCTTCCGTGGATAGAAGTGATGACATCTAGCCGAGAAGTATTCTATGGAGCCGTGGGACATATTTTACACAATAGGCTGCAATGAATATTCAGGATTGCCGAATCTGCGATACTGTCAAACCGTGTTTTGTGCACGAAGATCCATTGCACTAGTCGTATGTGACTGTGTCGCGTGGATTCACAAGCACCTTTATTCTCGGTTCGTGCTTTTTTGAATAGAATATTCACAAAGAGGACTTATAAATTGTACTGTGAGTCTGCACATTATCGAGACTTTCTTGCACAACATGTGATTCCCGCTTTGAATGAGTGGATCTGTGTGGAAACCACTGTTTTCTTGCCAGATAGGGCAACACCTCATCTCGATCAGCCAGTGAAAGATCTGGTTGTTGCAACTTGCCATGAACTTGTTATCTCCAGAGGTTATTCAGATACGTGTTCTGCAAGATCCATGTGACTTTTGACTCTGGGGATACCTAAAAGAACTAGTTTAGCAGGGATCGTTCGGATTCAACGAACTTCCAGCATGCAGGAATAGCTATGGGTCAGCAATTTCTGCAAATCAGTAGAACGGAAAAACCAGCCCACAGTTGCGAATTTAATTCTTTTTAAATTCACTTGATGAGTAGTTTCGCGCCGTGACCTATTTTCAACTCACCGTAACATAGTTAAAGATGGTACTTCGGAAGATATGAAAACCATATCAAAAATGTGCAACGAACAGTTGCAACGCGTACAGATAACTCTATGATGATACGGATAAACGTATGCGCTGTAACTGCTCATTGCACATTTTTGACATGGATTTAACATCTTCCGAAATATCATCTTTAACTATGTTACGATGATTTGAAAATGGGACGGCCGGTGTGGCCGAGCGGTTCTGGGCGCTTCAGTCTAGAACCGCTCGACCGCTACGGTCACATGTTCGAATCCTGCCTCGGGCATGGATGTGTGTGATGTCCTTAGGTTAGTTAGGTTTAAGTAGTTCTAAGTTCTAGGGGACTGATGACCTCAGATGTTAAGTCCCATAGTGCTCAGAGCCATTTGAACCATTTGAAAATGGGTCTCGGGCCGAAACTAGTCATCGAGCGAAGAAAAAAAATTGCAACTTTGGACTGGTTTTTTGTTGTACTGACGTTCAGTCTGTACCTGTTCTGAAGGCCAGTGCACAGGAAGGCGTTGCGCAGATTCCACTGGAACTGCTGCGAGCAACTGTTGATCACGTCGTTTTACAGACGCAGCATCTCATCAACGTCTCCGGTTCTCCTACTGAACAATTTGTGTAAATGGCGATTAATAATAAAATCAACATTATGCTTTGCTCGCTTGTTTGACCTTTTCTGACCATGTGCCGGCCGCTGTGGCCGAGCAGCTCTAGGCGCTTCAGTCCGGAACCGCGCTGCTGCTACGGTTCTGGGCGCTTCAGTCTAGAACCGCCTCGGGCATGGATGTGTGTGATGTCCTTAGGTTAGTTAGGTTTAAGTAGCTCTAAGTGTAGGACCTCAAATGTTAAGTCCTATAGTGCTTAGAGCCATTTGAACCATTTTTCTGCCCTTGTCCCGTTTCTAATCCATTACATATCAAAACTTTCCTATACGTTTTTCTTGAGTTCACAGAGCCAGATTTGAGCCTGGTGGCGAAAATTGGACCTAATTCTTTTGCAACGTAAATCGGTTCCGCAGTAGCTGCAGCTGATTCCCCGTACTCTGTAGTCTGCCCGCTTGCTGCTCCGTTCTGCTGCCGCCGTCTGCAGGTGTCCCTGTGAAAGCAAGCGCAGCAGCCGACCAGCTCATACGTCATAAAAAGGAGAAGGAGCGGTTCGGATCGCGCAGGGCTGCAAACCGACCGCGACGCTCCGTCTGCTGCCGCGTCACACGGTGATCTCAGAGGGTGCCTGGAGCCGGCCGCGACCTTAACACGTCACCCCCGCTATGGTGCGCTTTCAGATTCGCTGCGTCCTTCACGGTCCAGAAGTTGGCGAGTAACGTTTCTTAGTTAGAGCTGAAAGTTAAGAGCAGTGTACCGGACGTCCTTTCACGTCCAGCTGGTCTGCAGGAATGGGCCACTGATGTGCGTAGTGTGACAAAGGATGAGACTTTCATTCCTCCTGCATAAAGCGAGCGATGGAAACAATACCATACAATACGCAATACAAAAAACGTATGCCAAGATCATACCCACTTTATTTTTTATATGATTCGTCATGTACCTGTAAGTGATGCTTAATAACTATGTACACTGATGTCCAGAATTGAAGCAACAAGCGGAAATTTTTCAAGGTTGCAAATCACCTGTTTATACGGTTTTGTGGCAAAATACGCGCAAGATTCTGTTTATTTTGCGACAAAACAGTATAAACTAGTGGTAGTAAAACAGAAACAATGTAAAGAATTCAGTACGTAAACAACTACAAGTGCATAACTATAGACAGAAAAGGTTCTTCGTTTTCTCCAACTTAACAGATTTCCACACACACATTCCGACAACTGGTTAATTCGCTCGTAAGGGGTGTGATCACCTCTGGTAGTAATACAGGCCTGACGACAACGAGGCATGCGGTGTGAATGATGTCATCAGTCCCATGTTGAGGCAATAACGCCCATTCTTCCTGCAGAGCTCCTCGAAAGTCTTGGAAAGTGCTTGATGGACGCTGACGTGATGCAACCAGTCTCTGTGGTGCATCCCAGACATGCTCTATGGGATTCAAGTCGGAAGAGCAAACTGGCCACGCCATGTGTGCAATATCTCCCGTTTCCCAGAAAACATCAACTACCGTTGCTCCTTGAGGTTGAGCATTATCGTCCATTAGTACGAGTTCTGGTCCAACAGCACTTCGCAACAACCAGACATGGGGTTCCAAGGTATCGTCACGATACCTGACAGCAATAAAACCTTGCCGATTCACCCGTGCAGTTTCCTGAAGAGGTGTTTGAGTGGTCAACATAATTCTTGCCCACACCGTTAGGGATCTTACACGATATCGTCTTTTCCGCACGAGTCCCGAAATCGTGTCCCACGTACCTTCCAGATGCGAATTTGTCGCGAATTACTTTCCAGACCAAATCGGGGCTCATCTATGAAAAGCACATTGGCTCCCAGTTCGACCGTCCGTGTGGCATGTTGACGATTTCACTCTAAACGTCCCCTTCAATGAAGAAGCATCAGAGGCACACATATAGCAGGTCTGCGACAACAGAGGCCACTCTGCCGAAGCCTTCTGTACGAAGTTTGCCTCGATATAACACATCCAGTGGATGCTGCGAGGTCAGATGCCAGTTGCCGTGCAGTACTAAGGCAGTAACATCGTGCCCTTACAGCCAAATAGCGGTCCTGTCTTTCTGACGTCACACGTGTTCGGCCCTACTCTGGTAGGGTCGCCACGTCCGAGAAACAACAGGACAATTTGCATTAAGCCACCGAGACACAGTAGTTTGCGACTCTCCTGCTTCCATTCTTCCTATGACACTCCACAGCAGAGAGTCTGTAGGCGTCTTCTCTGTGCCATACTGCACGATCTGTGACTATGACACAGCGGTTTTGGACGCGGGACTACCCGGCAAACACTATCTCGTTTGATAGGTGCGCTGACGTCATCGGTGGCGTTGTTGTCCGTTGACCGGAACGCCATCTTCTGCGTACAACACGATCGTATGGTCATCCGTTGACGGGGTGCACGATTATACACTCCTGGAAATTGAAATAAGAACACCGTGAATTCATTGTCCCAGGAAGGGGAAACTTTATTGACACATTCCTGGGGTCAGATACATCACATGATCACACTGACAGACCCACAGGCACATAGACACAGGCAACAGAGCATGCACAATGTCGGCACTAGTACAGTGTATATCCACCTTTCGCATGGAGACGATCGTAGCGATGCTGGATGTAGTCCTGTGGAACGGCTTGCCATGCCATTTCCACCTGGCGCCTCAGTTGGACCAGCGTTCGTGCTGGACGTGCAGACCGCGTGAGACGACGCTTCATCCAGTCCCAAACATGCTCAATGGGGGACAGATCCGGAGATCTTGCTGGCCAGGGTAGTTGACTTACACCTTCTAGAGCTCGTTGGGTGGCACGGGATACATGCGGACGTGCATTGTCCTGTTGGAACAGCAAGTTCCCTTGCCGGTCTAGGAATGGTAGAACGATGGGTTCGATGACGGTTTGGATGTACCGTGCACTATTCAGTGTCCCCTCGACGATCACCAGTGGTGTACGGCCAGTGTAGGAGATCGCTCCCCACACCATGATGCCGGGTGTTGGCCCTGTGTGCCTCGGTCGTATGCAGTCCTGATTGTGGCGCTCACCTGCACGGCGCCAAACACGCATACGACCATCATTGGCACCAAGGCAGAAGCGACTCTCATCGCTGAAGACGACACGTCTCCATTCGTCCCTCCATTCACGCCTGTCGCGACACCACTGGAGGCGGGCTGCACGATGTTGGGGCGTGAGCGGAAGACGGCCTAACGGTGTGCGGGACCGTAGCCCAGCTTCATAGAGACGGTTGCGAATGGTCCTCGCCGATACCCCAGGAGCAACAGTGTCCCTAATTTGCTGGGAAGTGGCGGTGCGGTCCCCTACGGCACTGCGTAGGATCCTACGGTCTTGGCGTGCATCCGTGCGTCGCTGCGGTCCGGTCCCAGGTCGACGGGCACGTGCACCTTCCGCCGACCACTGGCGACAACATCGATGTACTGTGGAGACCTCACGCCCCACGTGTTGAGCAATTCGGCGGTACGTCCACCCGGCCTCCCGCATGCCCACTATACGCCCTCGCTCAAAGTCCGTCAACTGCACATACGGTTCACGTCCACGCTGTCGCGGCATGCTACCAGTGTTAAAGACTGCGATGGAGCTCCGTATGCCACGGCAAACTGGCTGACACTGACGGCGGCGGTGCACAAATGCTGCGCAGCTAGCGCCATTCGACGGCCAACACCGCGGTTCCTGGTGTGTCCGCTGTGCCGTGCGTGTGATCATTGCTTGTACAGCCCTCTCGCAGTGTCCGGAGCAAGTATGGTGGGTCTGACACACCGGTGTCAATGTGTTCTTTTTTCCATTTCCAGGAGTGTATCATGAATTAGACACAGGACAGGGAAATAGCGGTTTGTTGCTGTAATTTTGGGCACCAGTGTATTTCTTTAGGCTTCAAGTTGTAGATTTCCGTTTCCTGACTGTAACATCAAATTAGCGGGTATTTTTCCAACTTCTGTATGAGGTTTTACTAGTTAAGCCTTACCACCACGAAGTTTTATTGTAATGCGTTTTTACGTCGACTTGATGCCCCCTACTTAGACCACTGCATGTGACAGCATGACCGACCAACATGTTCCAAAACGCCGCGTGTAAAAACGAGATTTCTTGCTGCGATGTACCTCCGGTTATCTTGGTGATAGAAAGGTAAGGTAAAGTGTTCCCGTCGTCCCTTAGGCTATAACCAACAGAAGAATCGTCTTACACGAAAACAGCATTTTTCACAAATTTTTCGCCATCAGCTGCGGATATGTCAACAATTAACCGCAGCAAATTGCTCATATTGTGACGGTATATGTTCAAATGTGTGTGAAATCTTATGGTACTTAACTGCTAAGGTCATCAGTTTCGAAGCTTACACACTACTTAACCTAAATTATGCTAAGGACAAACACACACACCCATGCCCGAGGGAGGACTCGAACCTCCGCCGGAACCAGCCGCATAGTCCATGACTGCAGCGCCTTACACCGCTCGGGACGGTATATTCTCTAGCATTTATCTGGAAGTGTCGTCTTCTCGTTTTCAAAAATCTTTATCCGTTATCGAGAAACACATGGTTTTTGGGTACCAAAACCGAGCGACCGATTTCAAGACGGCTTTGCACAGCAAATGGCTCGAATAACCGTGAAAATTTTCTTGATATCTTTATCGGTTACCAAGATACGGAGGTTCAAAGCTAGCCAAGTGGTACTTGCAAGATACACACGTGCAGGTGAAAACGTAGTTTATAAAGTGTCGTGACGCTTAGAAATATGCGGTGAAGTGTTTCTGTTATCATCAGAAGTGTTCTGGTAACCCCATGTTGTAGTACTGGGGTGTATGGGAAGTGTAAAATTAGTTTTGCATTATTTAAATTTCACACTGACTCATATAGCTCTTTTCATGTGAGTTACATGCTCTGTTGTAGCAAGAAAAATAAGGAAATCAGAGGAAAAATGCTGCAATCGGAGCACAAAAAAGGCGAATGTACTCCTGTTTAAAAGACTCTGACTGAAAAGTCGGATACCAGATGACTCATTCTGCCTTCCTCAGCACCTTTGAAAATGTTCCCAAAAAGTTTGGATTGCGAACGTAGCGCGCTTTTCTATGCTGAGAGAGCAGGAGTCAGTGCCAGTGGGAAAGAGACGCAAAAGTACACAGTGGTTGCGGTACAGGAAGAGCAGGGGAGACAAAGGCAGTGTGAGAGAAACAGAGATGCAAAGAGTGAGGGAGACAGTACTAGTGGGGAGAGGAATAAAGAGGAAGAGAAAGTGGAAATGAGTGAGAGCCAGTGATAATGGGAGATGAGTGTACGACAGTGATAACGAGAAAGACAGAGACAGTGACAGTGAGAAGAGACAACAGTAGTGGACCGGAATGAATGAGACCAGTAAGAGAGCGTAAGAGGGAGACAGTGCGATTGAGAGGAGACATTAGTAGTAGGACAGAACGAAGGGGACTGTGGCTGTGAAACAGGAGACAGTGGCAGTTAGAGAGACACAAGGAGGTAATGGCAGTGAGTTGGGCTGAATGAATGAGCGAGAATGGGCAAGTGGGAGTGCGTCGGCATGAACGACTTACAACGATGGACTAGTGGGTGTGAGTGGTAAAGCATTATTCACCAAAAGCTGCGTGTGGTGGTAGAACGACTTGCTTCAAATTAATAGGTTTCGTCTCAGCATAATAAATATCGTATTGCATCACTTTGCACATTGTTCGGTTCTTTGCACGTTATATAAAATTCCAAGAAAATTAACACCAATTCTAATGAAAAACTTACTTATATTGTACTTTTTCTTTGAAGTATTCACAGCTGCATTTTCTTTCGTCTCCATTTCTTTCTGTGGTGTCTTTTTTATGCAGCAAGTAGTACCAATTTTATCAGTGTCTTTCCCTTTCTAAATTAAATTAATAATTCTACTGGATCATCATAATTATTGTATTCAAATGACGGTATGGTATTACTGGCCGGCAGACCCCGTCCGGGACTGCTCGGCCGCCTGCTGCAGCTTTTCTCATTTTTCGCCACTTCGGCGACTCGCAAGTTGAAGAAGATGGGACGAAAAGATTAGGATGACACGAACACCTTGTGCACATTCGAAGAAACTTGGCCGAAAATGTAACGCGGGAACCCGCGATGTAGAGGCAGCTACATTAATCACTATACCGCAGTTGATACAGACTTGCTCCTATACTGAAATGATGACTAAAAGCTAACTTACTACTCTCCTCAGAGCTTTCGTGCTTCGGAATAGTTGGTGCCTAAATAACTTATAACACTAACTCAGACTAGCCTATTATTCTCAAGGCCGGCCGGTGTGGCCGTGCGGTTAAAGGCGCTTCAGTCTGGAACCGCGTGACCGCTACGGTCGCAAGTTCGAATCCTGCCTCGGGCATGGATGTGTGTGATGTCCTTAGGTTGGTTAGGTTTAATTAGTTCTAAGTTCTAGGCGACTGATGACCTCAGAAGTTAAGTCGCATAGTGCTCAGAGCCATTTGAACCATTTTTATTATTCTCAAATTATACTTTTGTAACATTTGCGTCTGTTTTATTTTATACACTATGAAACAGTTTCTGAAAACCTAAGACTGTAGAACCAGCAGTTTGCTGTAAAATAGCAGTTGCTACCATCAATCACGATTTTCCTTCATTAGTTTTCACCATGACTTGGTGCGGGATGTAATTCCCTTTGTAAAGTACGTTGTCGTTGTTGTACCCCTCCATAGCTGTCGAATATGGGGTGCCGAGGAAACCTGCTTTCTCGGATCGCTAAACAACGATTCAAGCAAATTTTATTACAAAAGGACATGATTGCGATACTTATCTTTGTGTTAAACAGATGTATCGTAAGCAAAGGACAACAGACAAAGTAAGAAATCTCTTCAGTATAGACAATGCTACATAGTAGAAGCGAAATGAATAGTGTTGATGCTATTCTTGAACCCGCTACTGTAGAACTGCGCTGCGACCAGTTTGGCGTGGCGCTTATGTTATCTTTGCGTAGAGGCCGCTGCTGTCGCGTTCTCGTCCTGGAAAGGGTTCAGTCAGCGTGCAGTTGGCTGACGTCTTCTTCACAGCCTTCTCTGCTCTAACGTTCCCGACTGGCGTCTCGGCGCTTGACTTTAGGCCGGAACACTCGTGTACCATCTTCTTAATGGTGATGTTTGCGATGTGTTTCCTGCCGCATTATACTCTTGACTGTAGAATTTTTCGTTGTCCTCTTTCTGTTCCACACTCGGTAGACAAATGCACGTGCACACACAGTCATGTTTCGGCAGTTGTAGGTGACGACACATTCCCTTACCAACTTGACCGAAAAACAATTAACGGACGTGTGTCACGACTCCAAAGACTTTACTGCTTCAGGTATATTGATAGTGCCACATTATGTTGCTTCAACAACTGACGTAGTACTAGTAGCACGACTAAAGACAGAATGACAACGGCTTATTACCGCACATGTAACCAGCTCAGCCAATTTTAGTTGCAACTGAAGAGACATTTAAGAATTCAAAACCAACATTTGGGAAGAACTGATAGTTTAACACCTAATTTAACCTGTAACACTGTAAGGTGTCAGGCAAATCCAACACCTTCCATGAAAACCCTGACATGATAAGGAAATCCAGTAGTATGTCACATAGCTCCGAATAAATCGTGACATTAAATTAACCAATGTAATACGAGTAACGAGTGAGCAAATGGAATACCACAGACTAACACAAGAATGCCTAAATGCATGTCATACCTTCTCACCGTGAGACAGACGCAGTTCCGAGGGGAGAAACGAGAACAGAAGGCGAGAGCAGAACCTTGTTAAGTTAGAAGGCCCTACGATAAGGGACGGACACCCACGTCGCCAGCTAACCGTTACGACCACCCCCAGCCCATGTTAAAAGCTAGAGCCTTAGCGTGAGACTTTTTCGCGTCTCTGTTACGTCAGGACCACCCCCCAGCCCATGTTAAAAGCTAGAGCCCTCCAGAAGAACAGTATAGATCTTACGATAACACAAAAAGGGCCACCCCAGCCGCATGTTTTAGTGTGAGACTTTTTCGCGTCTCTGTTATGTCAGGGCCACCCCCCCAGCCAATGTTAAAAGCTAGAGCTCTCCAGAAGAACAGTATAGATCTTACGATAACACAAAAAGGGCCACCCCAGCGGCATGTTTTAGCGTGAGACTTTTTCGCGTCTCTATTACGTCAGAACCACCCCCCAGCCCATGCTAAAAGCTAGAGCAAAAAAAAAAAAAACGTTCAAACGTGTGTGAAATCTTATGGGATTTAACTGCTAAGGTCATCAGTCCCTAAGCTTACACACTACTTAACCTAAATTATCCTTAGGACAAACACACACACCCATGCCCGAGAAAAGCTAGAGCCCTCCAGAAGAACAGTATAGATCTTACGATAACATTAAAAGGACCACATCAGCTGCAAGTTTTAGCGTGAGACTTTTTCGCGTCTCTGTTACATTGCGAACTTTAAAAACATTGCCCCACCACGAAAAGTATAACGTTTCTCATTGGATAGACAGAATTTTTGTAGGCGGAGCTTAAGGTTAACATTGAGACCCTGATTGATCAGATGAAAACACAGCCAGATAGTTTTTTTTAAACCAACTTCGGTAAATTGTAGTAAGGAGAAGTTAGGTGAGAGTTGCTTCCGAGACGGCGAGGTGAGCAGAGCTGTGCTGTCCGCCGCCCCCTGACGAACGCCGACAAGGTAATGAACGCACGCGATGCCGCATAACAGCGCATAAAGCTTCACTCAGAACTGCAGAAGTCTCATCTGTTACATCCCCTTTTTGCGTAATACTAGTGTCGATCGTCAATTAAAGCTCATGGTGTTCACATTTGCCACTTGAAGTAAAAATCTGAAACACGATGATTTTTCTGTTATATAGTTATTGAGAAGCCACATCAGCCACTGTAATTTACGACAAGTTAGATACTTAATTAAAGATAATTGAGGGTCACTGTAGACCATTTTGATAGTTTTCTCTCTTGTGAAAGTTAATTTAAACCTAGATTATAGATGTGATATGGCATAGGTCATCCTTCGATCCATTGTAGAACTTGGAAACCCACTCAGGGAATATTCGTTCACATTTTTGTTGGACGCAGTTGGTTTTTACCATCCTGTATTAAAACATTTCCTTTTATCAATAGTGCAATTTATAACAATGTTTTGTGAGTAGAATAAAATTTCCAATGGTAAACTTAACTGATTTTTCGACGTTATTTTACCAGCTAACTAAAAATAGGAAAGCCTTGAACCCCTTCCACTAAATTTAGTTAGTATTAAGATTCTTTTACAGGGAGTGCAGTGGAACTGATGCGGAAATCATTAAGTACTTGGTTATATCATCGCTAGTCTCACTGAACTCTTCTGAATTCTACATGTCATGTGTGGTCTGGCGTCTCCTTACCAGCAACGGGTCCCAGGTTCAAACTAGTCAATTCCCTAAAAAACACGCTCAGAGCGTCGTTGCGCGAAAGTGGTAGGGAGACACGATATAGAACAAACAGACACCACGCAGAATGTTAGAACACAGGTCACTGTTGCGTACATGGTCGTAAGAGGAAAAGGCATCTTAGACCAAAGAAATCGTAAATTTCCGTGTGTAAGTCCGCAGCATCAAACACAGGCCTTAATTTGAGGAGGATATTTCTGACAATGTGCATTTGGAGCACAGCATTGTATGGCAGTGAATCATGGATTGCGAGAAAACCAGAAGAGAAGAGAGTTTAAGGATCTGAGATGTAGCCGCGCGGAGTGGCCATGCGGTTTGAGGCGGACTGCGCGGCCCCTCGCGTCGGAGGTTCGAGTCCTCCCTCGGGTAAGGCTGTACGTGTTGTTCTTAGCATAAGTTAGTTTACGTAGTGTGTAAGTCTAGGGACCGATGACCTTAGCAGTTTGATCCCTTAGGAATTCATACATATTTTAACATCTGAGATGTAATGCTACATAAGAATGTTGAAAATTAGGTGGACTAATAAAGTAAGGAATGATGGGGTCCTCCGCACAATCGGATTAGTAAGGAAGGCAAGAAGAAGAGACAGGGTGATAGGATATGTGTTAAGACATCAGGGAGTAACTTCCTTGCCACAAGAGAGAGCTGTAGAAGGTAAAATCTGTAGAGGATGACGGAATACACTCAGCAAACGTAGGATGTAGCTATAAAGTGCCATTCTGAGATGGAAAGGTTGTCACAGGAGAGGTGTTCATGGCGGGAGTTCGATGTCCAAGAAGTTTCGCAGAGTAAAAACGATTTTGAGCTTATCGCAGATCAAAAATTTCCTTTGTAGGCGTTTAAATGCGTCCTACAAACAGCTATCTTGTTAAATTTAACGCTTTCTTTGCGTCCATGAAATCCAAAGCACAGAAGACGGTATCTCCTAGGTTGATGAAGTGCTCAATGGCATCCGGAAGACCTTAGATGGAGTTCGCCATAGCCATATAGAAATTAAACAGAAGGTAACCACCAACCCGGCTCTATCAGACAGAACTGAACGAGTTGTTGTAAATGGGGGGAAAATCTTCAGATGTAAATATAACTTTGGGAGTTCCGCAAGTAATTATTAAAGAATAATTATTGTCGTTCAAATATGAACATCTGCTTCTACATCTACATTGACAGTTTGGAAAATGGAGGGAGGTGTGTGGGATAGAAACTGAAGCAATAGACCTAAGCATGCGTACAGTAAGCAGGTTAGAATGGACATAGGCTGCAGAGATGAAGAGGCTTGCACAGAGTAGATGGCAGAGCTGTTGCTGGGGTTTGCCAAGGGGGAAGCTGCGCTGTTGATAATGGGTAAACCTTTGATCCGCTTTTGTGTGCAGAGTGGGTTCGGAGAAGAAACAGGTTACAGCATAGTTGTTCCAAAGTAGTAAGACTCAAACGGAGATGGAGAAAGATTTAATGTTATCCATAGGTACAGCGAAGGTGCTAATATAGTGGTTATTGAGGACTGGTTATTGAGGACGCCAGTGAATAAGGAAACGAAGAAGAAAACACAGCGCGTGAAAATCACGTCGCCTTTCCAGTCATGTCGACTATAGTCGAGTAAAGGGTGGACTCACGTGATCAAAAAATGTTCACATGAGTGTGAATTCCTAAGGGACCAAACTGCTGAGGTCATCTGTCCCTAGACTCACACACTAATTAAACTAACTTATGCAAAGAACAACGCACACAGAGGGAGGACTCAAACCTCAGACGGGAGCGGCGGCGCAGTCAGTGACATGGCGGCCCAGACCGCGCGGCCAATTCGCGCGGCTGACTGACGTGATCAAACAACCGAATGTTGCACACATACGTTACGCAAGCATTCATGGCGATATTGAGTCCTATGGAGTTTCCGCTATTTGTTGGTGTTAACCAATATCACAGTAGGAAAAAAAATCCCACACGGCCACAGTTATCCGTCGTCTTTGGTGGGCACTGGAGTTTTTGTGCGGACATAGGATTGGCATAATTTAAGACCCCTCCATTTTTTGCCTCAAATTTTTTGTAACGCGTGTGGTACCCACTGCCCCAATTGCCACTAAGGCTGAACTGATGTTTCGAAGACTTTGAGTTTATTTTTACGGTCTGGTCAAATTCGAGTGCTAAATGGATTTAGATAAATTTACAAAATGAAAATAAAAGAGAGTTATACTTTAGGAGGTGCCCGGTTTTATTTAAGCACGTTGACTGATTCGAAACTTTTGACCTTAATCGTGTTTTTATACCTGTAATATTACGTCAAGTAATGTTACGTAGCGACAATATTTGTTAGAAACAAAAGCGTGAAAAATTTAGTTACATTTATGGTTTATCAGCAATAATCTGCGTACTGTTTAGTGTCATTTCATTGAAAAACCGGGAAAGAGGGTTTCTGTGACATTCATTTTCCAAGCCAGTATCTTGTTTACGTTTTATGGACAGTTATTTTTTTTCGTATGTAGCTGCGGTCTATTAGTATGCGCAGTTAGAATTGTCTGTTAACATCAGATTAAGCAGTTCTGTGATATCAGAAATAATATAGCTGCTTGTATAATTTACAGTATCAGTAATAAACGGAATACAGAAGCAGACTTAACACGAAACTCTACAGAACAGATATAACATCATTGGAAGATTGTTCTCGTAAACAATTCTCCAGTGTACTGTTTAGATGGCAGTGTATAACATCAACACAAAGAAATAAAATAAGCTTATACCCACAGAACTAAAATAAATAAACGTGTCCTAAAACACTAAGAACCTAACAGAAGGAAAGAAAACGAAATGAAGGAAATATGCATGTCGTTAATGAGAGTCAAGTTAAGATTGAAAAAAAACCTTGTTTCCCATCTTGTTTTGAAAGGAAAGCATCATAACATCCTGTAACTGCGACCAGGTGTCGACTTTAACAACGTGTTGTCACTCGTAAACACAGCCTGCACGCTAAAAGTGTGGACACCCGGGAAGTAGAACATTAAGTCTGTGAAGGACTTCCAGATTGTCACCTTGTCATTCGTGAAGCGCATTCGCATAGCCAGATGGTTGCGCAGTAGAAATGCATTTCTGCTGTCTGAGTTTCACCGGACGCTCATTTGAGCACAGCGGAGTGCAGAGGAAGTTGCTCAACGGAGCGGTCGTAAAGTCTCGCGGCAGAACAGTGATTCATTTCTCCACTGACCAGTCTCCAGGCTGTAAGCAAGTCTGCTTGATACGATCCAGTGACCTACGTCTCATTGCAACGGACAGATATGCTTTCTCTCTCTCTCTCTCTCTCTCTCTCTCTCACCACACACACACACACACACACACACACACACACACACACACACACACATATATATATATATATATATATATATATATATATATATGCGGCAAAGAAATTGGTGTAGCCATGCGTATTCAAATACAGAGATATGTAAACAGGGAGTATACGGCACTGCGATCGCAAAAGCCTACCAAAGCCTATATAAGACAACAAGTGCCTCGCGCAGTTGGTAGATCGGTCACTGCTGCTACTATGGCAGGTTATCAAGATTTCAAATGGTTCAAATGGCTCTGAGCACTATGGGACTTAACATCTGAGGTCATCAGTCTCCTAGAACTTAGAACTACTTAAATCTAACTAACCTCAGGACATCACACACATCCATGCCCGAGGCAGGATTCGAACCTGTGACCGTAGCGGTCGCGTGGTTCCAGACTGAAGCCGGCCTATTAAGAATTAAGTGAGTTTGAACGTGCTGCTATAGTCGGCGCACGAGCGATGGGACACAGCATCTCCGAGGTAGCGATGAAGTGGGGATCTTCCCGTACGACCTTTTCACGAGTGTACCGTGAATATTAGGAAACTGGTAAAACATCAAATCTCAAAAATCGCTGCGACCGGAAAAAGATCCTGCAAGAACAGGACCAACGACAGCTGACGAGAATCGTTCAACGTGACAGAGGTGCAACTCTTCCGCAAATTGCTGCAGATTTCGATGCTGGGCCATCAATAAGTGTCAGCGTGCGAACCCTTCAGCGAAACAGCTATAGTCGGCGCACGACCGTTGGGATACAGCATCTCCGAGGTAGTAACGAAGTGGGGATCTTCTCGTACGATCATTTCACGAGTGTACCGTGAATATCAGGAAATCGGTAAAACATCAAATCTCAAAAATCGCTGCGGCCGGAAAAAGATCCTGCAAGAACGGGACCAACGACAGCTGAAGAGAATTGCTCAACGTGACAGAAGTGTAACCCTTCCGCAAATTGCTGCAGATTTCAGTGCTGGGCCATCAACAAGTATCAGCGTGCGAACCATTCAGCGAAACAGAATTGATATGGGTTTTCGGAGCTGAGGGCCACTCGGGTACCCTTCATGACTGCACGACAAGAAGCTTTACGCCTCGCCACGCCACGTCAACACCGACATTGGATGACTGGAAACATATTACCTGGTCGGACGAGTCTCGTTTCAAATTGTATCGAGCGAACAGACATGTACGGGTATGGAGACAACCTGATGAATCCATGGAACCTGCTTATCAGCAGGGGGCTGTTAAAGCTGGTGGTAGCTCTGTAATTGTGTGGGGCGTGTGCAGTTGGAGTGACATGGAACCCCTGACGCGTCTACACACGACTTTGGCAGTTGACACGAACGTAAGAATCCTGTCTGATCACCTTCATCTATTCATGTCGACTGTGCGTTCCGATAGACGGGCAATTCCAGCAGGACAATGTGACACCCCACACGTCCAGAATTGCTACAGAGTGGCTCCAGGTACACATTATTGAACATATCTGGGATGCCTTGCGACGTGCTGTTCAATAGAGATCTGCAACCCGTTGTACTCTTACTGGTTTATGAACAGCTCTGCAAGATTCATGGTGTCACTTCCCTCCAGCACTACTTCAGCCATTATGCGAATCGATACCACGTCATGTTGCGGCACATCCCCGTGCTCGCAGGGGCTTTACACGATGTTAGGCAGGCGTACCAGTTACTTTGTTTCTTCAATATATATATATATATATATATATATATATATCAAAAAAGTTTTGCATCACCTTGGTTCCGAGAGTTCCGGAACCTGTACAGAAAATTGGAATAAAGAACAACATAAACATCATTTCCGCCCTTTTTCTTGCTCATGAAGACCACAAATTGCTTGTTGTACCACAATACAGCGAGAACTTCAGAGGTGGTGGTTCGGTCTACTGTAGACACCAGTAGCTCTAATACCCAGTAGCACGTCCTCTTGCATTGATGCATGCCTGTATTCGTCGTGGCATACTATGCACCATTTCATCAAGGCACTGTTATTCCAGATTGTCCCACTCCTCAACGGCGATTCGGCGTAGATCCATCAGAACGGTTTGTGGGCCACGTCGTTCATAAACAGCCCGTTTCAATCTATCCCAGGCATGTTCGATAGTTTACATGTCTGGAGAACATGCTGGTCACTCTAATCGAGCGATGTTGTTATCCTGAAGTAAGTCATTCACAAGATGTGCACGATGGGGGTGCGAATTGTCGTCCATGCCTCGCAAATACGCTGCCGGTATGGGTTGCACTATCGGTCGGAGGATGCCATTCACTTATCGTACAGCCGTTACGGTGCCTTCCATGACCACCAGCGGCGTACGTCGGCCCCACATAATGCCAACCCATAACTGCAAGGAACCTCCACCTTGCTACACTCCATGAACAGTGTGTCTAAGGCGTTCAGCCTGACTGGGTTGCCTCCAAACACGTCTCCGACGATTATCTGGTTGAAGGCATATACGTCACTCATCGGTGAATAGAACGTGAGGCCAATTTTGAGCGGTGCATTCGGCAGGTTGTGGGCCCATCTCTAACGCGCTGTATGGTATCGTGGTTGCAAAGATGGACCCCGTCATGGACGTCGGGAGTGAAGTTGCTCATCATGCAGCCTATTGCGCACAGTTTTGAGTCGTAACGCGACGTCCCGTGGCTGCACGAAAAGCATTATTCAACATGGTTTCGTTGGTGTCAGGGTTTCTCCGATCCATAATCCGTAGGTAGCGGTCATCCACTGCAGTAGTAGCCCTTGGGCGGCCTGAGCGAGGCATGTCATCGACAGTAGCTGCCTCTCTGTATCTCCTACACGTCCGAACAACATCGCTTTGGTTCACTCCGAGACGCCTGGACACTTCCCTTGTTGAGAGTCCTTCCTGGCACAAAGTAACAATGCGTACTCTATCGAACCGCGGTATTGACCGTCTAGGCATGGTTGAACTACAGACAACACGAAACGTGCACCTCTTTCCTGATGTAAAGACTGGAACTGATCGGCGGTCGGACAGCCTCCGTCACATAGGCGCTGCTCACGCTTGGTTGTTTACATCTTTGGGTGGTTTAGTGACATCTCTGAACAGTCAAAGGGACTGTATCTGTGATACAACATCCGCAGTCAACGGCTGCCTTTAGGAATTCTCGGAACCATATATATATACCATATACTGGGCCATCTCGCGTGACATGTAAATTTATTAATTATGTGCTACTAACCCCATACGGAATGAATTTCGTAGGCAGCACTCACATATGGTGCTAATGCAACTACAAAATTATGTCATAGTACCACACATAGTTCAGCAGGTATGACGCCATAATCACTCGGAAGCGTGAAAAAGCTGCCGCATTGTGCGCGACGTTTATATTTCTTACTTCTTTACTACTAACTCTATCCGCAACACATTTTGCAGACAGTAACCACGTATGCTGCTGAATGTGCCTGCTCAGATCTATTGCTGTACGATACATAGTTCAAGAGATATGGTATGATAAACTGAGGTGCGTGAAACATACCGGATCATGTACGAAGTCCTAATATATTTACACCTACAGATGAGTCAACATAAGTAAATCCCTGATACCTAGGAGCGCTTTTGGCAGCTTGCAACTACGAAGTCCAAAAAGCTGTAGGCGAGAACGACAGCCGTCTATAGAGTTACAACATGTATTCAGAAGTTTCCGGACACCCACAAAAACATAGTTTTTCATATTAGGTGCATTGTGCTGCCACCTACTGCCAGGTACTCCATATTAGCCTCATCAGTAGTCATTAGACATCATGGGAGAGCAGAATGAGGCGCCCCGTGGAACTCACGGACTTCGAACGTGGTCAGGTGATTGGGTGGAACTTTTGTCATACGTCTGTACGCGAGATTTCCACACTCCCAAACATCCCTAGGTCCGCTGTTTCCGATGTGGTAGTGAAGTGGAAACGTGAAGGGACACGTACAGCACAAAAGCGTACAGGCCGACCTCGTCTGTTCACTGACAAAGATTGCCGACAGTTGAAGAGGGTCGTAATGTGTAATTCACAGACATCTATCCAGACCATCACACAGGAATTGCAAACTGCATCAGGATGCACTGGAAGTACTATGACAGTTAGGCGGGAGGTGAGTAAACTTGGATTTCATTGTCAAGCGGCTGTTCATAAGCCATACATCGCGCCGGTAAATGCCAAACGACGCCTCGATTGGTGTAAGGAGCGTAAACATTGAACGATTGAACAGTGGAAAAAACGTTGTGTGGAGTGACGAATCACGGTACACAATGTGGCGATCCTATCCAGGGTGTGGGTATCGCAAATTCCCGGTGAACGTCATCTGCCAGGGTGTGTAGTGCTAACAGTAAATTCGGAGGCTGTGGTCTTACGGTGTGGTCGTGTTTTCCATAGAGAGGGCTTGCACTCTTTGTTGTTTTGCGTGGCACTATCACGGCACAGGCCTGCACTGATGTTTCGAGCACCTTCTTGCTTCCCACCGCTGAAGAGCAATTCGGGGATGGCGATTGCATCTTCAAAAACAATCGAGCTCCTGTTCATAATGCACGGCCTGGGGCAGAGTGATTACTAGTGGACTGGCCTGCACAGAGTCCTGACCTGAATCCTGTAGAACATCTTTGGTACGTTTCGGAACGCCAACTTCGTGTCAGGCCTCACCGACCGACATCGATATCTCTCCTCAGTGCAGCACACCGTGAAGAATGGGCTTCCATTCCCCAAGAATCCTTATAGCATCTGATTGAACGTATGCCTGCAAGAGTGGAAGCTGTCATCAAGGCTAAGGGTGGGCCAACACCACATGGAATTCCGGCATTACCGATGGAGGGCGCCACAAACTTGTAAGATATTTTCAGCCAGGTGTCCGGATACTTTTGATCCCATAGTGTATGAAGAGTTGTTGCCATAGAGACGTTTACAAAATCGCGTTGTAGCCACGTGAAGCAGCTGCGTCCAGCGTACAGAAAAGTCTGGGATCTTACACTACAAACACAATTGATTACTAGTAAAAAAAATTGGCAAAATCAACACTTGGACAATGCCGGGTTTGTCTATATATTAGCGCACTCTGACGCCAAAGGGCGATTGCTTGTATTGCATAATAACAGCACAAAAATATCTCTAACATAATTTCGTCCAGACGATGACACACTAATTCTGTCAGTGACAGCAAAGGATTTGGAAAAGTAGTTGAACGAAACAGTGACGTCAAAATAAATTACAACGTCAACATCAACGAAAATAAAACAAGGATGATTGAATGAGGTCGAATTAAATCAGGCGATGCTGAAGGAATTAGATTAGGAAATGATACACTGAGAGTAGTTGATGAGTTTCGCTATTAGGGCAACAAAATAACTCCTGGTGACCGAAGTAGGGAGACTACATTATGCAGACTGGCAGTAGCAACAAAGGCATTTCTGAATGGAGGAACTTTTTTTGTTAACATCTAATACCTATAAATTTAAGTGTTAGGTTTTCTGAAGATATTTGTCTCGAGTGTAGCGTTATATAGAAGCGAAATGCGGATGATAAGCGGTTCAGACAAGAAGATAGAAGAAGCATTGGAAATGTGATGTTTTGCCCACCGCCTTGATGGAAATGTGAAGGATGTATAAAGCAGAAATATCATCTCCATCAAGTCTTATTAGCACTTGAAAATGGTGAACATCTGTCTTTTAAAAATACCGGATGGATACAAATGTAGCGTTCACACTTATATCGAAAAAGTTTTTGTTAGGTAAGCATTAATTTCTTTGCTTGAAGATCTGACGCGAGAAACATAAACATTTTTGTTTCTTGACAAGTTAGTGATTCTGCTGACATTCAAAAAACTATTGAACCATAATTGCACTATATTTCGACTAAGAAGACGATACCTGGATACCTGAAGCATAAAGAAAAGCACATCGGAGTCGTCTTATACGACAAATATAAGTCATAGATTGAAATTTACGTAAATTAAAACAATTATAAAATAAATCACTCACCAGTGCATTTAAAAAACTGCAAAATTCTCACAGTCACCATCTTAGGAAAGCAGCTCACCGTTGTTGAGAAGATCGTCATATGGGTAGCATTCTTCACCTTCTGCATCGTCATCAGTATCCCATAACAAATCGTCCTTAGCGTCATCCGCTGCACTGGAAATCCCACACTTTTAGAAGGATTTTATCACTGTTTCCACTTTCACTTTTTCCCATGAATTGATCATCAAATCACACAAAACAACAAGTGATGCAGCCCGCGTAGCCCCACTTTCATATACGACTTTTTCGCCAATCAACATCCAATTGCTCCATTGGTCACGCAAGTGGTCTTTGAATGGGAAATTCAGCAAGACGTCTAAAGGTTGTAGCATCCAAGTCAAACCAGCAGGTATAATAGTAGTATTAGTATTGCTTCGTGCTATGTGATTTTTGGTATTCACATTTATGTGAGCACTATGGGACTTAACATCTGAGGTCATCAGTCCCCTAGAACTTAGAACTACTTAAACCTTACCAACCTAAGGACATCACATACATCCATGCCAGAGGCAGGATTCGAACCTGCGACCGAAGCGGTCGCACAGTTCCAAACTGAAGCACCTAGAACAACATGAACAGTTCTGCCTCTGTTCTTGTTCCCATTCCGCAACTCTTGTTTTCTAAATCTGACCAGCAACTTTTCCTCACCAAATAGAAAACTTTTTCATTGGCACTTTTTAAATAGCATCTTCATTCTTTAGCCAGTCTTTTACCATCTTCTATATTATATCTAAAGCTCTGACTGCAGTACAGTTGTTCGATTCTTTAGTTTATTTTAAGAACTTTAACTTGCTTCGTATTTCCTTCTTTTTGTTGGTTCCATCAATAGGCACAAATTTTATGCCGATTACACTCAACACAACACAACCTACAACAATATTTGCACATATGAGTTCGTTATTCGGCACGTGCTTCTACAGGCAAAACCATAACAATCCTGATGGGGACTTCTGCTTTATAGCGTGAGCAACCTTACCAATTACTTAGTAGTACTGACAATGAGAGGCCGCCAAATGTGAAATTCAGATTCGATTCATACTGCGCATAATAAAAGCTCATGGTCAGAGGTGTAATGTGGCAAAGCATCAAGATGCACTTCTCAGCCGTTGACGAGAAAATCGACAGTTAAAAGAAACCGTTGCGGTGAAATACTCTCTACGATTAGTAATTTTCTACAGCATCGTGGTGCAGCGGTAAGCGCTCGAGTTCGTAATCCGAAGGTCGCCGGATCGAATCTCTCGCCATTCAACCTTTTTTTTAGTAATTGTTTTTTGTAATTCATATATATATATATATATATATATATATATATATATATATATATATACAGGGCTATTACAAATGATTGAAGCGATTTCATAAATTCACTGTAGCTCCATTCGTTGACATATGGTCACGACACACTACAGATACGTAGATAAACTCATAAAGTTTTGTTCGGCTGAAGCCGCACTTCAGGTTTCTGCCGCCAGAGCGCTCGAGAGCGCAGTGAGACAAAATGGCGACAGGAGCCGAGAAAGCGTATATCGTGCTTGAAATGCACTTACATCAGTCAGTCATAACAGTGCAACGACACTTCAGGACGAAGTCCAACAAAGATCCACCAACTGCTAACTCCATTCGGCGATGGTATGCGCAGTTTAAAGCTTCTGGATGCCTCTGTAAGGGGAAATCAACGGGTCGGCCTGCAGTGAGCGAAGAAACGGTTGAACGCGTGCGGGCAAGTTTCACGCGTAGCCCGCGGAAGTCGACGAATAAAGCAAGCAGGGAGCTAAACGTACCACAGCCGACGGTTTGGAAAATCTTACGGAAAAGGCTAAAGCAGAAGCCTTACCGTTTACAGTTGCTACAAGCCCTGACACCCGATGACAAAGTCAAACGCTTTGAATTTTCGGCGCGGTTGCAACAGCTCATGGAAGAGGATGCGTTCAGTGCGAAACTTGTTTTCAGTGATGAAGCAACATTTTTTCTTAATGGTGAAGTGAACAGACACAATGTGCGAATCTGGGCGGTAGAGGATCCTCACGCATTCGTGCAGCAAATTCGTAATTCACCAAAAGTTTACGTGTTTTGTGCAATCTCACGGTTTAAAGTATACGGCCCCTTTTTCTTCTGCGAAAAAAACATTACAGGACACTTGTATCTGGACATGCTGGAAAATTGGCTCAGCCACAACTGGAGACCGACAGCGCCGACTTCATCTTTCAACAGGATGGTGCTCCACCGCACTTCCATCATGATGTTCGGCATTTCTTAAACAGGAGATTGGAAAACCGATGGATCGGTCGTGGTGGAGATCATGATCAGCAATTCATGTCATGCCCTCCACGCTCTCTCGACTTAACCCCATGCGATTTATTTCTGTGGGGTTATGTGAAAGATTCAGTGTTTAAATCTCCTCTACCAAGAAACGTGCCGGGACTGCGAGCTCGTATCAACGATGCTTTCGAACTCATTGATGGGGACATGCTGCGCCGAGTGTGGGAGGAACTTGATTATCGGCTTGATGTCTGCCGAATCACTAAAGGGGCACATATCGAACATTTGTGAATGCCTAAAAAAACTTTTTGAGTTTTTGTATGTGTGTGAAAAGCATTGTGAAAATATCTCAAATAATAAAGTTGTTGTAGAGCTGTGAAATCGCTTCAATCATTTGTAATAACCCTGTATATATACACCCACACCCACCCACCCACACACACACACACACACATATATATATATATATATATATATATATATATATATATATATAGTTCCCGGCAATCTGTTGCAACAATTATGCATATAATAAGTTGTTGAAAGTCGTTTGTCGTGGAAAAACTGGCGACTTCGAACATCATTATGTTTTCCGCAGTCGGCCAGTGTGGCCGTGCGGTTCTAGGCGCTTCAGTCTGGAACCGCGTGACCGCTCCGGTCGCAGGTTCAAATCCTGCCTCGGACATGGATGTGAGTGATGTCCTTAGGTTAGTTAGGTTTAAGTAGTTCTAAGTTCTAGGGGACTGATGACCACAGATGTTAAGTCCCATAGTTCTCCGAGCTATTTGAACCATTTTTTTTGTTTTCCGCAAACAAAGTTGTATTTCACAAATGTTGTTAATTGTCTTCATAATGTTAACCACGTATAGTTAACGGAAGACGTAGAAACGATATTCCGAAACGAATACGTATAGCGTAAGTCAAACTTTCGAATTAGAATAGAGGCCCCACGAACACAAACTTGCTGTGGCAGGTATGAAATATAAACTCCGTTACTCGCTCGTTACACTTGAAGGACAGATGTTGAATGGGCCGAAACGAGCCGCCGCATAACAGCGTAGTTGCGTGCTAACTTCGAAAGAAGGTAGATGCGGTCCCTAGTGCAACTTATAACATCGTCGAAAATCAGTGCGGACGGGAAAATGGAGGCGGTACAATTGGAGAGCGATCCGCCATCACCAACATGCATAAGCAATTCATTAATAGTATATATATATATATATATATATATATATATATATATATATATATATATATATATATATATTTGAATTACAAAAGAATAATAATAAAAAAATTGCATGGCACTGGATTCGATCCGGCGAAATTCGGATTACGAACTCCAGCGCTTACCGCTGCGCCACGACGCTGTAGAAAATCATTAATCGTAGAGTGTATTTCACCGCAACGGTTTCTTTTAACTGTCGATTTTCTCGACAACGGCTGAGAAGTGCATCTTCGTGCTTTGCCACATTACATCTCTGGCCATGAGGTTTTATTATGCGCAGTATGAATCGAATCTGAATTTCACAATTGGCGGCCTCCCCTTGTGAGAGAGTATGTCCACAAAACTGAACAGCCGATACCACGCTTCTATAATTAATCAAGGTCGTTTTTTTAAACAGTGCGCGTATTATTTTCCATATGATCACTGTTCTAAACTACATTTACAGCCCGTTCATATGGTTCAAAGGCTCTGAGCACTATGCGACTTAACATCTGAGGTCATCAGTCCTCTAGAACTTAGAACTACTTTAACCTAACTAACCTAAGGACATCACACACATCCATGCGCGAGGCAGGATTCGAACCTGCGACCGTAGCGGTCGCGCGGTTCCAGACTGAAGCGCCTAGAACCGCTCGGCCACACCGGCCGGCAGCCAGTTCATAGTTTGGGGTTCGTATTATAGGATAGGCATACGGTAAAACTATCTTCGACGAAAATTTATACCTCGTCTTATCTGAAAGTCGTTTTCTCAGCCGAAATACACCGGTGTTCCAATGACTTGGCGCCTCTTCCAAGCGCCTGTTTTATTTTGTGTAGGCAACCTGCCGCAATGAGTCGTCAGGTGGGTTGCCGCTCCTTCGGGCGCTGTGGTCTGCACAGCATCTTCTCTCTTGTACTATAAACCCTCTTTGTCTCCCCTCCCCCCACCCCCACCCCGCCCTCACCTGCCTCCGTCTAAGACTTGTTATAGTCAACCATATTCTTGTCTTATTCTATACAGACAGGAGACATGAAGCGAGGTAATCTTGTAGATTTCTCTGTTAACTGCCGAACACTGCTGGCACCAAGAGTTAAGTATCTCCGATGATGGTCAGATGTAGAAATGCAGTTTACATGATGTGCGTAAGGTATTCGAAATATAATGATGAGTGACGGATATTCCGTTTCAACTGGACAAAACTTGAGATTAAGCATGTTAACGGCTTGAGTATCATGAACAATGAAATCGCTTTCAAACAGTCGTTATCCTGTTAAACGATATGATATCAGATGTGTATGCTGTGTTTGGAATAAGTGTATGAACAGCATTATAAATTGAACTGAGTTTCGAATAAGTGTGGTTTGTCGTGAAGATCAGCATTTACCTAGATCATGACGGCTTAGGAGAGCATGCATGAACAAGATGCTTCAGTGTGAAAGTTCAGTGTCAGTGAAAGGCTACATTACATGAGAGTATTTTACATGTTACTGAACATTCGCTTCGTTATCGTGTCGTGGAGACAACATCCACTCGTGTCTTCAACTGCAGATACACTGAAGTGACAAAGAAAGTCGTACACTTGCCTAATATCGTGTAGAGCCCCCACGAAAACGCAGAAGCCCCTCAACACGACGTGGCGTGGACTCGAATAATGTCTGAAGTATTGCTGGAGGGAATTGACACCATGTATCCTGCAGGGCTGTGCCTAAATTCGTAAGAGTGTGAGGGGCTGGAGATCTCATCTGAACAGTACGTTGGAATTCATCCCATATATGCTCAATAATGTTCATGACTGGGGAGTTTGGTGGCCAGCGGAAGTGTTTAAACTCATAAGAGTGTTCCTGGAGCCACTCTGTAGCAATTATGTACGTGTGGGGTGTCGCATTGCCCTGCTGGAATTGCCCAAACCCGTCGGAATACATAATGGACATGAATCGCTGCAGGTGATCAGACAGGATGCTTCCATACGTGTCATTTGTCAGAGTCTTATCTAGACGTATCAGGGGTTCCATATCATTCCAACTGCACACGCCACACATCATTACAGAGCCTCCACCAACTCGAACAGCCACCCGATGGCGTGCAGGATCCGTAGATTCATGAGATTGTCTCCATACCCGTACACGTCCACGTCCACCCGCTCGATACAATTTGAAACAAGACTAGTCCGATCAACCAATGTCGGTGTTTATGGGCCCAGGCGAGGCATCAAGCGTACATGAGTGAGCCTTCGGCTCCGAAAGCCAATATCGATGATGTTTTGTTGAATGGTTCGCACGCTGACACTTGTTGATGGCCCAGCATATAATTCTGCAGCAATTTTCGGAAGGGTTGCACTTCTGTCGCGTTAACGATTGTCTTCAGTCGTCTTTGGTCCCGTTCTTACAGAATGTCGGAAATTTGATGTTTTATCAGATTCCTGATATTCACGGTACGCTCGTGAAGTGGTCATACTGGAAAATCCCCACTTCATCGCTACCTCGGAGATGCTGTGTCTCATCGCACGTGCGCCGACAATAATACCATGTTCAAACTCACTTAAATCTTAAGAACCTGACATTGTAGTAGCAGTAACTGATCTAATAAATGCGTCAGGCAGTTGTTGTCATATATAGGCGTTGCCGACCGTATTCTGCCAATTTACTCATCTCTGTATTTGAATATGCAAGTCTGTATCAGTTTCTTTTTCACTTCTGTGTATCAACAGTTAATGTACTGATAGCTATAAATTGTGAACAGTGCAGCCCAAATTTTACGTTTCATTTCCTGGTATCAATAGACGAATAATTTTACCAGAGTTTTGTGTGAGTGATTTGAAAGCCTGCCCATTCCCCAGGACAGTAGACAGTGATTAACTACAAGAACAAGTGATCATGGTGGAACAAGGGCACGTGACTATTTGAGTAGCTGCAGACCAGTTATATTAAAATTGCAGGCAACGATTCATCAAGAAGAGTTACTTTAATTCCTCCTGCACCTCTAACAGCTTAGCTTTTTCATCACTACTTATTTAGTTAAGACTATGGCTAATAAATCCAATTATCACCAGATACACACAGATATATACATTCATATCAGTGACAGACAAAGAACTTAACAAGAATACATGTGTTTCCTAACCGAATGTCCAGTTCCTCAATGCAGTACACAGGCGCTGTTGTTGCTAGGAGAAAATATTCACTGCCGTGAAATATTGTTATCCAACAATCGCTGACAATGTGATGCACATACAGTCTGACGTGGAGCTCCGTACTCAAAATCTGGATTGGGAAGCTTGTTACAACTGCCATAGCCCGTTTGCAGTCGATTCAGGATAGCGTGGTGGGTGAGATCCGATTGGGAGCTCAGCAGTTGAGAAGATGTTATCCAGTCATACATCTGTTACTGCTCCCCATCTACCTATCTATTCTTCAAGAGGTTTAAAACCTCTGACTGCCGTTTCATCACACAGAACAGGATGGCGTGACTGCGGCCTTTCAATATTTAAAAGAGGCAGGTTACGATACGTAGATTGGTTGGGACACATGGATATCTTGCTGAATTACCTCATAATAGCAGTATATCTGTGCAGATCAGACGACATATCTGTTATCACCAGAAGCCAACGAACTGTAGTAGATTAGACGGAACCGTATATAAAGCGCATAGTGGTGTTGAGTTGGGAGATAAAATCGTTCGCGTCCGTAGCATTCTTTAAACTACATGTGCCTCCTGCATAGTGCTAAATGAACAACGATGATACTGGTAGCCAGAACATCCGCCGGATCTCCTAGCAGTCACACACAGTGGCACGTCGACCAAATAGCAGAAACAGCTTTATCAATAAGTGCTTACCGTAGCATGGAGCAGTGCATGTGCCGAACATCTGTGTGTGCTGTGAAGTGCTGTTTCAGAACTTTGTGAAAGTTTAAACATTTGCTGTCCAAAACTAAAACCGACAGAAGGAAAATAAAAAAAGAAGTATACATACTGTGGAAAAACAATTTCCATTTTGCTGCACGTTGATTAAGTAGAATATGAGAAGAATTTTCACACCAGAATTTTATAATGAACTAAAAGGGAATCAATTAGAAATTAATTGAAGAATAACATAAAATAGTGAGAGAGCATGAAGTAAATCTAAAGCCACTGTAAGCAAAAAGATTTTCTCCCCTTGCGTATGACTTTTAGAATATGGCCTTATTCAGGAATTGAGACTAGTAATGGCTCTAAGCACTATGGGACTTAACATCTGAGGTCATAGGTCCCCGAGGCTTAGAACTACTTAAACCTAACTAACCTAAGGACATAACACACATTCACACCCGAGACAGGATTCGAACCTGCGACCGTAGCAGCAGCACGGATCCGGACTGAAGCGCCTATAACCGCTCGGCCACAGCGGCCGGGAGACTAGTAATATTGCACCATATATATGAATCTGTGTGTTAACGATTTCTTCTTCTTTAAGTATTTGGCATTTGCCTGCTACATCCTCCTGCCAGTATTAATTTTGTTTAGTTTGTGTTTAATCCCTCCATTTCGTCTACCTATTGACCTATAACCTATTGCTCATTAATTCTTTATTATTTTCTACATCTACATCTACATGGATACTGTGCAAATCACATTTAAGTGCGTGGCGGAGGGTTCATCGAACCACCTTCACAATTCTCTGTTATTTCAATCTCGAACAGCACGCGGAAAGAACGAACACCTATATCTATCGATACGAGCTCTGATTTCCCTTATTCTATCGTGGTGATCGTTTCTCCCTATGTAGGTGGGTGTCAACAAAATATTTTCGCATTCGGAGGAGAAAGTTGGTGATTGGAATTTCGTGATAATATTCCGTCGCAACGAAAAACGCCTTTCTTTTAATGTTGTCCAGCCCAATCCTGTATCATTTCTGTGACACTCTTTCCTATATTTCGCGATAATACAAAATGTGCTGCCCTTCTTTGAACTTTTTCGATGTACTCCGTCAGTCTTATCTCTTAAGGATACCACACCGCGCAGCAGTATTCTAAAAGAGGACGGACAAGCGTAGTGTAGACAGTCTCCTTAGTAGATCTGTTACATTTTCTAAGTGTCCTGCCAATAAAACGCAGTCTTTGGTTAGCCTTCCCCACAACATTTTCTATGTGTTCCTTCCAATTTAAGATGTTAGTAATTTAATACCTGGGTATTTAATTGAGTTTACGGCTTTTAGATGAGACTGATTTATCGTGTAACCGAAGTTTAGTGAATTCCTTTTAGCACTCAGGTGGATGACCTCACACTTTTCGTTGTTTTTGGTCAACTGCCAATTTTCGAACCATTCATATATCTTTTCTAAATCGTTTTGAAATCTGTTTTGATCTTCTGTCGACTTTATTAGTCGACAAACGACAGCGTCATCTGCAAACAAACTAAGACATCTGCTCAGATTGTCTCCCAAATCGTTTATATAGATGAAGAACAGCAAAGGGCCTATAACACTACCTTGGGGAACGCCATAAATCACTTCTGTTTTACTCGATGACTTTCCGCCAATTACTACGAACCGTGACCTCTCTGATAAGAAATCACAAATCCAGTCACAGGAATGAGACTATATTCCGTAAGCACACAATTTCACTACGAGCCGCTTGTGTGGTACAGTGTCAAAAGCCTTCCGGAAATCCAGGAATACGAAACCGATCTGAAATCCCTTGTCAGTAGCACTAAACACTTCATGTGAATAAAGGGCTAGTTGTGTTTCACAGGAACGATGTTTTATAAATCCGTGTTGACTGTGTGTAAGGAGACCGTTTTCTTTGAGGTAATTGATAATGTTCGAACACAATATATGTTCCGATATACTGCCGCATATCGACGTTAATGATATGGCTTTTTAATTTAGTGGATTTCTCCCACTACCTTTCTTGAATGTTGGTGTGGCCTGTGCAACTTTCCAGTCTTTGGGTACGGATCTTTCGTCGAACGAACCGTTGTATATGATTGTTAAGTATGGAGCTAATGCATCAGCATACTTCGAAAGGAACCTAATTGGTATACAGTCTGGACGAGAAGAGTTGCTTTTGTTAAGTGATTTAAGTTACTTCACTACTCCGAGGATATTTACTTCTACGTTGCTCATGTTGGCAGCTGTTCTCGATTCGAATTCTGGAATATTTACTTCGTCTTCTTTTGTGAAGACATTTCGGAAGCCTGTGTTTAGTAACTCTGCTTTGGCAGCACTGTCATCGATAGCATCACCATTGTTACCGCGCAGAGAAGGCATTGATTGTTTCTTGCCGTTAACATACTTCACATACGACCAGAACCTTGAGAGAAGACAAGTTTCTCTCTCACCGATTTTTCATAAATATTTCTTGGACAAGTTACTCTCTCACCTCTTTTTCATAAATATTTTGTTTGAAATGAATAATGTTGTTCCAGCGTTTCGCAACCGATGCGAGACCTCAGCGGTTAATAGCCTGAGCGGACGTTGACGTAGGTTGAAGCATGAGGAACGTTTATGGTTATTGGTTCTTAGAAACGGCATATTTGAAGTTGAATACAAGTGGCGGCGAGCCGTTCCTTAGTTGACCTTGCTGGACTGTCCCACAATCGCAAAGGTACCGACAGAGCACCCCCTAGTCGAGACGGGTTTCCAGCAGGACAATGTCCACTTTACCTGCGTCGGCACCAGCCGAAAGCTTGGCTGGGAGCGACGGACTGAAGGGACGCGTCTACACACTGAGGTTGTAAACAGGGCATTATGGACTGCGCTACGCCTAAAAAAAATTTACAAGTTTTCGTGTTCGCTGAAAACTGCAAAGGGGCCAGTGACCCACTTCCATAGGCCACTTTGATCGCAAAGGAACTGCCGACGTCGGGGAAACGTTTGAAGACAGTATCTTTATTACACCACATAGCTAGGACTAACTTGCTCCAAGGCACAGGCAATTAAGATAATGATCTGTAAGATTGTATCTTTTCGTTTGCTGCCGTGATTCTTAAAAAGGGCTGTAATTGGAGGTTTCTTTTTTTCCAGAGATGCAGGTCTCTTAACTCTTGCACTGGTTGGTCTTGAGTTGGTCCTGGCGTGTAGGAGGGGAAATTTAGTGCCTCTAAAACTCTGTGGTTGGCTCAAGTCGAAATGGAAGGTGTTGTTCGTATGCTGTGTCGAAAAACGGGAATTGTTTCTATCTGGAGGGCTCTGACGCTGGACTTCCGTCTGCGGAGGACTCTGGCTGGGGACTCCGGTCTGCGAGGCTCTTCGGCCCTGGACTTCGGTCTGGAAGCAATTTCTGGTCGAAGCTCTGGCAGGTGTGGTCGGTAATTGGGACCCGCCCTAAGACTGACTCAACTTGCGAGAAGTTAGACTGTGGTGACATTTTCACTGTACCGACGGTGTGACTTCAAACGTCTCGGACTACTCGTTTGCCGAGGGCACACTTATTCGATTTGGTTTACCAGTCTCGACGTTTGGCATCCTTGTGCGTTTTGCCGTATAAGTGAGCCGAATTGGTCGTTGGTACAACCAGCGAACGGGTGTGTCACACACTGATGTCTTCCGTGATTTCAGGGCTCTAGTAGGGAGTAAATTGTGATCCGTCTGCCTGATCGCTAGATCATGGGATTTTTCTTTTCTTTCGTGGGCGCGATCGACTCACAGTTGCCGCCTTACGTCTCGCCTCTGCCTCACACGATTCGCCACCTGCAAGGTACATCGCAGCACGAAGCAAACAGGGTAAAGTACTGCTGCTCCGGCCTTGTCTAGGCGTACAAACCCCACTCGCCACTTGCTCTCAGCTGCACCCACATAGCCTAAGGTAGATTGAACAAGTCAAAGTCTGCTCGGCGTCAGATTAACACCGAGAGCGTTATTCACATTTTTAGCGCCAGTGCATTTGACTCACCTTTGCCACCCAGGATCCTTGTCCATTGTGGTCTTAAAGCACCTGTTAGTTGATTACGGTATTCGAAAATAATCTGTTTAGGTTTAATTAGACCTGTCTTTGTTTCATCTGTCGCTTGTGTGTTTGGAAATATAAATGTTGTCAGTAAACTAAATCTTGTTTGCCTTCTCAATTAAATCATCTCTTACTTGTTATCGTCAAGTTTCAATCTGTTTGGATTTTCTGCCAGGTTTGGAGAAGAAACTATTATAAGCATCTCGCACTGAACTCCGCGCCGAATTTTTAGCTCCTGTAAAAGATCGCCAATCTTTTGGACATTCTATTTCCATTCATTTTTATGGACTGTACTCCTTGAACCGTTCGTCCACGCTTGTAAGTCCTAGTTCTTCTCAGACTGTTGTATTCCTTATATGAGATCGTCGATAGCCAACTACAGTTCTTTAAAAAAAATAAGTTTCCGCAGCTATCATTGTTAAAGTCTCACTCTGGTAAAATACAGATGGTATTGCCATTCTTTTTTAGCACTTTATTAGGATTTGTTACCTCATCCATATATTCTGTGGACCCATTAATATGACTGAATCTTTCAATTGTTCGAGGCTTTACTGTCGGAACTGCGAATTGCTAATAATGTCCCCTGGCAGCGTTAAAGGTGCAATGTTGGGTAAGCCTTCTGATGGGGCTGCCACCTCTATGCCTTCATGCTGGCATAATTTCTGTCAGGGTTTATTCCCTTACATTTGAAGATTCCTCTCCTCGGCAGTGACTAAGATGCCTCTCTGTCAGTTCACTGATCCAAAGAGAATCTACTGCGTTGCTGTTGTCATCGAGATCTTGATCAGACTTCAATTAGGCATCACTTTCTGGGGTTCCACAGCTACGGTAGTAGCCTCGGCACACATGTAGTCCCCATTGTACTTCATCTGTAAACGCAGTTCCTTTACTTCATGACGTTGCCCATCTCCCATGACCAAACTGGAACAATTGTTGGGGCGTAACGGCAGCAGCGGTTTCACATCCCATTCAAACCAGAGATCAAGATTTAGGAATGATGGTCTACTTTAAAGATTTACCTGTAACTGATTTCTGTAGCTGATCGCTAATCGTGAATCGAAGGTGAGCTGTAAATTAGCAGTTTCACGCCATATTTGAATTCCCGCCCTGCTTAGCAGTTCACCAGCACATTTGAATTCCTGCCCTGCTTAACACTTCACCAGCATATTTGAATTCCTGCTCTAATCAGCACTGCACCAGCACTGTCCATCCATTCCTGGCGCCCCAGAGGGCGCACTTACCTGATGGTCGACAAGCACAGCACCACTGTATAGCGATGAGTGGCGTGCTGTCAGAGCGAATAGCAGTCTGACGAGTGGAACTGTGGCAGCACCATCAACTTGAGCCAGCGGCTTGCCGCGGTGGGGCTGGCGGACAAGACTCAGTTCAGCGCTGAGAACCTTGCGCGGTACGCTGGCTGAGCTTGTTTTGATTCCTGTGGCTGGACCAGGGGGTTGTCCAGTTATAAGGACGCTATGGGGATGCAGGACACGGTGGCTGTGGCCGTCATCGGAGCATCGTCCAGCGAAAGTGAGCTCATCTGTTATACGGGAAGAGCCAACTGGATTGTAAACAGGAAGCATGGCGCGCAGCAAGGCCGAGACTATAGCTGTGAACATGGCTTGCGCATCCAGGCGACACGGCACAGCTGCAAGCTGCCAGCGAGGAAGTGTTTGCTGTAGAAGTGTTCTACAACGACAGTTAGAAGGGAGGGTGTTTTGGTGACCAGTGCTACTTTGCGACGCAAGTGCTTGATCCAGTGCTGACCCACTCAAGAGGCTAAATTTTTGAAACTATGAGGGGCATTCAATAAGTAACGCAACTTTTTTTTCTCTTGGCCGCTTTCGGTTGAAAAATGAGGAATTTGTTATGGAACATTGTGGAATATTCCTACATTAGCCACTACAGTTTCATGAAGTTCCGATACGTGCTTACGTGCGTATCCTTGAAAATGGCGTCTGTAACGGAGATGTGTTCCAAGCAGAGATCCGCCATTGAGTTACTTTTGGCGACAAAGCAAAGCATTGCAGATATTCATAGGCGCATGCAGAATGTCTACTGAGACCTACCCTCGGGACATTGAAGCAACGACTTCAGTGTGTTCGTCGCAACAAAAATGCAAACGAACTTCTTCTTCTCCATGACTACGCAAGTCCTCACACAAGTCTGCCCACCCGAGGCGCGATCCAACTTCATTGGAATCTTCATCCTCATCCACTCTACAGCCAGAATCTCGCAATTTCCGACTTCCATCTCTTTGGCGCTATGAAGGACGCACTCCGCGTGAAACAGTACATGGGTGATTGGAAGGTTATTGATGCACTAAGACGTTGCTCCGAAGTCGACCAGTAGAGTGGTACCATGAGGGCGTGCAGGAAAGCATTGAAGGCAGACTATGTTGAAAAGCAGGGGTTTGCAACTGGAAGAGGGGGAAGTAATATTGCGTATGGCTCACCCGGTTAACCGTGTGGTCTAACGCACGGCTTTCAGGGCTGGGATGGAGCGCCTGGTCCCCGGCACGAATCCGCCAGGCGGACTTGTGTGGAGGTCCGGTGAGCCGGCCAATCTGGATGGTTTTTAGGCGGTTTTCCACCTGCCTCGGCGAATGCGGGCTGGTTCTCCTTATTTTGCCTCAGCTACACTATGTCGGCAACTGCTGCGCAAACGAGTGCACCAAGTACGCGTACATCACCATTACTATACCACGCAAACATAGGGGTTACACTCGTCTGGTGTGAGACGTACCCTGTGGGGGTCCACCCGGGGCCGAAACGCACAATAACCCTGAAAGAGTGGTTCGGTGTGGGGCGGCGGAGGCGTGAAGTGGGCTGCGGTAGTCGTCGTGGGGTTGTGGACCACTGCGGCTGCGGCGGGGACGGTGTCTCTCCGTCGTTTCTAGGTCCCCGGTTAACATACAATACAATACAATATTGCGTTTGAAATCCTGAATGAAACCAGAAAAGAAAATTGCATTGGCTATTGAACACCCCTCGTAAACGCGTCCACTTTTGGGCCTCGAAATTACAGAGGAGAGCTGCATCTGATTAAGTTGTGCTTAGGACGAATTCTGCCTGTTTTCGCTGTTGCCTCTTTTTTGTCTTACCTGCTGCAGGGTATGTATATGAGTTTTGCTGTTGATTGTACAAATGTGTCTGTCTGTATTGTGCGGCTGGTTTCAAGGTGTCGCCCTATGTTGGGTGCATGCTATGATAGGTACTGGACTAAGATCCTTTACTTTATATACTTGTGTTCTGCTTTTGCTGCTTGTCTTGCTTTTTGTACAGTAATTGGTGGCCCCTTTTCAGTACTAAGGTTTTTGATCTCAGTGGGGCTGTGTTGTTGATACTTTATGGTATTGTCTTCTATTTTGTAATTTTTATATATGTATTCGTGCCCCTTTTTGTGAAGCTTATTAATTCCAATGGTGCAAACAGTTCCTAGCTATCATATTACGGCATTAGGACTAATGCCACTTGATAGCTTTGGGCTGTTTTGTTTTTTGTTCATTTTCATGTATGCGCTCTGAGTTATTGTACTGTTTAATGAGTTGATTTTTATATTTCGTTTAGAATTTACGCCCACACAACACCTACCCACTTGTCGCTCCCACAGTTTTCTGCGCCATGAAGTATGTCGAGACTTTTCTTTCTGTGCACTGCATTACATTTACTTACGTCGAATACCAGGTGTCCTTTCGACAAGCTCTAATTATTTTCAAGTGTTCCTGCATCTACTGTAACCGTTATTCCCTTCCGCTCCCCTGTACACTACCAGGTTGTTTGCGAAGAGCACCAGAGGTTCTAAAAATGTTATCTGTTAACTTGATTTTTATCCTTTTTAAAAAAGAAAATAACATGACATAAGCTACTTTAAACTCTTTACTTTAAGATGAGACACTAATAATACAATATGAAAAGTTTTTTACGTAGATAAATAACTTATACTAGTAACAATTCTACAATTTGATTATCATCTGTCTCAATGGGTGTATCACAAATTGATTCTTTGACAGAACTGAAATATGGGTTCAAAATCACTCGTAGCTTTAGCAAATAGTTTATGTAAAGACATTATGTGTTTAGTAAGCCAAAACGCTGCTATATTCAAAGACTGTTTATTGTGATGTTATTTATTGATGCTACAAACTTATTTCGGTTCCATGGACATTATCAACCTGTCTCTAAACGTATGGAATTATTAGTGCATATAAGTGTGTCTTTTTGTAACTAATAACAATTTTGTGTATATCTGTCGTGGTACTTAAATCACTAACACGTCTTTAACGCTGTCGCTATAGGCCCAGAATAATTCAGAAAACATTGTTTACGATTTAGGATTGTAACTGATCCACAGTGCTACACACTGTATTCTAAATGAGACTGACGGGCATGTTGATGGGGGCTCAACGTTGGCTCTGTCTCCAAACAATCCAGGACCATTTCCTAAAATTCTACAGTGTAAACAACACCTTTTCGAATATATTGGAGAGTTCTCTGTGGCTTAAACTGCATAATTCCCTGTTAGTTTTTTTCCCACGGCGATGAATTTCTGACAATTAGGATGAAACATATTGGCAAGCATTTCTGTTTGAAATCATTCCTTTTTATGGCAGTGCGCCCTGCTCCAACGCACATTAAATGTATGGCTAGGAGTTCCTGTAACGAGCAATTCTACACCTTATACAAACACTCATGAGCTATAAATAGCGGGAGACTCCATCGTGCAAACACCACGGAAGTTCGTGGGGAGTTTATGAAAGTATTGTCACAATTCAGATGCAGCATGAAGTCGGTTGTCATAAAACAGAGAAGGCGAAACATAAGCAGTTACGAGAACATGCCTCTCATTCAACACGTAATCTCATCTGCGAATTCTCAGTTTAACATGATGCGTGTAATTTGGACTCTAAAGGTTTGGGGCACCCTATATGTGTGATTCTTCCAATTCTCCCATAATAATTTGTAACGAAGTAGTTGAGGGTGAACGGGCGGATATCAGAGTCCAGCAGGCACGATATTTCAGCAAGCGTCCACATTGCCATCGTGAGGTGCGCTGATGAACTGATTGCCTAGGACCTGGCGCAGGGCTCATATCTCCCCTCCTACCCCCTTCCCTCTCTCCCTACCTCCGACCTGCCGCTCAGTCCCCGGTTCGCGCCCAGAGACGCGTGCTGGTGGGTACCTGCTGTTTCTCTGCCTTTCCTCGACGTCAGTTCGTTGTGGGGTTTCTTCTCCCCCTTCTTAATCACACTAAGTATGTGGCCAATTTCATGACTGATCAGCCGATCTCGATGGATCCTTTATTGATATGTCGGAAGTTAGTCTGTATCAAAACCTTAGTATAGTCGTCATCCATTCCGTGTATTTACGATAGGCACTGTTCCGTGAGTTCATTTCTTATAAGGATACTGCAATCTGGTGTGCCGTTGGTGTTCTCGTCAAAAATCTTTGGCAATACGCACCATCTGACCTTTATATGTCTGCCATGTCTACATCTACATCTATATGTTTACTCGGCAATTCACACTTAAGTGCTTCGCAGAGGTTTCATCGAACCATTTTCATACTACTTCTCTACCATTCCATTCTCGAATGGCGAATGGGAAAAAGGAACACCTAAATCTTTCCGTTCGAGCTCTGATTTCTCTTATTTTATTATGGTGATCATTTCTCCCTAGGTAGGTGGGTGTCAACAAAATATTTTCGCGTTCGGAAGAGAAAGTTGGTGACTGAAATTTCGTAAATAGATCTCACCACAAAGAAAACCGTCTTTGTTTCAGTGACTGCCACCCCAACTCATGTATCATATCAGTGACACTCTTACCGCTATTGCGTGATAACACGAAACGAGCTGCCCTTCTTTGCACTTTTTCGATGTCCTCCGTCAATACTACCTGGTAAGGATCCCATACAGTGCAGCAATATTTCAGCAGAGGACGGACAAGTGTAATGTAGGCTCTCACTTTAGTGGGTTTGTCGCATCTTCTAAGTGCTCTGCCAATAAAGCGCAGTTTTTGTTTCGCCTTTCCCACAATATTATCTATGTAGTCTTTCCAATTTATGTTGCTCGTAATTGCAATTCCTAGGTAGATTTGTGCGATTTATCGTATACCCAAAATTAATCGGATTTCTTTTAGTACCCATGTAGATGACCTCGCACTTTTCTTTGCTTAGTGCCAATTGCCACTTTTCGCACCATACAGAAATTCTCTCTAGATCATTTTGTAATTGGAATTGAACATCTGATGATTTTACTAGACGGTAAATTACAGCGTCATATATATAAATCAGGAACAGCAGAGGGCCTATGACACTACCTTGCGGAACGCCAGATATCACTTCTGTTCTACTCGATGATTTACCGTCTATCACTACGAACTGTGACCTCTCTGAGAGGAAATCACGAATCGTGTCACACAACTGAGACGATACTCCACATGCACGCAATTTTAGTAATAGTAGCTTGTGAGGATCGGTATCAAAAGCCTTCTGGAAATCTAGGAATATGGAATCGATCTGAGATCCCTTGTCGACAGCACTTATTACTTCATGGGAATAAAGAGCTAGCTGTGTTACACAAGAACGACATTTTCTGAGTCCGTGTTGGTTACGTATCAATAAATCATTTTCTTCAAGGTGATTCATAATGTTCGCGTACAGTATATGCTCCAAAATCCTACTGCAAATTGAGGTCAGTGATATCAGTCTGTAATTCAGTGGGTTACTCCTATTTCCTTTCTTGAATATTGGTGTGACCTGTGCTACTTTACAGTCTTTAGGAACAGACCTTCCGTCAAGTGAGCGGTTGTATATGATTGCTAAGAAAGGCGCTATTGTGTGTGCAGTTCGGGGGATCTGACAGGATCCCGGCTTTTGTAGTTCGAGGTCATCCTTGACACTGCCGAGCAGTCAGCGTCCATGTTTTAGCTGGTGGGGGGAAGACAGCTTTCTCTTGGTGTCTCTGGGTAATTCGTCCTATATCCCTAGTAATGTGCCACAGAATGGAATGATCGCAATAACCGCATCCTCCTGAGATTCCCCATCTGTTTTCCAGATTGTACGATTGGTGACGGCCGCAGGTGCAATTCTGTGCAGCCGTTCTTCCAGCAACCCTTCTCAGATATTCCGACTCTCGGTTGAGACACAGAGGAATAGGGTCTTGAGCACAGAGTCGCAGCCTCTCCGACAATGCTGGACACGAGCCCGGCACCGGGCGTGGACCGTGTACAGAGTAGTATAATGGAGGGAGGGGAGGAGGAGATATAAGCCCTGCGCCAGCTACGTAACATAACTGCCAGCCGGAGCTAGTGGACATGTGATCACAGCGACCATATTGTCCGGGGATAGGTTTTTCCATAAAAGTTTTCCCGTTTCATTCATTCTAAAGGGTAGATTATTGTACCTTGAAGCACATTTCGGATTTTCACCTCTGGCCAGCCTCTTCAACTTACGCTAATTTTCTATGAGTCCGTTAGGTATGTGGGGTCTTGCCCACTCGTCGCTAATAGGGTGCCTAAGGGATGCAGCGTTCTCGGAATGCTATACAATAGTTCAAACAAATAACATTAGTAGTTTTATTTCTATAAAGCAATTGACAATACTTAACATTGGAGATTTACAAGTAGTAGTCGCAAACGAGAGGCGACACGCAATATAATTTAGAGTCCTTGATATGTGAACTGTTCAGGCAAGTTGACACACGTCACTGCTAACTAACGCAATCCGATGCCGATCTGAGCATCCGAGGGTAGCAGGGGCGTCGCTTATATTCCCTTCCGCATCTTCGTTCCCGCGCTTGTGGTTACACCAGACCAAGGTACCTACCATTTATGACAAAAATGACTCCGCGCCGTTTGCGGAAATCAAGTTTTGTGACAAGTCAGGGTCATGTAGGTTCGTGGCTACGCGCGATTGATGCAAACAAGTAAGTGCGAGCGAGAATAAATAGGTGTTAGCTGTTCAAAATGTACGACAGTCGAGTGGAAGTAGTAAGAAAACGAATGGAAAAAAGTTGTAGAAGAGGCTCTGAGGCACGAAGCTGAAGAAACTTCAGAGATACTTCAAGTGGCGGTGACAGAAGGAGCAACATCGAAGACGTCAATCAATCAATCTAAACAGAAGCCTAGTTGTAATACATCTGTAAACAGCTAACGTCCAGGCTGGACATGAAATCAAAAGACTTACCGGTGTTCAAGGGTCGAGTATTTCTTGGAGAACGGATTATAGTAAATTTATTTATTAAATATAATACATCTATACGCTCGTGGTGCAGTCAAACGTCTTTTTCTGTGCGTAAAAGCAGTTTGTCTCTTAAACAAGCCCCACTTTCTGATGAAACTTTTAATATGTGGATGTTCATGAAGGGGAATATGCACCTTATGTTAGGTACTGTCTGATTCTCCTGAATTTTGGTTCCACCAGGATTTAAAATTGATAAGTAGATAATTATAAAAGTGAATGGTTAAATGATTAAACCAGTTTCGCATTTGACCTAGATATCCTACTTCAAATTCACTAATAAAAACATTTCTATTTAAGGAAGGGTAATACGTTTAATTCACTTGCTCATTTGACTACACCCACAACATAAGGTATTCTATTACGAATTAAAGAAAAACGACTATATTTAACTTCTGGTAAATCTCAAGTAATGCCTTAATATTTAACGAATTTAAATTTTTTAGTAACGGACTAACGATTAGAGAAGTTAACTTTTTGATTAACGTTGTCCTCCTATGTACGACTAAGTAGTTTACGTGTTCATTATTAATCCACTACACACGAGTACTTAGCTGTAATCAGCAAGTGACATCAAATTAAGAAGAAGTATTATCATAATCGAATTAGAATCTAAAATCCATTTCAAATAGAAGCTATAGGCCGCTAACACAAATTTCCATTTTGGAGACAGGTAAATTTGTTAAGAGGTGAAAGATACTTATTTTAATTGCAGGTATCACGTATTCCATTCTTCAGACATTCTTTCGTTTCAAGGTACAGGGGTCGAAAAAAATATGGAAACATCGCGAGAAGTGCATCCTTGAAAATAAACGCAGATGCTGGCCAATCCTGCAAGCTGAGCTTTTTTTATTTGAGCGCGAACGGCAACTGTGCAGTATCCTCAACACGTTGCAAGCGTCAGTTGTGGCCAGAACAGTGTTCTGCGTGGTTGTGAGTGCCTTACATCAGAGCTACATGAATACGTGCGCTGGGTTAGATACAGACGCAGATCACAGTTTGGTAATCATGAAGAGCAGGCTGAAATTGAAGAGTCTAGTGAGGATGAATCAATGCGCACAGAAGTGGGCTACGGAAGTACTAAGAAATTAAGACATACTCTTGAAGTTCTTTGAGGTTATAGATACTGCGGTAATGAATCACTCAGTAGGCGGTTCAGTTGAACAATGGACATCTCTAAAAAGGGCTATCAAAGAAGATGGAGAGAAAAACGTAGGTACAATGAAGGTAACTGCGAAGAAAACATGGGTAACAGAAGAAATACCTGTTGGTCGATAAAAGAAGGAAGTACAAGAATGTTCAAAGAAGTTTAGTAATACAGAAATACAGTTTACTTAGAAATGAAATAAATAAGAAGCGCAGGAAAGCTAAGGCGAAATTTCTGCGTGAAAACTATGAAGAAATCGAAAAAGAAGCGATTTTCAGAAGGAGTGACTCAACATATAGAGATGTCAAAACAACCTTTGATGACATTAAAAGCAAAGGAGGTAACATTAAGAGTGCATCGGGTATTCCACTGTTAAATTCAGAGGAGATGATGGCCTCTATGAGGGGGAGGACTTATCTGATGACATAACAGAAGAAGAAACAGGAGTCGATAGGGAAGAGGTAGGGCGTCCAGTATTAGAATTTAGAAGAGCTTTGGAAACTTAAAATCATACAAGGTAAAAGGGACAAATAACATTCCTTCGGAATTTATCAAATCCTTGGGAAAGTGGCAACAAATCAGTTATTAACGTTGATGTGTAGAATGAATGAGACTGGCGACATACCATCAGACTTTACGGAAAACATCATCCTAACAATTCCCAAGATTGAGCCGACAAGTGTGATAATTATTGCACACTCAGCTTAATGTCTCATGTATCCGAGTCGTTCACAAGAAAATGGTTCGAATGGCTCTGAGCACTATGGGACTTAACGTCTGAGGTCATCAGTCCCCTAGAACTTAGAACCACTTAAACCTAACTAACCTAAGGACATCGCACACATCCATGCCCGAGGCAGGAATCGAACCTGCGACCCTAGCGGTCGCGCGGTTCAGACTGAAGCGCCTAGAACCGCACGGCCACACCGGTCGGCTGCTCACAAGAATAGTATACAGAAGAATAGAAAGGAAAATTGAGGATCTTTTAGATGAATTGGCTTTAGGAAAGGAAAAGGCACCAGAGAGACTGTTTAATGTTGTGGTTCATAATGGAAGCAAGGCTGAACAAAAATCAACACACATTCGTAGACTTTGTCGATCTGGTCTTCAAATGGTTCTGAGCACTATGGGACTTAACGTCTGAGGTCATCAGCCCCCTAGAACTTAGAACTACTTAAACCTAACTAACCTAAGGAATCGCACACATCCATGCCCGAGGCAGGAATCGAACCTGCGACCCTAGTGGTCGCGCGGTTTCAGACTGAAGCGACTAGAACCGCTCGGCCACTCCGGCCGGCCATCTGGTGTAAGGTAACCCTTATTTACAAATGAAAGCTCACTTTACTTTATTTCCAGTTTTGCTATTTCACATACGTGAAGTGAATGTTTTAGCACTGCTGTATGTTCGGAGTAAGGAGCGAGCGGTGGGTGTTCCCACGCTGGCTAGCAGAGGCGTTTTGTCATCTGGCGCTTTCAGAGTCAGTGGGATGAGGTGCCGAGGCTGAAATCGCTCGTAACGTCAGCAAAGAGATATGCAGGGAAAAGTACAGTTATTCTGGCGTGAATCGAATAACTGTTATTAATAAATATTTGCTTACAAAAGTTGCCTTTTGTCACTCAGACATTAGGAGGAATATATGGGTCAAAAATACCATTTTTCAGGAATTTTACAATGCCAGGAAATGCTGATATTAATAAATAAATGTACAATTTTGGCATCGCCGAAGATGTACGATCTTATACGAACTATACGGATTGTAAGCTCAAGTTGCAAACTGGACGCCGTAGACGGCAGTCGTCGATAGGATGTATTTCGATCTAGCCATGTTGTAGACTTTTCTCTCGTACCGTTAATAGTTAGCTTGTAATCAGTGTGAACAAGTTAATTTTGTGGTGTTTCATAAATAAACGCACCATAATGACTAATGACACCGTGTCAAAATTATTTACATAAAACCCTTCTTCCCCCTTTATTACGTAAAATACAGGCAATAGTATTGCCCCTGCTGAATCCGACGGCGCTGCTATGATTCTGCAAGGAGACATAAAACTACGAGAGCATCTCCACGTAACAGGCAGGAAGTATTCCTACGCCTCGGCTCACTTCAAGGACGGATTGGCTTTCCTTACTTTACGCCCCTTGTACCACTATCTACGGACTCACCGGCTAAGCTGGACGTTTAGTAAGAGTGAGGAGTTCTTGCATTTGGCATCACTTGAATTTCTTACAAATTTGGATAGAATACAGTGCATGCTTCTTGCACGTCGTCGCAATTTGGATAATTTGCAGTGGGTGCGTCTTGCACTTGGCATCTTGTGAGTAAAATGCGACTGTAGAGGAATAACTTGCGACGGAAGAAACCGTTTATTGCAAATTTATGACAAAAATAGGAAGCGCAATTTCGCTGAAAAACGTCACGAGAAAAGAAGCGAGAAGTGAACAATGACTGTTAGATGTGATTTTAGTGTGTAACATTAAAACTGTGTGAGTCAAGTAATACGGGAACTGTGTCACGTAAAGTAATAAGTTTGGCATAGCGAAAAATACAGTTCGTGTCACTTGAGTACGAACATTTCGCGACTGAAGAGTAGTGAACGATCGTCGAGAAGAGATCTTACCAGAAGAAAGAGTATAGCGACGTCCATCGTCGCAAGGCAAGTCGCTTAACCGGAGGAAACAACACGACGCAACGGCATCGCGAGGATAGCAATTCAGCGCAGCACAATAACAGAGAAGGGGTGCGCTGGAGGCGTTCTGACTGTGAGGTTCGGAGTTCGACGCACGGCGACGTCGAGGAGCATTACTGCGCCCAGTAAAATATACAATTTCCAAAGTATGCTAAATTTTGAGAATTAGGTAGAAGCGGTAGGAAAACTAAAAGTAAAATGAGCCAACCAAACATTAGCGAGAATATGACTCAGGAGATTTTTGACTTGTCAGAGATGCATGATGTATTTTCGATTGCAAAATCAAAAGAAGGCCATGTAGTCAGGATGAATGATATTGTAGGTAACAAGGGGCAGGAAGTCAAATTAAATACATTAGATATCACAGAAAATGCTGCCGAGTCAAACACTCAGACAGTGGTTCAGGAAAATACGACGATAGAAAATGAATCCAAGAAAATTAATGGTTTAGAATGTAATATGCAAGCCATATTTGCAGCTATGATGAGTAAAGTGCTAGAAAAACTAAACCAAAAGTGGAAATGACTAACAACAAAATACAAGGAATTATTAGAGAAATTTAGAAGAAACTATAAGAAAATAACCAAAAACTTGAAGCAACTAATAAGAAAATAGAGGAAAGTGCTAGAGACACTAAAGAACAGTTGATAAGAATTAGGAAAGATGTTAACAAGAACACAGCTGATGGGTTGGATAAATATATTAGTGAGCCTGAAAGGGTACAGTACCGCCCGACATTGAAAATAGGTACAACGTACTTCATTATTTTTGTCAGAACAACACATTTTTTTTGTAAAATAACTCAATTTCAATTAATACACTGAAGCCGGATACCAGTGTGGGAAAGAATGACAATTTATTTATTTAATTGATCACATGTGCACTCCCACAAAGTAAATCCCTACATCCAGTTTGGTGAGATCTGTGAAATGAATGAATGCATGGTCGTCTGATAACCGCAGATAGTGAATGTGAATATATGATCATCTTTGAGACGATCCTTTGGCCACCTTTGGTGGGACCAAAGAGATGAAATTTACCTGAGCTTTGAGTGCCTGAAATGTGGCTGACCAATACGGTAGCATGGTCTTCCCCCACCTCGACAGAGGTGCGAGATGACCTGGAGAATGGCCATTTTTCAGCACTCTGCCGCTGGATCTTGTGCTGTTAAGACCTGTTTTAGTTGTGCTCCGTAAAGACATGGTATGCATGTGGAATATTTAAGAGTAGTTTGAAATAATAATTTCTCTATTTCAGGAACTTTTGAGGGGAGAATTAAATGTCAGGCAGGCAATATTAATGGGATTGTAGTAATCTTCGGAAGTGACCAACGGTCACAATGAAACCACGTGTAGCAATAAGTTGAAATACTTCCGTGTGCTTAAGTTAAGCTGAGTTACTAGCATGTGTACAATAAGTTGAAATATTTAAGAAATAGCATGTGTACCATAAGTTGAAATATTTAAGAAATGGCGTGTGCAGGACTTGAAATTAGAGACGAGTACTTCCACGTGGTGAGTACTGTGTGAGTCTCAATCTGTGTATGAGACAAAGGATAAGGAGAAGTACTCGTCCATGGTATCAGTTGAGGACTCGCGTGTGTGATGAATATGTTCTGAATATTACTTTGCGTGATATGATTCCGTGTGACGCTAGATTCAAACTCTGAGAGAGAAGCAAGGTGAGTCGGCCGTCTATCCAGCAACGCCACTTGGCTTGCATTGCACAGGAAGACGTGCAACTATCTCCAGAGTTCATAGTAGGAAAGTAGAATTACAAAGTGGGGCAGTGTCGTGTGAATCTGGGATAAATACTAACTGAAGTGGGAAAGCTGAAAGTGATAGTGTTGTGACTATTTAGTGTTTGTATTCCATGTCGTAGTGTGGTGTATGTCATGTAATTTGGGTATGTGTAGTTTGCATGGAAGAGTAGCGAGGTAGTTTCAAAAGATTAGTGGGTTATGCTTGTTACTTCTGTACCGCTCGGTCTGGAGGAAAGTTTCATGATGATGATTGTGAGAGTCGATGTGTGAGAAATAATAAAAGATCCACCATCCTATCCAGAAAGTTCATTGTAGCGTTAAATAATTACGAGACCATAATATAGAGATTCACCAATGTAAAGCCATGCCCACTGGGCGGAATTTCTCATGTGTTATTGTTGTAGGTTATAGAATTTGTGTGTTTAGGTTAGAGAATTTATCGGAATAAATAAGATAGTGAAAAGAAAAAGTTTGGTGGACTTTTCCTTCGAATTGTATGTTGTCATAATGTCCTGAATTTATTATGTGTGCGCCATTCATATTCAGTGCAGTGGCCACGTGTTGGTAAAAGCCGTTAAATAAAAGACACAAAGAAAATGTGGTATTGCCAGTGCATAGTGAACAGTCAGAGTTCTGTAAATCACTGATAGTCAGATATGCGTTTCCGTTGTGTATTATTCATACAGGAGGATAATTTAATTGTGAGTACGAGAGTTCATGTTACTCGATAAATAAGAATGAATCCACTCGCTTGGCAGACCACTCATCTTGCAGGCCTGACTGCTTGATGCCACAGTATGAGCAAGGCATGTGGGTGCCTCTCATAATTTCGACCCTGCCAGTATAATTTTGCCAGGATATTTTGCTGTTAGGGTTTGCTGTTAAGATTTTTTTAAAAATTTTTGATGGAATATATTGTGATAGCGCTAAGAAGTAAAATTTTTTCTGTTTGCAATTTCTTTCTGGATTGGTGGGGATCTTTTATTTTTTTATGTAATTAATTGCTATATCGTCCAAGGCTGGAAGATCGTTGCGTAATTTTTTTTTTGCGTAATGTCCGTAGTAACTAGGTCGCAGTCGAAAAGTGTAGTCACCATGGAGAATAGCGATTCTGGGGTGAACGTAGCAGTACAGCAGGAAGTAGCTGTCGACCATGGGCTAATGAGCGGGAACGGCAAACACTCGGAAGGGGCTGAACTGTTCAGTGGACTGCTGCTAGGTGACCCTTTATGCGGCGGGCTTTGTTCACAAACGGGGGCTTTTCCCGACGACGCGGGCGAGCCGGGACTAGGTCAGGTATGCAGTGAAAGTGAAGCTACCCTTAGCGAAGCTACCGTTTCTCAGGCGAACAATGTGAGCGCACTGAAAGTAGCAAATGACAATGTGCTATTGCAGTTTTTACAGTGGATGGATAAAGTTAATAAGGAAAGATTAGAAGCGATGAGTAGAGATAATAAGGAAAGATTTGAAGCAAATAAGGAAAGATTGTAAGCAATGGATAAGGGAAATAAAGAGGCAATGAGGAAGCTACTCTCAGTTATCGATGAGCGTCTGTCCACAGTTAATAATCGGTTAGATGAGGGGGAGAAGGATCTGGGTGCGTTGAAGCAAGTATGTGACGCCGTGAAAGAAAAAACCAATAATTTGGAGGTACGAATAATTGCAATAGAGAGGGATATCACAGAACGTAGGGATGTGTTGCCAGATGAGCGAATCAAAGAGGTAGTGGAGGATTTACTTGCAGATAAACAAGGGGCATTAGACAGCGTGGAAGCTCAAGTCACCCAGCAGGAAGTGGCGCTAAATAAATACAGGGATGAAGTTGCGGAGGTAGTGGTCAGAATGAATACAATTAGTGCAGAGGTAGAAAAGGTCAGTGTAAGAGGCGAGACAGGCTCTGACAGTACGCAGCGAGAGGTTTATGCTGAGCAGGAAGAGATACAATCACTATTTCAGTTTAAAGAGGCGCAATTAGAAATAAATAGGAAACATAGGGAAGAGCTAACACAGTTGCAATTAGCATGCAGTAGCGGAGGTGACACACCACCAGGTAGATTGCAGAGGGAGAGTGAGATAAATTCAAAAAAAGAAAATAGGCAGAAAGAGGAAGACGAACTCAGAGAGTTAGAAGAACGGTTGTGTCGGATAAAACAGGTGGCAAATCCAACTGGGTATAGCCCAAGGTCGGAAAACATAAATGCAGAAGAAGAATGTAGGAGGCACTTCGTGTCGGTACAAAAGTTCACTTGTTTTCCGGATCCTGATAACTACCAACATCCATGTCTGTGGCTGTCTCAATTTCAAGATTCATTACCTGCATCATGGGGACCGCTCCTCAAAATGAAGTTTGTGTGCAACCATTTGAGAGACGAGGCTAGAGCGAAAATGCAGGAAGTTATTAAAGACTGTAGTAGCTACAAGATATTTTGTGACAAGTTTTTAAATGACTTCTGGCCGAAAAGTAAGCAGGACCAGGTTAAGCAAAGCATATTGATGATGCCAAATTGTAACGAAGGTAGTATAAGAGATCCAGTGGCGTGCTATCAGGAAATGCTGAGACGAAATAGATATTTGGATGTGCCGTACGAACCCGGGGAGCTCATTAGGATCTGCATAACGAAGTTGCCAGTGAGATTGCGCAGAGATATAGCGATAGCAGGCAGAGGCTTAGACGATTCTGCGTCATTTCAGCACTTGTTACAGGAACTGGATAATGAGAGGAACATCGTGAACGGAGACACGACTCATAGGTCTGACAGAGTTGAGGATAGGAACGGCAGAAACTATCATAATGACAGGAGAGCATGGAATCCTGGCATTTCTTTCTTGTTGTAATAGATTGATGGATATGAGAAACTAATCCAACATATCAGCCCTTAGCATCTTGCCTTAAAACACATGCAGCTGGCACTGAAGATTGTCAATGTAGCAGACAAACTCTACTAATATGTAGGAATGCAAATACCATACTTCTGATCAGAGAATAAAACACCAGTAATGGAATCTGTTAGGCTGGTCTCTCAGAGCAAAATGTGCAAATTTTTATTTGTAACACTAAAGTAAAAGGACTGTTTCCTCAAAACAAACCAGTTGCTAAAAAAAATGTTATGTAATAATGCCAATGAATCCAGTTTAATTAGTGTGATTTGACTATTGCAGGTACTTAACACGTAATGTAAAAAGTAAACATTGTGATCTGTATGGAATAGGGTACGTTTATACTGCTGTTACAGGTAACATCAGTAATGTGATCGAAGTTTTTAAATTAGATGCCATCTGATCTATAGTATGTCATAGTCGTGGAGACAGTTATAATGAGGTGCTGTGTATGGTTGTTCGGAATCTGGTGTTAGTGAAAGAGGCCACTAGCACCAAAGTTTCTAACACTTGGGCTGTCCCATCTCTCCCAGCTTGTATATTCTCTGCACACATTTAATTTTCATGTAAGCTTAGATTCCTAATTAGCAAATTCTTTACTGTGTATAGTGGACCAATCAGAGTGAGGCGGATTGTCCAGGAAAATGCTGTGCTGATTGAGACGATCAAGGGAAAACAATCTCGTGGGCTTCATCACATTTCTAACATCAAATTACGGAAAAGTTAAGGATAGATCGAAAGTAGGCAATTTATGGTAGATAGTCAGTGTATTAATTTGTGGTGTGAACGTTGTGCAGGGTCAAATCGAACATAACAATTTTCAGGCGGGATGTTAGGAAGTATGATGGAATAGACTGGTTGAATGAGTCATGAACAGGAGTCGACAGAGTGGTGTATGTACGTATTTTTTGTCATATGAATAAGGATCAAGCAGAAACGACATGATGATTAATGAGTGGATAATGATGGTAGATAGAGAAGCGATGTGATAAATAGTAGTGGATAAAGGTGATATTTAAGGAGAGAAGCGACGTGAAGCAGTGTGATTAATAAAGAGAGATTCGATGTGATGAAACAGTGGTAAATAAAGGTGAGTAGAATTAATAATGTGGAGATGTCTTATATGTATGTTACAGAGAGGCCTGTGTATGCTGCAATAGAGATTGATGCCAATGGCGAAGGAAGACCAGGAAATGATGGAGTAATGGACGGACGGAGAGCCGAAATACGAATGAAGAGATGAGGACAACTGCACAATGTGAAAGGACATAAAGGGAGTATGAGATCCAGATGGTGAACGTTGTGGAATACTGACGTAAGACGTAATATAAGTGTAAATCTAATTCTTACCATAACAGTTGCTGTGTGAAAAAAAATAATTTTTGTTGTTGTTGTTGAAGCCTGGTACCAGTATAACTAATCAAAACGGTACCAAGAATGTGTACAGTTATTTTGCAGGATTAATAATTTGTGTATTTTTTGTTCTTAGATGAAATGTCGCATTTCTAAGTTGATATTTAGCAGGATGAATGGGTAAAGTGAATGCAGAGGTAAGCCGATGGAGAGAGGTGCCAGAGTGAAAGGACGAATTCGGAGACTGGAAAGCTATCTCCGAAACAGCTTCATGTGTTATGTGGTTGAGTATAAGGGAGCAAAGGTATGGTATGTTGTCGTGAGTGTGGTGGTGTTATGAGTATAAGGGAGCAAAGGTATGGTATGCTGTCGTGAGTGTGGTGGTGTTAAGGTTAGCTGACTTCTAGACCTATTCTGTTAGTGTATTAATGGATTGAATGAGAAGGAAAATGTGATGTCTGGTGAGTGAGAGTCGTAGAGTAGTGTGATCAATGCGCACTCTCCTGTAAAGGGGATGCTACCGATCCATAACTAAAACATTATTGTCCTTTATTGTTTGATTTGGATGAACCTCGATGGCAGGTCAGGATCTAACATCATGTGGATGGTTCATACATGTCCTAGAAATGTTGTTATATAAAATAAAAAGGTAAAATATATAAAGAGATACCAATTTCAGTCTGTCACAAGCACAAAGGTGCATTGTACGTTGTAGATTTAGAGTCATCAGTTTCTAAAATGTTTATTGTGTTAGGATGTTAAAGTAGTTTACTATTTAACAACATGTGGTAGGTAATTGTGAGGTGTGTGGATTATTTCTTATTTTTTTGTTAGAACACTTTCAAGGGGTATTAATTTCAGTCTGTCACAAGTACAAAGGTTCACTGTATATTGTAGTTTTAGAATCAACAGTTTCTAATATTTTCACTGTGATAGGATGTTAGAGTAGTCTACTATTTGATATTGCAATTATGAGCTGTATAGATTGCTTCTTATTCCTTTTGTTTTTTTTTTTACACTTTCATGTTTTGTATGAGGGACGACAGGTACAATCAATAGCACAAGTGTGGGCTGTATATAGAAAAAGGATAAGTGTTGATGTTGTATGTGTAGAAAACTAGGGTGTATGATTTTATGTTTTTAGAACAAAGATTCTTTTATTACCAATGTATCTAATAGATCATACATGTAATCAATGAGTATTTAAATACTGTAAGAATATCCTTTTGTCTGTAATGTTGCGAGATGCACGGAAGGGTCTGACTGATTGGGTGTCGTAGCGCTGAGGGCTACACCGAATGCGCCCGTACCACATAAGTCAAACAGACGTCGGCAACAGAGCCGGTGCGCTCCCCACTCCACTGCCGGTCGGGGTACACTCCACGCGCCCGCTACAGCAGGTCAACGGCCTGGGGCGACACGCACGTACCACTGGCCATTCATAAGTTCCGCCACCCTTACGACTGGGGAAAGTATCCTGCGGAGGCAACAGCAGGTGATTTCTTCTGCTTAACGGGTCGCGTGGCGGCGCCACGGCAGAATGAACGACGCGGCGCAGAGTCCGGCGGGCATTTTTTACCAGCAGCTATTAACTAGTACTGGACTGTGGAGCTGTGAAACAAGATGACTGCGACTTTCCATAAGGTGGAAAGTGAAGGACTGGTGTTTCCACGTTGTGAATAGTGGAAAAGATTTTCTCTTTAGCAGACAGGACGATTGTTTTGTTTTGTCTTGACCACTGAACGGTGGGATCCATAAACTTTTGGCAGTGACTTGTCAAGTGTGCTTTGTGAATTGCATGTGGGACGCTTGGTATACTTAAAGAGGACAGTTGTCGTTTGGTGACTAATTATTGTATGAATGCAAGAAACTAAAGTGGGACATTGACATTTGCATTTGTAGTAGGAGACATTTCTTTAATTGGTGTGGGAATAAGTGTTGTTTGTTGGAACTTACGTCTTTTAATTACACCATGAACTGAAAGGACAGAACCGTGGGTAATAGTAGTTGTAGGGCCATTTCTGGACGACCAGATTCGTGTGGATGGTACTCTGAGAGTGACTATGACATTTGTGTTTAATGTGAGATACAATTTACTGTTCAGTGCGTGTTCAAAATGCTGATTTGAGTGACTTAAAGACTTTCGTCCGGGTAACCATGGGAGAGCTTTGACACTGAGAAAGTGTTTCTAGGGAACCTGTCAGCAACTTTTTAGACCCCAAGAAAATCACAGAATGAAATGATTCCGTGTGACTCGCAAGATAGGGAATAATGTATTTGTACTTGTAATTGTGTAAATTTTTTTATATGTTTCATTCCTGAAGGGACAGCAAGTGTAATTGTATTTCATTAACATTTGTGTTTAGAATAGTTAGTGTTTGTTTTTTGTTTGTTCTGGGTTATCAAGTTCACGTAGCATGTTAATTAGAATATTTGGTACAATGATGCTTTAATTATTAGCCAGTGGCGTAATACTAACGTAGCGGCTCTTGTAGCATTGATCAGTACGGTTGTCACAGGGGAGAAGAGTTTGCATTGCACAACAAATATCGGAATTAATTGATGCATTTTGATGTCATGGACAGTAATGATCTTGTTGGTGTGTTTGACTGAAGCCACTTATTTTCATTATCACAGTGGTAATATTTCACATTAAAATGTAACGAAGGCTAGTCGAAATGCAAGTTCTTGTCGTCTAAATGTGTAACAATACAGAAATGAGCAGTAGAGTAAGATACGAGAGCTACTGGTGGATTCAAGCACTTATTGCTAACTATTTATTGCGTGTATTGATATGGAGCCTGACTTCTACATGTAACTAGTGTACGCAATTTTTTTTCTTTTGTTGATTTTGTTTTGTATTTAGACATTGCCGTGTAAAGATTATTACAATGCTATTTATGAATGTCAGATTACTTGTTCTGTGTTTGGACGGTGAGCTATTTAAAATTTCATGAGTACAATTAGTATTTTTTATTTGTTTTAGAATTATTGAAGATTGGATTACTTCTAAAAATAACGGAGATCCCAGTAACTAAGCCAATTTTTATCTCACCACTATTTTTTATTTCTATGATGTGATGTTTTATTTGTCATGTGGATTGTTGTAAATTTGTATGTGTACGTTAGTCCGGATTGTGGAGAGTACAATAATGCAACAACTGTGTCAATAATTTGGTAAAGTAACAACATTTGGTCGTCAATTTGAGGTCACCAGGGGCTAAGGTCTCCTCCTGGATATTTTGATGACTTGCTACGTTTGTTCTAATACAGTTTTCTTAAAAAAATGTTCGGAACTAACCTCACATTGCAAGGATAGTACTTTGCCATTTTTTTCTGCATGGGTAGCCGGTGGTGAAAGGGTACAGTACCGCCCAACATTGAAAATAGGTACAACATACTTCATTATTTTTGTCAGAACAACACATTTTTTTTGTAAAATAACTCAATTTCAATTAATACAGCGAAGCCGGATACCAGTGTGAGAAAGAATGACAATTTATTTATTTAATTGATCACATGTGCACTCCCACAAAGTAAATCCCTACATCCAGTTTGGTGAGATCTGTGAAATGAATGAATGCATGGTCGTCTGCTAACCGCAGATAGTGAATGTGAATATATGATCATCTTTGAGACGATCCTTTGGCCACCTTTGGTGGGACCAAAGAGATGAAATTTACCTGAGCTTTGAGTGCCTGAAATGTGGCTGACCAATACGGTAGCATGGTCTTCCCCCACCTCGACAGAGGTGCGAGATGACCTGGAGAATGGCCATTTTTCAGCACTCTGCCGCTGGATCTTGTGCTGTTAAGACCTGTTTTAGTTGTGCTCCGTAAAGACATGGTATGCATGTGGAATATTTAAGAGTAGTTTGAAATAATAATTTCTCTATTTCAGGAACTTTTGAGGGGAGAATTAAATGTCAGGCAGGCAATATTAATGGGATTGTAGTAATCTTCGGAAGTGACCAACGGTCACAATGAAACCACGTGTAGCAATAAGTTGAAATACTTCCGTGTGCTTAAGTTAAGCTGAGTTACTAGCATGTGTACAATAAGTTGAAATATTTAAGAAATAGCGTGTGTACCATAAGTTGAAATATTTAAGTAATGGCGTGTGCAGGACTTGAAATTAGAGACGAGTACTTCCACGTGGTGAGTACTGTGTGAGTCTCAATCTCTGTATGAGACAAAGGATAAGGAGAAGTAATCATCCATGGTATCAGTTGAGGACTCGCGTGTGTGATGAATATGTTCTTAATATTACTTTGCGTGATATGATTCCGTGTGACGCTAGATTCAAACTCTGAGAGAGAAGCAAGGTGAGTCGGCCGTCTATCCAGCAACGCCACTTGGCTTGCATTGCACAGGAAGACGTGCAACTATCTCCAGAGTTCATAGTAGGAAAGTAGAATTACAAAGTGGGGCAGTGTCGTGTGAATCTGGGATAAATACTAACTGAAGCGGGAAAGCTGAAAGTGATAGTGTTGTGACTATTTAGTGTTTGTATTCCATGTCGAAGTATGGTGTATGTCATGTAATTTGGGTATGTGTAGTTTGCATGGAAGAGTAGCGAGGTAGTTTCAAAAGATTAGTGGGTTATGCTTGTTACTTCTGTACCGCTCGGTCTGGAGGAAAGTTTCATGATGATGATTGTGAGAGTCGATGTGTGAGAAATAATAAAAGATCCACCATCCTATCCAGAAAGTTCATTGTAGCGTTAAATAATTACGAGACCATAATATAGAGATTCACCAATGTAAAGCCATGCCCACTGGGCGGAATTTCTCATGTGTTATTGTTGTAGGAGACAAAGGATAAGGAGAAGTACTCGTCCATGGTATCAGTTGAGGACTCGTGTGTGTGATGAATATGTTCTTAATATTACTTTGCGTGATATGATTCCGTGTGACGCTAGATTCAAACTCTGAGAGAGAAGCAAGGTGAGTCGGCCGTCTATCCAGCAACGCCACTTGGCTTGCATTGCACAGGAAGACGTGCAACTATCTCCAGAGTTCGTAGTAGGAAAGTAGAATTACAAAGTGGGGCAGTGTCGTGTGAATCTGGGATAAATACTAATTGAAGCGGGAAAGCTGAAAGTGATAGTGTTGTAACTATTTAGTTTTTGTATTCCATGTCGTAGTGTGGTGTATGTCATGTAATTTGGGTATGTGTAGTTTGCATGGAAGAGTAGCGAGGTAGTTTCAAAAGATTAGTGGGTTATGCTTGTTACTTCTGTACCGCTCGGTCTGGAGGAAAGTTTCATGATGATGATTGTGAGAGTCGATGTGTGAGAAATAATAAAAGATCCACCATCCTATCCAGAAAGTTCATTGTAGCGTTAAATAATTACGAGACCATAATATAGAGATTCACCAATGTAAAGCCATGCCCACTGGGCGGAATTTCTCATGTGTTATTGTTGTAGGAGACAAAGGATAAGGAGAAGTACTCGTCCATGGTATCAGTTGAGGACTCGTGTGTGTGATGAATATGTTCTTAATATTACTTTGCGTGATATGATTCCGTGTGACGCTAGATTCAAACTCTGAGAGAGAAGCAAGGTGAGTCGGCCGTCTATCCAGCAACGCCACTTGGCTTGCATTGCACAGGAAGACGTGCAACTATCTCCAGAGTTCGTAGTAGGAAAGTAGAATTACAAAGTGGGGCAGTGTCGTGTGAATCTGGGATAAATACTAATTGAAGCGGGAAAGCTGAAAGTGATAGTGTTGTGACTATTTAGTTTTTGTATTCCATGTCGTAGTGTGGTGTATGTCATGTAATTTGGGTATGTGTAGTTTGCATGGAAGAGTAGCGAGGTAGTTTCAAAAGATTAGTGGGTTATGCTTGTTACTTCTGTACCGCTCGGTCTGGAGGAAAGTTTCGTGATGATGATTGTGAGAGTCGAAGTGTGAGAAATAATAAAAGATCCACCATCCTATCCAGAAAGTTCATTGTAGCGTTAAATAATTACGAGACCATAATATAGAGATTCACCAATGTAAAGCCATGCCCACTGGGCGGAATTTCTCATGTGTTATTGTTGTAGGAGACAAAGGATAAGGAGAAGTACTCGTCCATGGTATCAGTTGAGGACTCGTGTGTGTGATGAATATGTTCTTAAAATTACTTTGCGTGATATGATTCCGTGTGACGCTAGATTCAAACTCTGAGAGAGAAGCAAGGTGAGTCGGCCGTCTATCCAGCAACGCCACTTGGCTTGCATTGCACAGGAAGACGTGCAACTATCTCCAGAGTTCGTAGTAGGAAAGTAGAATTACAAAGTGGGGCAGTGTCGTGTGAATCTGGGATAAATACTAATTGAAGCGGGAAAGCTGAAAGTGATAGTGTTGTAACTATTTAGTTTTTGTATTCCATGTCGTAGTGTGGTGTATGTCATGTAATTTGGGTATGTGTAGTTTGCATGGAAGAGTAGCGAGGTAGTTTCAAAAGATTAGTGGGTTATGCTTGTTACTTCTGTATCGCTCGGTCTGGAGGAAAGTTTCATGATGATGATTGTGAGAGTCGATGTGTGAGAAATAATAAAAGATCCACCATCCTATCCAGAAAGTTCATTGTAGCGTTAAATAATTACGAGACCATAATATAGAGATTCACCAATGTAAAGCCATGCCCACTGGGCGGAATTTCTCATGTGTTATTGTTGTAGGAGACAAAGGATAAGGAGAAGTACTCGTCCATGGTATCAGTTGAGGACTCGTGTGTGTGATGAATATGTTCTTAATATTACTTTGCGTGATATGATTCCGTGTGACGCTAGATTCAAACTCTGAGAGAGAAGCAAGGTGAGTCGGCCGTCTATCCAGCAACGCCACTTGGCTTGCATTGCACAGGAAGACGTGCAACTATCTCCAGAGTTCGTAGTAGGAAAGTAGAATTACAAAGTGGGGCAGTGTCGTGTGAATCTGGGATAAATACTAATTGAAGCGGGAAAGCTGAAAGTGATAGTGTTGTAACTATTTAGTTTTTGTATTCCATGTCGTAGTGTGGCGTATGTCATGTAATTTGGGTATGTGTAGTTTGCATGGAAGAGTAGCGAGGTAGTTTCAAAAGATTAGTGGGTTATGCTTGTTACTTCTGTACCGCTCGGTCTGGAGGAAAGTTTCGTGATGATGATTGTGAGAGTCGAAGTGTGAGAAATAATAAAAGATCCACCATCCTATCCAGAAAGTTCATTGTAGCGTTAAATAATTACGAGACCATAATATAGAGATTCACCAATGTAAAGCCATGCCCACTGGGCGGAATTTCTCATGTGTTATTGTTGTAGGAGACAAAGGATAAGGAGAAGTACTCGTCCATGGTATCAGTTGAGGACTCGTGTGTGTGATGAATATGTTCTTAATATTACTTTGCGTGATATGATTCCGTGTGACGCTAGATTCAAACTCTGAGAGAGAAGCAAGGTGAGTCGGCCGTCTATCCAGCAACGCCACTTGGCTTGCATTGCACAGGAAGACGTGCAACTATCTCCAGAGTTCGTAGTAGGAAAGTAGAATTACAAAGTGGGGCAGTGTCGTGTGAATCTGGGATAAATACTAATTGAAGCGGGAAAGCTGAAAGTGATAGTGTTGTGACTATTTAGTTTTTGTATTCCATGTCGTAGTGTGGTGTATGTCATGTAATTTGGGTATGTGTAGTTTGCATGGAAGAGTAGCGAGGTAGTTTCAAAAGATTAGTGGGTTATGCTTGTTACTTCTGTACCGCTCGGTCTGGAGGAAAGTTTCGTGATGATGATTGTGAGAGTCGAAGTGTGAGAAATAATAAAAGATCCACCATCCTATCCAGAAAGTTCATTGTAGCGTTAAATAATTACGAGACCATAATATAGAGATTCACCAATGTAAAGCCATGCCCACTGGGCGGAATTTCTCATGTGTTATTGTTGTAGGTTATAGAATTTGTGTGTTTAGGTTAGAGAATTTATCGGAATAAATAAGATAGTGAAAAGAAAAAGATTGGTGGACTTTTCCTTCGAATTGTATGTTGTCATAATGTCCTGAATTTATTATGTGTGCGCCATTCATATTCAGTGCGGTGGCCACGTGTTGGTAAAAGCCGTTAAATAAAAGAAAATGTGGTACTGCCAGTGCGTAGTGAACAGTCAGAGTTCTGTAAATCACTGATAGTCAGATATGCGTTTCCGTTGCGTATTATTCATACAGGAGGATAATTTAATTGTGAGTACGAGAGTTCATGTTACTCGATAAATAAGAATGAATCCACTCGCTTGGCAGACCACTCATCTTGCAGGCCTGACTGCTTGATGCCACAGTATGAGCAAGGCATGTGGGTGCCTTTCAAGCCTAACCACAACTTTGAAGTGGTAGATGAAAAAATTGAGGATACAATCAAGGAAAAGCGGACAGTCGCCCAAAATTAGGAAGAAAGAGTCAACACTGGGGAAGTAGCCGTAGTAAATCACAGTATCTTTATTACACAATTACAGATCATAGTTTTAGATCGCGATTTTGGTAAGGAGATTATAAAAGGTAATGCGTCGCTCTCCAATGTAAATAAAAAAGTAGATAAACATTGACAATTTTATCTAATAAAATATCTTCAGTAGAAACAAATGTTGTTGTGTTGTCTTCAGTCCTGAGACTGGTTTGATGCAGCTCTCCATGCTACTCTATCCTGTGCAGGCTTCTTCATCTCCCAGTGTACTGCAGCTTACATCCTTCTGAATCTGCTTAGTGTATTCATCTCTTGGTCTCCCTCTACGATTTTTACCCTCCACGCTGCCCTCCAATACTAAATTGGTGATCCCTCGATGTCTCAGAACATGTCCTACTAACCGATCCCTTCTTCTAGCCAAGTTGTGCCACAAGCTCCTCTTCTCCCCAATTCTATTCAATACCTCCTCATTAGTTATGTGATCTACCCATCTAGTCTTCAGCATTCTTTTGTAGCACCACATTTCGAAAGCTTCTATTCTCTTCGTCTCTATTTATCGTCCACGTTTCACTTCCATACATGGCTACACTCCATACATATACTTTCGGAAACGACTTCCTGACGTTTAAATCTATACTCGATGTTAACAAACTTCTCTTCTTCAGAAACGCTTTCCTTGCCATTGACAGTCTACATTTTATATCCTCTCTACTTCGACCATCATCAGTTATTTTGCTCCCCAAATAGCAAAAGTCCTTTACTACTTTAAGTGTCTCATTTCCTAATCTAATTCCCTCAGCATCACCCGACTTAATTCGACTACATTCCATTATCCTTGTTTTGCTTTTGTTGATGTTCGTCTTATATCCTCCTTTCAAGACACTGTCCATTCCTTTCAACTGCTCTTCCAAGTCCTTTGCTGACAGAATTACAATGTCATCGGCGAACCTCAAAGTTTTTATTTCTTCTCCATGGATTTTAATACCTACTCCGAACTTTTCTTTTGTTTCCTTTATTGCTTGCTCAATATACAGATTGAATAACATCGGGGATAGGCTACAACCCTGTCTCACTCCCTTCCGAACCACTGCTTCCCTTTCATACCCCTCGACTCTTATAACTGCCGTCTGTTTTCTGTACAAATTGTAAATAGCCTTTAACTCCCTGTATTTTACCCCTGCCACCTTCAGAATTTGAAAGAGAGTGTTCCAGTCAACATTGTCAAAAGCTTTCTCTAAGTCTACAAATGCTAGAAACGTAGGTTTGCCTTTCCTTAATCTAGCTTCTAAGATAAGTCGTTGGGTCAGTATTGCCTCACGTGTCCCAACATTTCTACGGAATCCAGGCTGATCTTCCCCGATGTCGGCTTCTATCAGTTTTTCCATTCGTCTGTAAAGAATTCGTGTTAGTTTTTTTAGCAGCCGTGACTTATTAAACTGATAGTTTGGTAATTTTCACATCTGTCGACACCTGCTTTCTTTGGGATTGGGATTATTATATTCTTCTTGAAGTCTGAGAGTATTTTACCTGTCTCATACATCTCGCTAACCAGACGGTAGAGTTTGGCAGGACTGGCTCTCCCAAGGCTGTCAGTAGTTCTAATGGAATGTTGTCTACTCCGGGGGCCTTGTTTCGACTCAGGTCTTTCAGTGCTCTGTCAAACTCTTCACGCAATATCATATCTCCCATTTCATCTTCATCTACATCCTCTTCCATTTCCATAATGTTGTCCTCAAGTACATCGCCCTTGTATAGACCCTCTGTATACTCCTTCCACCTTTCTGCTTTCCCTTCTTTGCTTAGAACTGGGTTTCCATCAAAGCTCTTGATATTCATGGAAGTGGTTCTCCTTTCTCCAAAGGTCTCTTCAATTTTCCTGTAGGCAGTATCTATCTTACCCCTAGTGAGATAAGCCTCTACATCCTTACATTTGTCCTCTAGCCATCCCTGCTTAGCCATTTTGCACTTCCTGTCGATATCTTTTTTGAGACGTTTGTATTCCTTTTTGCCTGCTTCATTCACTTCATTTTTATATTTTCTCCTTTTATCAGTTAAATTCAATATTTCTTCTGTTACCCAAGGGTTTCTATTAGCCCTCGTCTTTTTACCTATTTAATCTTCTGCAGCCTTCACTATTTCATCCCTCAAAACTACCCATTCTTCTTCTACTGTATTTCTTTCCCCGATTCCTGTCAATTGTTCCCTTATGCTCTGCCTGAAACTCTGTACAACCTCTAGTTCTTTCAGTTTATCCAGGTCCCATCTCCTTAAATACTAAAGAGATATTGACTAATGTATCTAGTGTTCAGAAAGAGGTCAGTGATTTTACTAACGGAGGCACTGATGTCTTTGGTAAAAGGGTTGAAAGGAAATTGGATTCAAAATTGAAAGTTATTATTGCTGTAAATAATAGTGGAAACAGTACAAATGGAGACCACTATTTAAAAGTTTGTACTTCACATAATTTTTCAGCAAAAGGAAAACTTCATCGTAAAGCTTTTGCGAAACAGTTTCAAGGTCTGTTATCATAAAGAAATGAAAATAGGATGTGTTACAAGTAGATTGGAAGGAGATGCTCTTTCATGGGGAATGAGAGCTGCCGAATCATGTCAACCATATGACAAATTTATTAAAAAAGTCTTAGGCAAGTATTGGTCTAACAGTACTCAATGAAATGTCAGAAACACCGGCTTTCAGGGGAGAAATTCCCTAGGCAGTGGATATGATAGCTATAAAGATTATTTTCAAAGTTTCTGTGAGAAGAACTTGTATTTAGATAACACACTTAGTGAGGAAGTCCTTATTGTTGTAGTATTGGTCAAACTACCAGTGAGTGTTCAGGAAAGATTAACTGGGATATCGAAAAAGAAAAGAGAAGGTATTTTATAAGACTGGAGCAGGTGGATGCAATTTCAGGGGAGGAAACATCTAGTAATGGCAGGAGGAGAGTAAATTGGAGATCGATAGAGAGTGGTAATTGGAGGGAACAAAACAGAAACCGAAATGAGCAAAGGGAACGTAACAGAAATATAAATGGGAGAGATGACAAGAGCTGTGGAAATGGATTAAACAGTTGTGGATGAGAAGGTGGGAACTGAGGGGATAATAGTAATCACAGTAACAGGCAATATCAAGAACAATATGAGAGACATAATGATGACAGGACAGAAAGAAACCAGGAAAGGGAAGACCAGGAAAGGGAAAGCTAGAAAGGAGTTTGTGTGAGGCCTGAACACATGCTCAGATAAGTGATGGACCATTGAATGTGAAAAGGTTGATAAGGGAAAGTCCTGGGTATATTACAGAGTTCCTTTTTGAAGAAGGTAAAATAGATAGTAAAGAGGAATAAAACCGGTTGTAGATGTGGAAATTAATGAATTAAAGCAAATGATGTTATTAATGAAGGTAGCAACTTATGTGCTGTAGCTCTATGACCAAATAAGAGGTGGAAGTGAGTTACCAGTATTGCCCTAACAGTAAGTTACAGTTATAGATGCCGTAGGAGGAAAAAGTCAGAAAATAATCAAGTGTTATTAGAGGTAAACTTTCAAGGAATTTTATTGGGGTTTAGTGCTATGGTGGTCCCAAATTTATTTTATTTTATTTATACATCAAGTTCCATAGGCCCAAATTGCGGAGCAAATCTCCAACGTGTCAGTACATGAAATTACAAGACAAAAGTAATAACAGATAACGTACTGAATTGCTAATAGGGACTGATTTGTTGGTAGACTACAGAGAAATTACAGCAGTTACAGATTTGGGATAGAGTAGTATGACCCTAACGATAACAGTACTCAGAGAGAAATTAAATTTGATAACATTGTTAGCCCCAAACGGAAAGTGCAGGAGAAGTACTACCTAAGAATAATGTACAAGTGGTTTGAGTGAGGAGTAGATAAAAAGGAAGGTATTCCACGCAGAAAAGAGAGTCAGATCAGAGTGAGGTTGGTTCAGGGATAGTGAATGAAATGAAGAATGTTGATGTTATTGACACAGATGGGAAAAGAGAGCTAGAAAATCTTTTATAAAAATATAAAGAAGTATTTTCTGATAGACTAGGGGTAATGAAGGGAGAACCTTATGAATTTAAAGTCAAGCCACATCAGCCAATTAAGCTAAGATCAAGTTTAATACCAATATCAAAAAAGGAGGCTATAGAGAGATACAGAAGATGTTGTCTTTACAGATTATAGAGAGAACAACCAATCAGTACTGTAACCAACTAGTTTACCTTACCAAAAAAGATGGTTCAGTATGACTACATTGGATGCAAGAGTACTAAATAAGGTAAAAGAAGCTGAGAGCAACAGACCAGGAATTTTAGAGGAACTGTTGGAGAAATTTGAGGGTGTTAGTAAGTTATCTAGTCTGGATCTGACTACTGGCTAGTGGCAGATAAAACTGGCTGAAAATTGTAAGAAATTCACAGCTTTCATAAATAACGGCAGATGCTATCTGTTCAGGGCACTATCATTTGGGCCAAATATTTCATTAGCTGAATTTATAAGGCCCTTACATTCCATACTTGGAGAAGAGCTATTATCTAAAACCACTCTGTAAGCGGACGACATTTTAATTGCAGCCAGCAATTGGCAGGAACACTCGAATACTGGAGGAAGTACTGAAGGCCTTTCAAAGAGATAACGCCACAGCCAGCCATATCTGAATTCAGAAAAAGGGCAATACAATTTTTAGGACATACTATATCAGCAGAAAGTATTAGACCGAATTCTCCTAAACTAGAAGCTATCAAGGGTTCTCACCACCAAACAAATAAAGTCTTTCCTGAGTCTCTGTAATTTTTATCACAAGTTCATAAGTAAACAGATACAAAATGCAGTAGCTGTACTGAATTTAACTGAGAAGAATGTTCCATGGTTGTGGACATAACAGTGTCAGAAAGAATTCGATAATACAGGGTGGTCCCGAATTCATGGTACAAACTTTAATGGTAGGTGCAGGACATTGTAACAAGGATATATTGTATAGGAATGTATAGTCCCAGGTGACGCGGTGAGGCGTAAACAGGGGAAATAACGGCCGAAAGGAAAACGAAAGATTTTATTGAAATCGTTGTTGACAAGTGTCATGTTTACAGTAAGTGTTCAAAATTGCGTCCACCATGAGCGATACATGCTTGACAGCGTCGGTGCAGCGATTGGCGTACACGTTCAAAGATGCCTGGTATTTCACGCACACCTGCAGCAGCTACAGATATGCGAGCAACGAGATCCTCATCTGAGTCAACTGGAGTCTCATAAACAAGACTCTTAAGATGTCCCCATAAAAAGTAATCGAGGCAAGAGAAATCAGGAGATCGGGGTGGCCAAGGGACTGGTTCACCACGCCCAATCCATCTAGCACCAAACGTGGCATTCAGGTAATTCCGTACAGCAGTGCTGAAGTGTGCTGGCGCTCCATCGTGCTGAAACCACATGCGGTTACGAATGGCGAGCGGAACATCTTGCAGCAGTTCTGGTAACACTTCTTGCAGAAAAATAAGATAGCTTTCGCCACAGAGTCGCGTGGGTAGTAAGTATGGCCCAATCAAAAAGTCGTTCACAATACCAGCCCACACATTAATACCGAAACGTTGTTGATACGCATGTGGACGCGTTGCATGTGGATTATCTGTTGCCCACACATGGGAATTGTGCGCATTAAAGACACCCTCGCGTGAAAATGTCGCTTCATCTGTAAATAGCACATGACCTACGAAATCCGGCTGCAACGCACATTGCTGCAACAACCACTGGCAGAAGTTCACGCGAAGAGGATAATCTGCCGGATTCAATGCTTGTACTTTTTGAAAATGGAAGGGGTGTAAGCGATTTTCATTTAACACTCTGCATACAGTCTGATGACTCACATGTACGTCACGCGCAACAGTTCTTGTGCTTGACTCGGGTCTATCAGCCACTATGTTCAAGATGCGTTCTTCCAGTCTTGGAGTGCGTACAGCTCTTAATCGACCAGCGTCATGTCTGTTGACGTCGAACGTACCTGTTTCACAAAGTTGACGATGTAACCGTTGAAAAATTCTATGATCCGGCATTCGTCGATTAGGATACTCCGCGCGATACATTCGTAACGCAGCTCTGGCGTTACCATTTGCACGGCCGTACATGTAATGCATGTCTGCTTTTTCTGCATACGTAAAGTCACCCATCGTCTACGGCAGCACAATTGTGAATGGCGCTTGTCCCTACTGCGATACATCATGTTCATCTACTGCCCTCTACCGGCAGTGACACCAACCGATCACTCCATTTCTCTTTCCCCTGTTTACGCCTCACCGCGTCACCTGCGACTATACATTCCTATACAATAAATCCTTGTTACAATGTCCTGTACCTACCATTAAAGTTTGTACCATGAATTCGGGACCACCCTGTATTATGGAGACTCTCTGTAAAGCTGGAATACCGTTTCACCCCCAGTTAGATAAAAGAGTTTTGTGTATCCACTGACAGGACATCTATTCCAAGGGTGTCTGAAACTGAGAATGGTGCAGAACAGAGATCAATTAGCTTTGCTTGGACAATGTTAACGAAGTGTGAATCTACCTAAACAATTACTGAGAAAGAGGCATTAGCAATTGTGTGGGCCTTGAAAAGTTCCAATACTATTTGACAGGGAGGAAACATGTGCAGACCATAAAGCACTGTCGTTTATTAATAGTTGCAGACTGACCCATGGTAGACTTACCAGATGGGCCAGTGTTCTTCAGGAATCCCAGTTGGATATATATTATAGTTTTGATAAGGACACTGTGGTGGAAGATGCTTTGTCACAGTTGTTATTAGCAAAGGAACAAAGGAACAGAGTGAATCAAATCCCAGTGAAATACGTTTGTTTCACATGAAAGGGGTGTAGCACGAAACTGAGGTTCGAAAAATCGTGAGAAACATCAAAAGGGAAAAAGAAAAAGATCCGATTTTGGCAATGGTAAAGCAAAAATGGGAATAAAATCAGGAGCCCAAAATAAGGGAATATTATTTGGTGGAAAAAGGGATATTGCACTGCAGAACTGATTTACTATAGGAAGATTTGAAGTTATGTTTACCTGAACATACTGTATAGTAGTTTGTTTGGTATATACACATGAGCTTTTAGACCCCAAAAATGTAAGGAACAGTTGAAATAAACTTGCGTTTTCAACAGTATGGTAAAGAGGGCTAGAAAAAATATTAGAAAGGTGTGAACAGTGTCAGAAAACGAATAAAACCTACAGTCAGCGGTAAAGGGCAATAGTATGGTATTGTACCGAAAGAGGTAGGTGAGCTAGCTGCAGCGTGTTCAGGACTTTGACCACCAGAGGCAGTTTTAAATATGTGTTGGTAATAATGGACGTGTTTTCTAAGTTTTTAAGATCGTACCCTATGAGGAAATACAATGGAAAAGTTATGGCTAGTAAATTAGGGCAAGATTTTATGTACACAGTATGCAGGCCTGAACAAATACTTAGAGATAATGGATAAGAGTTAGGAAGACGATACAGAGCTTTTCGTCTGATCATCATAGCACTTGGAGAATGTATGTTAGAGAGTTTGAGGAGATACCTAATGAGCTTCCACATTCAACAACAGAAATATCAAGCTATGAATTGTTGGCAGGTAAAAGACCTGAAACTATGATCGAAAGCTTAGTAAAGTTCCTAGTAAAATTTCCAAAAAGAGCTGACTTGAATTTGAAATAAAAACGTAAATTTAGTTTGGAAGAGGTAATAGCAAAGGGACAGTCTCGAATAAAACCTACAGTCAGCGGTAAAGTTCCTAGTAAAATTTCCAAAAAGAACTGACTTGAATTTGAAATAAAAACGTAAATTTAGTTTGGAAGAGGTAATAGCAAAGGGACAGTCTCGAATAAAACCTCGTAAGGTGAGGCATTACAAGAACATAACACCCATGGAATATATTGTGGGTGACATGGAACTGATAAGGCTCATGGAAAATCATCTAAAATAGTTGCTCAAATAAAGAAATTTTGCGAAATTTTTGGAGGATCATATGTGGTTAACAGGGTGTCACACCCTAGGGTAGTGAAAGTAGCACATCCAGAATCCCATGTAGTAAGGGGCATGGACAATGTAGTCGATGTTAAGAGATTCCATGGTAATTAAAGGAAAGCCTCCAAACTATGATGTGCCTGTATATCAGTTACAAGACAGAATATCTCTCTAGTAGGTTATTGAAGATCATACGTTGTAAAAGACACAGACATGAGTATGAAATGCATTGTAAACCGTAGGTCTATTAAACTGCTGAGAGAGAAAGAAATTCCAAGTATTTTGAAGTAACAAATGTCCTGTTTATATGTTTGTAAACAAAAGGCACGGGGTTGTATGAACCTCGAGAGGACGCGGTTTGCTGGCGTATTGTGTCGTCAGCAAGGCCATTAGAGAGAGCGCACAGGCAGCGAGAGGCTAATGACATGTGCAGAGCACAGATGGCGGCTGAAATAGCTGTCAGGTGATTATGTAACGTGGCCGGTGTGACGTAAGAAGACACACGTCACGACTGTGATGTTGGTAAACATAGAGACCCTTTATGAATATAGATAGACCAACGATGTAAACCTAATTTAATACCATGAGTTAACAAAAAAAATGGCTCTGAGCACTATGGGACTTAACATCTGAGGTCATCAGTCCTTTAGAACTTAGAACTATTTAAAGCTAACTAACCTAAGGACATTACACACATCCATGCCCGAGGCAATGAGTCAACAGTTAATCAATTATGTAAGGAATGAAACAATTGAAAGAGGATAACTTTTCAAGAATTAATGAAACAGACTGGCATGTAACTTCAGAATTGTTGATTACATAATAATAATTTGAAAAAAATTCTCTAACTCATGAAGGCAGTAGTTTTGAATTTTTGCCACTTGGGAAGAACCAGTATTGTTATGAGGAACAGTCTAGTGTCCGTAAAATGTAACTCATTATTGCTATGATCTAAAATGTATCTTTTCTTCATGTATCTGTACTTGATGTCTTGTTGATGGGAACACAGGGAATTCTGAACACGCCTACCCAGATGAAGTCCACTTATTACCAAGCCTAATCACCAGCCAGCAACTAGAGATGTCGTTGGGATACGCTAAGGTTATGGCTGCTCTCATCAAGCAATACAAACCGTCGTTTAGGACCAACAATTTCGACCAGCGAATAATAATGCTTCTCGCCAAATAAGCTTCTCAGTGCAGTGATTTATCAAAGAACGGCCCTGAGTCGTAAGTGCTCCATAAATATCAATGGTGATCAGTGAAAAAGAAAAAGTTTCCCATGTGCTTTTATAAAATGTGTTGTGTATTTTGTATATCTTGAGTATTTAGGAACATTCCAGAAAATTATGCTACAACAGTCTTCTGTGGCGCAACCAGCTAGCTGCTTGAAAACGTGAGCTAAACGTTTGTAATAATTTTCCTACAGCCTTTTTAAACTTCTACTAATTATACTATTACGATATTGCTGAGAAATTTTATGTGCTTGGTAGATGTTTCAAAAGCTAATGTTTAGTTGTCTGGCCGGCCGGTGTGGCCGAGCGGTTCTAGACGCGTCAGTCTGGAACCGCGCGACCGCTACGGTCGCAGGTTCGAATCCTGCCTCGGGTATGGATGTGTGTGATGCCCTTAGGTTAGTTAGGTTTAAGTAGTTCTAAGTTCTAGGAGACTGATGACCTCAGTTGTTAAGTCCCAGGGTGCTCAGAGCCACATGTTTGGTTGTCTTTGTGAATATATCTGAAGTGTTTTCTATGACATGTTTTGTTGATGTGTATTAATGTGATATTTTGAAAGAATTTTGGTAGTTAAAATTTAGGAGAGTATGGTAGTAAAACTCAAAGATTATGCAAATACTAAAAATCAAATACTAAAAATTGGAAGATAGGAAAAGTATTTCAGTAGGTGCAAATGTAATAAGATTTCATAAACCAGTAGATTTTCCATTTTAAAGATTTCTGTTAAACTACTCAGATTGTATCTGAAGAGAAAAAAATATATTTGAAGTAACTGGTATAAAACAAAACGACCTATGGTGTAACGGTTGCTCCTAAGAACTGAGATACATAATTTCTAATATTTCCAAAATTCCGATTTCGTCTGAACGAAAAAATCGCAATTCTGAAAAGAAATTAGCGAAGAGCATCTGTAAGGTACCTCTTGTTTGTTAATAAGAGCTCATTTTACTTTATTTCTAGTTTTGCTTTTCCACATACGTGAAGCATCGGCGCTGCAGTATCTAAGGAGTAATGAGCAAACGGTAGGTTCCCACACTGGCTAGCAGAGGTGTTTGGCCATCTGGCGCTTTTAGAGCCAGTGGGATGAGGTGCAGATGCAGAAATCGTTCGTGGCGTCAGCTAAGAAATACGTAGGGAAAGTAAATTTATTCTGGCGTGAATCAAGTAATTGTTATGAATAAGTATTTGCGAACAAAAATTACCTTTTTCCACTCAGACATTAGGAGGAGTCTACGCGTTATAAATAATATCTTTAAGTTATTTTATAATGCCAGGAAATGCGTTGCGATCTAGTCATGCAGTGGACTATTCTCTCGTACCAGTAATAGTTAGCTTAACAGTTAGCTTCTAAGTAATGTGAACAAGTTCATTTTATCGTGTTTCGTAAATGAACGCACCATAATGGCGTCACACGTAAAAATTACACTCATGTTAAAAAAAAAAAAAAATAACACCTCGAACGATACGATTAGACAGGAAGTTAATATTGGCAGGACATGTACATTAGTATGTTCTGCAGAAATGATTAGCATTTCAGTCAAGCGGTTCAGCTTGTGTCCTATTGCCTAGTAGCAGATGGTCCGCCATGGGCCAGATAACCTGTTTCATGCTTGATGGCATCGAAGCCCATATGGTGCGAATCTCGTCCTGTGGTATAACCATCCACGCTGCGTTCACATAGTCTCAAAGTTCATCTGTGTTGGTTGACACTGGGTCAGAGCACTGCACCCACCGTTTCTCCATATCCCATGTATTTTTGATTGGCGACAAGTCTGGTGATGTAGTGGGCCTGTGACACCAAGAAAGTACGTGTCCGTCCACCAACAAGTGGTCGTGCATCGCCTTGCTGAAAAGTGGCGTCTGCGGTGTTGTGCAGAAAGGTTACTTCCACTGGTTACAGGACGTTATTCACGTAGGTCACACTGGTCACAGTGCCCTGGACACGCACCAACTGTGATGTGTGATTGTACCCAATAAGGCCTTGAGGTGGCACTATATGTCTTGTTCGAATGCAGTCACAGTGATGCCGCTCCTCTTGTCTGTGGCGAACCAAAATGTGACCATAATTTCCAAACAAACAGAACCTTGATTCGTCCGAAAACATTATCTGATAGTATTCCTGACCTCAGTGACGTCGTTCCATACGCCATTTCCTTCTAGCATGTTTCTACACATTCGTCAAAGATACGCGGAGAAGTGGATGACGCGAACGTAGCCCACGCTGTAATAAACGGCGACGCACTGTCACTGCTGATAGTGTACGATGTGTTCCACTGTTGCGCCAGAGCCGAGGAGGACGCAGAACTGTCTGCGATGCCATTCGTATGAGGTGTCGGTCTTCTCAGGAGATAGTCTGTGGATGGGGTGACCTGACCCATCTCGTTGCATTCTACTGCCTTCCGTGAACCATTCTGCACACACCTGTTGCACTGACGAAACACTTCGTTCCACACGAGCAGCGATTTTCCGGATGGATACATCACATACTCTCGTGCCAATAATGCGCTCTCTTTCAGAATCGCTGTTTTGACGGTATTGTTCGCGCATTCGTCTGAGAGGCATCCTGCACGTCTGCTCAAGTCATACTGATCCATTACCTTCAGTTTATATCTACAATGAGAGCCGTAGGCACATTTTACCCGCAGGTGGTGTTGCGCCACGATGTCGATGTTGACCTTGAATCCGCAGGCCGACATTGTTCAAATGCTAATCATTTCTTCAGAACATGTCCTGTGAATATGAACGCCTGTCGCTAGTCATTGAAGGTGTTCTGCTTTTTTCTGAATGTATTTGCACAAAAAACATCATCCCACTTCATTCTGTGAAACATAGACAGTAGCATTGCACTTTCAGAATCCGAAGGCGCTGCTACGTCTCTGCAAGGGGCATAAAGCTGTGAGAGCATCTCCATATAAGAGGTGGGAAGCATTCCTTCACGGTGGCTTACTGTCAATGTGTCAGTTCAAGGATAGACAGGCTTAATTACCGCAAAGCGTGGTCAGTTATATTGTACTCCCTTTACCGAGCGAGGTGGCGCAGTGGTTAGACACTGGACTCGCATTCGGGAGGATGACGGTTCAATCCCGCGTCCGGCCATCCTGATTTAGGTTTTCCGCGATTTCCCTAAATCACTCCAGGCAAATGCCGGGATGGTTCCTCTGAAAGGGCACGGCCGACTTCCTTCCCCATCCTTCCCTAATCCGATGAGACCGATGACCTCGCTGTCTGGTCTCCTTCCCCAAGCAACCCAACCCAACCCTGTACTCCCTTATAATACCATCTACGGACTCACCGGCTAAACTGAGTCATTTCTGGAGATGCAGTACAAGTCCACTGAAAAAATTATCCGACAGTCTCAAAAGTGGTTCAAATGGCTCTAAGCACTATGGGACTTAACATCTGAGGTCATCAGTCCCCTAGACTTATAACTACTTAAACCTAACTAACCTAAGGACATCACACACATCCATGCCCGAGGTAGGATTCGATCCTACGACGGTAGCAGCAGCGCGGTTCCGGACTGAAGTGCCTAGATCCTCTCCTCCACAGCGGCCGGCTATCCGACTGACTGTCTCAGATGGTGCAAGATGTTCGGAATTCTGAGAAACGTATAGGTATGCAGTAGGAAAGACGGGTAATATACAGTATGTACAAGAACCAATAGGGAACGCTAAGAGCTGAAGACGAACTACTCTTTAATCTATTCATCGAAGAAGCAGTGACGAAAATAAAGGAAGGGTTCAGGAGCAGAATAAAAATTTAAAGTGAAACAATATATTCGCTGATGACATTGCTATCCTCAAAGTGGAGAAGAATTACGAGATCTGTTGAATGGAATGAACAATCTAATGAGCGCAGAATATGGATTGAAAGTAAATCGAAGAAAGACCAACATAATGAGAAGTAGCGTAAAAGAGAATATTGAGAAACTTAGCATCAGTATTGATGGTCACAAAGCAGATGAAGTTAAGGAATTTTGCTAACTAAGCAGCAAAATAACCCATTACGGAAGAAGTAAGGAAGACACACAAAGCTGACTAGAACTGGCAAAAAGGGTATTGCTGGCCAAGAGAAGTGTACTTGTATCAAATATAGGCCATAATTTGAAGAAAAAAATTCTGAGAATGTACGTTTGGAGCACAGCATTGTATGGTAGTGAAACATGGACTGTTGGAAAGCCAAAAAAGAGGAACATCTAAGCATTTCAGATGTGGTGCTACAGAAGAATGTTGAAAATTAGGCGAACTGAAAAGCAGTAAGCAGTGAGCAGTAAGCAGTGAGGAGGTTGTCCGCAGAATCAACGAGAAAAGGAATCTGCAAAACACTGATAAGAAGTAGGGACAGAATTTTAGAACATCTGTTAGGACATCAGGGAATGATTTCCGTGGTACGAGACGGAAGTGTAGAGGGTAAAAACTGTACAGGAAGACAGACGTTGGAATACATCCAGCAGATAACTTAGGACGTAGGCTGCAAGTCCTGCTCTGAGTTGAAAAGGTTGGCACAGGAGAAGAATTCGTGGCGGGCTGCATCACACCTGCCAGAAGACTTGTGACCCAGAAAGAAAGTGAAGCGGGCGAATTGTTGCTGCTCGTACGGTGGTCGTTTTAGTAATCAAGGCAATGCATCGAATATTTATTTATACAGCATGTAACCTACTACTTCCTAATCGGTGTACTGTATGGCGATATAACTGACAGTTATGGCACATAAGTAATGAATTTTTACAGTGAGTAAGAGTATCGTTACCGAAGGAAAATGACACCGCTTAGTTGGAGGAAAGTGTGAAACAGACTCTTCTGAAGGAAGAATGTACTCTAAACTTAAGCTGAATACTGATGATAATTCTGAAATGGGTGGAATATAGTGCAATCGCTCACGAACCGCACAGGGGGGGAAAAAGGGTAGCACGTAATATTTACTGCAAAAAGTGCTGGTAATACAAAGAAGACACTGATTAGCTAAAAAGGGTGTAATTAATCAGTCACCAGCCCGCTAGGCCAATGACTCCCCAAAATCTTGAGACAGGTCGTGGCAGAGAAATTTAAGCATTAATCACTAGCGTGGCTACAGAAGGTTGTCACGCTTTTCCACAGCACTACAGTTCACGAGAAAATAAATGAATCAAAAAGCACTGAGTTTGCAGTTACTTATTCTGAAATACTAAATTTTGAAAGTAAAATTAATTGTAGTTACCGGTTAAATAAATGACTGGCTTAATCTAAACTTTGTTATGTAAAACAATTAACGCAAAATTTAGAAAAAAAAGGAAGCAATTTATTTATGATTATTGAAATATTGAATTGAATTGAATTTACTTTAAGCAAATGAGCAGCTGATTTTGCTTTTAAATAACAATATCTGGGATGCCTTACAAAGTGCTGTTCAGAAGAGATCCCCGCCCCTTCCTACTCTTACGGATCTATGGACAGCCCTGCAGGATTCATGGTGCCAATTCTGCTACTTCAGACATTAGTTGAGTCCATGCCACGTCGTATTGCGTGGTCGCAGGTGCCATACACGATATTAGGCATGTGTACCAGTTTCCTTGGCTCTTCAGTGTAATAATGAAATAACCACCAATAGGGAAAAAGTCAGTAGGTGGACAAAGTGACGTAGAAGGTTCTCATACAAACTAACAAGAATTAAGAGGTAGGAGAATGTAACAGGCAAATGCCTAATATTTGAACAAGAAAGAATTCCTAGACTCACATTCAGGTATAATCTTTCGTGCAATTTGTTAGTCTCGATTTCCGATTACAGACGTATTGTGTAAATGATACACAAGAAAAATCTTTTGTTTATAGCGGCGTTACTTCATCTCAGTCATTGTCTACTGCATTTAATTCTTCAATAAGAGAGTACTAATTAGCTGCTAATTGATTCCCGTTTAGTCCTCGGCTTAGTCGAAGAACTCATCAAAGTACTTTACAGCTGGCATAATTATCTAGAACGCGCCCAGTGCCATTTGAAACTTGGAAGTACTGTGTGCGAACGGTTATTGAGAATTTCGTGAACAATGAGATGCCACATTACAGGGTAGGACTTCTTGCATTACAGAATGATTATCTTCCACACTACCTTAACGCCATATTTGAAAATATCTTAATTAATGAAAAAACTAGATGAGCATCAGTCTACCAAGTGAGTGTTATAACTAAAGTTTACTTTGCTTGCGATTGCACACGGTTTAATAAGTGAATACTTCAAGTTGTGATGTTTATCTTCTTATGACAGATAATATTGCTTTACAACTACTATTTCTTGTAGCCACGTAGAAATCTTGTTCTGACACTTTTAATGAGTCTTGACTTTTACTGCAGTGCAGCCAATTACTGACAGCTTGGGCGAATGATAAACGAAGCTGATTAGTTTTTGTGCTGTTTTGGTTACCGTAATATGTGTAATCTTTAAGTGCTCGTGTAAGTAAGTCTGATTCCTTACTGTTCGGTCACATGTGACATTCCGAGTATTGATCCACTGGTGCTTCATTCATCCTGCTTCATTTCCTGTGATGCTGGGGTCTCGTTTTATTAGCAATGTGTAATTACTCGACCAGGATACGGCCAAAGCTAACTTTAATTAAACAGCTATCTGCTTTCGGAACCATTTGCTTACTCTGACGTGTAGTACTACTCAATCCAAAAACAGTGGCTGGTCTATCGAACTGTCTTTTTTCCCCTCAACTCATTACTCTTTTGAGTGGCACGATGCTGTCTTCAAATATGATCCTACCACTGTATAATATTTTCAACCTCAGGTTACTATCTCTCCAAACATCAGGTATAGCGTGTTTTCCAAATTCAGCTTTTGTCTGACCCTGTTTTGTTACGTATATTGTGCTATGTTTTCCAACACCCGGATGCCGTGGCAGATGTAAGGTCTGCCACACAAGTCGCTTCTCACCTACTGTCTTTAGAACTTTTTCATTTCGCAGTTTTATCGGCTCGCTTGATTTATGACAGTCTTCCTTATCACTACATCTCAAATGCTTTTAATTTCTCCTTCTGCGGATTTTCAATGACGCTGGTTTCACTTCCAGAGAATGCTGTTCAGCAGACGTACTCTTTCAGCAACCTTTTCTTCATTTTCATATCCTGTGTAATTTTGATTCCAAGAGGATTCTTCCACATCTTCTACCAGTATGTCGTTTCCAGTCATGGTGTTAATTGCCCTAAGGTGAAATAACCCTACTACGTATTTTATATAATTTAGGATACATCAAACCTCTTATGTTCTTAGTGACAGAACGTACGAACTGCATGGATTTTAAAAAGAGACTTTATCGAATATGTAGTGTTTATTTTTTTTGCCGTAAGGCTCACAACATTTTACCCTTCCATTATACAGGGTGGGAAAAACAGAAGTGTTCCGGAAAACATTTCATGCACCTTAAGTTAGACAGCCCAACTTACAATAAGAGCACCTGAAGCAGGTGATGTACCTTAGGATGCCTATTTTAAGGTCATGACATGTTTTATGGGTCAGTTTTATTTGAATAGCTGTATAAAAATGGACTCTGTATTACTGGCGTTTTAGTTTAAGCAAAAAGAAATTTCGACACGAACATTTTTGTTACATGTTCGTAAACAATAGGAGAATGGAACAAAAAAAATCTACAGAAAAGTGCAATATGGCCTCAGTGTTTTTGGTGGTGACATCCACATATAAAATTTTCTCGCTGCTCAGGCCGTGTCACGTTTTAGATAAAACTCGAGCTTTTAAAAATTTTTGTTATCTCTTCATCTGGAGACGGATGAATGGAGGGACGGACGCGCGGCCTCCATACACATCTACTTCGCCGGCACTTTTTCTCGGAAATGTTGTGGCCTATATTTTTTGGCTACAATACATACATGAACCTATTAAACTGCATGGAAATGAAGAAAAAGAAGTCCAGAATTTAAAATTGAAAAATGGGAAAACATACCGTAAAAAATACGCGCAGGAGTAACGATTTTCGTTTTTCCTCTTTTCGGTGATATAATCATGACAACGTCTACGGAAAGAAAAAGAAAGTGTCTACAGTAATGAATGTCCTCTATCTATATCTACATCTACATAGATACTCATCTAGACACCGTACCGTGCGTGGCCCTTTTCAACTTGCAAATACCCCAAGGGAAACACGATTGTCTGAATGCCTCCATATGAACCCTAATTCCTCGTATCTCATCTTAGTGGTCCCTACGCGCAATGTATGTTGGCGGCAGTAGATTTGTCCGGCAATCAGCTTCCAATGCCGGTGCTCTAAATTTTGTCAATAGCGTTTCTCGAAAAGAACGTCGTTTTCCCTCCAGGGAATCCTATTTGGTCCGTAACACTTAGATGTAACTCGAACATACCGGTAACAAACCTAGCAGCTCGTCTCTGCATTGCTTCGACGTCTTCCCTCAATCCGACCTGGTACGGATCCCAAACACTCCAGCAGTATCCAAGAATCAATCGCACCAGCGTCCTATAAGTGGGCGAACCACTCTTTCCGAAAGTTATCACAAGAAACCGAATTCGCCTTCCCTACCACAGATCTCACATGCTTGTTCCACCTCAAATCGCTTTGCAACGTTATGCTCAGATATTTAAACGACTTGACTGTGTCAAGCAGGACAGTAGTAATACTGTACCCTAACATTACAGGTTCAATCTTTCTACACATCCGCATTAACGTACAAATTTTCCACATTCATTTTTCCGCATTTAGGGATCGCTGTCATTCATGACACCAACTGTAAATTTTGTGTAAGTCGTGTTGTATCTTCCTACACTCACTCACCTTCGACATTTTACTGTGCACTACGGCATCATCAGCAAACAACCGCAGAATGCAATGTAGCATTGAGAAAAAACAAAAGATTTCTTAAAACTCTAAACTTTATTTACAATTTAAATACGGACGAGGTATCACTTGAATTTTCAGTTTTGAGTTCTGTCTGAGGTAATAAGGATTCAGAAGGCCTGCTGCATTCTTCTAAGCAAAACCGTGTGGTCTAGGCGCACGTTGAGAATCGCAGAGTATCTCTGGACCTGGGAGTGAGCGCATACTTCACATATTTTTGTATCATCTTGCATTGTATGATACTGTTCCATATCTACATCTACGTATATATTCCAGAAGCCACAGTAAGGTGTGTGGCGGAGGGTACACCGTACCGCTACTATTCATAGAACTGCATAAGAACCCTAATTTCTCCGATCTTATCTTTGTGATTCTAACGCGAAATGAACGTAAGGGGCAGTAGAACCGTTCTGCAGTCAGCTTCAGATGCCGGTTCTCTAAATTTCGTCATTACTGTAGGCGGAAAGAAAGTCGTCTTTCTCTTAAGGATACCAACTTCAGTACACGAAGCATCTCTGTAATACTCGGGTGTTCATCGAACCTACTGGCAACAGACCTAGCAGCCTGACTCTGAATAGCTTCGATATCTTTCTTTAATCTGATCTGGTTGGGATACCAAACACTCGAGAGGTACTCAAGACCGGGTCGTACTAGTGTTCTATACGCGGTCTCCTTTACAGATAAGCCACACTTTCCCAAAGGCGTCCCAATGAACCAAACTCGACCATTCGCCTTCCATACTAACGTTCTTACATGCTCGTTTCACGTCAAATTATTTTGCAACGTTACATGCAGGTATTTATCGACATGACTGGATCAAGCAGTGCATTACTAATTCTACAATATCCAGTCACATTAATGTAAGCTCCTGTCAGAAGCCTGAGCAATCACCTCTTGCAGCGCGGAACCCTGAAAGAAGTGCAGGAAGAGAGTCAGTGAAGGTACGGGAGGTACCGAAAAGGAGTGGCGTCGTATGCCGACTACAGTTCTGTGGCCAGCTGCGCTGGCTTTGTTGGTTAAGGATCGACGGTGTGAACAGCCTGATGGAGTTTGTCCCACAGATTCTCCATTATGTTTAAATCCAGTAATTTTGGTGATGAGGGGAGTGCGGAAAAATCATCCTGGTGCTCTAGGAAGCACTTACGTTCTCTGCGAGCTGTGTGATAAGTTGCATTGTCCTACTGATAGGTGTCGTCATGCCGAGGAGAAACATGGCGCTAAGGATAGATGCATACTTCTTTTGATCCACTGTGTTTCCCAGATTGACTAGATCACCCAGGGAATGCCACGAAAACACCAAACGCTTGTACCTCCGTCCTAGTCTCGTCCGTTGATTGTTGCAAGCTGTTTGCATTGACTCATCTAAAATGGCAACGTGTCGCCATTCACCGGACGTCCAGTTAGGATACTGACGTACAAACTGTACTCTCCGTCGCCGATGAACAGCAGATAGCATGAGTGAATCAACCAGGCGACTGCTGCGGAGGCCCATAGGCCACAACGTTCGCTGAATGGTCGTGTAGGGGACACTGTTGGTAGCCCCTTTGTTCATCTGAGTCGTCAGTTGCTCAACAGCTGCACGTCTCTTCACCCATTTCTGGCCCGTGGTACACAACAATTGTCTCGCTCTGGTTTTGTTAGCGGCATTTTGCCACGTACAGCATTTGTATGTATTGTATTGTATGTTAACCGGGGACCTAGAAACGACGGAGAGGCTCCTTCCCCGCCGCAGCCGCAGTGGTTCACAACCCCACGACGACTACCGCAGTCCACTTCAGCCCTCCGCCACCCCACACCGAACCCACGGTTATTGTGCGGTGGACCCCCCAGGGAACGTCTCACACCAGACGAGTGTAACCCCCTATGTTTGCGTGGTAGAGAAATGGTGGTGTACTCGTACATGGACAACTTGTTTGCGCAGCTATCGCTGACATAGTGTAACTGAGGCGGAATAAGGGGAACCAGCCGAGGCAGATGGAAAACCGCCTAAAAGCCATCCACAGACTGGCCGATAGGTAGACTTCGACACAAATCCGCCGGTCGGATTCGTGCCGGCGACCAGGCGCTCCTTCCCGCCCGGAAAGCCGTGCCTCAGACCGTACGGCCAACCGAGAGGGCTCATGTACAGCATACTTTATCCACAATTTACAAACATAGCCGTTTCGAAAATGCTTCCATCCTTCGCCCGAAAGCCGATGATCATGAATCATGATCTTTTGGACGTCAGACAACTTGCTCCATTTGCGCTTTACGACAAAGCATCCCCCCAACACGGTTTATGTACCCTCCACTGTTAGTGCTGCCAGCTGTCGTCTGTGAGTGGTTATTGCATGTTGATATCGAACATAGGTGGTAGTCACATCAGTATGACTGTACCGCGTTTTTTCGAACCATGCGGGATTGGTTATCTTACCCATCTGGATAAACTTACATTTTTCGACATTTAGAGGAAGCTGACATTCATCATACTGGCAAGAAACACGGTGTAAGTCTTCTTGTATCCTATTACTGTCACTCAACAACGACACTCTCCGGTACACCTCAGCATCATCAGAAACCTGTCACGAACTGCGCGGCCCCTCCCGCCGGAGGTTCGACTCCTCCCTCGGGCATGGATGTGTGTGTTGTCCTTAGCATATGTTAGTTTAAGTAAGCTTAAGTAGTGTGTAAGTCTACAGACCGATGACCTAAGCAGTTTGGTCCCTTAGGAATTCACACACACACACACACACACACACACACACACACACACACACACACACACACATCATCATCAGCAAACAGCCGAAGACTGATGCTCATCCACTCCATCAAATCATATACAAAATGTGTGTGTGTGTGTGTGTGTGTGTGTGTGTTTGTGTGAACACAGCGTCCCTGATGAATCCCCAAAAGAAATAATGCAGGAGAATTAAATCTAGCGACTGTTGTGTCAACCTCCCTGGCTCCGCTATTAAACCATCGACCACAAAAAAACGGATTTTTTGTTTGGCTGGCCAACAACAGACAACTTGCTGCTCACCAATCCTCTTGCTGCTCACCAATCCACTTGCTGCCGCAATGACAACCATATCGCTAGTGGAACTCTGTCAACATACGACAAAGTAATTCAGAGTACCACTCATCATTTAATTTTTTATGTTCTAGGTTGGACGGTAGTCCGTACTGAAAGCATATGATTGATGTCTCCACAGTGAGGTTGGCCATGTACATTTATTGAAAACTCACCACAGAAAAGTGAAGTTCCACATACACAGCAGTGACAGATATGATCGTCCGTGATCTAGTATAAATGCAGCAAAACCAAAAAAATCTGTCGTCATCTGGGTCATGACGTTGCCATGACGTAGTTCGCGACAAAATCGCTGGGACCCAGCGCTGGGTGGCTTAGAGGAGCGATTTTTCTCCCCCCCCCTTCCCCCTCCCTCTCGCTCTTTAGGTTGTGATACAGCGCCAACAGTGTAGACCGGGCTAACTGTCTTCGTGTAGCAGTAATTTTTTCCCACCTTAGAATGACATCATTGTATGGTAAGTTGAAGGTTTGGCGGTGTGACGTGAAGCTCATGCCACCCTCCGAAACCGGCCGTTGTGGCCGAGCGATTCAAGGGGCTTCAGTCCGGAATCGCGCTGCTGCTACTGTCACAGGTTCGAATCCTGCCTCGGGCATGGATGTGTGTGATGTGCTTAGATTAGTTAGGTTTAAGTAGTTCTAAGGGACTGATGACCTCAGATGTTAAGGCCCATAGTGCTCAGAGCCATTTGAACCACCCTGCGACGGTGGAGGTTCAGTGTAGGTAGTTATAGTGGTGGTGGCACCAAGGGTTTCACAGAATGATTGACCAAATTTGATCGCTAGTGATTGCGCCGAATGTTACGTACACCGCGGCGGAGGAATATCCGCGGGTTCTTAATAATCAAATCACCCGCGGACGCAAAATAGTCTCCGATACCATCGCCGTCTTTACTGCTGCTCGTGCTGTCTATGAACGATAGTAGCGATACCTGGTGGTGTTTAGTATCAGCACCGAGTCCAAATATGGAATGTACTGACGAGATGTAAGACTGACTCCGAAGGGGGAGCGCCTGCGAGAATATGGAGCGGCAACCCGCGTGATGCAACCGTCGTGCCAGAAACAGGAGTGGCGGACGAAGCAGGGCCCCAGCCCCGCAAATACGGTACTCCATTACTGTTCTTCAAAGAGCCCTATAACATTGGAATCGATGAGGTCACATCAAGTATTTATGCACCACACTTGCTGGTGAGAGCTTTCTTAAATATTGCGCATTGTGAACATTTACGTTGCCGTCAGCCCTGAAAGCGGCTGAATCAGCCCAGACCATGACAATAATTTTGATTTATAAATTTGGAAATTTGTAGTAAGATCTTATGGGACCAAACTGCTGAGGTCATCGGTCCCTCAACTTACACATTTTTTCGTCTAATTTAAACTAACTTCCGCTAAGGACAACACTCACACTCATGCCCAAGGGAGGACACGAACCTCCGACGGACGGAGCCGCGCGGACCGTAACAAGGCGCCCAAGACCGCGCGGTTGATTCACGAGAGTTATTCGCAAAGTAAGGAACGATCGGTCGCGAAATGTAAACCACAGTGAAAATCCGATGAAATTTTGCATGGTGTGTTGGCAGTGTCTCTAGTATGCCGGTCGAGCGCATCGCGTCGTTCTTGTTAGTTCTGTGCACAGAGGGAGCACATAAACATACTTAGAACAATAGTGTCTCCCCCCAAGTACGAGGGCCTAGTGAGAAATTTAACCTGAAGCTATGCAGCCAACAGTATATAACTGTCGTGCTTTTTCTCCTTAAAGACAATTCTCATCCTCATTTTGCAGGGGCAATGAAGACGCTCCTGCATTTCAATTGGAAATGTTTGATTAGCCACAATACAGCCCGTAATTGTCTCCCTCTGAGTTTCATCTCTGCTCACATCAACCGCTAGCTATGAAGACAACATTTTGGCACAGACAATGAGCTGTAGGCCAGCGTAGAGAATTGGTGGAAAGCACTGGCGGCTGCCTTCTATAACGAGGGTATTGGAAAGTTGGTACAACGCTACGACAAACGTCTAAGTCGGATCGGCGACTATGGAGATAAGTAGCTGGAAGTTGTAGCTAACTGTTGCAAATAAAACAGTTTTCATTTTCACTGTGGTTTCCATTTCGCGACCTATCGTTCCTTACTTTCCGAATAGGAAAGGTATAAACCAGGTCCAGCAGGCGACTGGGGTCTGTAGTCATCTTCGCGTAGTGTTAATCAATACGGATATGATACGGAGATACAAAACTATCGTTCAGCATTCTCTAGATAGTACTTCTACTCAACTATGAATTCCGTGCTGTTTTCCGTATAGCAAAAAGCGAGCCGAGAGTGCAGCACGAATATGTGCACTTCGGTCTTCCCCAACAAGTCCTCCGACTGGTTTGTTGCAACTGTGGATTGGTTGTAAACTTTTGAGAATCTGTCAGTTAGTTACTCTGTATTAGAGTGTATTAATTTTTCCAAATTTTACGTTTACTGGAAATTGGCACATAGTGGAAGTCAGTTCGCTACCTCAAGCAGTGCAGCACAATAAGATGGCAATGAACAAGTAGCTGGTTCCCATAGAGGCGAAGGTAGCGACAGGACCACATGGCGCTACGGTGAATCCCAAGAGTGGCGGAATAACGCGAGCCTTGAAAACGAACTTGTTCGGCTGTAAATACGTGCGGGATCACTAGTGATCTGGCGTGAGACGCGGATTTTACTTTATCAAATACTGATTAAGGTTCACTTTTGGCGTAACTAGTACTGGGAGGAGCCTACAGGTCATCAGAACTTCACTACAATAATATCGCTGTGCAGGGAACCTGTAATTTCAGTACGAAGGACCACGAAGTTTTACGATGTAAGTAGGAGATTTTGGCTGCGCACTAATCTCATGGATTGAATTTTCTCATTTTGAGAGAACTGAAGGGCGGCCTGTTTAACTGTTAAAAACTATTCAACAGCCAAGATCGCATAAAACATTTCTTCAGTTAAGACAGACTGTTTTAGCAGACTATACTGTCATATTAAGTTCTGCAAGAAAGTGCATATACCGTGAACATGTCTCATAAGTCAAGATGTCTCTTCTGATATAAAAATTTTAGTCTGGTATTATAAAAACCGGAAGTGGACCTGTACATTTACATTTGTTGTATAAGATGTTCATTTTGCGCTGACCTCATGCACAAAATATCAAGCGGATAAAAGTAGCCCATTATAAAAGGTTTGCCATCGTTAAAATACGAGGGCTGTCCAGAAAGTAAGTTACGATCGGTCACGAAATGGAAACGACTACGAAAATCCGATAAAGCTTTGCAAAGATGTGTTGGACAATGTCTCTAATATGACTCTAGGTAGAATTACGTCGCTCTTTTCATTCCTGAGCTCTTAGTGAGCGCGTAAAGATGTTAGAAAATAGTATCTCCCGCCAAGTACGAGGGCCTGGTGAGAATTTTCCCCTGAAGCTATGCAACCAACATTACATAACTGTCGTGCGGTTTCTTCTTCAAGACAATTCTCAGCCTCATTCTGCAGGGGCAATGAAGATGTTTCTGCATCGTTTCAATTGTAAATGTTTGGTTACCCACAATACAGCCCGTAATTGTCTCCCACTGAGTTTCATCTCTGCTCAAACGAACCGCTGGCTATGAAGACAACATTCTGGCACAGACAACGAGCCTTAGGCCAGCGTAGAGAATTGGCGGAAAGCACTGTCGGCTGCCTTCGATGATGAGGGTATTGGAAAGTTGGTACAACGCTACGACGAATGTCTGAGGCAGATCGGCGACTACGTAGAGAAGTAGCTGAAAGCTGTAGCTAACTGTTTCAAATGAAACATTTCTGATTTTCGCTATGATTTTCATTTCGCGATCAATCGTAACTTACTTTCTGGACAGCCCTCGTATTTGAAAACATAATACATCTAGTGCAAAATGTCATGTCCATTTACGAGTTGCTTACAGTTGTCTGTTACATAATACAAACACGGTACACAATATCACAACTGTTTACATATACCGGACATATTCTAAACAGTGTGAATCCAGTTTAAATGGTGGACAAGGTACAACTCAATCTTATCAATCAGCGAAGGGACGTGCTCGAAACTTGTTTTTATGTGATAGTCGGCTTTACCAAGCTCCCGGATTTTATTAACTTTTTGAGAGGAATCGTTTAATGATACACTCCAAGGCAAAACACGGCGCACCACGAAGGAAGTATGCGAATGGGACGGAAAGCAGTAGATGTGACGTATATGTACAGAGAAACAAATGATTACAATTTAAGAAAAATTGAATTACATATTCAAGAGAAACACATTCACAAACCGAGCAAGTCAATAATGTGTTGGCCCTTACGTAAGCAGTTATTCGGTTTGGCAATGACTGATCGAGTTGTCGGATGTTATCCTGAGAGATATTGTGCCAAATTCTGTTCAACTAGCGCGTCAGATCGTCAAAATCCCGAGCTGGTTGGAGGACCTGCCCATAATGCTCTAAAAGTTCTCAATTGGCGAGAGATCTGGTGACCTTGCTAGCCAATGCGAGGTTTGGCAAGCACGAAGACAAGTAGTATAAACTCTCGCCGTGTGTGGTCGGGTATTATATTGCTGAAATGTAAGCCCAGGTTTACTTGCCATGAAGGGCAACTAAACGGGACTTAGACAGTCGTCAATGTACCGCTGCGGTATAAGGGGGTAGTAGATGACAACCAAAGGGGTCCTGTTATGAAATAAAGTGGCGCCCCAGACCATCAGACCTGATTGTTTGGCCATATGGCGGGTGACAGTCAGATTGGTATTCGTCTTATTTCCGAGGTGTCTCCAATTTTTCTTAAATTCGTCAGTTTTTATGAAATTGTAATCATTTGTTTGTCTGTACATGGACATCACCTATATCGATTTACGTCCTATTCGGATAATTTATTCGTGGTGTTTCATCTTTTTTGTCTTAGAATGTACTAAATTGTTAGTATTTTACGATGTTTCCAAATAAACACATAGTAATGACATCCCTGGTCTTTTTTATATAAATTAGCTACCTGCACCAACACTTAGAATCATAGTTAACCTGCTTGCATTTCCTGAAGACTCCAATGCGCTACAAGAGCTGCTTTGAGGGACTACGTGTACGTCAGCTTCACAGACAACAGGCAGGAGGAAATCCTATGCATCGGTTCACTAAGATAATCGATGAAAGCGTCATCTTAAACAGTACAGTCCGGGTGGGAAGGCTCGACCAGTATACAGTAAGTCAGCTATACTACTTTCTATGGAATCGTGGCTGAACTAAGGAACTTGTATGGAAGTTTGGTACCGAGAGGGGATTTTGAAATTCCAATCGCCTAAAATAGCTGAATGAACCTGATATCTCTGTTTATAAATATCCTTTGGTTGTGGGTCTTGCCAGTTTCACTCCGAGTATATAAAATGGTCGTTCGTCATAATACGCCTTTGTTCTCGTTGTGGGGCCTTCAATCCGCAGACTAGTATGGTAAATCTGTCCACGGCCGGCCGCTGTGGCCGAGCGGTTCTAGGCGCTTCAGTCTGGAACCGCGCGACCACTACGGTCGCAGGTTCGAATCCTGCCTCAGCCATGGATGTGTGTGATGTCCTTAGGTTAGTTAGTTCCATAGTGCTCAGAGCCATTTGAACCATTTTGAACCATCTCTCCACTTTAGTGTACCTTGTGCAAGCCATCTCATCTCTGCGTGACCTTCGTCCATTTGAGCCTACTTGCAGTAATTACAGAATGTGTCCTAGTAAATTTATTTGCTCCCCAATTCGGTTCATAGACCCTCATTGGTTATCCGATCTGCCCATCCTACTGTTACCATTCTTGTGTGCCATTATGTCTCCAAAAAATTTCAAAAGAATAAAACAAAGTAAAAAAAGAAAACAATTTCTCTTCTTCTCTGAACTGCATATCGCCCAGGTTTCACTTCCGTAGAAGGCTACATTCCGTACGCACTAACATTTAAATTTATATTATATGCTAAAAATTGGTCTTCTCATTGTTGCCACTCTGAATGTAGTATCGTTTCTACTTAACATATTGGCACTTATTTTGCTGCTCTAATAACAAAAATTGTCTACTGGTTTCACTTTCTCATTTTCCAACTTAATTTCCTCGCCGTCGCCTCATTTAAGTATACTACGTTCCATTGCTCTTTTTTACTTTTGTTAGATATTGATCTCATAACTTCTTTTTAACACTATCTATTTCGTTCAGCTGTTGTTTCCTTTGCCGTCTGTGACGGAATTGCATACCATCGGCAAATCTTAAAGTATTAATTATATCTTCCAGACCTTTAACTCCCTTTCCAAATTTCTCCTTCGTTTTCTTCACAGCTTTCTTAATGTACAGACTGAAATTTTATCGCTGTTAACATCACGGTTCTAAAGAGCATAGTCGAATCGACATTGGCACATTGGCAGCCATTCCACTCAATAGCGTCGAAGCTTTCTCTACATATACAAATTCAATAAACGTAGGTTTTCCCTTCTTCAATCTACCTTCCTGCCTACGTCTTAGAGTCAGTATTGCTTTGTGGGTTGTTTCATTTCTCTGGAACGTTAGCTGATCTCCTCCGAGGACGGCTTCTATGAATCTTCTCATTCTTCTGTAAGCAGTTCATATCAGCATTTTACAACCACGACATATTAAACTCATAATTCGGTAATATCAGCACCTGTCAGGACATGCCTTCTTTTAAGTTGGATTTAATACATTCCTGTTGAATTATGCCGATATTTGCCCTATATTACGAGGGTTCGCGAGAGAGTAATGCACCGCATGCTAAGAATGAAAAACGTTACGCATGTATTATTTGAAATCTCCTGAGTGAACGCGCCAAGTTTCCGTCACTCGACCCTTTGCCTTAGCCGACCTCGGAAGAGATCAGCTTAAGCTCCAGAGAAATGTAACAACTCGCAAAGCAATACTGACTCTACGTAAGCTGGAAGGTAGGTTGAAGACGGGAATGCGAGTTACTGCATTTGTATATGTAGAGAAAGCTTCGACACTATTGAATGAAATGCAAGACAGTTTCAAAATGGCCTCTGTAGGTATTGTACGTTACAAACAGCGTGCCGCCATTGAATTTCTCACTGCAGAGAAAGAAACTGTGGGGAATATTCACAAATGCTTGTGCAAAGTCTATGGAGCATCTGGACAGAAGTACAGTCAGTCGCTGGGCACGGAGAATGATGTTATCAGAAGGCGGTTCGGCGGAGCTCTTCGATTTGCAGCGGTCGTGGAGATTATCCACGGCTGTCGCACCTGACATGTTGCAGCGAGCTGATGTTGTCATTCGAGAGGACAGACGCATTACGACTCGACAGTTTGGGCGGCATCTGTCAATCAGCAAAGAAAGTGTGGATACAATTATCCGCACACTTAGATATTCAAAAGTGTGTGCAAGATGGGTACCGCGGTGTCTAACGGCGGATCACAAATCCCACAGAAAAAACATTTGTCTTATTTTGTTGCAAAGTTTTGAAGCTGAGGAGGAGGCCTTCTTTTCCGGATTGCGACAAGGGATGAAACCTGGGTTCACCATTTTGAGCCCGAAAAAAACGACAGTCGACGGACTGGCGCCATTCCAACTCCCCACAGAAGAAAAAAATCAAAGCAACTGCTTCCGCTGACAAGATCATGACCACAGCGTTCTGGGAGTGTGAAGGTGTAATTCTTATTGATATATACCAATAGGCGGTACCATTAATTCAGAAGCACGTGTCGATACATTAACAAATCTCAAGACGCCCTTCCGGCGACTTGGCGCCACAGCAACCCAGGAGATGTTTTGCTGCAACACGTTAACAACGCTCGGCCCCACACAAGGCTGAGAATTACTGAACACATCGCAAAGCAGGTTGGAAAGTCTTACCCCATCCACGCTACAGCCCTGACCTAGCCCCCTCGAACTTCCACTTGTTTGGACCATTAAATGATGCCATCGTGGAAGATATTTTGAGGACGATGAGGAGCTATTCACACAGTGTAGCACTGTCTCCGTCACCCCGGACAAGGATTGGTTCCGACAGGTCCTACACGCCATTGTTTCGCGCTGGAGGAAGGCCATAGAACGGGATGGAGATTACGTGGAGAAATAGGGTGTGTAGATAAAACACCATTATTTCGTGTGTGTAATTCTCATTATGTTAAATTGTTGAAGAAAAAAATTGCGGTGCATTACTTTCTGGGCAACCCTCGTACAAGATATTTTACACGCCAGATGGAGTAGTTTCCTTATGGTTGGCTCTTCCAAGGATTTCTCTAATTCCGAGGGAATGTCTATTCCATGGGCCTTGTTTCGACGTAGGTCTTTCACTATTCCGGCAAATCATTATCGCAGTGAAATAAGCTGCTACTCATCTACATCTGCTTATTCTTACCTTTCCTCTTCCTTTACATATGAGCCTGTTCGGACTACTATTATTTCAACTGTTTCTCCGTTCTTTCCTTCCACATTTCTCTCATCATTTCTCGACGTTTCTCTTTTCTTTCTTCTGTCTAAGGTTTTCCAAGTAACCTTTGGACTCCTATAATAAGTGGCAGTAATTCCTCAATATCTTGTGGAGTAAGATGGAGTTCGTCCATGTCCCGTCCAACTTCTTTACACCATGTGATATCTATCTTTAATTTACCAAAAACAGTGAACAGTCTTTTTTTCTAACTTGTTGGGGTTCATCCTTTGGATGTGGCTGTAGAAAGTTGTTCTTCTTTTCCAAATCATGCCTATAATTTTTTCAATATATGTATAAAGTTCAACATTGTGACGTCATCTGTATTGTATGTGCTCTTTAATTGTTCTCAAAAATTTTGTTGGAATTTCTTCTGTGATTATCAGTGTTCCATCATTGCCTTTTTATTCAGAGTTAGACATTCTGCTGCATAAAGAGCTTCCTGGCGAGTTACTGTAGGCTAGTGTGTGAGTTTAGCGTTGATGGATATTGATTACCTATTATAGACGTCGTTGCTGAGCTAGTATGCTGTTATCATCTTATTAACTCTTGCTTTGATGACTTCTTTCTCTGAATTGCCTTGTTCAGTTACTTTTTCTAGATACTTGTTAAATCTCCAATTACCCCATGTTCTGTTATTATTTCGGGGGGTGCCTTAGGTTTGGTTTCCTCAAAGGAGTGTTGAAAGCCTTCTTCTGAGCTAGTTCTTTGAGCAATACTATTTGTCTAGTGCTGTTTCCAGTGAGTCTGAAAATACAGCAAGGTCACTCACAAATGCACAGCAGTCGATTTGTAGGTTGCCTCTTTTGTAAAGTCCTTCGTTGGTTTGGCTTTCTCCTAATGATGATCTCTATCCCCTTGTGGCTTTTTCTACAACACAGTTAAAGAGCAATGTGGAGAGACCATCTCCATGCCTCACTTCAGTTTTGATCTAGTAACTTCACCTCTAAATTTCATTTCAGAATTGGTGTTTGATAATGTTTGCTTAATTAGCGCTGTTGTTTTAGTATCTAATCCCTGTTCATCGATTATTTCAAACAGTAATTTCCTATCATCTGATTGATAGGCTTTCCTAAAGTAAGTAGTGAATCTGTTGTGAACATGATGCATTCTTTCTAAAACCGCATTGACATTCACAGATTTGACAGTCGAATTACTGTTCCGTCCTACCTAATAATACTTTTTATGAGATTTTATAGGTTATCGGTAGGAGAGAAATGCCTATATAGCTTTTCGCATTAGTTTTATTGTTTTATCATCTGCTTTATGCTGCGGATGCATCAAGGCTGTCTTCCAGTCTTCAGGAATCTCTTCTACTAACCACGTACGATTTTTCCCTTTCTATAATATTGTTATTTTCCCCCTTTATGTGCCTTCTATATATTCTCCCACTTTTAGCTTTCTTCCACTTCAGTAAATCATTGCCTAATACTAAGTTTGCAAATCTTAGCATCCTCAGCTTCTTTTAATTGTTACAGTTCCTAGCTTTTAGTAGCCACCTTCGCTCAATTTTTTCAGTTTTAAATTAGCCTGCAGTTCTCGACCAATAAATTTTGAAAATTAAAAAAAAAATTACAAATCTTTTAACGCTTGATAGCAAAGATATATTGCATTACCTTTGATTCCTTGTTTAAATTGCTAAACAACCATCTTGAGATCTCCAATGAAAAAGACTTCGTGTGTGTGTACACTGTAAACCAGAGCGCTGTAGTCTAATATTATTTCTTGATCTACATCTATACTACATGATTGTTCTGCAGTTTACGATTGTCTAGCAGAGAGTTCATCGAACAACCTTCAAGCTATTTCTCTATCGTTGCACTCTCGAACAGAGCGCGAGAAAAACGAGCAGTTCAGTTGGCTCTGAGCAGTATGGGACTTAACATCCGAGGTCATCTGTCCCCTAGAACTTAGAACTACTTAAACCTAACTAACCTAAGGACATCACACACATCCATGCCCGAGGCAGGATTCGAACCTGCGACCGTAGCTGTCGCGCGGTTCCAGACTGAAGCGCCTTTAACCGCACGGCCACACCGGCCGGCAAACGAGCAGTTAAATCTTCCTGTGAGAACTCTGATTTATTTTATCATGACGATCACTTCTCCCTATGTAGGTGGACACCAACAGAATATTTTCGCAATCGGAGGAGATGGTCATTAATGAGCCTAAATTCAATATGCTGCCGGTTACACAAACGAAGATACAGAATGCAATAAAGAATCACATCCTCGTGACAAAATGTAGCCAGTCAGTACTGAGAATGTGAAATATAAAAGTTAATCAATCTTCTTTATCGCCATCTGAAGCCATTAGAATACTATCTTGAGTGGCACTGGCGGCAGCGCGGCTGAGGGCACCGGCTCGTGGCCCGGCGAAATGCTTCCACCAGGCTAGAGGCTGCCGGCGGGAGGGTGGCTGGGGAGGGGGGGGGGTTAGCCGCACAGCGGAAGACACCTTAAGGTGTTAAGAGGTCGCCTTATCGTAATGTCGAGCCCTCTGGAAGACTCCTGCAGGCTGTACACAAGAGAAGTATTCAAAATCTTATTACGCCAAGAAAACCTCCCACCAAGTATAACCGATAAAGTATAGTGAGGGTCAACATCTGCGCTGCAGATGTTTGGATTTTAAGATTTTGCTTCCAAATCTCTGTCTCACTGTTATCTCGGTCTTCCGGAGTTTCTAGGTCTGCCTCAAGCACTGAAGTTTCTTTCGTGATTCTTAAACAAAGTGCCAGCAATTATTACATTTTGCTCTGTGCAGAATTCTATAAAGTGATTTCCACTTTCATACCCTTATCCATTTATATTTTCCTACTTTTTTCTTCTTTTCTGTTGCCTGTTACCGAATTCAATTCCTCCACGAAACTAAATTTTAGTCTGACATAACTGTCTGAGTAACTTCTTTTATGTCCCATAAATTCTATCAGTCTCTTCATCTGCGGAGCTAATGGGTATATAATCTTGTAATACTTTGGCTTTGTAACTATCTTGGCTGCGATAATGTCTTCAGTGCCCTGTTCAAAATAGCTTATTCTCAATCCCAGTTTATTATTCATAATTGTGTATTTATAACCCTGTGCTGTTCTGACCGGAAGTGTTGTTCACTAATTCACACAAATTTGACTTCAATCTATCCATTTCTGTTTTTAAATTTTCTAATTTACCTACCCGACTAATGGGTTCAACATCATATGCTCCAACTAGTAGAATGGTAGTTTTGTTTGACTTGACGACGACATTCTCCTCAATAGTCTCCGTACGCAAATCGGAAGGGGAGATTAATTTACTTCCGGAATATTTTACCGATAAGCTGTACAGTAGGACTGCATGCCCTCAAGATAATTGACAGTTGTAGTTTCCTTTTCCTTTCGGTCGTTGAGAGTACCAACATAGCAAAACTAAGTGGGCTATCTTTACAAAGTCAGATCAGTTGAAATCATCCAGGCTGTGGCCCCTGTAATTACTTAAACAACTTATGTCCCTCTTCAGGAACCTCAAGTTTTAATTCAGGTATGATGTGACTTGAATACAAGAAAACGTTATGCAAAGTGTAATACCTTACAGAATGAAATTTTTACTCTACAGCGGAATGTGAGCTGATATCAAACTTCCTGGAAGATTAAAACTGCCGGACCGAGACTGGAACTCGGGACCTTTGCCTTTGCGGGCAAGTGCTCTACCATCTGAGCTACCCAAGCATGACTCACGACCCGTCCTCACAGCTTCAGCTGTGAAGTTTGGAAGGTAGGAGACTGGCGGAATTGAAGCTGTGAGGACGAGTCCTGAGTCGTGCTTGCGTAGCTCTGACGGTAGAGAACTTTCCCCGGGAAGGTAAAGGTCCCGAGTTCGAGTCTCGGTCCGGCGCACAGTCTTAATGTGCCAGAAAGTTGCAATAGCTTAACTCAGCTTAGTGTTTTGAACATCTCGTAGAACTCATTCATGACAACTGGCTATGATGTGGAATGTGTTAATAGGTTTGAGATACATATTCTATGTGAAAGCATGCCAGCATATGGCCAGTTACGTAACTGGATTAATTTTCTTTTGAATTTTAATCTGCTACAAAACTTCATACACGTATTCCAACCACACACATAGTATTTACACTGAAACAGTGCTTTGGATTAGAACGTCTTGTCAGGCGCAAATGTTTTCAAAAACTTCATTATCTTTTATCAGTCTTAATTGAGGAGGGAGATTGTCAAATGCTTTTATGGTAGGTTAGGTTGTCGATAGTAGAGGCTGTTTTTGTTCCTAGCGCTACATTTTTGAGTGCTACTATTATTTTCAGATCCATAACAGAGTAAATTTATTGTGAGGCTGTTATTCGTATTGCGAATGTTTTACACAGCTGCCTACATCAAGTTCTGTGATGTGCACCAGATATTATTGTTACACCACCCATCTTGCAGTGGGTCACTTTTGTCTTTGTGCGAAATTACCCATTGAAATTATTCTATGTGATGTTAATGAATAGAAATATGCTAGGTAAATTAGTTTTCTAATAATTTTATCACTTCTATCAGCAATTACACATGCAATTTGCAATATTGTACCACTAGTATGACAATTTTTTCCGATAGTTTTCTCAAATATTATCTAATCCTGCACTAGTAAGATGGGTGTATTTGGAATTGAAACCCAAATATACTGTTCATATTCGAAATATATTTTGTCAGTCAAATTGCAACCACATTGTACGTAAGTAACTATTACAGTGTGTCACTATCGCCAGGGAAAGAGTTGGGAATCGTTAGCGAAAATTGGGTGTCTTTGTGCTTCTGGCAAAGATTGAACTGTAGTGGTAACAGCATACCTGGGTACTGCGTCTGTTTCGCGAGAGAGTGCATCGTCACCGGCACTAACACCGTTGTCTCAACAGCAGCGGCAACTGCAGCACTGCAAATATTCAGTTTAGCTTAGAACTTTTGTGCGGTGTGCCCAGTGAAATTTGATGCAACTTCCTTTTTTGAATTCAAATATTAATGACCTGGTCATTAACTTCAGTCATTGTTGCCTAGACTATGATCCCCTACTTTTCCTAGTTAAAATAACCGAGTGTCGTAGATCTATAAAAGAAAGACTTTATTCAAAAATAAGTGCCAGCTTTGCTTCATTTGAAATTTATGATGGCTCAGTAAGTCAGTCAATTTGTTTTGTTTAACTATCACAGGCAGTACATGTAATTACAGTTTTTTGATTGAAATGAGTAGTATAGCTAATGCAAAGTAAATTAAGACTGGAAAAGCAAATATCAAATCAAAAAATATAATTTAATGATAGTTCTATTTCGAAAATTTTTGTGAAAGTGTTTTCTGTTTAATTTGACAGCTTTTGTTCCGGGATTGCAAAGTGGATTTTGATTTCCTTATTTGATGCAAATATTTTCAAATTGTTTTAAAAGTAAAATTCTTGAAATTAGCTTATGTAGGTGAACGTTACTGTGAGGTATCGCAGTTTTGACTATAATAGAGCAATTCCACCATTTAACGATTTCGGTAATGCACATATTTCCAAATCACACGGTCGAGTCATATTAATGTTACACCACCTAAGTTCTATGCAAACGTTCAGTAACCACTCACAGACGGCAGGTGGCAGCTCTAACAGGCGAGGATATATACAGCGTACCGGGGGACGCAGAAAATAGTGCAGTCGTTGTCGTAATGCGGAAACGGAGCGATTTACCTGACGTCCAAAAGGACATGGTCATTGGCTTTCAAGATAGGAGTGAAACCATTTCCGAAACGGATAAGTTTGTAAACTGATTGTGTGCCACCCTGGTTACAGTATTCTCTGCATGGCAAAATGGCCGAGACAACTGCGGTTCATCACCGTCCATAGATGATAGGGGTGAACGATGTGGAGATGTGTACGGGCGAAGAGAAGTGCAACCATTGAGCAGGTGCCAGCTCAAACGAAGCAAAGGAGTACCCACAGTGTCTCCTCAACTACTGTTCATCGATCTTTGCTGCATATGGATCTCCGCAGCAGGCGCCTGCTTCAATCACTCATGCTGACTGCTGCTCATCGGCCACGAGCGCTGGAATTTGGGCTCCAGCATAGCAATTGATTGATTTGCTGTGGGTTAGTAAGATGCTTTGTGATACTTTTTCCATACTCTTCACAAAGTGCGATTTATACTTATTTATAAAACTTATTCGAAATTTGCGTAAGTGGAGTAAGTTATTTGTAAAACTAACTTGTTTTACACTCTTCCCCACTAATCAGTTATTTACTTTGGAAACGATTGACTTAAAGTTTCTGATACGATTAGTTCCATGATCATGGTAATTTTTTGGGTAGCTGGTTAGAGAGGGGGCGAGGTTGCAAGCACACATTTTTGAATTCAAATGTTTGAAAAATCTATGATGCGTGTTTTTCAATTCAAGTTATGATTAATACACACAACCAGGAACTTTCAGCAATCAGTTTTATACATTTCGTTTCCCCTGTGTTGTACTGTTATTGATCATAATATTTCTTGTCTTATACAGAATTGAATTAATTGTGTTTTTTTCTAATTATTTCACATTTTATTGGGAACAAGTCAAAAATACTTTTATATACTTGTGTGTACTTCCTTTATTGCTCCTTCTGTTGTTGCAGCTTTATTACGCTGCTTGCATCATAAGCATTCATGATTAACTTCTCATGTTACGTAGAATTTTTGAAGGGGATCATATTCGCCATTGACTTTAGAGACTATTTCTCAACTGATGACATGTATACGAGACAAAGTTTTCAGCACTATTTGATAAGGGCCATGTGGCCGAAATTGCAGTTGTGAAATAAACAATCTCTACAGTCAATGGCGAATATGATGTCCTTTAAGAAAATAAGCATTTCTCCTTTGCCCGTGTTAGATCATAGATCGTTTATACGAGGGCTATTCGGAAAGTAAGGTGCGATCGATCGTGAAATGGAAACCACAGGAAAATCAGACAAAGCTTTTGGTAGATTGGTTGAGAAGTGTCTCTAGTACGCCTGTCGATCGCATCACGTCGCTCTTTTTACTTCTAAGCGCACAGTAAGCACTTAGAGATGCACGGGGAATAGTGTCTCTCGCCACGTAGGAATGCCTGTGAGAGATTTCGCCTGATTTCATGCAGCCCGCAAAACGTAGCTGTCATGCAGTTCCTTCTTCATGACAATTCTCGGCCGCACACTGCAGGGGAAATGAGGACGCTCCTGCAACGTTTTCTTTGGGAAGTATTTGATTCACCACTCTACAGCCTAGATATCGATTTTCATTTCTGCTCACGTGAAGCGCTGGCTATGAAGACAACATTTTGGCACTGACAAAAAAGGTGCAGATCAGCGTAGAGAATAGACAGAAAGCACAGGCGGCTGCCTTCTGTGACGAGGGATTGAAAAGTTAGACCCATGTCGTATTCCGTTGCATGAGCTAACTACCAAAAATCTTTGGTTCCTACCACTTAAATATGAACAACTTATTGACTGTGCGTCGAAAGCAATGATTAAATTTAAATTTCTCCGAAACAACGTTGTGATTTGAACAGTCAGATGCCTTAGAACACAAAAAATCCCATTACATGAAATATTCTTATTCAGATATTTTAACAGACTATCAGTGAAGTAATAGATGGAATTCTTAATGGAGCAGAATTTCTCGAAATTGTAACTCAGAATCCTATACTTGCAGATACGCTCAGGCTTTCTCAAATGCATTGTCTTTTAGAAAACCTTTGAGCAGAAAGTGAAGTGGGTCCATGATTAATATCTTCCTGAAAGAGAGAGAATTCTGTCACATACTCCAGACAGCCTGGAAAGATTCCTTACGAAAGTAATGCATTAAATATGTGGCTGAGTACGATAGCTATATCAGAATGCCATGCTTCTAATATTTTGTTTAAAATAATACTAGTTGTGGTTTTAAGCTAGTTAATTATTTCCGTGTTTTCGCTGGAAGAAGTTGAGTTGATTGTGACACTAATTTTCTTTTGAGTCGAGTGTACTGTGTTTCTCAGATAAATTCAGCAAGTAAATATTAACAAGGTTTGCTACACTTTTGGTGTGGTGAAACATGTGTTGATCATAATTAACTATTGTATAAGATGTGTCTTTTTAAAGTGTCACTGTGCCAAAGGAATGGGAACGCGAATACTGTAACTTACAAGCCTCGCTGCTGCCTCTGTTGCCTTGGTGCGTTTACATTCGCTGTGTAGTACACGTGCTGCTGTTAGCATGTCAACTGACAGCGAAAGTGGCGTCGCGTGTGTTCTTTGCCGTAACTGTAATCGGAGCTGCGCTCGTTCAGAACAGCCGTTAATTATGTAATAATGAAAAGCGAAGCGCCATCAGCATGATTACGCATCGATTTTGCGTCTGTCTCTCTTCATCGTGTAACCTGAGCTACGCGGGCGTTAATTCCGGTATCGTCACGAGTAAATCCACGTGATATTACATTTGAGAATTTTATCAGTTTCCAGAGAATTCCACCGTACTCTGTCTCCATCACAATTTTTTTCTTACATTCCGTGAGTTCAGTTCGGTGGACAACACTGGAAGGATATTCGTAACGACGAATATACCCAAATATGTATATTTTATTTAAGTGCAGTACATTGAAATGACCTAACATTATGAAATGTAATTGTCTTACAGTGCTACTGTTAATTACAAAATAACTAAAATGTTAATTTTAAGATTTCCTATGGAGAATCTCTTTAGTGGAATGGAGTGATTCAACCAACAGTAAGTTCTGTAATTCAGTCCTCTACAATCTAAAAAAGAACTGCTCCAATGAGATGAACCTGTTGCAGCTTCAAGCATGATTCAAGGCTTTATGTTAAGAAATCTGGAATTGTTTTAGTTGTAATAGATTAGAAATTTAATACTAATTAAACCAAAGGAGCTGTCTTACACTGAAGAGCCAAAGAAACTGGTACACCTGCCTAATATCGGTAGGTCCCAGGGATCACGCAGAGGTACAGCAACACGACGTGGCATGGGCTCCACTAATGTCCGAAACAGTGCTGAGGGAATTGACACCATGAATCCTGTAGGGCCGCCCATAAATCCGTAAGAGTAGGAGGCTGTGGAGATCTCTTCTCAACAGCAGATTGCGAGGCGTCCTAGATATGCTCAGTAATGTTCATCTGTGGGGAGTTTGGCGACCAGCGGAAGTGTTTAGACTCAGAATGTTCCTAGAGGCACTCTGTAGCAATTACGGACGTATGGGGTGTCGCATTGTCCTTCTGGAATTGCCCAATTCCGTAGGGATGCACAATGGACATGAATGGATGCAGGTGATCTTACGTACGTCACCTGTCAGAATCGTATCTAGACGTATCAGCGGTCCCATATCATTCCAACTGCACACCTCCACACCGTTGCAGAGCCTCCACTAGCTTGAAAACTTCCCTTCTGACACGCAGGGTCCATGGATTCATGAGGTTGTCTCCTTACCCGTACACGTCCATCCGCTCCATAAATTTCAAACGAAACTCGTCCGGTAAGGCAACGTGTTTCCACCCATCAACAGTCCAATGTTGGTGTTGAAGGGCCCAGAAGAGGCGTAAAGCTTTGTGTCGTGCAGTTATCAAGGGCACACGAGTGGGCGTTGTTCTCCGAAAGCCATATCGATGATGTTTCGTTGAATGGTTCGCATGCTGACACTTGTTGATGACCCGGCATTGAAATTTGTGGAAGGTTTGCACACCTGTCACCTTGAACGATTCTCTTCAGTCGTCGTTGGTCCCGTTTATGCAGGATCTTTTTTGCTCCGCATTGATGTCGGAGATTAGATGTTTTACCGGATTCTTGATATTCACGGTTCACTCGTGAAATGGTCTTACAGGAAAATCCCAACTTCACCGCTACCTCGTAGATGCTGTGTCCCATCGATCGTGCGATTTAGATTTACGAACTTCGAGCAACCTGAAATAGCTGTGGGTTAGCAGCATCTGTCAATCAGTAAGACGAAAAACCAGTCCAAAGGTGTAAATTTCATTTTTTTCTTTCACTCGACGACCAGTTTCTGATCGGGACCTATTTTTAAATGAGCACCATAGTCAAAAATGGTATTTCCGTAAATGCGCTGTAACTATTTGTTTGTACATTCTTTACATGGGTTTGAATTTTCGAAAATAACATTTTCGAGTGTGTTACCATGATTTGAAAATGGTTCTGGCCCTGTAACTAGTCATCGAGTGAATAAAAAAAGTGAAATTTGCAACTTTGTGCTGGTTTTTCGTTGTACTGGCCTTTAGATTTGAATGGAAGTCATTATTTATGTGTCCGACTTGGTTTCAGCAGGGTGGGACATCACAGAAAGTATGTAAGGGCGAACGACAGGGCGCATATGGTGTTTTGTCAGGAGCCTTTTGTCGATCTCTTATTGTGTTTTGCCAGAAACTGGTGAGTTTGTTGACAAAGCTGTGGGCCAGCAGCTACGTGAGTTAGTTTCCAATGTCAAAATTTTGACAGTAAATTGCTGAAATGTTCGTAGGGAAGTCTCTTAATTTATGGCCCTCTACGAAAGATGCAGCGATCAAATTGTAGCCAGAATCGAGAGTTGACTGAAATCGGTAGTAGAATGTCCCGAAATATTTAACGAGGCAAGGGGAGTGATCACAAATGTCGCAAAAATGTTGTGTCTGTCGACGTCGAAAGTGAGTGACTGAGAAGTTACCTGGAAGCGAGTAACACAAATAGGTGAATTCAAATTAATGATCTGACGTTTTCAGCGACCAGCCTATTCGGTGTATCAGTTGTAGAACCATTCCAAGAAAGTATGCGCCCAGACTGACTTTCTAGACCCAGACGCATATGGATTCATCGCGGAAATTATTGTGAAGTAGTTCTGAAAACATTTTCCGAAAACAGTCTTGAGCAGCTAGGTCGACAACCCACTAGCAGTTGTAATATTTTAGACTTGCAGCTACAAACATGCCTGAACTTGAATGAGATTTTCACTCTGCAGCGGAGTGTGCGCTGATATGAAACTTCCTGGCAGATTAAAACTGTGTGCCGGGCCGAGACTCGAACTCGGGACCTTTGCCTTTCGCGGGCAAGTGCTCTTTCAACTGAACTACCCAAGCACTACTCACGCCCCCTCCTCACAGCTTTACTTCTGTCAGTACCTCGTCTCCTACCTTCCAAACTGGAAGCCTCGAAGATACTGGGCGACCTCCCTGAGTAATTAGCCTTATACTGCATGGCGTGGGCAGTGTAGAACCACAAATCTCGTGGGACCAATATGGACATGACCAAAGAAAATAAATTAAAACAAACTGAGGGACAAATTGAGACCTCAGAGACCAAAACATCGGGGTCTGGACCGATTAAGGCATTCCCACTACTGAATCAGGGTCTAGACCTGAGCCAGATGTGAGAACTGTAACCGAGAAGTTGGACCAGATCAAGATTAAAGCCTTATCTTGGGCCCAGAGGAGGAAAGTACTCAGGGAACAGAGAAAAAAGGAAGGGAAAGGATGGCTTCCTAAAGACAAGTGAAGGCAATTAAAGGGGCTTGAACCTAAGACTCCCAAGAAAACACTGTCCCAGGTTAATGGGGATATGCAGAGCCCCACAACGTCGAAGACAAGCAACAAGAGGATAAGGAAGGAATCTCAGATTCCCTCCTCTCCGGATAAGTGAGCCTAGAAAAAACTGACGCAAGAAATAGGGTAACAGACCTATAGTACTGCAGTCACGGTTTCTAACATGACAGTTACCCAGGAAGGCTATCCACTGGTAACCATCACCTCACAGCAGGAGGAACTTGTACAGATGGCCCTCTTTGAAAAGATTAGGTGGGGGGGGGGGGATGCTGGTCCAGGACTAAACTTCAGGAGGGTCTATCTAGATCATGGTACCCTCATTTTTGTCTGTGAGGGGGTGCACACAGTGGAATGGCTTAAGGACAAGGTGCCCACGATATCTGATCAAGATGGCAGCAGAGCTTCTCAAGACCGCAAAGATATCAATGTGGGTACCAAAGATCCATAAGGATGTCACCCCTAAGACTCTGTTCTAGGAAATAGGGGCCCAGAACCCAAAAGTAGCGACAGAAGACTGTAGAGTGATCAACCAGAAGGCCGTACTGGAAGGACAAACCCTAGTGGTTGAGGTCAGAGAGAAGTCCCTGAAGGCAATGCGAGACCAAGGCCTGAAATTATTTTTAGGGTTCTCGCAGGTCACTGTCAGAGTTATCAAAGACATCAAAGGCAATGATGGCAGCAAGTCGGAGACTGGGGGTATTGCAGATATGCACCACAGTAAAGGGGCCTCTGCTGCCCTGAGCCGCTGCCTGGGGAGGCAGGAAGTGAACGTGGCCCTGATACAAGAACTCTGCTTATAAAGGGGGCATATCGGGCCTCAGTGGCACTGGAGTTAAGCTGATTTATGCTAGAAATCTATAAGAAACTCAGGAACATGCATCTATGTAAGAAATGGAATTCCTTCCATGCCAATGATGGATTTGTGTTCCAGGGACCTAGTGACCATTAGAATGCAGCAATGTGAGGCAGGTATCAGGGGGGAAATTGTTTTGGCCTCAGCTCTCCTTCTCGTTTGGAGGTGAGGAGACTGGCAGAAGCTTGCCATCGGCAAGGTGACCAAATGTTGGTGGGATGTGACGCCAATGTCCACAACCTAGTACGGGGCAGCAAGGATACCAACAGTAGAGGTGAGAACCTTCTTGAATTTCTTTTAGCTAACAACTTGGAGGTCCTGAATAGGGGAAATGAACCTACATTCAGAAATAGCAGAAGGGAAGAAGTAATTGACATAACCTTTGGTACCATGTCAAACAATGGCATGTGGCGTTAGAGCCATCCTCATTGGACCACATATACATTAAATTCAAGTTTTAAATGGGAATCAGACAGACCATGACCTATAGGAATTCCAGGAAAACAGACTGGGAGACATATAGGAAAGACCTTCACTTAAGCTTATCGGAAACTAAAACCTCGATGAGGAATCCAGTAGAGTTTGAGAAAGTAGCAGAGGCTGTTACCCCGCCATAGCGACCTCATATCATAACAACGCTAAATCACCAAGAGGTGCACATATAAGAGTGTGCCTTGGTGGAATAATAACTTGGAAACACAAAGAAAACAGGTACTAAGACTGTTTAACCTAGTGCAGCTAAGGAGCTTGATAAGGTGCAGAGACTTGCCTGCTCAGCCATAACAGGCGGAATTAGCTGCCCACCAGCTGGTGGAATGGAAGCCATGCTAGACATGCCTCCACTACACCTTTATGTCAAGATAGAGACAGCAGCTGGGGCATACAGACTTAAAACTGGTAAAAACTGGATCTCATCGGGATATCCAGAACCACACACTAAGATAGCGAGTGAGGTAAATATAGGAATGGCTGGGAAAATGCCGGCCGATTATGTAATAACTCCCAACTGCTTCAACAAGCCTTACACTATAATAATTGGAAGCAGGGAGCAGTGGGAAAAACCAGTTCGACACCATATGGGGGACATTGTTTGGTTCATCGATTGGTCAAAATCAGACCAAGGTGTTGGGGCAGGGGTTTACGGCGTTCAGCCAAGACTGGAGGGCATCATATCTCAAGGAAAACTGGCCTCGGTATTCCAAGCTGAAATTACTGTAGTCAGGGCATGTGCAGAGGAGAAAATGCTTAGGTGCTACAAGGACCGTAGCATCTACATCTATTCAGACAGCCAGACAGCCCTGAAATCACTGACAACGCCTGCAAGGAGATTTAAGATTGTTGCAGAATGCCAAAGGGCTCTGATGGAGCTAGGGGGAAGCAACAGGGTAAATCTACTGTGGGTCCCTGGCCACTCAGAGATCTGTGGCAATGAACAAGCCGACAGATGGGCCAGGATGGGGGCAACGACTCCATTTATTGGATCTGAACCTGTTCTGACAATCACCGAGGCTATGATCAAACTAGAATTATGGAACTGTCTTAGGAAACAGCACATAGCATATTGGACCAAGGTCCATCAACTAAAACATGATAAGGTAATGATGCCCAAGCCATGCTTTAAAAGGAGGATTGAACAGGAAGGAGATAAAACTCATGACTGGACTGATGACCGGCCATGGGAATTTCAAAAAACACCTCCATAAAATTGGTATAACGGAAGAAGACCCTAAATGTAGGATCTGTGATGAGGGTGAAGAAACTGCATCATACTTAATCTTCGAATGCATGGCACTGGAGAGCAAAAGATACAGAATCTTCAGGACAAATAGACCTGAAGAAATTGTTTCTAACAAAAAACTGTTAATGGAACTCCTTGAACTATTCAAGGGCATTGGTTGGATTTACTAGATATACAGCGAGCAATGCCACACAATAAAATCGGTTTCGGTGCGGGCAGTGGCGGGCTAGACCTAAGCTGTTTTAGCTTCCCTGTCAAAACCATATCAAATGTACTAAGGACGGAAAATACCCACTATGGTTTAGTAAAAAAAATAGAGAATAGCTGAGGAAACAGATTGATGCACGCCCGGTCCGAAAAAAACAGAAATATCGGTAGGAAAAAATCAGAATTTCGCTCGTCTATAGAAAGATTGATGCGTGAAACATACACTGAAGTGATCTGATATCGTGTGGGACCTCCTTTTGTCCGACTTAGTCAGCAACACGACATGTCATGGACTCAACACGTCTTCGGAAATTCCCCACTTAAACATTGATCCATGCTGCCTGCCTCCATAGCCGTCCATAACTGTTAAAGTGCTGGCGGCGCAGGATTTTGTGCACGAACTGATCTCTCGATTATGTTCCATAAACGTTCGATGCGATTCATATCGGGCAATCTGGGTGGTCGAATCATTCGCTCGAACTGTCAGGAACATTCTGGAAACAAATCGCGAACAATTGTGGTCTGATGTCATGGCACATTGTCAACTATAAAAATCCCATCGTTATTTGAGAACATGAAGTCCACGAATGAACCATCTGATCTGTTCAGATCCAGAGGACCCAGTCCATTCCATGTAAACACAGCCCACACTATTATGGAGCCACCACCAGCTTGCACTGTGCCGTGTTGACAACTTGGGTTCATGGCTTCATGGAGTCCGAGCCACGCTCCAACCGTACCATGAGCTCTTACCAAACGGAATTGGGACTCATCCAACCAAGGTCACAGTTTTTCATTCATCTAGAGTCCAATCGATATGATCAAGAGCCCAGGAGAGGCTCTGCAGGCGGTCATGGTGATAGCAAAGGCATTCTCGTCGGTCGTTTTCTGCCATAGCCCATTAACGCCGAATTTCATTGCATTGTCCTAACGGATACCTTCGTTCTATGGACTACACTGATTTCTGCGGTTATTTCACCCAGTGCAGCTTTTCTGTCGTCACTGACAATTCTGAGCAAACACCGCTGCTGTCGGTCGTTAAGTGAAGGCCGTCGGCCACTGCGTTGTCCCTGGTGAGAGGTAAAGCCTGCAATTTGGTATTCTCGGAAAACTCTCGACATTGTGGGTCTCAGAATATTGAATGCTCTAATAATTTCCAAAATGGAATGTCCCATGGGTCTTGTTCCAATTACCAGTCCTCGTTAATTCCCGTGGTGCGGCCATAATCATGGTGGAAACCTTTTCACGTGAATCACCTGGGTACAAGTGGCAGCTCCGCCGGTGCACTACACTTTTATACCTTGTGTATGCGACATCTGTATATGTGCGTATCTCTGTTCAACGACTTTTGTCAGCTCAGTGAACAACTACTTACCCTATCGTACTTTAGTGAAAGATCTCGTAGAAAATCCGAGTCACCGTATCTACGTAAAATTGCTAAACGGGTCGATGAATTTTATTCAGTCACCCGTCGACCAGACTGGTGTGGCACAATCAGACAATATATATTTTGCATTTCATATTTTGCGTTTAAAAATCATTTATTCAGTAGGATCGTTCAGTCACACCATTGTTTGCCTGTCGCACAGACTCCCTAATAGAGGACACAGAAATAGGCATCTCTGGTGTCGTGAAGTAACTGAAAGAGTTGAAAATAAATAATTCATCAGGAACACATAGAATCCCAGATCGGTTTTGCAGAAACTAGTTTTTCCCAAGTGGCCTCTAGTTAGCATTTTTCACGAATCTCTTGCCCAGCGAAAAGTCCCGAAAGATTGGAAGAAAGCGCAGGTGACTCCTGTATATCAGAAAGGTAAAAGAATGGACCTACAAAATTACGGACCAATGTTCTTATCAATTTGTTGCAGAATTCTTGAACATATTCTCAGTTCGAAAGTAATAAATTTTAATTAATGTCCTTGGGAGAGAAAATGTTCTGTCCACAAATCAGCACGGATTTAGAAATCATCGTACGTGTCAGACTCAGCTTGCCCTTTTCTCCCACGACGTTGTGCGAAGCATAGATGAAGGGCAGCAGACTCCATATTTCTAGATTTCCGAAAAGGATGTGACACGGCGCCCTACACCAAACCGTTAACAAGGGTCCAAGCATACGGGACAGGCTCTAAGGCACGTAAGTGGATCGAAGATTTCTTAAGTAATAGAAGCCAGTATGTCGTCCTGGGCAGCGAATGTTCATGAGAGACAAGGATATCGTGAGGCCTGTCCCAGGCAAGTGTGATGGCATTTACCTTGCTCTGTACGAGTATATAGGCGATCTGACCAATAGAGTGACCCACTGTTTGCTGAGGATACTGTGTAGTGACTGTAGGAGGATGCAGGGTGAGTTACTTAGGATTTCCAGTTGACGTGCTAACTAGCAGCTTTCTCTAACTTTATAAGACTGTAAGCTAATCTAGTTGTGTAGGAAAAACTATCCCCAACTGTCCGAGTACAGTATCAGTGGTGTGCGCTTGACACAGTCACGTCTATTAAATATCAACGAAGCAAAGTGATATGAAATGGAGCACATCAGGTCGGTAGTAAGAGAGGTGAACACGTTCTTTCTTTTTATTTGCTCGCTATCCAAAGGTTTATTGCATTAAATATAGATCAACATAAGGCCGTCGGTCGGAACGCGGCATGAGACATGAACCCCTGCTGCGTTGGCCCCCACACTTGCAGCAGACCACGTGTTAAGTGGTATAAAACGGAGCTTGAAACGCAAGAAAAATATAACATGTGTGAGATTTTGTTTCCTTTAGATTTAGTAAAGGGCTGCAGATAGCGGAGGCAGCTGAAAAATTGGTGCTATACCTAGGCTAAGTGAGTAGAAGAAGTAACGCAAGACGGCCTGGGTGGCCGATCGGTTCTAGGAGCTTCAGTTTGGAACCGCGCGAGCGCTACGGTCGCAGGTTCGAATCCTGCTTCGGGCATGGATGTGTGTGATGTCCTTAGGTTAGTTAAGTTTAAGTAGCTCTAAGTTCTACGGGACTGATGACCTAAGATGTTAAGTCCCATGGTGCTCAGAGCCAATAAGTAACGCAAGGAAATGATTTTCTCGTTGCCACTTCGAAAAGACCAACGGGCTTCCACGAAGGTCGTTTTTACGGCTTACTGCTACGGTCCACGGCACTGCTGGCAAATGTGATGAACTGTGACCACTTCAGCTTCATTAAACGCTTTCGTTCAATAGGCAATGTCGTGGATAAAGGAAAGGATGATTAGGGTTAAAAATCCCGACTCGTATGAGTTTGTTAGAAACGATACAATTGGGAAGGATGGCGAAGGAAAACGACTATCGGCACGTAATGCAGTTCAAAATGAAATGTAAGACCAAAACTACCCAATTGTGATAGATTATAAAGGGAATAAGCAAAGGCTGATGTGGAGACATTACAGCGTCTGTGGTACCTCTCGTGAAGAAAATGACAATAAGACGTGTTTAGAAACTTATCTTGCGCTCCAAAGTGTCTTTGAAACAGTTTAATCGCGGTTCTGGATTATACGGACATTACAGATAATAGCTTGTGTTCTTGGGAATCTTAAATACCTGCCGTGGTTATTATCCATGCTTAGAGCTGCGTAAATTTAAATTTGGTGCAATCGTTTTCTGAGTTTGTAAAGGTAATAATTCTAATGCTATATAGTTTCGTGAGGTGTTTTTACTGTTTTCTCATTGTGAGCAATGAGTTTTATCACGATGGGTTTTGAGGATCAGACCCGTAATTCGTTTTTTCTCTCTTCCATTTCTACCCTCTTTTCAATGCTGAAGCTATGAGGGACAAATACAGGCAGCGAAAGGCTATCTGCCATACCTACAGGAACGATACTGCGTTGTAGGAGCGGGACGGGTAAGGCCCTGCCCGCCATGTTCTTGTATCAGTACGAGGAGTTGTTGTTGTTCTGGCCTTCAGTCTGAAGACTTGTTCGATGCAGCTCCCTCTGAAGACTTGTTTGATGCAGCTCCCCTCGCTACCCTATCCTGTGCAAGCCTCTTATCTCCGAATAGCTATTGCAATCTACATCCTTTTAAACCTGCGAACTGTATTCATCTTCTAGTTTCATAAAAAATCTATATATTTATATCTCTATATATATTTTTATAAGTTGTATGTAATGTGGTATGACGATAGTAATTAGACTAGATCTTGCACTCATGATAATTTCTTTACCGAATTTGGTGCAAGTTGGAGAGAGAGAGCAGATTTTGTGAACTGGGTTGCGTCGGTTCTCGATTGTGTCCAGAAGGAACAGTGTTCGATTATGCGAAGGTGGTTTGAACCTGACATTTAATCCGGATTGCCTTCACGCAATCTGATTTTTCGATACAAATGCCCAAGGGACCTCACTGAATATTGAAAGGGAAATGGATGAAGGAAAGTGGGTTGTGGTAGCGGTTATCAAATCTGCGACTGAATATATTAGTGGCCTCCCGAAAACAACCAAGATACCGCTGTAAAGAGCTGCCCTGTAACGTAGTTTGCATAGAACGGAAAAACACACAGGTTATTCAAAGAAAAGAATAAAAAAAGGGATTTCATTATAAAACATCAGTGTATTCTGAAAAATCCATACCACTAAGCATGAACAAATAACCACGGAATATAAAACTTAAATTTTGCACTTCTTACGCACATTCTGTGCTACGACAATGTCCTTTCTTGTATGTCCAGTATTTTCTCAAAATTAATTTTCCTTGCGTGGGCGTGAATATTTTACGGCGTCGCACTGTTTATCAAAGCGTTAGTTCGAAAATTTACATTACTGGTACACAAATATTATATAAAACTTGTAGCGATGCTACACTGAACTTCTTAACACGTCAGCATCGAAACAGTAAAAGGTAACGAAGTCTCTAGAACTATTCATAACAAAAGACAAAATTTTTATGAATCATATGTTTCGTATCTTATTAGGATCGAGTGCTGCGCTCGGCGGGTCATAGTATTTATTTGAAGCAGTTAATGCTTGACTCGCGTCTTTGTGTAGACGCACATTACAAAAATATTTCTTTCCCTAACATTTGCGCTGTGATGCGTAACATTTTACCAACTACAGCTCGATGGCTATTCTCCTCTTTTATGACAAATATTTTACATAGAGAGCATCCGAAACCCAATAATATTACAATCTCTTGGTCTCTCTCTGCAATTTTAACCCCCCCCCCCCCCCCCCCACACACACACACACACAAACAATGTTCGCTCCAGTACTAAACTCCATGTGCCCTATCAACCGATCCATTCCTTTAGTTACTTATGCCACAAAGTTTTTTCTCTTCCAGTCGGATCAGTACTTATTAACTGGTTACATGATCTACACCTCGAATTTCCAGTATTCTTCTGTAGCACCAAATCCAAAAACCTTCTATTCTCTTGAGTGAAAACAGTGAAGGACACATATTAGAAATGTGGGAAAATAATCGAAGTTCAGGGTGAAGAAATAAAAGTTACGAGCTTTGTCGATGATACAATTGTAACAGCAGTGGATCTGGTGGATAGGTTGGACAAAAAATGGTTCAAATGGCTCTGAGCACTATGGGACTCAACATCTGAGGTCATCACTAGAACTTAGAACTACTTATACCTAACTAACCTAAGGACATCACACCAGCCATGTCCGAGATAGGATTCGAACCTGCGACCGTACCGGTCCCGCGGTTCCAGACTGAAGCGCCTAGAACCGCTCGGCCACCACGGCCGGCCATAGGTTGAACAGAATGAATAGTATCTGGAGTAGACATTGTAAAAGGAACATCAGTGAAAACAAAACAAGTGTAATGGAGTGTAGTCTAAATTACCTGAGTCTGGAGTACGCAGATTAAGAAATGGGTCACTGAAAGTACTATACGAGTTTTGCTGATTGGATAGCTAAGTAACCGACTATGCCAAACGTAAAGAAATATGCAGAATACTGACTGACAGTAATGAGTAAAACTTATACAAAAACGATCAATATGTTAACGCTTCATAAAAAATTACGAGTTAGGCAATTTTTTTAACTTATCCTTCTTGGGTGTGACCTCATTTGGAAGTGAAGCATGGACGGTAGAGACAACAGGAGAATAGTGACTCTTTAAGTTTTGTGCTACAGGAGAGTGTTGAAGGTTACATGGGTTGGCTTACAGGACACATGAAGGAACTGTCAGTTTAGAAATGGAGGCAAGTAGGGGGAGGTGGTAAAAACTGTTCAGCGAGACGGAGGCCTGACTACATAAGCAAATTAAAGCGGACGTAGGGTGAGGTAGTTATGCAGGAGAAAAGGAAGGATGGACGGAAGGAAGGTTACAGTTCATGACCCGTCGATGAGGGCGTCATTAGAGACTGTGCATAAGATCGGGGCAGGGAAGGATAGATAGGACATCGGTTGTGTCCTTTTCAAATGGACCATCGCGGTGTTTACCTTCAGCAGTATGGGGAAATCATGGGAAACCTATGTCTGGACTGCCGAACTGCGATTTGAACGCTGGCAACGAATTAACCGTGCTGTTTAACTTTGCACATGGCTGGTTGCACGTACTGGTGCGTCTTGTGTATATTACCGAGAGGGATGACGCAATGCTAAGTCACTGGAGACGTATCGGTGAGATGTGGCGTTCATTTTTCCGCCTGGAAAACAGATTTCGTTTTCCCTAATCACTTAATTCACTGCCGAGGTGGTTTCTCTGCAGTCAGTATCCGATCCACTCCTTTCCTCCATCTTTCCCATTTATAGCACATGGACCATCTCTAATACCCTCGTTTTCCACGGAATGTAAAGCGAAAATCCTGTTATCTTCGTTCTCTTCAACACTGTAAATACTAGAGTTACTTTTCAGATTGAAGAAACGTTTTATTTGTAATGAAGTGTCATAGACTCAGTTTATGTAACTGTGGTATATCAGCATCTCCGAATGTAAGGAGGTTTGACCTGTGTGTCTATCATTCTAATAGTTTTTAAAAGAGTAAACTGCCATTTGACTTTCTATTATTATATTTATCTCTCGTACTATCCATATTTCGGCTATTATACAGTTATCAGGTACAATGCTGAAGTATATATGAAGTTAGTAACTGTCCTCGAAAGAACAGGTACCATTCATGACCGTGTAGTTTCTCTAGAAGAAATGATAATTAATTGAAATCCTCAGCTGCCGACAGGTGTTACTGATATACCCCGATGGGGACAACTGAAAATGTGCGCCCCGACAGGGACTCGAACCCGGTATCTCCTGCTTACATGGCAGACGCTCTATCCATCGGAGCCATTGAGGATACAGATAAATAGCGCGACTGCAGGGACTTGTCCCTTGCAAGCTTCCCGTGAGAGCCACATTCCCAAATGTCTACAATCTACATACGCAATGTTCCTAACAGATATATTTCCCATCCACTCATTACTCGCGCAACTAAGGTGACGATTCCCGCAAGAATAAGGGCAACCTGTGCGCATTCGCACAGACGAAGGCCAGTGGCCGGCTAGCCTTTAACTATACATGAAGGTAGTAACTGTTCTCGAAAGAAAAGGTACCACTGATGACCGTGCAGCTTCTCTAGAATAAATAATATTTAATTGAAACCCTCAGCTGCCGACAGGTTTATTTATTTAATCGTGTCCAAGCCATAGACAACCCATATATTACATATACACACAAATACAATACACATATGTATAAGTAAAACAAACCCAAAATGTGGAGTCACATTACAATATAAAGACAAACATAGTATATATATCATATCACGTCGCGCCAAAATTCAGCGCATTTAACTGCCACTGCCGTAGCGTTTGCCAGATCATCTTTCCTGCACACTTCCCCATGTTGCTGCATTCCAGGAGGTGGTCCATTGTTTGGGTCTGTCCGCACTGGCACGTGTCCGTACCGTCTCGGTATCCCCATTTACACATGTTTGCGTTGCATCTGCCCACCCCAGTTCGTAGGCGGTTGAGGGTTCTCCATAATGGCCATTTTAGTTCATTTCCAGAGGCCAATTGTTCGTTGGGTGAGATTAGAGGTGCCTGGTCTCCCGTAGGCAGTGTTTCTTTCCATTTTGACAGTCTGGCCTTTTGTTTTGAGGTTTCGATCGGTTGAACTGAGGTGAGGAAACTCCGTCTTGATTTTAGACGTGTGTGTGTGGAGGGTTTTGTCCGAAGAGAGGATGGCGCTGGTCGCGCAGCTGCTTGAGGCGCTCTGCTTCGCTTGCTATAGCTCGTCTGATGTTGGGTGGAGCTATGCCACTAAGCAAATAAAGTTGGCTGACCGGGGTGGGTCTTAGGCATCCCGTGATTACGCGACAGGCATCGTTCAGCAGAGGATCCACTCGTTTCGCATGCGCTGATCTTTCCCAAACTGGGGCAGCGTATTCAGCAACCGAGTAGCAGAGTGCAAGTGCCGACGTACGTAAAGTATGTGGGTCGGCACCCCATTTTGTGGAGATGAGCTTACTCAGAAGGTTGTTTCTTGTTGATAGTTTGCCCCTGACCTTGTCTACATGATGTCTGTAAGTAAGTGTGCGATCAAGGGTGACGCCTAAATAACAAGGAGTGCTGCTGAACGCAATCCGTTGGTTGTTCCACGTGATGTTTAGGGTATGTTTGGCGTCTCGGTTTCGGAGATGGAATAGGCAGGATAATGTTTTTGCTGCGATCGGGCGTAGGCAGTTGGCTTCGTAGTATGGCGTTAGACCGTTGAGGGCATTCGTAAGGCTAATTTCTATGTCGTTAAAGTTCCGACCCTGCACGGCTATTGCAAGATCATCCGCGTAAGCAAAGCTCCTAGTCCCTGGTGCAACTGGTTTTCCCAGGACGAAACCCCGCCTGTTCCGGAATTATCTGATGATCAATGTTAGGCACAAGTCGATTCAGCAGCATGCGCTCGAACACCTTGTACAAGCAGCAAAGTAATGTTACCGGTCTGAAATTTTTTGGCTCGTCCAATGGTTTGCCGGGTTTTGGAATGGCTATGACCTTGCCCTTTCTCCAGATTTTCGGGATGTTGTTTAGCCGGATACAGGTACTGAAAGGTAGGAGCAGCCAGTTTTTCGTGTACTCGCCAAATTTAAGGATCTGTTCATTCCTAAGGTCGTCTAGCCCTGCTGCTTTGCCAGGTTTCAGAGATTTAAGTGCGGGCTCTAGCTCTTCGATGGTAAATGGACGGCTGTAGTAGTTCGTGTCCCTTTCGCCACTTCTTATTGGGATGGTTTTTGCTGGAGTCTTCGTTTTCCCATTAAGAACGAGTTGGTGCGCTATTTGGTTGGCTGTTACTCTTGGTGCTTCCGTTTGCTGCTTAGGGTCATTATTTAGCTTCTTAATTGTCTTCCAGGCAATCCGGCTAGAATGTTTCATGTCTACACCTTCAATTAGATGTTGCCATTCTTCTCGGCGCTTCTCGATTAGCTGGTCGGTAAGTGCATTTGCAAGTTCAAGAGTTTCTTCAGAGAATGGGTTCTCCTCATACTTTTCCTTATATGCATCGTATAGTTGCCGGCTGTCTTTCGTTAGGCCCGGTACAAACTCCGTTCTGCAGCCCCTAGGGATAGACTTTCTTGATACATTCTGGACGATTTCTATGAACTTATCGTAGTTGCTGGTGTTGGTTCTAGAGTTTGCAGCTGTTCGTCGATTCCAATTGCGAAACCTTCCCAGTTTGCCCTCTTGAAATTAAATCTTCGTCGAAATGGAATCCGCACTGGCACCACTGCTGAAGTAACTGTGAGTTTGATGGGTCTATGTTGGGAGTGTGGAATAGGACCCAGGACATCTTTCACGCACTCAGTTACCAAGTTCTGGCTGACAAAGACGAGGTCAGGGTTGTGTCCCCTTTGCCACCTGCCGCTGTTAAAATATGGGGGGAGTTTGGCGTTGTGTATGAGACAGAGTGATTCAGCATCTGCCCATGTCTCCACCTTGAGTCCATCTTCATTAGATTCATTGTATCCCCAGCGTGTATGGTGACTATTGAAGTCACCCATTACAATACTGCCCGTGGGAAGGGGAATATTGCGCGGCAGGTCATATTCGAATGGCGTATTTGGAGGCTTATATATTGATGTTATTGTCATATGATTAGTCTCAGCTCTGAGAAGTTCAATGTTGTTTTTGTCTGAAAGTTGAAACCCGTCGTAGGCTACTCCCTCTCGTATGAAAATTGCACTTCCGTATTGATCGTCAGGCCGTTCGATTGCCAGTTTCATGCCCGCAATTTTAGGTCTATTGCTGTTTGGGCCTCGGTGCGTTTCCTGTAGGCATAGGACGTGACATTCGTTCGATCTGCACAAATCAGCCAGTATATCCTGTTTGGCAGGTGATAATCCCTCCACATTTATGGAGATGATAGTCAAACGTGGTCTTAAGAAGGACCGATGATGAGAGTCGTCATGCATTTTGTTCTTCCTTGTAATGGCTTGGTGGTAGCAGAATCAGCAGGACTACAAGTAGTCCTCCCAGGGCCGCGACGTGGACCCTTCTGCTGTGGCCGACAGGTGTTGTTGATATACGTATGTGTCTGGGTGAATGTCTGTGCGAATCTCTCGGCCGGGGTACACATTTTCAACAGTCCCCATCGAGGTATATCAACAACACCTGTCGGCAGCTGAGGCTTTCAGTTAATCATCATTTACAATGCTAAAGGTTGCTGGACCATTATTAAGTCGTATTTGTTAAGCCAGTCCAAAGTCTTTGGCAGTTAAGTCTTAAAGACATGTGTTGACCTTACTTACCTGCTTTGGACTGACTTAAAAAATATGACTTAATAATGGTCTAACAACTTTCAGCGTTGAACTTCATAATGGCATAAAAGCCGAAACCTGGATAGAACAAAAGATATGTATATTAATATGCTGTCAAATGAAGGCTTACTCTTTTAAAAAGTATTGGATAACTGAGGCTCAACGCCATCTAAAACTTTTTCTGCTAGTTCTGGTGGCACAACATCTGGTAGACAGTTCTGATCCATGACATTGTTTGAAAGTTCGCAATGTTGGTTACCATTATGAAGCTGAATTCGTCGTATTTACTCATACAACGAATGCTCATAGCTCTTAAGGCGACTCTAGAGAGTGATGTGCTGATGACATGCTCGCAACGCACCCGGTGACGTTATTGGTAGAGAGTGACACGGCGGTCGGTCACGTCAGGGCCAATTGGTCCAGTAGAGCAGGAATGCGGAACTTTACTTACTTCATTGTTATTTATGTGCAGGTTGTAGATAACATTTCGCGCCCTCTATTTCAGAATTCGAAGCCATTTGTCAACATTGTCAAAAGCTGTGATGTATACATGCAGACTGAAACGACAAATGAAAATTTGTACTAAGGCCGGGATTCGACCCAAGTCTCCTGCGTAGGGGAGAGTTGATTAAAACAAGGTACTTAACAAACTAAGTGGCATATGTAATGAATTATGAGTACCAATTTGTTGCATTTTTAGTGACTAATTGTTCAATTTGTCTACGTACAATTGGGCATTGAAGACATACATTTTTATAAAAATGTCTCATTACAGAAAAGAATTTTTTACACTTGTGTCAACTACCCCGTTTTATCAGACTACTTGGATAAAACAGGGTACTACATTATAATGAGAATTAAAAAAACAACTCAATTTACAAACCCTGACAATCACTTCAAGTACAAAAATCACATTTATATGGTTCATCATCATCATCATCAATGCCGGCGCACTGTTCATGAGACCACTCACTACACTTACAACACTTCACCTAGCCTTCTTCAGACATAGAATTGGAGAACTGTTCATTACAATAAATTTCAGCTGTATTATTATCTTGTCCTTCCTCTTCTGACAATGTGGTATACTCCAGTACTTTTCCAGCTTTCTTTGCTTTCTTATACCCAACATTTCTGACTTCAGTAGACCTAGGACTGTTAGAATGTGGCCCCATTTGAAGTTTCCTTTTGGAAGTCTTCCCCTTTTTTAATAGAAGACTTTAATTCTTCCTTATAAGGTGAACTTGGAAGAACATCTGTCTCTCCTCTTCATCTATCAGATTTTTGTTCCTTTCTTTCAGTTATCGGCACTGATTTTATGTCTTTCGGAGAGACGTGGAAAGCTGAAGTTGAAAGCTTAGGCCTATCCGACTGGGAAGACCCTGGTGTGGTTGGAAAAGATGTTTCTCTGTTTAATGACTCTGAAGTAGGTTCCGAAGGCGGGACGTCACCTTTTTTCGACGGTGGGTCAGTGTCTATTGTTTCAACAGGTTCATACATCCAATCAGGGAAAATATTTGCATCCAGTGGGAAGATTCCAGGTTTGTGGAATGCATTTACAGCAGTCTCAATAGAAGCAGCTTTTATGAATGCTGTCCCATACAGCCCTGCAACTTGACTGATGGTTATCATTCGTCCAGGATGACACTGAAGCCACTTTCTAACCTCTTGAGAGTAATAATTATTCAGTGGGGCCATGAATGCAACATCGAGGGGCTGAATACAGGGGCTGGGTACAGTGTGAGGGTAAGCATAAGAGAAGAACATGGTTTTCTCTAGCCATATCAATAAGTTCAGTACTCTTTGAGTGTGTTGAGTGACCGTCCAAGAGCAGAAGAACGGGTTTCTCTGCGGTTGGTTTAGAAAATTCAACAAATCGTTGAAACCATTTCAGAAAAATTTCTTTCTGCATCCATCCGCTAATGTGATACTCCGCAGTAGATCCTCGCGGAGCATTATCCAGCAACTCAGGCTTGGCTCTATGTCTAGGGAACACAAACATTGTGGGCATATAAATTGCAGAAGCGCTCATACAGGCTACAGCAGTCGCTAAGACGCCTCTCTCCGCAGAAACCAAACCGCCAACTTGACGTTTTCCCCTCAAAGCAAGCACCTTTGAATGCTTATTAGGGACGGTTGTTATTCCTGCCTCATCCACATTGTAGACTCTATCGGCTGTGAAGTTGTACCTATTATAAAGTTCTGACAGCAAACCATAGAACTGCTTCACCACTGCACGGTTAAAGCCAATTGCTCTGGCAAGAGATGTTGACTCGGAAGAATTCAGGCTTATTTCTGGATACCTCTTCAAAAACGAATAGAACCAGCATTTACCTGCCATCTTCTTAGTCTTGCTGAAGTTATGCGGCAAGATATTTTTCTCTGCCATTTCGAAAGCAAGACTCCGCACCTCATCAATGGTCAATCCAAACAATCTGCTTTCCATTAACATGATATATCAGCCAGTTCACTTTCCTGCTCCTGATTAAATACAGGTTTGTGGCAGTCTAGACCTAAAACAACAATAACAACAACAATAGTAATAACGGCAACAGTTTAATTAATTTCTTCTAAAATAGTAAATAGGCCTACCTTTCTTTGTAACATCCTCTAAATACATTCCACCGCCGCTACAGCTTCTTTCATACTCTCTTTACTCCATGACAGTCTGTCAGTTTTCCTTTTATAAGGCGCCATAATTATGGCATAGTTTAAGTTAGATTCTGTGAATAATAATAATAATAAATTTTCTAATTGAACAAACTAAATAAACAATTTGAAAATCGCAAACGGTACAAACATTCTGAAACACTCAAAGATCTGTAGTGAAGACAACGTTTAACTTATATCATACTTACTTTACAGTCTTCAAAATAGTGTCTTGCAAATATAAACGCACAATTCACAGTCGAATATAACAACACAGCGCATGTAAAAATATATTTTTCCCCCAAGAGAACTCACTGTTGCTTTCAACGGACTGCAGCTACTCTGAGAATGAAGGTCATCGAGTGGGAAAGAGGTTACTGTGTTTACCAGGAGATGGTAACACATATCAGACGAGCAAAGTACAGTACCCTGTTTCATCAGACTACCCTGTTTTATCAGACTCTTCCCTACTAGGCAGATGCACTAACGACTACGCCACCCTGGCAAAGTGGCTTTGCACAACTGCACGGACTACCCCAGCACGCCTCCATCCTCAATCCGAATTCCCATTGACGCCTCAGACCAGTTGGTGTTCCCCCTAAACTAGAACAACATTGCAGAATCTCTTCAACTGCACTGGAACAGACCCTCAGCATCGATCCTACCTGAAACCTAGGCATACATGTTTCAGTCCAATGAAACTGTATGGTTCCGGAGACCTATTCAAATCTCAAATATCTATATATGCACACTAAAGCGACGAATTAAAATCCGGCTTCGAATCCCAGCCTTTATACAAATTTCCATTCGTTGATAGTTGAGATGGTAGTTTTCTTGGAGAATTTTACGATCCATATGGTCTGATTTGAGTGTCAAAAGATTTCTCCAAATCAACTAGCGTTCTAAAACAAATTAGTGACTCAGTATTGAATTAGTGACTCAGTATTGCCTCAAGTGTTCCTACATTTTTCCGAAACCTAAACTAATCTTTATGAAATGATTTGTGTAAAAGAAAAACGTTCTACGTGGCTTTGAATGAAGCTCGAAATCATGCACAGAAAATTAGGTGCACCAAACGTTCCCCTAACATTTTTTATTTCATACTTTTAGACAAATCATTACACAAATTGTTTGACTTTCTTTTCAAACATTTTGTATGTTTTACTTTTACAGACTATTTAGATTAATTGAAACGCTTGGCCTTAACACTGACTACTGATGAATTACGTTCACAACATCAAATGTCTGTAGTTTCATAGTTAATTGTAATTTATTAGGAATTTAATGTGTGTGATAAACTGGGATAGGTGTGTATACACTTTAAGATCAAGTTCTTTGGCAAGACTTAAAAAATATACTTAGCAGTGCAGTGTAAACAGTATACATAAAACTTAGTATGCAGAATTGTAAGTAAGTCAGTTAAAATTCAAGAAGATCACGGAATCGAACCCAGAACGTTTTCGAATCACGTAATCACGAACTGTAACGCACCACAGCTAGCTAGTATTATGTCAGGTTATCAATCTGTGTATTTATGTGTGTATTTAAGGTAGTTAGTCATGTAGTCAGTCATTCTTCAGCATTTATTGGCTGTTAAAAGTTGTTGATCACGTAAAAAACATTCGTATTTAATTTATTAATGAGATAGTCGAATGCTCCTCTGCTCATTCACGTGTATTCGAGGAATTTGTCTGGTGATCTTCGTAGTTGATGATATTTATGAAATTCTCCATGGAGATTCCTCCCTTTGTAAATTTCATGTACAGCATTCCTTTTCGCTTTATTTTCTTAAGTAAACCTAATTTTGTAGCCTTACTCTCCAGCTACAGTTTAGGGGCGCCATTTTATAGAAACAGGTGGTTGGCTCTAAGCAGCCATCTTGTAGCGCGACGTGGTCGCTCGCACGCAGGACATCCGAGCGTTTTGCCCGATGTTGCTGCTTGTCGCTGGAGTGTCGCATATCCAGAAGTCGCTCGCTGTCGCTTACGTAGGACACGGCCTTACAGAAGAGATGGAATGGTTTCGTCTCGAAATGTTCTCCAAAGGAACTCAATAATTCTGAGGGAAATTCCTTTATTCCATGTGCCTAATTTTGACTTTTTCCTTTCCACATTATTATCTTGAAGTTCGTTTTCTTTGTACACACCTTCTATATAAGCCTTCCAACCTTCAGCCTGGCCTTGTGTGCTTGGAATTGTTCTGCCACCTGAGCTCTTAATATTCATACACATGCTTATGTTTGCCCTAAGGCTCTCTCTTTGTATTTCTCCTCCAAGAATTCCTGTTTTGCCATTTCTACACTTTCTGTCAGCGTAATTTTCTAGACGTCTATATTCCCTTTATTCTTTGCCATCATTGAGTAGCAGTAGGAAGATACAGGATCATTCAGAATCTTACTTGTGATGAATGACAAATTAGTGTAAACACAGAAAAAATAATTATGTAGATGAGTAAGTAAAACAATCTCCTAATGTTCGAATGCAGTATTAGTGATGTGCTGGCTGACACTGTCACGTCGATTAAATATTTCGACGTAACATTGCAAAGCGACATCAGACGGAACGAACATGTAACGTCGGTAGTTGGGATGGTGAAATGTCGTCTTCGGCTTACTGGGAGAATTTTAAGAAAGTGTAGCTCATGTGTGAAAAAGACCTTGTATATAACACTAGTGTGACCCATTCTGGAGTCCTACTCCATTGCCTGGCATAGTATTAAGTTCGTTAGTTCGTTACATGTTCTGCGGTTCATTTTACATGCTAGATCGTAATGATGTGGAACAAGTCATTTTACATTCACATTGCAAATTAATTTGTACATATGGTTACATTGTGAAAAATTTCTAAGGTTTTTCTTCTCTCATTTTTATTTTAACAGCAAAGAAAATTCAGATGTGAGTTAATGTGAGTTAGTAATTCGTACCCACCACCTTTTACACATTACAGTAATACAGTTGTAAGGTGGCAATAATTTCGCACCTTACAAGCATCCATCCACATACTTTGCTGTGATCTACAAACACAATTAGGTATCATGTGATAGGTTGTACATTGTATATATGAATACACAATACTGGCCATTAAAATAGCTACACCAAGAAGAAACGCAGATGATTGACAGGTGTTCACTGGACAAATACATTATACTAGAACTGACATGTGATTACATTTTCACGCAATTTGGGTGCATAGATCTTGAGAAATCAGTACCCAGAACAACCAACCTATGGCCGTAATAACGGCCTTGATACGCCCGGCCGTTGAGTCAAACAGAGCTTGGATGACGTGTGCAGGTACAACTGCCCATGCAGCTTCAACACGATACCACAGTTCATCAAGAGTAGTGAGTGGCGTATTGTGACGAGCCACTTGCTCGGCCACCATTGACCAGACGTTTTCACTTGCTGAGAGATCTGGAGAATGTGCTGGCCAGGGCAGCAGTTGAACATTTTCTGTATCCAGAAAGGCCCGTACAGGACCTGCAACATGCGGTCGTGCATTATCTTGCTGAAATGTAGGGTTCCGCAGGGATCGAATGAAAGGTAGAGCCACGGGTCCTAACACATCTGAAATGTAACGTCCACTGTTCAAAGTGCCGTCAATGCGAACAAGAGGTGACCCAGACTTGTAACAAATGGCACCCCATACCATCACGCCAGGTGATACGCCAGTATGGCGATGACGAATACACGCTTCCAATGTGCGTTCACCGCGATGTCGCCAAACACGGATGCGAACACCATGATGCTGCAAACAGAACCTGGATTCATCCGAAAAAATGACGCTCTACCATTCGTGCACCCAGGTTCGACGTTGAGTACACCATCGCAGGCGCTCCTGTCTGTGATGCAGCGTCAAGGGTAACCGCAGCCACGGTCTCCGAGCTGATAGTCCATGCTGCTGCAAACGTCGTCGATCTGTTCGTGCAGATGGTTGTTGTCTTGCCAACGTCCCCATCTGTTGACTCAGGGATCGAGACGTGGCTGCACGATCCGTTACAGCCATGCGGATACCTATCATCTCAACTGCTAGTGATACGAGGCCACTTCCATATTGCCCTCCTGAACTCACCAATTCCATATTCTGCTAACATTCATTGGATCTCGACCAACGCGAGCAGCAGTGTCGCGATACGATAATCCGCAATCACGATAGGCTACAATCCTACCTTTGTCAAAGTTGGAACCGTGATGGTACGCATTTCTCCTCCCTACACGAGGCATCACAACAACGTTAAACCAGGAAATGCCGGTCAACTGCTGTTTGTGTATGAAAAATCGGTTGGAAACTTTCCTCATGTCAGCACGTTGTAGGTGCCGCCACCGGCGCCAACCTTGTGTGAATGCTCTGAAAAGCTAATCATTTGCATATCACAGCATCTTCTTCCTGTCGTTTAAATTTCGCGTCTGTAAAACGTCATCTTCGTGGTGTAGCAATTTTAATGACCAGTAGTGTATAAAGGAGACTGACATTGTCACATACACCTAGTAAATAATTGTTAATGCATATTGCATGAAAGGTGATGGAGTGTCTTTTCTTATCATAGTAGTAGAGGTTGGAGCGACAGTGGAAATGAAACGGCAGGCGGAACTCAAGCCCTGGGTGGAAGGGCCACACAGGTGTGTTGGTCCTGCTTAAACACAGGAAGTAGCAAGACGGTCGTTGAGACACCTGAGCGCTGGGGCACAATAGAATCGCTACCAGCTGGTGTTGTATCCGGACGGGAAGGATTATGCTTCGGAAACTACGTAAATCTTGGACGCAGCTGAGAGGAACGAGGAAGCGTCACCTCAGAGCCCCTCAGGCTGGGTTATTTCCAAGGACTGTTACTCAGAAGCTTACCATTGTATGAGTATAGGTTTCTCCTCGCAAACTTCCCGCGCTGGACGACAAAAGACTAAAATATGGTAGGTCGGCGTTCGGAAGAATCTGTATAGAGGGAGAATATTCCGTGGTTTCGGGAATATGTTTCGTTTTCGGAATTACGAGGGTGGGGAGCGGAGCCTTGCTGGACGGCCAGTCGTGGAGAGACGTGGGCTTCTGTTGTGAGCGCCCATGTGTGATGGTCGCTCGATATCAGCTTTGTTGATACAGACGGACTTGCTGTCTTTGTTCTCAGGAGAGTTTATAATTAGAACAGTTAGGAACTGTACTGTTGCGAACTTACACGATTCTGGACTGTACCTCCGGGTTGGAAGTCGTCGTCTAGTACACAGAGTTCAGTATTTGAGAGAACTTCCTCTCCCTTATCAACTCCGTCCTTGTGGCTGGGTTCGCGTTTCTCGTCTGTAGAACACAGAGAGGAGATGACAGTATTAGAATATATTAACCAGAGGACCGCCTTTTGCCGCCCTAGTGTTTGAAAGAGTTTATTTGTGACTGGAGTTCTTCCATCGTCGCAGACGAGTACGAGAACCATCACTTTGACGCACCGGACGCAGTACATACGGTGATTTCGCCAATTGTTTCAGCTTATTAGGACTATAAAAGCTAAACAGCTGTGATCACGTTAGTTCATTTCCACTGAGGTTCCACACCACCGTAGATCATCTTTCAAAGTAGTGTCTTCTAGTGTCTGGTACGTGTATGATGTCAGTCATTTCGCGTTATTGATATTAGATCGCGCTGTCATAATAAGGGGCAGAGCTGGGCAATTGATTAATAATTTTAGTTAGGAAATGTAAACTTTGTGATATAAAGGTTTTTTTAAAATCTACAATAAGTATATAAGCAGCAACAAAGTTTATCATTTAGTAGGATTAGTTGCCTTCATCATTCATTTATGTTTAGATTGTAATTTATAGAATTAAGAGATCCTAAGGTCTGCTTCAGGGGGTAGTCAGACAGGGCGTTTATTTTATTCAGTTGCGCACATTCATTTTACACCCGTCTGGATTAGCATCTTGGACAGTTATAGAAATTCTTCTACAGAACAGAAGGAGTTTCCAAGGAGAAACATACTGTTTATTACAAAATTTTACTTTGCCATGTGTCAGACATTTTAGTATGTGATCAAATATTTTTGTTGCAGCAGTGTGAACCACTTTTTGTGATAAAGACAACCTCGATGTGGAGTAATGAACGTCATTTTTCCCTCTGGTATTGCAATTACGTACATCATTGCTCTTTTTGAAATGTAGTGGATTTTTTACAACAAACTTCATGATGGAGTAAATAAACTGTGAAGCTGTAGTCTGAATGCCGACCTCCTTAACCAGATGTTCACAAGATGAGTGTGGATGAGCACCACATATTATTCTTACGGCACGTGTTTGCGGAATGAAGATTTTCTTTCTTGAAGATGAGTTACACCAGTTACTGAATGAAAATATGTAAAACATGTCAACTTACTGATATGCCTCTCCCAAAGATTCGCAATGATTCTAAGTGCAAATTCGGCTGAACTAAGTTGTTTTATGAGTTCCAAAATGTGTTCTTTCCTATTTAAATTCTCGTAATTATAGACCCCTCAGAATTTTGGAGCTTCCATTCTATTTATTATTTCTTTCCATGTGTTACACTTATTATTGGTGTAGTACCTCTAGATATACAGGAATGGATATGTTGTGTCTTTTTAAAATTGAGGTAGAGACGAATCGCAGAAAATCAGTCAATGATACTTTTAAGAACTTTGTTTACCATTTCTTCTGTTTCAGTATGTACGCTTGGATTGATTGCAATACGAGTGTCATCTGAAAGAAGAACTAATTCTGCTTATTGTATGCTAGACCGAAGATCGTTTACATATTTGAAGAATAGTAGCGGACCTAAGATTGAACCTTAGCGAATCTCATACGTAATTTCTCCCCTGTCAGAATTCTGTCTCTGTATTATATTGTTCGAATTACTAAATATAACTTTCTACATTCTGTTGGTTGGATATCAATTGATTGACTGTACCATCAATCCCGAAAAACGTCAATTTACCTAGGCGAACCCTGTGATTCACACAGTCAAATGCCTTAGAGACGTCGCAGAAAATACCAAGCGGCGTTATGTTATTGTTAATTGCTTGTAAAATCTGGTGAGTGAACGTGTAAATCCGAGCAACCCTTCTGAAACACAAACTGTGATTTGCTGAGGATACTGTAGTTGTTAGGGTGAGACACTATTCTAGAATACACCATCTTCTCATAAATTTGGGAAAATAATGTCAGCGGTGAAACAGATCGGTTGCTAGTGACATCTCTCTTATCACCTTACTCTCTGGAATAATGCCTTGAGTGAGCGATGCATTATATATTTCAAATAAGGCTGGGCTTGTTACATGGGAACAGATTTTTAGTACTCTATTGGAAACCAGATGAGCCTTTATTTTCGAGAGAGTGTACGATTTTCTTAATTTGAGAAGGAGAAGTTGGTGATACGTTCACGTGATTGAATTCTGTGAAAGTTACAATTTCAACATACTATGGTGATTTTGCTCACGAATTGTTTGTCCCTATGATTTCTACTATATTTAAGAAATAATTATTAAATGCATTTGCTACTTGTGCGTCATCATTTATAGCTCTCCCATTCAGTTCAACAGTCTGTTGTCTTGTAGCTAATTGTCTTCTCTCTCGTTTCAGTGCATTCCATATAGCCTTAAGTCTGCTGTCGGAAGTACTGATTACCGACATTATGTTAATATTTCTTAGTTCTTTCAATAACCTTTCTTAGTAATTATGAGTAGTTTTTGTAGGATCCGTACTTCTTCGTGCTAAGACATACAGTTCCCTTTTCCTTTCACAAGCTACTTTAATCTCTCAAGGAATCCACGGTTTTTTACATTTCTGTTTAGTGTTCTTTCTGATTAGCTTAAGCTGAAAGCTGTTTTCAAATAATGATAAGAATTTATCATGGAATAGCTTAAATTTAAAGTTAGCATTTGCTTTATTGTAAATTACATTCCATATCAGATACTGTAAGCCATTCTTAAAAACATTTGTCCTGGAGCCATTAATTATGCTAACTGATTTCCATTGAGGAGTATCCATACTGTAAGCCACTATGTTATTTATCCTAACTAACTGTGCATTATTACTGTGCATTTACTACTGGGTAAACAATTATTTTCCTTCTTTGAGCTTCACCAAAGAAAACATTATCAGTTAGAGTTCTACTTTCTTTATCCACTTATTTTGGCAAGTTGATTACTGTGAGCAAATTGTAGGAGTCAAATAAAGTTTCCGGATCATTTTTCGTATCAAAATGCCATACAAAAACCTACATCGAAGTCACCGCAGACCATTAACTGCTTGCTGCTGTCTGACAGGTAGCAAAGTAAGGTATCCAGATTCCTCATAAATAACTTCCTGTCATATTAAAACTGTGCTCCGGACCAAGACTCAAACTGGTGACCCTTGCCTTGCCCGCGATTGGAAAAGGTCTCAAGTTCGAATCTCGGTCCGGCACAGAGTTTTAGTCTGTCAGGAAGTTTCATATCAGCGCACACTCCGCTGCAGAGTGAAAATTTCATTCCTCATAAATAATTCAAAACTTCCCACTGGGGATTTGTATAGAGTGGGGATTAAAAGTGAACTACTTGTCAGGATTAATTCACAAGCACACACTTATGTGAGCTGATCACTACAAGATCTAATTGTCTCAGTGTTTTTGAACTTGTGTTCTGTCTTAATGTATATAACTAAATTTACGAAACAGACAAGTTCTTCTACCTTACAACTCATTCCTCTAATATTTTGATGAAATAAGCTAACCTCATTTTTCTGTGCATTATTAAGCATTGTGTGGGGCCTCCTCTCTTGTTTTCGCTTCTTCAGAAACAGGGTTCCTGAATCCTGATTTTAACCTAAAAAAGGTTAGTAACCATAGGGATATTGCTAAAGAAGCTCAGTCAACCCATTTTTCTCTCTGCTATTCAGGCCATGTCTAGTACATTCCCATAGCCCAATTGTAGCAACTGGCACTGCATTCACATGAAATTTTGTTTCAGTGGCAGGCAGCTGAACTCATTGTTCACATGGCTCACAGCAGTGTTCAACCAGTTTGTCATGGCACTGCACGACCTTCATGAAACTCACATTTGTAACTCACATTTGTGTCTGTAGCTGATACTCCTACATTGGTGTCCAAAATTACGGCAACAAACGGAATTTTTTCAAGGTTTGCGTTTATTTTGCCACAAAACAGTATCAACGGGTGATAGTAAAGTAGAAACAATCTAGAGAATACAGAATCTAAATAACCACAACATGCTCCCTAACGGTAGGCAAAAGTGTTCTTCGTTTTTTCCAACTTAAAGGATTTGCACACTCATTCTGACAACTGGTTAATGTGCTCAGTATGGGGTGTGACTACCTCTGGCAGCAGTACAGGCCTGACAACGACGGTGGATGCGGTAAATGATGTCATCAGCCTCATACTGAGGCAAAAGCGCCCATTATTGCTGCAGAGCTGCTCGCAGTCTTGAAGAGTGTTTGGTGAATCCAGAATGAGATTTTCACTCTGCAGCGGAGTGTGCGCTGATATGAAACTTCCTGGCAGATTAAAACTGTGTGCCGGACCGATTTCGAGTCTCGGTCCGGCACACAGTTTTAATCTGCCAGGATGTTTGGTGAATGTTGACGAGATGCAGCCCGCCTCCCTAGTGCATCCCACACATGCTCTATGGGATTGGGATGGCGAGCAGGCCACGCCGTTAGTGTAGTATCATCCGTTGCAAAAAGTCATCATCATCCGTGCTATATGAGGTCGAGCATTATCGTCCTGCAGTACGAAGTCAGGGCCCACACCAACTCGCAACAAGGCAAATGTGGTCCCAAGATCTCGTCATGGTACCTGACAGCAGTTAAACCTTACCGATTCACCCATACAGTTTCATGTACAGGGGTTCGAATGGTAAACAAAATCCCTGCATAACCATTTCGGATCATCATCGACATCGGTCTCTTTCCACAGTGTTTGGTTTCCGAAATCGTGTTCCACGTTCTCTCCAGATGCGAATGCATCGAGAATCACTCTGCGGACTAAATCGGGGCTTGTCTGTGGGAACAACATTGACCCGCTGTTCGGCCGTCCAGGTGGCATGTTGATTCCACTCCAGACGTTCCCGTCTATGAACATGCGTCAGTGATATACATACAGCAGGTCTCTGACGATAAAGGCAACTCTGCCTAAGCCTTCTGCACACAGTCTTCCTCGATACAGCACGTCCTGTGCATGCTGCGAGGTCAGATTCCAGTTGCCGCGCAGTGCTAAGGCGCTACCGTCGTGCCCTTACAGCCAAATAACGGTCCCCTCTCCTGAAGCCGCACGTGGTTGGCCCCACCCTGATCTCCGGGATGCAGTTTCTTTCACATTAAGCCATTCGGGACACATCAGTTTGTGACGGTCCTGCTTCCTTTCTTTCCAATCCGCAGCTCGTGGTCTCGCGGTCGCGTTCTCGCTTCCCGAGCACTGGGTTCCGGGTTCGATTCCAACCGGGGTCAGGGACTTTCACCTGCCTTGATATAACTGGGTGTTTGTGTTGTCCTCATCATTTCATCATCATTCATGAAAGTGGCGAAATTGGACTGAGCAAAGGTTGGGAAGTTGTACGAGCGCTGATAACTGCGCAGTTGAACGCCCCACAAACCAAACATCATTATCATCCTTTCATTCCATGGCCCTCCACAGCAGAGTGCCTGTGCCATACCGCAACGTGTGTGGCTGTGTAAACAGCGACTGCGGATGTGGGGCTACTAGGTAAACACTACCTCGTTTCATAGGTACCCTGACGGCATCGTTAGTATTTCATCCAGGTCACCCCTAATACTGTAATTACTGTTCTTAGCCAGTCTGTTCCTGCTCCACCAATTACAATAACCTGATTCTCTTTGCGAAAACCTTTGCAGAAATTCTCTATATCCTCTGTCCCCAGGATAAGGATAGCACTTGGCTTCACGATACTTGTGACGTGGTATCCTGTCCCTAATCTGTCCTGTAACATCGGGTCTACAGCCCTCCTATGACTACTGCCTAGTAGCAAGACTCTTTTCTTCCTACTCTTTCGGTACGGTGCTCCATTGAGTTTCTTTCCTAAAAGTCTGCTACATCGTACTGTGACCTGGAAGATATTTAAGCAGTTCAGAGGCGTGCTGCCAGATTTTTTATCAGTAGATTCGATTAACACGTGAGTATTACGGAGATGTATCGTGAACTCAGATGGGAATCCCTGGACGGAAGACAATGTTCTTTTCGCGAAACACTATTCAGAGAGGTTAGGAAACCGGCATCTGGATTTGACTGCAGAACGGTTCTACTGCCGCTCGTACGGAGGCATATAGATCGTCATTGTTGCCAAGCTATATTTGGGAGTGGAACAAGAAATGGAGTAACTAGTAGGCACCCTCCACCATGCACTGTAAGCAAATACACAAGTTGAACCGGATTCCTTTTATAAATTTTTGTACTGCGTCCATTCGTCGAATAAATTTAATATCTTTTGTGTTATCCAAGGATTCTTACTGGGCCTGGTCTTTTGCCTTTTTCATCTTTTGCGGCCTTCACTATTTAATTTCTCAGACCTATCCATTCGTAGCTCTTCATATGCTATTCTTCTGGTTCAAGCAATAAGTGCATAACGTGCCTTTTGAAACTTTCGAAATTCGTTTGATATATCCAGGTCTCATATCATTAACTTTGTACTTTTCTTAAAATATTTCTGTTTGGATCTGCATTTTATAACCAATATCGTACGATCAGAGGGTCACATCTGCCCATCGGATAGTTTAAAATTTGGTTTCGAAATCTCTGTCATACAATTACGTAATTGATCTGCAATTTTCCTATGTATGCAGGGCTCTTCTATGTGTTCAATCTTCTTTTAATACCATTAAACCAAATGCTGTAATGATTAAATTATCCTCTTTTCGAAAATCCACTAAGCTGTCACAGCTGACGACAGGTAACGTTCTCCTACTATTTTTACTTTCTCCTTTTTCAGCTATCGATATTTCAGTTGTCCTTCACATTAAAAAATTTTCTGCCTTAAGTATTTGAATATTTTCTTTTATCTCATGATATATTCCACCAATATCTTCAGCATCTGTGGAGCTAGCGTGCAAATAAACAGGTACAACTGTGGCTGGTGCTAGCTTCGTGCATATCTTGGCTACGATGGGGTATCGAACAAAATTTATGACTGGCTTATCTTGTATGGAGAGCCACCTACAGAAGTAACTTCTGGGGTGGCCCAGGGAAATATGTTGGGAACCTCGTAGTTCATTTTGTCTATTAATAACATGGAAAACGATATTAATAACAAACTGAGACTTTTTACAGTTATCTACAGTATAATGAAGTATTGCCTGAAAACAAAATTACGTAAAATTCTCTTAGATCTTGATAAGATTTCAAACTGGCTGTTGTACTTATACCTAGCTTTGAATGAACAGAAAAGTAAAACTGTGCACTTTGCAAAACGGAGAAAAGTAGTAACCTATGACCATAAAGCAAATGACTCACAGTCGAAATGCAGCAAATCATATAAATATCTTGGTGTAACAATTTTTAATGTATATGAACTGGAGTTACCACATGCGACAGAGCCTTACAGTTACTGTCTGTGTAGTTGTTCTTCCAAACAGCATCTCATACGAGCAAATCATTTGTCTCTTTACCTGAGGTTACTCGTAGGAAGAATAGCTCGATGTAGTGATAGGGTCGAGCCACGCACGTCTGCTTCCATGCCTCGCAGCTGATTCGCTGCAGAGACTAATAATCTTGCAGTCAAATTGTCTATGCATTGACTAGAATTCCGAATTTCTAAAATATACAGAAATATAAAATAAAAGATAAATGAATGATAACAGGGGTTCTATTCTAATGTCAATGAATAACATTTACTCAAGAAAGGACATATCAAATAAAAGGGAAGTGGTTCTGAGATGTTCAGTTAAAATACAGCTAAAGATACCTTCATCAAATGCAGCAAAGTTGCGTTTAGAGAATTGCGAGAATGGTAGCAAATTCCGAAACTACAGTGTAATCAAAGCTACACGTTAACTAAGACCATTTCGTGATGACAATACATGAAATTCTCTCCAGCTCATAATAATTCAGAGTTCAACATGATTGTACACAAATTAACACAAACAATAAAAAGAATAATAGCTCATATTCTGTCTGTTCTCGATTCTGTAAACCAAGAGGAAGTGGAATTCTACTCTGGAGCACACTGAGACCTCTCGAAATGTATGGTCCATTCAGAAGGTGAAGTGCTGCAGCGGCCATTCGCCGCCCAGACTGAACGATGCACATCACTCAAGACAGGTCTGTCTTCTTCCAGAACTCGCTCCCTTGAACTTTCACTTCAGAATTCCCAGTCTCCGCTACCGTCTGCTTTTCCGTTGGCTGAAAGCCATCCCCACCAAAAATACATTGTTCTCAAGATCTACGTACATGAACTGACTCAACATGACGACTTTCCAACACTAGAGTAGTAAATTACAACTATATTTAATAAAAGAAGTGTTATAAACAGTCACACTCAAACAATTCACAATAAATATAAACAAAAGTTTGTTCATAAATAAATAAGCCAGCAGACTTGTACAAGTGCGCTCACGATAAATGACAACAGATTGTCGTCAATTATTATTTAACAGTTATTTACACCTGCTTGACAGAACAGTCTTTTGGTTTCCTGTTCAGTTGCGATGTACGCTAACACATAAGACTGACTACTTTTAAGTTAGCACAATTTTTTAATAGCAGTCCAAGTGAACATTTAAATAAAATTACTGTCAAATTAGTAAACTGTTCACTAAATAAAAACACAAGTATGACAAAATATGAGGTACTGATGCTGTGTTCATTTGCTGTGTTTGTGTGAAGAATACGACTTTTTGACAAAAATTTGCTTAGTGAAAAAGCTTTAAAAGACGTCGTAAATCAATAAATAAAACAAATACAAATACGTAGCTTTCAGAGATTACAGTCCGTCCCTGGTAGCTGAGTGGTCAGCGCGACTGTCTGATACTCCTCCATTTCTTGGAGCATTTTCTCCTGCACAAAGGCAAAGGGAGCGACAACCGTACAGCTTCCGCGTTGGGATTTACCCGTCTCCGACGACGCTATTCGTCTCTGCATCTGGACACGCTTGAGGCTGCGTGGTAACGTTATACATATACACTTAATGTGGAACATTAGCTCGCTAATTTGGCATATTAAGTCGCAATGAATTTGACATTCTTACATAACATAACAAATACGTACATAACATGATAAATAGAATACCCTACTTGAGTGTCAGAACAATAGTCTAGTTATTTTTGAGACGATCTATGCAACAGCATGTACCTCCTAAGACATGTCATTTTATCAGCATACATGTAATCAATCTAACACAAATTATAGCCTTACGATATATTAATTAAGTGTGCAAATAAATACGTAACTTTTATGTAACTTCAGAGACATCTCGATGTTTCAAAGGTTTTTGGAGCTTTTGCGTTCACCTGATAGTACTCTTTTGCTTTGTCCACATTTTCGAAGCACTTCATCAACACAAACACAGCACGCGATCGATGTTCTGGAGTCGAAGTTTAGATAGTTCGCAGGCTAGCTGTCTCTGCCGAAGTTCATGACGCACTTAGTGAAGTACTGTGCCGAACATGCGCCAATCAGAAATCACCGTCAGTGCTGAAGAATGATAACTGTCGAAATAAGACCGTGGATTAGTTACCAATAATCATATGACTTCCCAAGTCTCCATAAATCAGGCACTGAACGCCCTACCCAGTGGAATCGATAGATTCTCAAACAAGATAGCAAGTAAAAACTGATTTATAAGCAGGCAAAACACATCTGATTTAGCTCAACACTTCGAATACTCTAGCCACGTACCCACTAGAAAACACGTCTTCCGTGCAATGAAATTAGTTCGACGTATTAAATCAACTAACATTTTATCATTTCTTTATAATTTTACAAGGTCGAATTAGAAACTTGGAGCTAATACCACCCTGTGAACAATCGCCTATTTAACTTTCATTTTTAAATCAGCGGATAGCTTGATCATAAATTAAGCGGATGTTCGCTCTTATCTGCACTAAAATACAAAGTATCTCCAGACTCTATTCTCATAACTATTTTACGAAGTTATCCCCATAATTTGACATACGTAAACCAATTAAAAACCCTTCCAAAGTAATTTACATTATTTAATTAACATATGTAATATACACCCAAAAACTTAGTTCATTGTTTGCAAATTTCTACATATTTTACTCCCACAAGCAATTAAAGTTTTAACGAGTTTGAATGACCACCACGCACCAAATTTTGTACGAATAATAGTTACAAATAAACTACACATATTACACGGAACAATCTTCCACAGTACTACAAGTAACATGTATAAATAACCCCCTGAAATTTCACTCCCAAATCGTATGCACAGTAAAACTCTTTCCTCTCTTACATAAATAACGGAATTATATTTGTTCTGCTAACCTCCTCGCACCAGCATTTGTGCGGCCAATATTTACTCATTCCTTTCCCTTCTTGCATCAAACTGTGCGTCCGTACCTTACCATTTACATTTTAAATTCACCAAATTACCGCTTACACGAAATAGAAGTAGCCCACAAAATTCTTATAAAGTTAAACATAAAGTTACACTTACTTACACACTTATATTAATACACACCACATTTTTCAACCACAAGGTGCACCTTTGCCACCGTTGCCTCTTGAAGCATTTTTCTCGCCAGCGTATCTCCTGATTTTTTGCGTTTCTTGAATTGCGCACATTCGAACCCTCTCTCCTCATTCACCAATGGACTTTTGCATTTGTAGACAAAATTTGCAACTCCTGCTGGAACACCAATTTTAGATTAGAGAAATGCCCATTTTGATTCTTCATCGACAGCATTTATTTCACTTGCAGGCTGCACACTTTTTAATTTCACCTCTCCCTAAACGCTGTTCTCTCAAAAGATCAACATCCCTTCCTTTTTTCCCATTTTTATAGTACACGTAATAACTTCAGAACAACCCTCAGTCTCATTATCCATTCCTAGATTCTCCTGATCTACCGGCACCTTACGTGTAGGATCTAAGTCATTCTCAAAATCCTTCGTTTTTTCATTCTCTTAAGCGTCAAATATACTGTTCACTTTCTCTGAAGTGACGATATCAGTAGCTGCAACGTTTTCGTAATTAATCATACAACTTAAAACTTAGTGTCTCTTAAACAAATCCTCACTTATTTCCACCGAAACACTGCAAACTTTATCAAAATTAACTCTTTTATCATCCATGGGTAACTCATAAACTTCATTATTTAAAAAATCCATTACAGCCGTCAGTATATTCTAGAAATCACCACCAATAACTCTGTCAACCTTCGTCGACACACCATATAAATTGCCCCTACTGCATCGCTCCACTACAGAATTCACAGCACACTTCAGTTGCACCAAACTCGGGTGTACGTTTGTTTGTCTCCGTTACATTTTCCTTACTCTCTGGTTACTCCTACACTTCATGCCGATCTACTGCCTAATACACTGCTTTCACATTAATTCATAACTTATGCTTTCATCAAGAGCCGTTCACTTTCATCAACAGAAATAAGTGCACAGACTCCTTCCTCCAAGATCTCTAAATCAGTAGCTTCACCCTTCGCAATCAGCACCTAAAACATCACCGTTCCTCCCTTTAATCATCCACTTACGCCGATACTTAATAAAAGTCATCATCAGCTGACGAGACTACAGCTTCGTCGGCTTCACAAATATCTTTACACACTTCCACCGGTACAAAATCGTTTAAATTACTTGGGCCTACATTATTATAATTGTTGCTACTGACTAGTGCTTCATTAGAATTCGTCACACATTCCGCAGATACCAAATTCAGATCCACCTTTGTCTCTCTTCTGATCACAGAATCTCTCAAGAAACATACATTCATTCCATCATTCACTTCTATTTCACCAAATAAATTCTCGAGCCCCATATCATCATTGCCCTATCTCGCAACACATTTTACAATAGTTGTTGAGCCCTCTTTACAGTTGCACTGCTTAACATTATTCTCAATTTTATTTTTAATTCTCATAACATCAAACATTTGTAGCTTATTTGCCAAATTTTCGACACACACATAATTTTTCAAATAACGTGTCCTTTACAACCCCGGTTAATTTGCCACCTCCGGATCTGATACGCGGCGATCTCTAGTTTTCCGATCTCGTATTCTAGCGTTGCATTTCGTAATGTCCTGCCTCTCAAATAATCGTTTCCGATTTTGATTTTCATTATGAAAGTTCCCGTTTCCATTTCCCATGTGAAAACTATTATTATGGTGGTAACTATTTTGATGGTTTTTATAATTCCCATTCTGGTACCCATTTTCCTGTCTACTTATCCAATTATGTGACTTGAATTTCAACACCTATCAAGTTTCTCAGTAAAATCTAAAAACTCGGCAGTGGAATTTGTCGGTCTGTGGATAAGATCCCATTGTAAATGTTCCCGTAAGCGTCACTTGAGCGTTGTAATTTTCATCGACACTCCCAGCGGGTGATTTATATGCGACAACTTAACCAGTTCCCTTACAGAAAAATCCCGTATCGACCCACCTCCGTGTCTAAAACTTGGTCCGTTCAGGAACTCATTCTGAAGTCGCGTTTGCTTCGCTTCACTCCGGAATTTGTTCAGGAAACAGTTCTCAAACACTTCATAGGTAGTGAATGAAGCATTCAATAAATTTCCGCATGATTGTGCATTGCCCTCGAAGTGTCTTTTAGCGAACTTATTTTTTGCCTCTGCCGACATTCCTCTCACACAACAATCTCTACACGTAGCAAGAAAATCAACTGGATGGTATACTCCATCATTTGCAAAACGCTTGGTTGTTCCTGAATTAATCTATGGAACACAGTAGTAGCTTAATTCATAGCTAAAATATTTAATTCTGCTCATACCTCTGTTACCAGCTGTTCTCGCAGAAAAACTTCGCAATTAATCTCTGTTTCCAGCTGTTGCCAATTTTTCGCTACCTCTTTTTCCTACTCTACCATTCTACCAGATGAATTATTAATAGACTTAGTGGTCACTTCCTGAACTGCATTTTGCCTCCGCACACACTTCTAACATCGGCATCCAGCTCGCAATGTATCTTTTCCAACTTGCCCCAAAAACCTTTTCTTATAGTGTCGACTCTGGTGTTAAACAGGTCAACCTCTTCAGAAATTTTGCCTACATCTGCCATTAGAGCTTCTAATTTTGAATCTATCACCCCTTCTACATCGGATATAATTTCCTTCACCTTAGCTTTTACACCTTCTGCTACATGTGTCCCTACTGAAGCTACCTCTGTTTTTATTGAACCTATCTATGTACCCAATATCAACTTTTTAGAGTTCAATTTTGTCAGAATTTCCCTTAACCATGCCACTGGATAACTCACAATTACATTTCTTTTCTATAATTTCAGACTATATGCCCCACTAACATCGTCCATATCAACAGCACCATGTTCAGATTTTGGACGAACTGGACCACTCACATTACCTGAACCTCACACACTGAGTGCTTGTCGGTCAACTGGCTGCTTCTACTGTGCTCCCCGAAGGGTCGATGCTGATGATCTCGGAGTCGCCTCCGGTGGCCGTCGTTGCCGTGGCCGCCACTGTCGATATACCGCCGTCGAGATCGGGGTCTCCGCTGCTGCTGACCGCTGCAGACTCGAATCAGAACTGCTCTGTGTAGCTTCCTTCTTTGTTGAACTTCCGCTGCGAACTTCCCCACATATAGCTTTTTCTACCATTTCCCAGGCACACAACTGCTGCAGAATTTATGCCCATGCAAGATGCCTATCATGCTTGAGATTTGAGACCTCTGGATCACCGAACATTGTGAAGTGTTAGAATTACAGTTGCAATTCTAAAGAGATTAGGACGAGGAAACCCGCGTTGCGGTAGTACCCAACGATTACTGCTCGTGTAGGTGTTCTTCCAAACAGCATCTCATATGAACAAACCAGTTGCGTCTTTACTTGCGGTTACTTTTACTTTAGGTAAGGGGGCTATGCAGGGCTCGGTTTAGAAGTGTAGCTCCGATTAGTCATAAGATCGAGCCGGGCACTCCTGCTTTCATGCCTCGCAGCTAATTCACTGCAAATAATAACCCGTAGCCCTTATCCTGCATTCAAACAGTCTATGCATTGACTAGAACTGCGAGTTATTAAAATACACAGAAATATAAAATAAAAGGTAAATGAATAATTTAATAACAAGGGTTCGATTCTAACATTTGTAATCGATGTAGACTACAGAGAATTATGTTGAGTAATATTTATTCAACAAAAGGCATTTAAAATAAATGGGAATTGGTTCTCCAATATTCATTTAAAATACACCCCCAGATATCCTTATCATATGCAGTAAAGTTATGTTGAGAGTATTGTGAGAATTGTAGTAAAATCTTCAAACTTAACTGTAATCAAAGATACGCTAAACCTAAGTCAATTTTTTAATCATAGTACACGAAATGTTCGCCGGCTCACAATAGTTCAGAGTTCAACATGATGATTCACAAATTAACACACACAGTACAAAGAATAGTAACTCATACTCTGTCTGTTCTCAGTTCTGTAAAGCAAGTGGAAGTAGAATGCTACTCTGGAGCATATTCAGACATCTCTAAATATAAAGTCCCCCGAAAAGTCTAGTGTAGCGGCCGTTCGCTGCCCAGAAACAATTACCTATATGACTGAAACATGCATGTCACTCTAGACAGATCTGCCTTCTTCCAGACCTCGCTACAAAGTGTCCTGATCGCTCCAATCAGCTCTTCACTCCAAAAGTCCATTTCCACTTGACTCCCATAGTATTCCGCTAGTGTCTGCTTTTGCATTGGCTGAAGGTCACCCCCATGTAAGATACATCGTTCTAAAGCTCTAAAGACTTTAAATGACTCAACATGACCACTTTCCTGCACTAAACTAATAAATTACAATATTAAAGTAAATATTTCAAGATGAAGGTATATTTAGATATACCGAAACCGTGATCAAGAATTTTAATAAATCTTTATCCTGCAACTGTTTGGCTGTTATTATTTACCGTGATGATTAAAGTAAATAAATGTTTAAACATTCAGTCACACTCAAACCATTCATAATAAATATAAATAAATATTTGCCCATAAATAAATAAGCCAATATCCTTCCGCAAGTGCGCTCACCGTAAATGACAACAGATTGTAGTTAATTATTATTCAACAATTATTTATGCCTGCTGGACAGAAGCGTCTTTAGGTTCCCTGTTCAGTTGTGGTACACGCTAACACATGCGACTGACCACTTTTAAATTAATACAGTTTTTAATAGCACTTGCAATCAATATTTAAATAAAGTTAATGACAAAATAGTAAACTGTTCGTTAAATAAATACACAAATATGAGGTATTCATGCTGTATTCATTTGCTGTGTAAATATGGAGAATACGATGTTCTGACAAACATTTCCTTAGTGAAAAAGATATAATAGACATTGTAAATCATTAAATAGAGTAGATGCAGAAACGTACCTTTCAGGGATGATAGCTGTAGTGCTGTGTTACCATGTGAGATATCGTTTGTTGAAATCAGATGAAGCGATTAAATGTTGTTAATTCAGAGGTTCATTGGTTGGTTTGTTTGGGGAAGGAGACCAGACAGCGAGGTCATCGGTCTCATCGGATTAGGGAAGGACGGGGAAGGAAGTCGGCCGTGCCCTTTGAAAGGAACCATCCCGGCATTTGCCTGGACCGATTTAGGGAAATCACGGAAAACCTAAATCGGGATGGCCGGACGCGGGATTGAACCGTCGTCCTCCCGAATAGAGGTTCATTGTGTAAATGTTTATTCACTGTGAAATATGAAATATTATCTTCTTTAGTTTTAAAGAGGGTGTGCCTCACTTTTATGAGAACACAGATGTATTCAGATTTTCATTCATGTCTGGCTGTGAATTATTGTCGAATATCAGAGAGCTGTAACTTAACCGTCTTTAAGATTGTCTGACACTCCGCCATTTCTTGGAGCATTATCTGTTCCACAAAGGCAATCTGAGAGACAGTTGTCCAAATTCCTTTTGGTGGGATTTCCCCGTTTCCGGTGGCTCTGCTCCCACCTGCAGCTGGACATGCAAGACGTCCTTATGCAGCCGAGTCGCACCCACTCCAGCAAACAAATTCAGCTTATAACACTACCGGCTGCTGTTATATTAGTACTATGCCTATACTGTTATTCCTGTGAAAGGATTTATTGTGACCGTGACTGCGTGTAATGTAAACATATCGGCCTGTAAGGATTGTTATTGAGAGCAAACAATAGCGAAACAAACGGGAATCGAACCTAGGTTCTACCAGTAATCAAGCAAACTGTAATTACGCGAATGAAACGGTCTCCAGCCTACTTAGGCATTGTTGTGTTCAGTACTAGCACGATTGATAAAGGAAGTTAACTGTGGGGGTTGACTTTACTTGATACTAAACTTCTGTTTTGTTGATAAGATGCGTGACAGTAGCACAGTGTAGCAAATAATGTTCCAGTGAACTGACCTAGACTACACTGGGGAAGTACTGATGTGTTCAGGCAACAAGTGGCTGTCAACAACGCTTATTATCTGTATATTACAGTAGGAAGATGACAATAATAAGTAAATGATTACTAATTGGGAGGGGGCGGGGTTCTATTGACATAGACAAGAGTTCCTTTTGTCAATTGAATTACAGGAAATTACTAATACTGAAATAGTTATGAATTAATATTACTTTGAGTAGTGATCATTGTTTGCATTTTCAAGTATCATTCATTGGCTTGTATTATTTAACTCAAGTGGAATTCGTGTCCCTGGATCTAGTATAGTTTGAATAATTGTGGCCAGTTGGTTATTTTTAATTGCTGTTATTGTAATATGACATTTAAACTTGGCTCAAGAACCAGCATGGGAACCCAGAAACTAATTTATCGTTGTTGAACACTTTAGTCACAGCACACATTGGGGCACACTGTTAACTAGGTTACGCATCAAATTGTAAACACAATTATTTCAATTAAAAGAATCGTTGAACTGAGTGCTCTAGCCATCCATGAAAACTACGTGGAGCATTTCAAAACATATTCTCACTAAATAATTATGTAGCTTACAACTCCACAAAGTTTGTTAACTTCTGTTAAGGAAAGCAATTGCTATTCATTTGAGTAAAAATACAAGATACTGGGATTCATCATAGCACTTGGGACAGTACCCTGCCTAGGTAAATGACTAAGGATTTACAGAACACAACATTATTATTGAAAATTGGACGATGAACGTGGTCCATGCAGTGATACAGTAGTCAACTGTTAATGTGAGATGAAGGTGGTAGCAGCGTCGATCTCCTGTGCTATTCAAAAAAAGGGCGTCAAATGTATTCGCGGGTCTTCCTGTCTGACAAGCTCTGAAAATTCTGTTCTTATCGTCGGATTTTCATAGTACAGAGCTACTCAAAGTATACCACGCAAAATAATAAGCCGCATTACTTCCGCATCCGAAGCTATATGATGTAATCTTGCAGTTCTTCTCGCCTCTTTCAGTTCACAAGGTGCGCACCCATTTCCTGCTAGCCGCCGACTGACTCATGCCACACAGGAGCTTCGCAGTTCCACCACCAGATCTACCTTTTCTATTCCGGCCTAGCCATTTCCGTTGCGGAAGGGCTTTCTTTCAAGTTGTATATGATTACAAACCTACTTTCCCTATGCATGAACCAATAATACACTTAAATTTTTAGCTTCTTACATTCTTTTACACTAAATTATATTCGAAATCATATTCATAATTAATTACAGTTACATAACTTAACATAAATAAAGAATAAAACATATACATCGATGTTGCTTACGCCAAAGAGCATAATTATGCAGAAGTCATATTAAGTAAAATCAGAAAAATGATTTATATAAAAAACCACAGTATGTAATATCGATAATTGTGTTACAAGCTCTCCTCCATACCAGTACAGGTGCACGAGTGACTCGTCGACATACTCGTAATGTTACACACATACACTGAATTCTAGGTAAAGCATGTGGTACGACTTTGGTTAATTGATAGGATATTGAAAAAATGTAGTCAACCTGTGAAGGAGAGTGTTTGGAATCACTTTCGCTCCCCATCTTATGAAATTGTTCAGGTGCATGGAAACCACACCAAATAGGTAGTGGTTTGCACGGACAGGGATGCCTGGAGGCAAATCCACAGTAATAACTAGTTTTAGGTCATTACCCTGTGCTGATACGATGAATCTACCGATATCCGCGGTAATTCTTGCTTTCTGCTGCGGATATCGCGATAATAATTGTTTTACGTTTAAATGATAATGGTCATTGTCGGTATTATTATTGTGGTCTGTTTGCAGTATATGCATATAAATATTTTTGGCATATGATCGTATATATATCCATGTTTCCCTTAAATATAATTACTAACACACAGGGAAATTCTTATTATGCTGAGAAAGTGTAGCATATGTAAGTGAATGAACATTATGGAGAATTAACGTAAATTTTATAAACACACACTAAGGTCACAAAGTCATAGGATAGCGATGTGCACGTTACAGATGGCGGTAGTATCGTGTACACAAAGTATAAAAAAGCAGTGCATTGTCGGGGCTGTTATTTATACTGAAGTGATTAGTAAGAAAAGGTTCACGACGTGATTATGGCCGAATGAAGGGAATTAACAGGCTTTGAACGCGGACTGGTAGTTGGAGCTAGAGATATGGGACAATCCAATTCGGAAACCTTTAGGGAATTCAGTATTTCGCCATCCACAGTGTCAGGAGTGTGCCGAGAATACCAAATTTCAGGCATTACCTCTCACCACGGACAACGCAGTGGCCGACGGCTTTCACTTAACGGTCGAGAGCGGCAGCGTTTGTGTAGGGTTGTCAGTGCAGCACTGCGTGAAATAACCACAGATATCAGTGAGGGATGTACAACGAATGTATCTCTTAAGAAAGTGCGGCAAAATTTGGCGTTAATGGGCTATGGCAGCAGACGACCGACGCGATTACCTTTGCCAACAGCACGACACCGTTGGTAAGAGCTGATGGCGGGGTTGGAGTGTAGTGCAGACCTTATGAAGCTATAGGCGCAACTTGTCAACCAGGCGCTATGCAAGCTGGTGGTGGCTCCATAACGCTGTGAGCTGTGTTTACACGTTTGGCTACTTGGAGACCATTTGCAGCCATTCGTGAACGTCATGTTCCAAAACAATGGTGGATTGTTTCTGGATGACCATTCAGCATGTCACCGGGCCGCAGTTGAACACCATTTGCGTGAAGAACACTCTGGAAAGTTTGAGTGAATGGTTTGGCCAAGCAGATCGGCCGACATGAACCCCATCGATAATTTATGGGACTAATCGAGAAGTCAGTTCGTGCACAAAATTCTGCACAGCCAACACTTTCGCAATTATGGATGGCTATAACGGCAGCATGGCTCAGTATTTCTGCAGGGAAACTCCAACGACTTGCTGAGTCTATGCCACGTCGAGTTGCGCCGGGCAAAAGGAGGTCCAACACGATATTACGAGGAATCCCGTGACTTTTGTCACCTTAGTGTACTCTGTGACTGACATTTAATAGAATACAAAGAGTGACTATAACTTCTAACAGTATTTCATTATGATGTCCAGTGTTGCGAAAATGCTACAAGAAAATATTAGAAAATTTATGAGCCGTGTTGCGGATCGCGTTCTTGCCATTGGTAGGTTGGCATCATGTAATAGGGATAGTGGCGTCTCGTTTTCTTCTCGTGTTTACTGGCGCCACTAAGTTTGCTAGCGTTGTCAGTCTGCGAGTGGCAGCAGCAGCAGCGCTATGGATATCTGGTACTCTGGTACTACCTTTGGAAGGGCGTCAAGTGTTTTTCCGGATCGGAGTGTGTCGAGTAGTTCGGTTGGGATGGAGCAACCGTGAGGTCCGGCAGCGCAAGCACATGCCCGGACCGCAGGCACTGCCGGATTGAGGGGCTGTAATTGCGAGGGCGACAACCTCATTGTCCACTGGACCCAGGACGTTTGAGTTGAGTGAACATTAACCCAGTAGTGAAACCTCCACCATTCTGAGATCACGCCGTTTGTTCACGAATTGCTGCTCGCACGGTTGTTGAGACGAAGAACAGTGAGTGGAGTGTTTGGAGTTGGCGAAATTAATTAGCCATCCTCCACTTCTTACTATTAATCATTGAATTGCTTGTGTTATTATTGGTGAAGTTCAACCAGCGGTATTTTTCTGCCTAGTGGCCGCTAACGCCCCAGTTGCCTGCCCTGGAGGTTAGCGTATTTTCGCGGCAGTGTACCTTTCCTCGCTTTGCCGCTGCTGTCTGGTAAGGCGTGTAGTTAGACAGCCTCCTTCATTGTGATTCGGATATTTTGTTCTTTTGGACTACCTTGGTCATAGCGGTTCCTTCTGTTTCTGGATGTTCTGAACACCGGATTCTGAAGACGCAGTGCTGTCTGCTGGTTCCGCCTTGCCTGGGTTATTCCATCGTTGTGTTGGTTAACAGACGTTACGTAGATTTTGCAAGAGTGTTGGTCTGCGTTGTGAAGTTGAGCGACTTTCCCAGGCCAATCCTAGGAGCACTGTCTGAGGCCCACTTCTCTCTTGCTTTGATCAGATTGTGATTTTTTAATACTTTAATTTTGAGTTATCACTATTGGGGACTTCAGCCAAAAAAGTAATTTGAATTTCTTGTCAATAAGGCCTTCAGCCGAGAATGCAACTGCCTTAATAATGTTTAGTTAGATATTTGTCTCTTAATAGTCAAATTTTGATGATTCTGTTTTCTTTTAAAAAAATATTTTAGTAGCTATTGGAGAAGTTTAACTGTTCTTAAGAATCGGCTATCCAGGCCTTTCAGGTGTTAAATTGTTTTGAGTTATTACTGTTGGGGCCTTCAGCCGACAAATAATTTGAATTTCTGGTCAATAAGGCCTTCAGCCATGAATGAAATTTGTCTTAAGAATTTTTAATTAGATATCGTTTCTTAAGGGTCAAATTTTGATGACTGTCTTTTTTTAAAAAAAATATTTTAATTTTGAGTTTACTATTGGGGCCTCCAGCCGACAAATAATTTGAATTTCTGGTCGATAAGGCCCTCAGCCGTGAGTGCAACTCGCTTAAGAATATTTTTTATTTGGGCATTGTGTCTTAACAGTGAAATTTGATAATTGTTCAACCTCATTTGCATTGGTTCCAAATAAAGCGTACGTGATTAAAACAAAAAAAAGAAAAAAGAAAACTGAACAACCAATTGTAACTGAGTAAGGCCCCGTCCACGCCGAATCCTGCCTTTCCCTAAGTCCCATGTTTCAATCTAGTTTAGTAATTACGACAAAAAGTTTCAACTTACAGAACGTATCAATAACATGATGGAAATACATTATTAAAACGCTGTCTTCGTGGACTTCTTCATTCACAGTCTATGGAGTGTAAAGTACCAAGTCCGAATTCAGACAAAAATTCAGTCTGGGCGCTGGCATGCACCCGGAGCTCAGGCCAGGTCATTTACAGAACGTTAATAATTGCGGATTCATATAAATGGTTCAAATGGGTCTGAGCACTATGGGACTTAACATGTCAGGTCATCAGTCCCCTAGAACTTAGAACTACTTAAACCTAACTAACCTAAGGACATCACACACACCCATGCCCGAGGCAGGATTCGTACCTGCGACAGTAGCGGTCGCGCGGTTCCAGACCGAAGCGCCTATAACCGCTCGGCCACCAGGCGGCCGGCGCGGATGCGTATAAAAGGCTTCCCGCTGCAGATGGATAGTTTTTGGATGCAAGACTGTACTGATAGGAGCAATAGGGGATATTGAATGTATTCAAAAGAGGATAGCTCGAATGGTCACAACTGTATATGATTCACACCAAAGTGTCACGGAAACGCTGAAAAGCTTTGTTGTGGCTATGCCCTCTTGTAATGTTTTGTGGTTCTTTAGTGGATGAGGAGAAGGTGGTATGATAGGTGGGTGGCCGGTTTCCTCCCACTACAACAGAAAATACACACATGGTTAAAGTACACTTAATTACAGGAAGCAACAGAGTAATTAACTTCAATGATGTTCAATCTGAAGTTCTGTGGTTAACAGCAATCAAATAATATGTACTAATTCATATCGTGACTATATACAATAACATTCCCTCACAGCTAGCTACTGTGCAAGGCGACGAATATCACTGTGGAAGACCAGAGTACAGTGCGACGAATTGGGTTGCAATGCGAACTGAGTCCCTTACGCGACGTACTGAGGTACTGAGATTGAGAGATTGAAACAACTCGGTGTTTTTTTCTCTATTGTTATTTTCATACCTTATACAGGTAGGCCGGCAGCGGCAAACTATCCCGCTCTTCGGCCACAGAAAAGACAATCGGTACATAAGGAGACATCGAAAAACAAACATGGTGGATAAACAACAGTAGACAGACAAAATTAAAATACATGGAGCCGTTCACGGGCGCAGTGTCCGAATAAAATACATTCAGAACGTGGACACGAACTGAGATGACAGAAATGACACAAGTGAACGATGGAGCACAAACGATGAAACACTGAGGCACTAACACGAAGACTCACACAAACACTGGCGACGATCTCCGGTGCACAAATGTTCACTGTTCATGTACGAATCCGTGGACCTTCGAAAGAGGGAAAGGTGGGAGAGGTGGGAGAGGGGGAGGGTGTAGATGCCAGTGGTACAGGAGCGGGGAGGGGGAGGAAAGAAGGAAGGTGGGGGTGGAAGCCTGGGGGGGAGAGGAGGGAGGGAGGACGAGAGGAGGGGGAGAAGGTAGAGAGGGTGCCCTTGGGAAAAAACACAGGGGGCGGAAGGGGAGGATCAAAGTTGTTAGGAGGGGTAGATGGAGGGGATGAGGGCATCATCAGGGAGTGGGATCTGGCGGAAGCCACCTTGGGCAAGGGTATGGAGAGTGGAGAGATGGAGAACGGGTGGGATGTGGGAATACAGGTGCGGCAGCGGACGGGGGTGGGAAAGTATGGGAGAGACAAGCAGGTGAGGGGGATCAAGTTTGTGGGAGGTGTAGAGGATTCGTATCCGTTCGAGGAAAAGGAGGAGGTGAGGGAACGGGATGAGGTCATACAGGATCTGCGTGGGGTAGGGGAGGCGGATGCAATAGGCGATGCGGAGCGCATGCCGTTCCAGGACTTGAAGGGATTTGTAAAAGGTAGGAGGGGCGGAGATCCAGGCGGGATGGGCGTGGCAGAGGATAGGGCGGATGAGGGATTTATAGGTGTGGAGGATGGAGGAGGGGTCCAGACCCCATGTGCGGCCAGAAAGGGGCTTGAGGAGACGGAGTCGGGAGCGTGCCTTGGCTTGGATTGTCCAGAGAGGGGGGAGTGGGGGGTTATAGGACGGCCATAGATGGTGATACAGGAATCGAGGAGACGGAAGGAAGGAGTGGTTTTGCCTAAAATGATCGTCGGAGACCGTCGGCGGCGGCGGTCTATATGTACGCTGCCCAGAGGGCGTTATCGGCGCTTAGCCTGGGGGCGTGTCCTGGTCTTCTCTTGTCATAGGCGCGCCTAGTTCAGCTCCTGCTACACACTGTTTTCTAGTTCCGACCGGTGTGCTGGCGAAGAAGCACGCCAACACAAACTTGAATTGTAAGACGTTTGAAGATAGACGCTAAGTATCACGCGAAGCCAACTTTCAAAGCTTAAAAAACGACTACTAAGAATTTGGAAATATGAGGTGCGCAGAACAGAACTGGCCTGGATAGTGTTTATAAGACTGATGACCGTCGTCAATGACTAGAAGAACTACCCATCACAGAAAATGATGGAAACCGTGATATCGATGGACCTGTCGGGTACTGTCATAATTATGTCTGCTCATGCCCATCTCCTGCATGCTCTGTCTCGGGTACATCGCTGTGTCATTACATATGAGTCAGCAAGAGCAGCAGACGTATTTAGTGAACAGCTGAATGCAACGGAAAGTGGTGCTCACGATAAAACAGCCCGTGTTCATTGCCGAGTGTAACGAGAAGCACGATTGTTGGAAAACGTGTGTGGAACTGTTTGTGCAGGAGTTTAAGATTGTGTATTGGGGAAACATCCAGCAACGCCTCTAATGGAAAATTTAGTGGCAAAATGGACGAAACGGGCTCTTTAGTGAGTGAAAACAGAAACTACCGGAAAAGAGTTCGAACATTAGAAAACACTGTTCGAATATACGAAAGGTTCGAGCAAAGTCCGACGAAATATCAAAGTCTTGAGTCTGTGCCAGCGGGGTTTAAGGAGATCGTCGTATCGAAACACTATCAAAAAGTTATTTTATCAGTATCCTTACTAATTTGGTGTTGCGTGTTAGTTAAACATCCGAACGAGCTTTCGCTTGCTGAGTTTTGCCGGTGGTTTTTGACCGAAGTGGTATCAGGACTCTTGGATCCTCAATTCTTCATTTCTTCAGACGAGGCCTTATTTAGCCTGTCAGGCGACGTGAACTGACAGAACGGCGCCATTATGCATGAGAAAATCCCCATTAAAAAAATTAGGGTTTAAAGTCCCGTCGATATCGAGGTCGTTAGAGAAGGAGCACTATCTCGGATTTTTCAGAGATTGCGAAGGAAATAGGTCAAGGCCATTCAAAACGATATTCCCGACATTCCTAGAGCGACTTAGGGAATTTAAGGAAAACCTAAATCAGGTTGGCGGGACGCAGATTTGAACAGTTGTTCTCCTGAACCAAAATCCACTGTTCTAACCACTGTGCCAGCTAATACTTCGACGAGCGATTGGATACTCTCAAGAGTGGTGTCTGGTACATAATTGCTTATTTGTTTCAGTTGTAAATATTTGTCATGTATTATTGTTTTTCTGACATGTTCTACATCCTGGAGGACCTCCTCACTACGGATCAATTGGAATGAAAGTAAATCTAATCTAATCTAATGTCCGTGTTGACTTCATACCACGATTCCTTCATGAAACTGTAAAACTAACAGGTATGTTCATAACCTGTTTAATTCATACGCGGATCTACTCACTGAAGATGAAGCACTTGCGGACATCTTCAGCAAGACGGTTCATCAGCATAAACCGTGTTGACAACCTTATCACGAGCTCATGAGGTGATTGGTGAGAAGAGGACAGTCAGCAGAGGCAGTGCAAATTTCAGGGCACCTCGACCGCCTGATGTGTCTCCTTTTTGCTTGTGGGGCAAACTGAACTATCAAATTGTAATACCACATTTTATTACGTAAATAGCTGTGTCAGACACTGTGCTATTTGTAGGAGCCAAAGACGTTACTCCTTGGATAAGAAAAGCGAATACTATCTTTTCATTATCTCTGATTTTTATTATCTCTTTTGTTGAACGTGATGTTAATGACTCTGATTTTGTTTTTGATCCGATAAAAACGGAGGGAACATGTAATTGTGAATATTACATATTAAAACTTGATAATAAGAAAGAAGTATCAAGGAAGAAATAAAAAAAACTGCTCTCCTTTGATAAATAATTAGATGAACCTCGGACGTAAGTATCAGTCTTTCTAATCATTCTAGTTACTATAGAAAATTTCGGCTACACTAGTTCGACGTTGAGTTGGAGAGACACTGGGGGGATTGGCGAACGAACCTGCAAATAAACACGACCACTTCCACCGGACTCAAGAGCAGGCAACAAGAAATCTGCCAGAGCTCTTTACCAACATATTACCACACTGCAAAACACACACAAGGTAAGTGTATTTTCAATGGACAATTTCAAGACACTATTTTAAAACCAAGAATACATTTCAATCTTGTTTGTAAAACCAAGAAATACAAAAAAATAACAGTGTAAAATGCATTCAAATAATCCTCACACTCTGGAAGAGCAACAGCAGCAACTATTGCTGCTGACTCAATGACAGAGATGCTACATGTGTGTCATAGTTTGAGAATTCCAGCACAGCGCCGCATCGATGTCCATTGTAGCCATTTCCAGATTCATTTACAAAGGGTCTAATTCGGTGTCAGTGTTAGTGCAAATACTTTACAGGCCAGTTTTGTCCTGCCGCCTCTCCATGAAACTCCCAAGACATTTGTACTGCAATTCTTCCGCGCTTTGTAAACTAGTGTAACGGGAGTAAACTCACGTAGTATAGTGGTAAGTATCCTCTTCCATGCACTTCAGAGTGGTTTTCAGGGTAAGTATTTAGATGTAAACGTATTCTGGCTACCCTTTCCACACAGAGGAACAGTACCGGCTACCATTCCCTGTGCCCACACTGTACGTTTTAGATGGGCAGAGTACAGCATCCCAGCAGCTGCGTCGCTCTCCCGTATGTACACGTCTAGCTTTCAGCAAGAGGACCCTCCAGCCTGCCTCTTTTCCCGTACCTCTGCAGCTGACTGGATGCTGAAGCCGCTGCTGTCTGCTGCTGTTGCTGTACCGTATTGATCCGCCCACGCCCGCCCGCGCTGCCGCCGCCGCCGCCGTCACCGCCGCTGCATTCCGGTATGACGTCACACTACGTCATCGATCAGATGACGTCATACCTCCGGGCCTCGGCGTCATATCGAGCGACGGCGACGCCAGCGGGCTCTGCGCGGCTCGGAACGGAACGGAACGGCACGAAACTGGACGAGGCGGCTGCGGCGGCGGCGGCGGTGGCGGCAGCCGTCGGAACGCAGGGCGACGCTCCGCGACGCCACGCTATGGCGCGCCGGGCGCCGCTGCCGCCGCCATTCACCGCTGCGTGGCGTGCTGGGCCGTGCTGCGCTGCGCGTGTGGCGTCGCAGATAGGACTCTGGCGCTGTGCGTGGCTACTAGCCTACATATCCACTTAAGCAGCAGCCATCACTGCCGTTATCTGCGGAAGATAGCGTTAGCAATGCGCTGTTGTTGTCTTCAGTCCGAAGACTGGTTTGATACGCGCTGCTGTGTCCTGTGCAACTCTCCCCATCTCTGCAGACTGCATTACTTTGGATGTGACTTTTGTTCCATAGATTCGTAATGAGAAGATTCTTCAGCAGGAGAGCTTCTGTTAAGTTTGGAAGGTAGGAGACGAGGTACTGGCAGAAGTAAAGCTGTGAGGACGGAGCGTGAGCAGTGCTTGCCCGCGAACGGCAAAGTTCCCGAGTTCGAGTCTCGGTCCGGCACACAGTTTTAATCTGCCAGGAAGTTTCATATCAGCGCACACTCCGCTGCAGAGTGAAAATCCCATTATGGCAATCTTGTTTCCACAGAAGCTGTCCGCAGACGGTCTGGACGAGATAAACATGCTGAAGGAAGAGGTAGAAAAAATTCGCCTCCAAATTGCTATCGAGGAAACGTAGTACACAAGGAAGAAAGTAGTATCTGAACAACAGCAAATTACTGTAAAATAAAAATAGTCGACGGTTTCAGATTCCAATATATTATGGATAAATGGCGGCAACAGTCACAAAGACTATCCTTTATTATAAAGATCGATTTCGGTCACTATATGACCATAAACAGTGCAAATTATTCGAACTTTGTAGGCCCATATCATAATAACACAACATTTCAATGAGATGTTATATATACTGTGATCATTATTTCCAATAGATATCTTCACTTTTATCGTACAAAAAATTTTGAAATTACGCAACAGCCTATCTTGTGACCTTAGCAGTCGCTGATCCAATGTACACTGAGCTTCCTGCATGTTGGACCTACAAGGTTCGAATAGACTGAGCTGACGATGGTCACACAGTGACCGAAATAGACCTGTAAAAAAAGAGGCTTTCAATATTTACGAGCAACGCTGCCATTTATCCATAATATATAGACAGTAGTACGGTCGCGGTGCACACGGTTCCCACTGGAATTAGACATCAAGTTCAGATGCCTTGTTGGGGCAGGGCAGATGCAAAATAGTGAAAAAGAGCCAACGACAGCAGGCGAGGGTAGATATCTGCCGCTTGTCGTAGGACTCATGTTGAATGCAAGAAAAACGTAATCTCAAGGAAAGCTGAACTCATGCGCTTTAACGCAGTGATCAAAACCGAGTGGCAACTGAATGCCTAAGAACCATAAAAAAGGTACGAGTAAGAGAAGCCGAGATGTCTGAGATAGAAATCCTTCGCACAATAGTGGGTCCAGTACAGACTTTGAGAAAGAGAAAGATATACAGTGTTAATGAACGAGCAATGGAGTCAATAAGGAAACGACGACCGAAGTTCAATGGACATCTGTCGAAGGTGGACGCAACCCGAGTAACGAAACACGTTTCTAAAGTATTGGATAAAATACATAAAATCTCTGATAAATACTTGTCGCTGATAAGTGTCTGAAAGAAGTGAGGAATGACCTGAAATTCACTGCATTGAACCAGGAACACTTCAGTAACCGATCACGGTACAGATCACTGATCAACAACTTTAAGGGATTCTGCGATGAACAAAAGCAGAATTGCGGCTGGACGGAAGAGATAAGGCGGGCGGCCAGAGAGAGAACGCAACTGTTTTCCGCTGCGAAGGAAGCTTCCAGAAGCGCCTCATAGTTATTCGACGTGGTATCTAACGGCCCTAGACGAGACAAAGAGAGGAGAAGATACCTGTGGCAGAACATGCAAATATACTGTACGTTGGGGAGCATATGATAATTCTTAACTTTCGTAACCAGCCGTTGTCGAGAATTACTTTCCGACAGCTATTTTCATTGACGACATAACTGCATTGAAGCTGTGCAGAACTTAGATTTTGTATAAGACAAGTTATTTGATATTGTTTGTAGGACGCACATAAACTGGTTCTGCTGAGAAGTTCATCAATGTATCTGATGTTGGAAACCAGTAAATAAATCGTTAATGCTCCACTTAAACTGAGCGTTATTGTTATGGATGCTGCCAGGTTACAAAAAATGTTTGTTCGTGGCGCAATATAGATGACTTCAAATCTTTAGGAAAAAGGATTCCTGTTTCTAGAACTGAGGTTATGAACTGAGCCGTTGGTTTAAAAATGTAATTAATAAATAAATATGTTGGGAAGTAATTCCCAACATATATGTCTGTAAAGGATTCTTAGGTTCACACCACAAATAAATAATATTATACGGTCTTGCACTCGGAAAGATTTGTCTTGGGTGAACGATTTACTCCAAAATAATCCACAGCTACAGCAATCTACTCGTACACCCACTTCGGTCTCCTTATTTGGAAAAGTTTTACTCTCTATTTACAACGTTTAACCTGCACCTCTCCCTCCCTCCTCAAAGGTTCCTAAGGATGTGTCCTATTAGCTTACCTTCCTTCTACTCAAGTTGTGCCTTGGACTTCTCTCCCACTCAATACTGTTCACAATCTCTTTACTAATTACTTATCTACCCACGTCGTCTTCAGTTTTCTTTCGTAACACTGCAATTCAAAACTCCCATTCTCTTTTTGTCTCTACTGTTTATCTTTGTTGCTGTTCCACTTCCATATGAGCTACACTCCATACAAATAATTTAATAAAAGACATCCTGACGATTAGGCAACTCATACAAAAAAAAGGGTGTCGCAATTTGTAGCGACATGAAATGGAACTATCACATAATCAGTTATGGGTTAAGCGGGTAGCACACTCCAGTTGGTTGATTTAATACTAGGGAACTCAGTCTACAAAGGAGACTGGTTTGCGAAATACTGATGGGACCCATCCTAGAATTTCGCTGAAGTTACGTAATATTCTAGCTGAGGATAACGAGCGTATACACTGATAACCACGAATGCTCACGGTTTTTTTTATCCTTGTGAGAGTTTACGGAGATTCTGAAGAAACTTAACTGGCACATGCATGGGGATGGACGCAAACTACTCCGTGAAAGCCTACTTACAAAATTTTAAAAATTAGCTTTAAATGATGAATCTAGGGATGTACTACAACCCCGTAAGGAACTCATCCGTAGAAAACAGGAGGAGGCATTCAAACACTTATTCTTCTCGTGCTGCATGCGTGAACTGATTGATTGATGAGGTTCCATACTCCGAGGAGCGTAGGGGACAATGCGGGAGACCCGCACCGCCGTACTAGGCAAGGTCCTAGTGGAGGTGGTTTGCCATTGCCTTCCTCCGACCGTAATGGGAATCAATGATGATGATGATGCAGACGATACTACAACACCCAGTCATATCGAGGCAGGAAGAATTCCTGATCCCGTCGGGAATCGAACCCGGTACCCCGTGCGCGGGAAGCGTGAACGCTACCGCAAGACCACGAGCTGTGGACGCGTGCGTGAATGGAACGGGAAGAAACCCTAATAACTGGTACAGTGGGATGTACCCTCTGCCATGCATTTCCCATTCGTCTGCAAAGCACAGATGTAGATGGACCAGTGTTTTTGGCCAATATCATTTGTAGACTGAATTTTCCCAGCATTTTCAATAAATAAATATAAAGAAAAGATAATTAAACTAATTTTAAATCGACTGAATAGTTAAAGTTTAATGACTGGTTGTGATTTGTTTATTTATTCGCAGTCACGATACTGCCTAGTATTTTGGCGTTTTGAAGTTCTTTGACAGCTGATTGGAGTGGCAGATTTGGTTGTGACGCAATACGAAAGGTAATCGGCCAGCAGAAGTGAAGGAGGTGCCCAGCGGAAGCTGGCAGAGTGGTGTCGTGAGAGCGCGCCTGGTGCAGGTAATGGTGTGACGTCACGTGGCGAACGGCTTTGGTAGGGGTGGGGGGAGGGGTGTAGGGAGGGGCGGTCGCGGGAGAAGGCAAGTCAGCGCGCCACGTGGCCTGATTTATAGGCTACGGGGATGGGGGCAAATAAAAGACCTGATAACGAAAGCAGTCGATCCACTTAAGGTGAAACAAATCTGAATGCATTGTTTTAAAGGTCGATCAATGACACGTCAATAGTCGTAAACAACTGAATTGTAATTTTAACTTTCGGGGCATTCGCGATCGAGTTGCTGCAAATGTTCTTCACAGGTTTGCTAGCGGATTACACTGCACATGTCCCACAATGTTTTACCGACGCAACCTATAAATTTTGTGATATCATATCCTGGCAGGAGGCGAGGTGTATAGCGTGCCCTTTTAACACTTTATTTTTCGCGCTGAAAGCCAATTATAGTAATACATTTCTCTTGACGGGTAATCCATAAAGGTTGATATCCAACACCAATGATAAAATCAGTTTTTAAATAACAGTTACAACTGTAGCGGACTTTATCATTGGTGACAATTACAGTAAGCCTCCTGTTCTCTGTTAATGTTAATGTTTATGCGCAAGGGAATTATGTCTGTCCCTGCTTCTAAATATGACAGCGTTTATAAATGGAATATGACAGCAAGAAAAATTATTCAGAGCTTCAACGATCTACAGACAACACTGACATTCCCAAGTTGTCCTTTTCATCAGAACTATTTTGCAACTCCTCCGATACGAATCAATTATTTGTTACCTTGACATGAAACTGAGCTTCGACAGAGTGGGTCAGTCCTGTCCTGGGGTAAATTTGTAGGCAAATGATTTATTGAAACAAGAGCAACGTTCAGTCATTTCTTTTGCATTATCAGTTGTCATTTCCGCTGTTGTGTTACGACCACAGACTGTTATTACGTGTGGCATCACATGTATTCTCTGCGTTGCACTTTATCAAAAAATAAACTTGTTCGAGTATTCAGGACTATGTACCGCCCTCAGTATCCTGTCTCAAAACTTCTAATTACATCACTACTCCTCCACCTAATTCGATCTCACTCCTCTATGTTCACTCTCGCCCGGTCACAACTTTCTCTACTTCGCAACTGCCCCAAACCGCCATGCTTGGCGTCAGTATTCAGGAGTATATCTTCTCGGCTGACTCCAGAGGGTAGCGTCCCTAGATGATATTCACTTACTACATTATATGTAATAAAATGGAATACTTACCTCGGTCCTTTCGATGTTATTTATTCTACAGGTACCAGTTTCTGTGCTTCAGTACTCGATCTTCAGGGCTGTATGCAGAAACAGTAATGATAGCATCATCAACTTACCAGACAAGCAATACAATGACAGATTAAAAACAGAATAAGAATCGAGGGCAAGACTATACAAGTGAATTTACTATAATCATTTGATAAAAATAACAGAAATATCCATTGTCACATACCAAAGGAATCGATAACGAATTTCCACTCTACACGTTGTAGACGTGTAATATTTATTAATAAATTCGTTAATAAAATATTCAATGATTTTTATTGGTTAGCTGGATGATTCAATAAACTGAAAAATCCTAAAATAACTTACTAAACGATTAAAATAACTGTAGAAAAGATAGATGTTTGAAAGAATGTACGACTTCACAGATAAGGAAACTCAAGAAATATGGATCTATGCGCAAGTAGTTCTTGCACAAGCACAGCATCAACAATATGTCAGACTCAATAGAAGCAAGGCTAGCAAAACGACAGTATAAAAATGTCTATACCTTACATCAAAGTTACACTATGTGATCAAAAGTATTCGGACACCTGGCTGAAAATGACTTACAAGTTCGTGGCGTCCGCCATCGATAACACTCGAATTCAGTATTGTGTTGGCCCACCCTTAGCCTCGATGACAGCTTACACTCTCGAAGGCATACGTTCAGTCAGGTGCTGGAAGGTTTCTTCGGGAATGGCAGCAAATTTTTCACGGAATGCTGCACTGTGGAGAGGTATCGGTGCCGGTCGGTGAGGCCTGGCACGAAGTCGGCGTTCCAAAACATCCCAAAAGTGTTGTGTAGGATTTATGTCAGGACTCTGTGCAGGCTAGTCCATTTCAGGGATGTTACTGTCGTGTAATCTCTCCGCAAGAGGCCGTGCGTTATGAACAGGTGCTCGATCGTGTTGAAAGATGCAATCGCCATCCCCCAATTGCTCTTCAACAGTGTAAAGCAAGAAGATGCTTAAAACATCAATGTAGGCCTGTGCTGAGATAGTGCCACGCAGAACGACAAAGGGTACAAGCCCCCTCCATGAAAAACACGACCACACCATAAAACCACTGCCTCCGAATTTTACTATTGGCACTACACATGCTGACAGATGACGTTCACCGGGCATTTGCCATACCCACACCCTGCCATTGGATCGCCACATTGTGTATCGTGATTCGTCACTCGACACAACGTTTTTCCAAAGTTCAATCGTCCAATGTTTACTCTCCTTACACCAAGCGAGGCGTCGTTTGGCATTTATCGGCGTGATGTGCGGCTTATAAGCAGACGCTCGACAATGAAATCCAAGTTTTCTCACCTCCCGTCTAGCTGTCATAGTATTTGCAGTGGATCCTGATGCAGCCTGGAATTCCTGTGTGATGGTCTGCATACATGTCTGCCTATTACACATTACGACCCTCTTCAACTGTCGGCGGTCTTTGTTAGTCAAGAGACGAGGTCCGCCTGTACACTTTTGTGCTGTACGTGTCCCTTCACGTTTCCGCTTCACTATCACATCGCAAACAGTGTATCTAGAGATGTTTAGGAATGTGGAAATCTCGTGTACAGACGTATGACGCAAGTGACACCCATTCACCTGACAACGTTCGAAGTGCGTGAGTTCCGAGGAGCGCACCATTCTGCTCTCTCATGATGTCTAATGACTACCGAGGACGCTGATATGTAGTACATGGCAGTAGGTGGCAGTAAAATGCACCCAGTATGAAAAACGTATGTTTTTGGGGGTGTCCGGATACTTTTGATCACATATTGAATAAAACGCTAAGCTGAAAACAGAATATAGACATGTGTATGTTATGTGTACAAAATGAATGTCCAAGAACGTGTCAAGAGACAAAAATGTAGAGAACCACCTATGTCACACCACACGCAGGATGTATAAAACTCAAGAAAATGTTCAGGATGAACAACATCTACACATCAGTGATAAACTAGACCTTACCGAAGAATAACCTCAATAAAATGTGTCAGTATTGTAAGCTGTTAAAATGACGTTATAAATACATCTATATGTCATGTCAAAGCGTAAAATGCTCAGGTGAAAACCGTAGGTTGGCGTAATTATATCATATACATAAAATGAAGGTCAAAGGCGTGTGCAAGGACCAAATATAGGAAACCAATTATATGATAAAATATGCAGAATATATGAAAAGCCCTCACAAGAAACTATTCAGGGTGAACAACGTTCGTATGTGAATGCATCCAAATATCATGTAATGCCATAAAATAAATATCACACATGGACAACTAGCTAAGTCATGCAGATGTCAGATACGATTAATACACATGCACGTAATGTATAGTATCTGCAGATCGTATTATACGTTATCAGTAATATCCAATGTTGTATTAAAGTATTAGATATCAGATGTACCTAATAATGTTTAAGTGCCATTATCCAGACGAAGCAGTCAACAACACAGAAAAACCACAAAAATGTTATGACCCAGCCACACACCCTGTACCGAATATGGTTAAATATTTCGGAATATATGAAGATCGTTCTTATATAGTAAAACAAACCATGGAATACCTGTATGGAAGCAAATTATAGTACTGGGTAATGTTACAAAAAGTTACACTGAAGCGCCAAAGAAACCGGTATTGGAATGTATATTGAAATACGCATCGCGTATATAGGAATGAAATGCACGGTGACATCAGAAGTTTCCGTAGATATGGTCACCTTCGACATCGGCAGCTCATTTTAACTGTCACTGTTGCAAGACGTGACTGGTGATATTCGTGCGGCGTCGTCCAGATATATGGGAGCCACTTGCAGGAATGACACATGCGAGGAAAAGCACTTAGAGTTGGATGAAACAACGCTCATGTCGCCCCTGTCCTGGCGGGAGCCGAAGGCAGACCTTAATGCTAGTACTGTGGTCACCGCGCGGGGTGCATGGTGTTCTCGCAACCTTTTGTGCAACATATGCTTCAGAAACTGTTTGAGTGAGGCTCCGAATGATGCATAACATCATTCCCGTGTCGTCTTCCACAGTGGTTTGTTCAATGTATCTCTGACACTCTCACGCAGACGTTCGCCCGTTCTCTGAAATTTTTCTATCTCTTCCGTTGATCCAGATTTCTAAGCATTCTTCACCAACGAACAGAACGTAAGAATTTGACGAACCGGAGTTTTTTAACCTATATCTTTTGTGCTTCCTTAGGTTAGTTAGGTTTGAGTAGTTCTAAGTCTAGGGGACTGATGACCTCAGATGTTAAGTCCCATAATGCTTAGAGCAATTTTTTGGTGATCATCTGGAAGTCTGTCTACACTTCAAAATGCGTTTCTGACGATGTCACCACCCTGTGCACAACTATTTTGTAGAAGTACAGACACTGTCCTTCATCTGGTATACATAGGGTGTCATTTTATCCAACCTGCAATTCTATACCTGGCCCTCAAAAACCACGCTTGAGACTCGCATATTCTTTCGCTCGCTAAGGGCAAACTATTAGTCCTAAAGAAAAATGACCTTTCTGTAGGAAAATAATGTAGCTAAATTTTTTACTTGTATACATTTCCCTTAAAGGCTGTAGTTTTCAAGTAACTCAAAAAGACATAAAATGGTGACCTTCATATGCATCTTTACTCTCATCGCACTCAGCCCCCCTCCCTTCCCCCAAGTCAGGAGTTCTTGTATGTTGTTCGTGGCACTCGCTCCTACCACGGTGCAAAAAGTTACGACTGCACGAATTATTTTCCCGATTCGACCTTAGTCAACTACACACAAACTGTGAAACTGACGTATGTGTAAATTTTATCTGTAAATTTTGCTAATTTTAACTGCAAAAATAAAGAGTTACATAGTTGTATTCGTCAGGCCTTTGACTACGAAACTACAATGCTTGTAAGGGTTAAGTTTAGATCGAATTGTCATTATCATTAGTTTTAGCGCAATGTTTACAAGAGTCATTTTTCCTTCATTACTCTCACGGGCACGTTTGAACTAATAATGTTAACGAAATAGCCGATTATGCTAGTGGCGTAATAGCCCAATCAATAGAGACCAAAATTGTCGAAAATTGGGGAATAGTTCGTGTAGTTGGAAATTTTTGTACGGTGATAGGAGGGAGTGCCGTGAACAACATACTAGAAATCCTGGCTGGTGAGGGAAGAGTGTGAGATGGAGATGCGTTGAAGGTCACTTCTGTACGTCTTTCTAGAAAAACTCGAAAACCGTGTCCCCCAACCAAACGTATCCGAGTACAAAATTTAAGTATATTAAATTTGCTTCGAAAGGTCCTCTTCATTCTTCTCTGTAACAGTAATAATTTTTGCATGGCGAGCGAGAGAATATGAAAAACTCGAGCGTAATATTTAAGGCCAGATACAGAAGTGCGGGTTGCTTAAAATGACGTCAGCAGAGGCAGCGCAGAGTCGATTTTAATGGGCTTTCTGTCAAGGCGGCAGTTCCGTGTGCCGGCGACCGCTTGGCTTGTGGCGAATTAAACAGGCTCGTAATGGTGCCTGCGGGCCTGCAACCCACCCGACGGCTGCTCTGTACGTGCCACGCAGCACGCAGGCGTTACCTTGGAAAATTTTTGCTCGGAAACTGCCGCCGAACTGCACAACTGAACTAAATGTAAGACACCACTTGACGTTTGGTGACTTGGAGAACATATGGTTGCAGTAAAGTAGGACGACAACCTCCAACGCCAAGCAATCAGAGAAAGCTACAGAGTCACAGCGATTCATTTGAAAAAGCTTTGTTGCCCATAATAGCAAAAAGTCAAGATTAGAATACACTAATTCAACAGTGATTCACTGAGTGCTCTTTTCTTGTAACACTTAATCATCACCGAGCAATGCAATTGCCATCATGTGGAAGTGAGAATTCTTTCGATGTTTTAACAAGTGTTCAAGGACAACTTTGCAGACAGTATAAAAGTAGATGCTTTGGTTTGGCTCTGAAAAGCTCGGCGAATAGAACAAAAAATTAAAAAAATATATTATCTTCATGCTGAAACATTATGTACTGTCGAGTTTCTAACACCATTCCTAGGACGAAAGTAAGTTCTGATCGGTCGCGAAATGGTAACCATTTTGAAAATCCGATGAAGTTTTGCACAGATGTGTTTGGTAGTGTCTCAAGTATGCCCGTCTGTCGCGACGCGTCACTCTTTTAAGGTCTGAGGGTGCAATGATCACGTAAAGGTGCCTCGAATACAGTGACTCCCGCCAAGTATGAGGATCTGGTGAGAGATTTCACCTGATTTCGTGCAGGCCACATAACATAATTGTTATACGTTTCGTTCTTCGTGACAAATCTCGGCCGTACAATGCAGTGGCAATGAAGAAGCTCCTGCACCGATTTCGATGGGTAGTGGTTGATAATCCATAATACAGTTCATAATTCGCTCGTCCTGATTTTCATCTCTGATCACTTGAACCGCTGGCTATGAAAACAACATTTTAACACAGACAGCGAGCTGTAGACGAGCCTAGAGAATTGGCGAAAAACACAGGCGGCTGTGTTATATATCGAGGATATTGGAAAATTGGTACAACGCTGAGAAACGTCTAAGTCGGAGCGGCGACTTTGTAGATAAGTAGCTGTAAGGTGTAGCTAACTATTGCAAATAAAACATTTTTGATATTCACAGTGGTTTCCATTTCACGGCCGATCGGAACTTACTTCCGAATAGCCCTCGTATATTCAGGCAATATTTGAAACAAAAGAGACACGAGTATGGCATGAAAATGTTTAAACTGTTCTGCAGTATTGGATACTGCAACAGTTTTAGAAATTACACTGGTAAAGTACTTGATAAGGAAAATACCAGATCAAAAAATGTGATGAATTTGTTTCAAAATGTATTCAACAAAGGCCATACATTGTTTGCCGATAATTGGTATATCAGCTTAGATTTGGCAAGCAAACTTATAACAAGGAATACGCATTTGGTTGGTACCTTTCGACTAAATCGCAAATAAATTCCCAAAGAAATTGAACGGCTAAATGATTGCAAAAGAGGATAGTAAAGGAAATACAGTTCTGAAACGGAAAGTCAAAAGAGTCATTTTGGTTCTTTCCACCAAACATTCCAGTGAAATGGAAAACGTGATAACCAAAATAGTGATTTATTGAAAACCAAAAAAATGGTATTAAATACAATAAAGGAAAAACTGCTATTGATCTTTCTGAGCAGTTGAGTGCATACAGCAATCCATTGAGAAACACAGTAAAATGTTATCGAAAGTTAGCATTCGGTATTTTTTGAACACCGCTGTTGTGAATGCGTTATGTATATTCTAAGATATGAGGAGACGGAAAATATTAGTCACAGTATTTCGGAAACAGTTGCCAGATGCACCCATACCGCTGTCACTTGAAGAAACTCCCAGCAGTGTCAATACAATAAGAAGCAAACAGGACGTATATCCAATTCCCATATGTATTACAAACGTGTGCTTTCTCTTTCCTTTCTTTTCTATGTAAACAGACTGAGTCACACCACAGCGTGGCCGGATGAAGGTAGTTGTACAAGAAATTATAGCAGCAACATGACGAGTCATTAATAAAAGTGATGAGAAATAAGGAGGTTAAGCCAAGTTGCCGACAGTAAGTTGTAAAAGCCACCTCGGGCATGTTATTCCCAACATCACAAAGCGCACTTGTTGACATATGATGCAGTAGACTGTAGCACAGGTCAATTTTTCAAAGGAATTGTTAAGATCATGGAGTAAACATACCCATCATATTAGGAGCTGATATACCTGGGTACCACGTATCTCAACATAGAATGTTGATGTTTCACTCTTACAAAAAACACCTCAATAATTACACAGTATTTTCTGCCAAGTTTGCTGTAGTATCTGTGACCGTGCATCTCTAATGCAATGTAAACTACGTAGACCATCCAATTTTGGAAATCTGCCGAAGGGCCTGTATACGCTATGCTTGCCACTGTATGCATTCTGACACCACAACCTCAGCAGTGGCAATAAGTAAGCCATTTGTATTTCTCTAATGCTCTAGAACAATTGAGTAGTGCGGTTTTCTTCATGTCACTAGACTGACACACCGTCCAGCAAACATCAAGTGATCCTAAGGACACTATCCTCCAGGTACAACACCCTCCTCTACTGCCACAATGCATGTCGAACAGCCAAAGTTTCAGTCTGAGACAGTGTGGTCGCAGCAGAAAGTCACTCTGTGCTCGGCTTTGGTGTCGTGGCACACTCTGGTGCTAATTCTCGAATGGGCGACGTGGGTGTGCGGTTTCAAAAGGATGTTTCAGCATCTGGGTCAGATAGCTACAAGCTCTTTGCTTAGTCTGTGCATTTCACGTGAGCCACTTTCAGTTTTTCCAGATCGTATTGTTTTTGAGTCATATTTATATGCAATACGTTCTTAAGTCGTGTGTTTGTTCAAACTATTACGAAAATAAGATTTTTTGTGACCAGTTCAGAGTGATGTGGCTAAGTATATGGCGATATCCAGTTTTGTTTAACATATCCGTGAAAATCTGTGAACATCCGTTAACTCTGGCGGCATTTAAACTCTTTGTCTCTATCTCTCTTTCTCTCTCTTCCTCTTTTCTCCCTTTCAACAAAAAGTAGAAAGACTGCTTTAATATTACTTTTTTGGTCTTGCTGCGTAACTGGACCACAAATTATTAGCGTCTAGTACTTGACACTAGTTGTAACGTCGCCATGAGGTGTTGTGTAAATAATATTTTGAAACCTTAGAATGTCTTTCTACCACAATTTACGTTCGTATTTTCCTTGCATTAAAAGGTTTCCTTTCTTTCACGCTACAACCAAGCGGCTTTATATGAGCGTAGGAACGTCAATAGTGGCAACTATTTATTTACTACTTAAACAAAATGGATACATGTTTCAAAGTTTTACTGTCCTTCAAAGTAGTCATCCAGAGATGTGGAACTCGTAGGACATCCACAGCAGCGCCAGATGGGTTGATAGTTCGAGTGGAAGCGGTCTGTCGCCCGTCGAATCTCTGTAATAGTTCTGAAGCGAATGCCTTGAAGCGCTTCTTTCAATTTAGGAATCAATTTGAAGTCACAAAGGCTCAACTCCGGGGACTATGATGGCGATTGAAGTGTCTCCGCCCAATCTCTAGATGAAAGCCAGATGTGGCGGTACTCAAAGGTTTGGCAAGAATTTCACAATCTACAAATGGTACAGTTTAGAACAATAGAACAGCTGCGACATGGAAGCAACCTTCATTGAGTATGGATAATTTTACTAAAAGGTGCAAGTGCGGTGCACCTCAAGAAAGTTCTCTGCTTTAAAACAACGACTTACCTCACTGAACTCGACCCCCTTGATTTTCATTTGCAGATCTGCGTGTTATTAAGCCACTGAGTAGGCTGGAAGACGTCATTGTTGGGACACTAATTATGTTCAGTTGTTCGTGTCCGAAGAGTCTGTCGCCAATCTCGCCTATTTTTGTCTGTAGTATGTGAAGAAAACAGCATAAATGATTATAAGACAAGGTAATTAATACTGGAGCCGACACAAAAATGGATTTAAATAACCTTTATCGAAGATATATAGATACAATTACAACAATTTCTTCCGCTCTGCTTGAGCTTCATACGACAAAAGGTAATAGTAGGCCCCCTACAAGAGGAAGATAAAAGAAAAGCGCTCTTTCATTTATTTTCACTGGCTTTCCATTCACCAGTTTTACAACTTGTGAGACCTTCAGTATGTTAAATGCGATCTGTGAATACACATCGTAATCGTATCTTTATCATTATAAGATAGTTTTCTTTTTTACACATCGCTACATTGTCAATTATGAGCATAAAAATTGGGCAAAAAGGTAATGATACTTTTTATGGTACAGAAATTCCCAATCCTACCGATCCATCACATTAGTCAGAACCGTCCAACAATTTAAGAGCCTTATTTACGGATAAATGATAAAACTAAAGCTATTACTAAGATACATGTACCAAAATAGGATATTAAATATTTGTTATTCTTTTTTAAGCCATCTGCTATGGACATCTTTCTATGTATTCACAGATGTACCGGTAAGCACTTTTTACGACCGTCCCCTTTATTAATTTTAGAACTTGACAAACTCTTTAATTAATGTTTAACTTGTGGCAGGGCGAGTTAATCTCTCACTACCCTTTAAATAATCAGTCCACCTACTTGGACAGGTTCTCAGGTTGTCTGGCAGTCTGCGATGCGACAAACGCAGCGTTGACGAAAATTAGACTAAATATCTACCACGAAAAGGCCACGTATCTCTAGTCAGCTGAAAGTCAGTTCGGGACTCGTTTGAAAAATGTCTAAAATTTCCCTTAAGTTGATTTATTGTCTTTAAAACACGGAGAATGGTTGTAAAGTCCGTATTTCACATCCCGATATCACTTATGCAATGTTGCCGACCGTCTCTGTTACAAGTTCACATTCGAAAGCAGCCATAAGATGTTTAGTCCGACCAGATATTTTAAACGTGCTAAACAGTCACTGACTCACGACTACTTGCGAGTTAACACAGTCAGTCGTTCAGTAGACCTCTTGTAAAGAAGTGCTCGCCATATTGTCTCGTAATCTGCACGAAACACGCCACTTGGAGTTTATGCACGACATGAAATGTTCACACGCGAATATTTCCTAAAATAGACCATTCACAAAGCTCAAAATTAATGTAGTCTCTTTTCGTCAACGACATGAGAATCGATCAAACGCGCTAATTTCTTCATTTTGGTACACATTTTATCAGCCTAGTTTAACATAGATGTTCACCAGACTGTATCAACTGATAGATTTGAGGCACAAAGCCCTACTCAAACTCGCGGGAAATGCTGAATTCTTATTGGCTAGTATGTTAAGCAGCCAATTCGATCATGTCGAGCACTTCTAATGTCAGCCAATCAGATTACCACAAGTAATTTATACTAGAAATCTCGTAATTCAGAAAACTAAATAAAATTTAACGAAAACAAAATGAGATTCGTTTCCACAAAATAAATTATTAATAAATTTAATATTCAGTGCCCCTTCTGACTGCGTTTTACAAAATCAAGCTCACTCGAACATTTATCACAACAACTTTCTCGAGCTGACGTTCACATTATTTTAGTAAAATATCACATTACCAATTTACATATGTTCTCCATTCACTCCCTGTCTCTCCAAAACACTCACACAATCAAAATACGATGAAATAATAATTTTCCAACGTACTTTTAATTACGCCAGTAATCTGTGTTAATGAAACTAAAGAAAATTCCAGAAAATTACATTATATGGACCTATCTTCTTGCCTGTAGTTTCAATATATTACAGTCCCTAACTCACTTTCACAAAACTAGCACGATTATTACGTGTTTTAGGTAAAAATTTATATCTATGAAAGTATTGAAGTTATTCATTTGAATTTTTAACAGTATGGTTGTGTTATTCATAGAATTTGATATACTAAGTACGAAAATGATCGACTAATATTTAATAATACTTGTGCAGGTTCATAGAAAGTAAGTGTAACGACCTGTACGCTGAGTTAGTCCAGTAAACTATTCGCTCGGCGCAGTAGCCAGCGTCAGCATTGCCAGCGTGGGAATGAAAATCTGCTCTCCTCCTGGCTCCACGTCAAGCTACACTTTCAATCTAAGATAACAGCTCGTAATACGATGCTGCGTTACAAACCCAGGAGCACTTTTTAGGGTTGTGTACCTCAATCGCAAAAAATGGAACCCTTATACAGTATGACGACTTTATTTTCCATCTGTCTGTCTGTCTGTCCGACTGTTAAAAACACTTATCCTCAGCAACAGGTAGCCGTATCAAGTTGAAATTTGTGTCATATATTAAGGTCTGAGGTCCGCTGGCGGTACAACGCGTTTAAACTCCTAAGTCAATTCAATGAATAGATACGGCCATATATTTCACATATTTTGATACTTAACAAACTCTCATCAAAACGTATGGGGTATTTCCGTTGATCAAAACTTTCAAACAAATCAGTCAATATCTTTCGGATTTTTGAACAAACCAATATTTCCATTGTCACACACTGAAGCGCCAAAAAAACTGGTATACAGAGATACGTAAACAGGCAGAGCACGGCGCTGCGGTCGCCAACGCCTCTATAAGGTACCAAGGGTCTGGCGCAGTTGTTAGATCGATCACTGCTGCTACAATGGCAGGTTGTCAAGATTTAAGTGAGTTTGAACTTGACGTTATAGTCGGTGCATGAGCGATGAAGCAAAGCATCTCCGAGGTAGCGATGAAATGGGGATTTCCCGTACGATCATTTCACGAGCGTACTGTGAGTATCAGGAATCCTGTAATACATCATATCCCCGACATCCCTGCGGACGGCAAAAGATCCTGCAAGAACGGGACTAGCGACGACTGAAGAGAATCGTTCAACGTGACACAAGTGCAACGTGCAACCCTTCAATAAACTGCAGCAGATTTCAATGCTGCGCCATCAAGAAGTGTCAGCGTGCGAAACATTCAACGAAACATCTTCACTACGCCTGCACGACTCAAATGCTTTACGTCTCGCCTGGGTCCGTCAACACCAACACTGGACTGTTGATGACTTGAAACGTGTTGCCTGATCGGACGAGCCTCGTTTGAAATTGTATCGAGCGGATGGACGTGTACGGGTATGGAGACAACGTCACGAATCTATGGACTTTGCATGTCAGCAGGGGACTGTTCAAGTTGGTGGATGCTCTGTATTAGTGAGGGGCGTGTGCAATTTGAGTGATAGGGGATTTATGATACGCCTAGATACGACTCTGACACGTGACACGTACGTAACCATCCTTTGTGATCGCTTGCATCCATCCCTGAAACTCTCTGTAACCTCTGGTTCTGTCAGTTTATCCAGGTCCCATCTCCTTAAATTCCCACCTTTTTGCAGTTTCTTCAGTTTTAATCTACAGTTCATAAACAATAGATTGTGGTCAGAGTCCACATCTGCCACTGGATATGTCTTACAATTTAAAACCTGGTTCCTAAATCTCTGTCTTACCATTACGTAAGCTATCTATTATTTATCTATTATTTACCTATCTATTATTTATGAAAGCAAAACTTAAAGATCAACTGGATAAAAGAACAGAAGAAGTGTGCAACAACTGAAAATTTCAGAAGAAACAGAGGACTGAAAACAATTCAAAAGTAAAATAAAAAAATTGAGAAAGTCTTAACGAAAGAGACAGCAGTGAAAATATGGACAGACCAAAGGAAGAAAACACAGTGATTTAATGAAGAGCATTTGGGAAGAAAAAAAGAGAAGAAAAAGAAGTGAAGCTGTTATTGGCTCAACTTGACACGCTCTCCTAAAGGGATATGATCGAGAATAATGGTAATAATAATAATAATAAACAAATCAAAAATGTTTTGCATAACCCCCGTTAGAACTCCTGAAGATATACGTTGACTATCCATATTGTATCACAGACACAGTAACCGAGCGAGGTGGCGCAGTGGTTAGACACTGGACTCGCATTCGGGAGGACGACGCTTCAATCCCGCGTCCGGCCATCCTGATTTAGGTTTTCCGTGATTTCCCTAAATCACTCCAGGCAAATGCCGGGATGGTTCCTCTGAAAGGGCACGGCCGACTTCCTTCCCCATCCTTCCCTAATCCGATGAGACCGATGACCACACTGTCTGGTCTCCTTCCCCAAAACAACCCAACCCCAACAGATACAGTACCTTTGACTGATCAGAGATGTCACTGAACGCGCCCAAAGATGTAAACAACCATGCATTTGCAGCACCTGTTAGACGGATGGGGTCAGAAAGCCCATCAGATCTAGTCATTCCACCAGGAAGGAGATACACGACTCGTGTTGTCTGTAGTTCAACCATGCCTAAAATGTCAATACTGCCGTTAGATCGCGTCCGCAGTATTACTTTGTGCCAGGAAGGGCTGTCAACAAGTGTCCAGGCGTCTCGGAGTGAACCAAAGCGATGTTGTTTGGACACGGAGGAGATAGACAGGAACTGTCGATGACATGCCTCGCTCAGGCCACCCAAGGGCAACTATTGCAGTGGATGACAGCCACCTACGGATTATGGCTCGGACGAACCCCGACAGCAACGCCACCAAGTTGAATAATGCTTTTCGTGCAGCCACGGCACGTCGTGTTACAAGTCAACCTGTGCGCAATAGGCTGCATGATGCGCAACTTCACTCCCGACGTTCATGACGAGGTCCATCTTTGCAACCACGACATCGTGCAGCGCGGTACAGATGCGCCCAACAACATGACGAATGGACCGCTCAGGATTGACTCAACAAAATGGCTCTGAGTACTATGGGACTTAACTTCTGAGGTCATCAGTCCCCTAGAACTTAGAACTACTTAAACCTAACTAACCTAAGGACATCACACATATCCATGCCCGAGGCAGGATTCGAACCTGCGACCGTAGCAGTCGTGTGGTTCCAGACTGTAGGGCCTAGAACCCGCCGCCACCCCGGCCGGCCAGGGCTGGCATCACGTTCTCTTCACCGATGAGTGTCGCATATGCCTTCAACCAGACGATAGTCGGAGAAATGTTTGGAGGCAACCCGGTCAGGCTGAACGCCTTAGTCACACTGTCCAACGAGTGCAACAAGGCGAACGTTCCCTGCTGTTTTGGGGTGGCATTATGTGGGGACGACGTACGCCTCTGGTAGCCATGGAAGGCACCGTAATGGCTGTACGATACGTGAAATCATTGTTTACACAAGATGCAATCGATGGACTGTCCAGTTATTTCTTTGCGTGCATGTTACAGCCGGAATAAGGTAGGTCTGAGCTACAGAGAACTTCGAGACTTGCTGATGCTGAAATGTTTTGAGAATGTGATTGATTCCTCTTGTGAATAATTGTTAGTTTATATGGTGTGGAGCCTCTCCAGTGGAAGCATGTCGCTTATAAAGATTGGTGCTATACACTGTTACAGTATTCTGCAAACAATATTTTATTACAGCTTTTGATACATCGGATGCAATAAATCGTCGATATTAGAAAAGGCAATGTTTTTTTAATACATCACAGTGCAGTATTTCGCAAAAAATTGTTTTTCATATGTCATAAATTCAACCTAAATTGCATTCAAACATATAGAGATACTAAAATTTTTAGATGTTATGTCTGTACATTCCACTCATAAGGGTTTAATACGTATGGGGCTGGTAGTAACGGACATTGGTGTTGTATGAACACATGACTTCATGCATTGTTCCAGCTGTATGAATATCAACAGCTCAGACAGAAAACGAGTCCTAACCAAATAAGGGAAACCTAAAAGAAGGAAGGAGTATACAGGGTGGTCCATTGATCGTGTCCGGGCCAAATATCTCGCGAAGTAAGCGTGAAACGAAAAAACTACAAAGAACGAAACTTGTCTAGCTTAAAGGGGGAAGCCTGATCGCCCTATAGTTGGCCCGCTAGACGGTGCTGCCATAGGTCAAACGGATATCACCTGCGTTTTTTTAAATAGGTTCAAATGGCTCAAATGGCTCTGAGCACTATGGGACTTAACTTCTGAGATCATCAGTCCCCTAGAACGTAGAACTACTTAAACCTAACTAACCTAAGAACATCACACACATCCAGCCCGAATCAGGATTCGAACCTGCGACCGTAGCGGTCGCGCGGTTCCAGACAGTAGCGCCTAGAACCGCTGGCCACTCCGGCTTTTAAATAGGAACCCCCATTTTTATTACATATTAGCGTAATACGTAAAGAAATATGAATGTTTTAGTTGGACCACTTTTTTCGCTTTGTGATAGATGGCGCTGTAATAGTCACAAACGTATGGCTAACAATTTATACGAACAGTTGGTAACAGGTAGATCTTTTAAATTAAAATACAGAACGTAGGTACGTTTGAACATTTTATTTCGGTTGTTCCAATGTGATACAAGTACCTTTGTGAGCTTATCATTTCTGAGAACGCATGCTGTTGCAGCGTGATTACCTGTAAATACTACATTAATGCAATAAATGCTAAAAATGATGTCCGTCATCCTCAATGCATTTGGCAATACGTGTAACGACGTTCCTCTCAACAGCGAATAGTTCGTCTTCCGTAATGCTCGCACATGCTTTGACAATGCGCTGACGCATGCTGTCAGGCGTTGTCGGTGGATCACGATAGGAAATATCATTCAACTTTCCCCACAGAAAGAAATCCGGGGACGTCAGACCCGGTGAACGTGCGGGCCATGGTATGCTGCTTCGACGACCAATCCACCTGTCATGAAATATGCTATTCAATACCGCTTCAACCCCACGAGAGCTATGTGCCGGACATCCATCATGTTGGAAGTACATCACCATTCTGTCATGCTGTGAAACATCTTGCAGTAACATAGGTAGAACATTACGTAGGAAATCAGCATACATTGCATCATTTAGATTGCCATCGATAAAATGTGGGCCAATTATCCTTCCTCCCATAATGCCGCACCATACATCAACCCGCCAAGGTCGCTGATGTTCCACTTGTCGCAGCCATCGTGGATTTTCCGTTGCTCAATAGTGCATATTATGCCGGTTTACGTTACCGCTGTTGGTGAATGACGCTTCGTCGCTAAATAGAACGCGTGCAAAAAATTTGTCATCGTCCCGTAATTTCTCTTGTGCCCAGTGGCGGAACTGTACATGACGTTCAAAGTCGTCGCCATGCAATTCCTGGTGCATAGAAATATGGTACGGGTGCAATCGATGTAGATGTAGCATTCTCAACACCGACATTTCTGAGATTCCCGATATTCGCGCAATTTGTCTGCTACTGATGTGCGGACATCAGCTAAAACACCTACTTGGGCATCATCATTTGTTGCAGGTCGTGGTTGACGTCTCACATGTGACTGAACACTTCCTGTTTTCGTAAGTAACGAAACTATCCGGCGTACGGTCCGGACACGTGGATGATGTCGTCCAGGATAGCGAACAGCATACATAGAAAACGCCCGTTGGGCTATTTGATCACAACAGCCATACATCAACACGATATCCATCTTTTCCGCAATTGGTAAATGGTCCATTGTAACAAGGGTAATGTATCAGGAAGCGAATACCGTCCGCATTGGCGGAATGTTACGTGATGCTACGTACGTCTTCGTTTGTGACTGTTACAGCGCCATCTACCACAAAGCGAAAAAAATGGTCCGACTAAAACATCCATATTTATTTACGTAATAGACGAATATGTAATGAAAAATGGGGGTTCTTATTTTAAAAAAAACCAGTTGATATTCGTTTGACCTATGGCAGCACCAAAAAGCGGGCCAACCATAGCGCCATCTGGTTTCCTCCTTCAAGCTAGACGAGTTTCATTCTTTGCAGTTTTTTCGTTTGACGCTTATTTCGTGAGATATTTGGCCCGGTGACTATCAATGGACCACCCTGTATAAGAGTATATAGAGAGTCTGTACAAGGTAGGTGTATTTGGGGGTAATATTATAGAAAGGGAAGAGAAAGTAGGTGAAGATGAGATGAGAGATATGATAATGCCAGGAGAATTTGACACAACACTCAGAGACCTAAGTCGAAAGAAGGACCAGAGTAGATGACATTCCATCAGAACTACTGGCAGTGTTGGGAGAGCCAGCCATGATAAGACTATTCCAGCGGTCGTGCAAGATGTATGAGACAGGATGAATAGGAACAGACTTCAAGAATAATGTAATAATTCCAATTCAAAAGACAGCTGGTGCTGACACATGTGAATATTACCGAATTATGTTCAACAAGTCATCGTTGCAAGATTCTAACACGAATTCCTTTCAGAAGAATAGGAAAACTGGTAGAAGCCGACCTCGGAGATGATGAGTTTGGATTCTGAAGAAATGCAGGAACACGCAAGGTGGTACTGACCGCGCCGGCTGGTGTGGCCGAGCGGTTTTAGGCGCTTCAGTCTGGAACTGCGCGACCGCAACGGTCGCAGGTTCGAATCCTATCTCAGGCATGGATGTGTGTGATGTCTTTAGGTTAGTTAGGTACAAGTAGTTCTAGGTTCTAGGGGACTAATGACCGCATATGTTAAGTCCCATAGTGCTGAGAGCCAATTGAACCATTTGGTACTGACCCTTCGAGCGCTCACAGAAGATTGGTTAAGGAAAGGCGTGTCTAAGTTTATAGCATTTGCAAACTTAGAGGCAGCTTTTTAAATTGTTGACTGGGATATTGCCTGTGAAATTCTGAAGATAGCATGGGTAAAATACAGAGAGCGAAAGGCTATTTACAACTTGCATAGAAGACAGATGGATAAGAGTCGAGGGGCATGAAGGGAAAGCAGTGGTTGAGAAGGAACTGAGATAGGGTTGTAAACTATCCTTGAACTTATCAGACCGTGCGCTGAGCAAGCAGTAAAGGATGCCAAGGAATTGAGAAGAAGTAATAAATTCTTTGAGGAAATCAGCCCTGCAGTTCGCAAGGAACTAACACAGCACTTGCATGGTGCGATTTATGGAAATTGTAGAAAACCTAAATCATGACGGGGGGACTTGGACTTAGACAGTCAGCATCCCGAAGGCGAGTCCAGTGTGCTAACCACAGAAATACCTCGCTCGGTTCTCAGATCCAGTAGCAATAGAGGACTCTCGTACCCTGTGTATCAATGATACCAACCGGTTTAAGCATTGATTTTAACTGACTCCAATCCCCAACCAAGGTTACGTTGTCAGTAACTGTAAATAGCACTCAAGGTCAGAGAGAGCGGGAAAGAAGAGGTGGCCAGAGAGTTTGAGGAGGAGGAGGTGAACAGAGGGAAGGGGAAGAGGGAGGAGCTGACGGATAGAGAGACCAAGACTATCCAGACACCCCCAAAAGCCCACAGCCGGCCGCGGTGGTCTCGCGGTTCTAGGCGCTCAGTCGGGAACCGCGCGACTGCTACGGTCGCAGGTTCGAATCCTGCCTCGGGCATGGATGTGTGTGATGTCCTCAGGTTAGTTAGGTTTAATTAGTTCTAAGTTCTAGGGGACTGATGACCTAAGATGTTAAGTCCCATAGTGCTCAGAGCCATTTGAACCAAAAGCCCACAAGCCACACAGCACCCCGGTAAATGCCAAACTACGCGTAGCTTGGTGTAAGGAGAGTAAACATGGGGCGATTACAGTGGAAAAACGTTGTGTGGAGTGACGAATCACGTGGCTATCCGATGGCAGAGTGTGGGTGGCGGATGTCCGTTGAACGTTATCTGGCAGCTTGTGTAGTGCCAACAGTAAAATTCGGAGGCGGTGGTGTTTGACGTGGCCGTGTTTTTCATGTTTTACGTGGCACTGTCACAGCACGGATCTATACTGATGTTTTAAGCACCTTCTTGCTTCCCACCATTGAACAGCAATTCGGGGATGGCGACTGCATCTTTCAACACGATCGAGAACCTGTTCATAATGCACGACCTGTGGCGGAATGGTTACACGACAGTTAAATACCTGTAAAGGACTGGCCTGCACAGAGTGCTGACCTGAATCCTACAGAAAACCTTTGGGATGTTTCGGAACGCTGACTTCGTGCCAGGCCTCACCGACAGACATCGATACCTCTCCTCAGTGCAGCATTCCGTGAAGAATGGGTTCCCATTCCCCGAGAAACCTTGCAGCACATGATTGAACGTATGCCTACGAGAGTGGAGGCTGTCACAATGGTAAAGGTAGGCCAACATCACATTGAATTCCAGCGTTACCCCCACGAACTTGTAAGTCATTTTCAGGCAGGTGTCCGGTTCCTTTTGATCATATAATGTATTTAACCATTTTAAAGCATTGATGAGTTTGCGAGTCTTATTTTTAAATGTCGGGGTGCGGTAGGAAAAAGTTTTATGAGAAAATGCTGTATTGTTTATTATAAATCGCAATACTTAGAAGGAGTCGTGTGAAGTAAATGAAAACTGGACGGCGTGTTTCTACATCTGGAAGCTGACGTCTATTCAGATTTCACGCCAGTCGCATAAGAGAGCTCCAGTAGCCCCACTAGGAGGATGGAAATCAAGTTTGCCTTATATACACGCTGTAAAGGCAGCGAACGTCAATTATCTTTGAGATTGGACGTTGTGAGTTGACGTTCGTCAAGAATGGCTTCAACGCGACAAAGACGCCATTATCAACCCCTCGCTGCTTTTGTACTATGTCATATAATAGAGCTACGAGAAGCTGGATGTTCTTTCTGCGATACTGCAGCCACTGTACATAACTGCTGCTGGTGGTGGTGAGAATATATCGTTTCTAGAATACCGTCCTCCGGACGGCCACGTGCCACTAGCAAGGAAGAGCTGACTGGAGGGCAGGGTGGAGGTCTGTTGTGTTCTTCGATGAAAGCTGGTTCTGCCTCGGTGCCAGTGATGACCGTGTATTGGTTTGAAGGATTCCGGTTGAGGGCCTTCAACCGACCTGTCTGCGTGTTAGACACACCGGTCCTGTATCTGGAGCTGTGGTCTGGGGTGCGATTTCAAATGGCAGAAGGAGCACTCTTGTGGTAGTCCGTCGCACCCTGACACCAAATTTGTACGCCAGTCTGGTGATTCGACCTGTTGTGCTGCCATTCATGAACAGCATTCCAAAAGGATAACGCCCACATCACACTGTTGCATCCCAACATCCTATACAGAATGTTAACCTGTTCCTTTGGCATTCTCGATCACAGATCTGTCTCCAGTTGAGCACGTATGGGACATCGTCGGACGACAACTCCATCGTCGGCCACAGACAACAGTAACCGTCCCTGTGTTGACCGACTAGGTGTTAGAGGCATGGAACCCCATCCCACAAACTGACATCCGGAACCTGTACAACACTATGCATGCACGTTTGCATGCATCACAACCATAGGTGGAAGCACAAGCGGCCAAAGACACTACTAGCTAGGGCATAGCCACCTGTGGTAAACTAACATACACAAACAAGCGACAAACGTCGGCAAGCCCCTGCATATCAGCAACACTGACTGGTAACTACCAGCTGCTATTAGAGCCGACAAACAGGCCACAGTAGGGACACCGACGAGCTCGCCCACTGACGGACAAACAAACCGCGAACATTACCTTACACTGTGCATCCGATATATGACCTATCGGCCACAAAATCAATAATGAACCTAACTGGTGCAGGTTGCTGACGCTGAACGAGAGCTCTACACCGACACCCAGCGCCAGACTCCGAGCAACACAACCGCACAACGTCAAAGGTATCGACATGCATGATATCCACTAGTAACAAAGCCTACCCTTGCACGACCTATCGCAGGCAGCAAGACATCCGTTACTGTTCTTACCACCCGACCTAACTATCGCAGAGGTTTTTTCCCTTTGGCTCTTGCCTTGGCACTTTTTTCCCTCTGCCCTTCAAACCGCTACCCTTCGTTCGACCCAATCTATCTCCAGATGAGCGCGTAATAATGGTTAACCTGAACCAGACGTACGCAAACACCGCAGTACCCACATCCTGCGACACCTCACTTTAGTGAATACTAACCCTCATGCAAAGATGGCAGCAGACCTATTGAGTTGGCCATCATGCCGGTGTGGGCGTGGAGGGGCTCCACCTCTTTTTAAAAAAAAATTAAAAAGCGTTTGCATGCTTGCATTCAACATTCTGGCGCGTACACTTGTTGTTAATGTACCAGCAATTTACATTTGCAATGGGTTATGTTGAGCTTACATTGACCTGTGATCTTGTAATGTTAATCACTTAAATAAGTTACCTAGATAAATGTGTTTCCAAAATTTCATTATTCTACATTAATAATTTCTTGGTGCTGCAATTTTTTTCGATCAGTTATATATTTCATACACTATTATTCACAATCGTAAAAAAAGTTATTCTCTCTCTATACAGCACGTGGACTGCAGTATTTCACAAATATCTGTTTTCATATTGACACTGTATTGCAGTCAAACAAATGGGCACTACAATTAAAATTCAGTGTTTCCGTCTGTAGCTTCCGCTTGTATGGATTTAACACTTATGTGGTAGTAGTTGCTGACTTTGTTACTGCGTGGACACATAAGTTTGTACTTTGTTTTAAGTCATTCACATTCGTACTATGCTCACACAGAGAGCTTATAAAGTCATTTAATGCAGTTGTAGCATACAGTTTCCAGCCAGTCCATAACGCATCATATACACCACATGGATTCATAACATTCGAATAAAGTAAAGAAATGGATGAGTCACCAGACGTTGCGTTGAGTGTTGTGCCCTCGTACTGTTCGATGTGGATGCCTAAAAGCCAAAGAGACAGATGTCGAAAGGAGTATGAGAAAAATCATACACAGTCGTCTCGTATAGCCTTCGTAAACCCTGCTTTAGCATCGTGTTTGATATTCTCGATTTCTGTTAGTCCTACATCACAGTCACTATCTACTTCTATACCTATATTTACAAGTTTGGATCAGCTGGAAGTCAAATTATATGTAGTAGACTGCGACTATGTAGCTGTGGATTGGCGGGTTGTGTGTCCTGCTCGGAAATATCAAGTAACTCATCTGCATGCTGCTGTGGCTTCACGGTTCGTTGTGCAGCAAACAGTTGTATCTCCTGCTCCAGCATAGCAGCTAGTGATGCATCAGAGGGCTGTTTCGCTGTTGGAAAAAGATAAGTATTTGTGAAATTACACCCATAGCAGAGGATAATGAGAGAGGACTGTGGTAATGTACTAGTAGTAGTAGTAGTTGTAGATCTCAATGGAAATAATTACGTCTCCTGCTCATAAATAACAGGTACTCGATCCATGCACTGCAGCTTGAATAGAGTTAGTGAAAGCTCGAATTATTTCATGCGGCCGGCCGGTGTGGCCGTGCGGTTCTAAGCGCGTCAGTTTGGAACCGCGTGACCGCTACGGTCGCAGGTTCGAATCCTGCCTCGGGCATGGATGTGTGTGATGTCCTTAGGTTAGTTAGGTTTAAGTAGTTCTAAGTTCTAGGGGACTGATGACCTCAGTAGTTAAGTCCCATAGTGCTCAGAGCCATTTGACCCATTTATTTCATGCCTTGTTCCAATATACCAAGTAGTGTTCCCTCAAGACGCTGTTGAAAAGGAAAGCTTAAATGTTACTGAAAACGTAAGGGATGATAATAGGGAGTGAGAGAGAGGTATGGCTTAATAATACCTACATGTCAGATTCTTCTTCTTCTTCTGTCTTGGGGCAGTGATGGTAGATGTCTTTGGAAACAATAGCGTCTCCTGCTCACAAATATGAATTAGTCCACTCACATCCGTGGCTCGATGAGCGGTGGTGGTGCAGACAACAGCCTTTTGTATAGTTCTGTTTTCTGCTCCAATATGTCAAATAGTGCTGCATCAAGGGAGGGTTACGATGTTGGAAAGAAAAATCGTAAGCATTTGCGAAAACATAAAGAATAATAATCTGCAATGAGTGAATGCCTAATAATTATTACATTTAGTTACCCTCTTTTTATTCTGTCTAGATTGGGTGGTAGATCTTCTGTTACTGTTGCCAACACTTCGCGATGCGCTCGCTACACTGTACAGAGCGCGAATGTCGGATGATTACTGGATCAGAATTCAGTTGGTGAGTGGCGGAGGTAAGTATTTTGGACTGGTGGCGGCGGTGTTGTGTGTGTGTGTGGGGTGGGGGGGACTGGGGGGGGGGAGGGGGAGTATGTCCCTTCGTCCCTTCAGCGCCATGTAAACTGGATGGAAATTCTTGACTATCCATTTTTAGACATAAATCTTTATAAATGGACAATAAATTATGCAAAGGCGCGATGAGTAGTATCTGCAAACTGCACTCATTTCCTCAGCCAATAGGGCAACGTCTCTTTCAGTGTCTTGCCATTTAAACGTAATGCAGCTCGTCCTAAATCCTAGACAAGCAATTAAATCATTATAATTTGTAAGTCAATAACGGTGATATAAGTGCCATGTCATTAATTACAGTAAATGGGCAATAAATTACATTAACTGGACAATAAATTATAGCAGTAACACGATAGATCATTAATAAAAATGATGGAGGTAAGAAGGCTAGGCCAGGTAGTTGACTTGTATAGAACAATAGACCCCTTTACCTTGGAAATAAGTTACACAAAACTGTCTCTGGAGGACAGTGGCCTTTGACCTAGCTGGTTGGGAGAACAACGTGCTCTTGGTCTTAGGAGCGGAACTTATCCACTGCTGACACACACAAGTGTAACTTATTGCATATAAACAGGCAAATAGGCCCACTACTGTTATATTACAATATTGACGATAAATCGCTGCCCAGCGTTAACAATTGTAAAGTATCAAGAAGCAACCGTCCGAACTGAAGTGGAGAGTATGGAACGCATGAGTCAAACAGTAGGAAATGTGAGCGCTACGTGGATAGAAATCTTTTACACAAAAATAGCGGTTTACAGACATGTATTCTACAGATACATCTGACTAGCACAATTTGTCGTGGGATCGTTGTGGAGATGCTCGATGGACTCCAATGGTGGTTGCTGCCCGAGAGGCGTTCCATATCATGGAAAAGTTTTACAGTTGCAAAAATCTGAGGGAGTACGTTCTGTGGACTATATTGCTTTCTCCCACAATGAGAAATTAGAGAGAGTGTTCCGTTTACACGGACAATTTTTCTGTCAACGTGAATCTAGCATGGACACAGGTTAAATGTCAGATGTACTCGTTAGATGGCAGCCCTGACGCCGGCTACGAGCGCTTTTCGCTTGCTGTGTTACAAGATAAGTAATTTAGCTAGTAATTAATCGTTTTTGCTGTCTCTTCTATAGTATTTACGTGCATTAGCCTCAGATACATGTGATAAATTAAAGGTTTCAGTTTTTATTTGCGTCTGAATAAGATAAGCGAAGTTTCTATTTAGGACAGTTCCGGGTGTACGCAAACTTTGTTTACATTCTTAACTGACGTTAAATACGCGGGATCATCAATTAATTCAGTGCACAATATGCAGTATTTGCGATTATTAGTGTCGTTTAGGCTCGATACATTGACGGTAGCAGTTTTTATACGTTTTATTAGGTTTTTTTTGCGTGAACGTAAACGTTTGTTTACAGTATCGATACGAGGGTTAATCAGTTTAAGTTAGTGTACAATACTCACTATTCACGTTTATTAGTGTCATTTAGACTCGATACATTGAAGGTAGCAGTTTTTATATGTTTTATTAGGAATAGTGATACTGACAGTGATTTCTAACCTCACTTGTATACGTTTGACTAGCGCAACCTGTGACCGTTAACAGTTAAGCAAACGTAACGTACGTGATAAATTAGTATTACACAACAATATCTGAGTAAATCAGTGTTACTACACAACTTCTGAGTCCTTCTTACAGACGTTTTAGGTAGCAGAAAGCTAAAACTCACCTCGCCGTCTTCTTAAATTCCTTAGGTTGTTGTGGGCTTTAGTGATCGTGTAAGCCCATCAGTTCCTATAAAGTAGAATTTGTATTTGCGCTTTACATTCTGAACTCTTATTGTTAGCTAAAGGTTTTGTTTTGTACCTGCATCTGTCAGTGTACAATACCCAGTGTTTACGTTTATTAGTGTCATTTAGACTCGGTACATTTAAGGTAGCACTTGGTACGACAAACATATTAGGAAGTTGCTGACAAAGCAGAGAATTTTGCACAGTCGTTTTAAACGTAGTCACTACCCCGCTGACAAACAGAAATTATGAGAAATGAAAGTAGCTGTCAGAAAGACAATGAGAGATTCTTTTAGCGAATTTGAAAGCAATATTTTATCTGCAGATTCTAAAAATAACTCCAAAAAATTTTGGTGGTATGTAAAATCTTTGAACGTTACAAATAATTCAATACCTTCTCTTGCTGACGGTACGGGTAATGTAACTGCTGATGATAAACAGAAGGCCGAAATTCTAAACCTACCTTTCAAAAAGTCCTTTACGATAGAGGACTGCAGCAGCATTCCCCCTTTCAATTATCGAACAAACGAAAGGATGGCTGACATAGTGTTTAGTGTATCTGGGATTGTAAAACAGTTAAGTTCCCTAGACGACAGGAAGGTATCTGGTCCAGACGGTAACCCCGTAAGATTTTATGTTGACTATGCTACAAATATAGCACCATTCTTATCCGTCATCTATCAGAGATCATTGGAACTGCGGAAAGTTCCACGGGACTGGAAGAAGGCCCAGGTCAGAGCAATCTATAAAAAGGGTAGAAAATCGGATGCACATAATTACCGGCCAATTTCACCGACATAGATTTGTTTTAGAATCATGGAACACATTTTGTGTTCAGGCATAATGACCTTTCTAGAGCTGAGAAGCTGATCTGCAGAAAACAGTACGGTTTTAGGAAACAGCGGTCATGCGAGACACAGCTGGCCCTCTTTGTACATGATATACAACAGTCTCTAGATGCCAGCTCCCAGGTTGATGCCATATTTCTCATCTTTCGAAAGGTGTTCGACTCAGTTCCGCACTCTCCCTCGCTACAAAAAGTGCGCACTTACGGTCTATCTGATGACATATGCGGTTGGATAGAAGGTTTTCTAACAGACAGGGAGCAGTATGTAGTCCTGAACGGGGTGACTTCAACGGAAAAAAGCGTAACCCCAGGGCAGAGTAATAGGTCCTCTGCTTTTTACGATTTACATAATACATCTGGTTGATGGTATTGATAGCGGCCTTAGGCTGTTCGCCGATGATGCTGTAGTCTACAGGAAAGTAGTATCACACGAAAGTTGTGAACAAATCAATGAGGATTTGAAGAAAATAAATGCGTGGTGTAATGACTGGCAGTTATCTCTCAATATTAGTAAGTGTAACCTACTGCGTATAACAAGGCGAAAATCCCCATTAATGTGCGAGTACAAAATAAATGCCCAGTCTTTGGAAGCGGTAACGTCCGTCAAGTATCTGGGTGTGACTGTTCGAAATGATCTCAAATGGAATGATCAGATTACACAAGTAACGGGTAAGGCGAACTCTAGATTGCGGTTTAGTGGTAGAATCCTGAAGCGATGCAGTCCATTAACAAAGGAAGTAGCTTACAATACGTTAGTTCGTCCAGTCTTGGAGTATTGTTTTCTTCTGTATGGGACCCTTACCAGTTGGGTCTAATTCAAGAGGTTGAGAAGGTCCAAAGAAAAGCGGTAACATTCGTGACTAGTACATTTAGCGATCGCGAGAGCGTTATAAATGTCGTAGAAAGTTTGAAGTGGGAAACACTTTCAGATAGACGGAGCGCTAAACAGAATGGGCTGGTCACTAAATTCCGAAATCCGATCTTCACCGAGGGTGTAGAGCATATATTATTACCACCACCTTTCAAATCGCGCAATGATTACGATTCAAACATAAGGGACATAAGAGCTCGTACTGAGGCGTTCAGAGAATCGTTTTTCCCTCGCGCGATCCGCGAGTGGAACAGAGGGCGCGAATTGTACCCTCCGTCACACACCTCTTGGTGGCTAGCGGAGTATATATGTAGATGTAGACATGTTGGTGCGTTCCGCCTGTGCGTCCGGCAATCCATTTGGCACGACGACTTCGCGGGTTGCCTACATGGCATGGACTCGCTCTGCACCAGGAGACAATCTTGCAGCAGTTCCACTAGGCAGCCCTAGCCGCTCCGCCAGGGGTAGCGGACAGAGAGGAACCTATTTGCATCCGTGCCCCAAATGACATAGATATCTTGCCGCGCGGCGATATTAAGGCCCGCACACCGCAGGCAGTTCACGTCGAGTCAGAGCTACAGACGTTCATCCGTTCCACTACGTTGCCTGCTGCCGACCAGCTTCGACGGGCACTGCCTGGCCTCTGCAGCTCCATCGCCAGTCCAGACTTCGTAAGGATGATCTTGGAATGCGTAAGGCGGGTGTATATCGTATTCCTTGTAGCTGCGGCGTGGCATATATTGGTCAAACTATCAGGACCGTGGAGGACAGGTGTACTGAGCATAAACGGCACACACGATTATAGCAGCCAAATAGATCTGCTACTGCCGAACATTGCTTGGATACTGGTCACCCCATGTTATATAATAACACCGAGATATTGGCATGCACGTCCAGCTATTGGGACAGTGTCATTAGGGAGACAGTTGAGATTAAATTAGCGAGCAACCTCGTTAACAGGAATGGAGGTTTCTGTTTAAACTCTGTTTGGAATCCGGCTCTCTCTCTTGTCAAAAAACAGAGGAACAGAGTCAATGCTGCCTCACCTGCGAATTCATAGTCTCACTATCGATAGCTCTGACTTTGGTCATCTTTGGTGGCACTAGTGTTCAGTGTGTGTGTGTGTGTGTGTGTGTGTGTGTGTATGTGTGTGTGTGTGTGTGTGAGTTATCTTTCCTGCTTCTGTCCGAGAACCGAGGTATTAAATTTGCATGTACGCCGCCTGTCCGTTGCAGTTTGCCTTGAAAATGGCGGGGTGTTCTCCCGCCGAAATATCTGCGGTCGCTGAAAGTGTTACCTGGCTGAATTCCCGGAAGTTATTTGAAACTAAACTCTTGTAAAACTTGGTTACCGTATGCAGTAGTAGAACTTCGTAAATATTCGTTGGTGGAAACTCGACCAAGTACGAGACTTTGAGTTGTCGGACTAAGGCCTTCAGCCTGTCAGTCATTTTTGGATGTTAATTTGTGTGTGGTTAGTCACAGCGGACTAGCATACTGTCTTTCCCAATAGCTATATTTGCGAAAACTAGTGACTTTAATTCCAGTTGCGGCAGATTCTTTAGTACTCTCCATCACATACTGTAAGGTTGTGTGCAGGTGGTATACATATGATTTTCGATATAGTCAATGTCGTCCACTGGGCAAAAGCTGTGTATGTTGAATAACTCTCAAGTCAACGTATTAGTAGCGAGCAAACAGCTACAATGTCATCTGCATGTCACCTAGAGGCTTCATTAACTATATGAAATATTGTACATTAAATGTTTTTGCCTCTCGAAATCGTCAGGTAGGCAAACCTGCAACTGGTGTTGGGTCAGTACTATAGAGTACTAGTTTTTCGAACCGGCTTCTTGGTTTAGTGGCTTCATTGGTGTAGTAGCAACATACTTACTCAAACCTTCCTTGTGTAGCAGTCTGTCCATTAAAAAACACTGTACGGAAATCGCTATACTAGCTCCACAAACAGACATAAAAGCGCAGCACATGACTTTATATATATCCTGGATAATGCAGCTACCCCTACCGATCGGATTTATGCAACACGCAATGCCTTCAAAAACCATATGCGAGACTCCCATATTGTTATGCTCACGACATGCAAACTATTAGTCAAACATAAAAATCGACAGGACGTTTTTGCAGGAAATTTAATGTAGTTAAAATGTATGGTGGGATACATTTCCCCTAGAGGTCGCAGTATTCGAATATTGAAGAAAAATCTACAAAAGTGTCGCATTTTTCTCGAATAACTCGAAAACCATGTCCTCCAGCGAAAACGTATTCCAGTACAAAACTTAAATACATTAAATTTCCTACAAAAAGGCCCCGTTCCTTTTTTTTTGTTGGATTAATAGTTTGCATGTAGCAAGCGCGGAAATATGAAATTCTTGCACGTGGTTTTTAAAGGTACTTGGCGTTGCATAAAATCCATCGATAGGGGCAGGTGACTCAACCTGTGTGTGTAGATTGTCATTATACACTCTTCGTGTACTACGCATATTGGGATATAACCTACTAAGTTCGTCTGGTTAAATGTAGCGAAGAATCTGATGGACCTAACCTTGTGAGATGAAATACATGCATGAAAAATAAACAAACAAATAAATAAATATATGCCATATCACTCCGAACCAGGCTGGAGGTGCACCCCGGTAAAGTTGCAAATGAGGCAACAGTGACCCACTGTAGTCAAATGATGCTGAAAGAGCGACACTATGCCCACAATAGCATAGCTATGCTATTGTCGTTGAATGAAAAGCAAGGATGTAAATACAGAGCTGTTCCTTTCGCAGGAGTTTTCGCAGACAACCGACGTGACGTCATTTGTCGAGCCCACACCTAGCTGGCTGTCTGTAGAGGTTCCGCCCACCTCATTTCGTGGCAGACTGCGGCCTTACACCTCAACGGCCGCCGAGTTCCGAGTGACGGCGGGATTTGCATGAGAAAGCAGACCCGAGATCCCTTACAATCCACCTGCCACTGCGTCTATGCTTCTGCTGTAAGCGCCTTGTAACGGAAACAAACACCATAAATCACTTGCTGTTCTCCTAATTCATTCCTGTTATCGGATACACACAAGCAAACTCATAAACACAAGCACAAACACACACACACACACACACACACACACACACACACACACACACACATACACACACATACTGGCACACATGGGCTCGTCGCCTGTGTCATAACACCCACATTATTTAATAAAATGTCCTTTCAACAAGGTTTTCACACATCATATCGAAGCTGTAGAGCCTGATTTAAAGAGGATTTTATTTACATCCAGAATTCTTGAAAGCACGATGTCAGAAACTGTTATGATTAACCAAAGTATCCAATAAATTGCAGAGAACTGTCAAGGTAGCAATATTAATTTCCTTTATTACTTGAAGACTAGTTTTGAAACTAAACTGACCATACAATCATCAATTATATCGTAGATTATTGGATAATTTGATAATAAGTTTAGATTCGAAACTGCTCATCGAGAAAGAAAGAAAATTAATATTGCAGCTTCGACGGTTCTCGGTAATTTATTGCAGAATTTGGTTACAGAAGATTTTTTGGACTTTGCATCACCAGATTGCAACGTACCTGGGGGTTCAGGGTAACAGATAATTTTGAAAGATCAATCGTCAGTTGAAACCAATCTGTTGCAGCCTAACCAACAGCGGGCGAGAACACAATCTTAAACCTGTTTATGACATGTTTGCTAACATAGCGGTTCTGATATGCAGTGTTTTTTGTGCCTTTAAAGAAGCATTATTTTTATAGATAGCCTAATGACAGGATTATCTGTGTAAGTGTGAAACGGGTACAAAAAGACGTACTGATTGTTCAGTAGTACATGCCAACTGCAGAAAATGATGACCAATCCGTAGAGGAAACGTAGGAATGACCAATGCGTAGAGGAAACATAGGATATAATAGAGAAAATAAAGGATGATAATCAAGGATGCTGCAAAACAGTAGTGAGTGATTGAAATGCCATGGTGGGAGAAGGACTCACGTACGAAATCATGGTCTTGGAAGGAGGAATAACAGAGGTTAACGGCTTATTGACTTCTGGAGGGAAATAGTGCTGGTAGTCGCAAAGACGTGGTTCAAAAATCGCAGAAGACGGTTCTGTACGCTGAACAAGTAACCGCTTAGAGAAACAGGGCGCACAAGGAAAATGGCTAAAAGAGGACTGCAACACAATTGAGAAACTAGAGGGGAAGGGAGGACTTGATTTACTATACAGCAGAGTAAAGACTACAATATGGAGTCAAAGACTAGGAAGTGGCACTACGGAAATTCTCATTAAAGTCTAAACTGTAGTGTACAAACATCGAGATGACGTCCTAAGGATATTGGAAGACCATTTAAAAAGCTATATGACATATCACACAATCCTTAAAGAGTGTGAATGATGAGGATAAAGGATCAGCAATCATAACGGAAGAATTTGAAATAGCTGCAATGAAAAATGGGATATCAGTAAATATGGTACCAGGAGAAATACTGATATATTTGAACCAAGAAGGGGTAAGAGAAATATTGAGATTATGTAACAAATTATGCAGTGATGGTGACCAGAGGACTATACGAAACGGTAAGGAACTATGAATGCAGAGAACACGGGACAGATAGCCTCATTTCACTTGCAGCCAAAATTATCTTAAGAATAATAATTAAAACACTGGAGAAGCTACTGCAGGAAAATGTGGCTGCGGAAAATATGTTTTAGACGGAATACAGGCCCAAGAGGTACAATATGGCTCTTGCAAATTTTGGAGAGAGGTTTTTTTGAAGTGGAATGTGTTTTATAAACCTGGAAAAAGGCCACTGATAATGCGGCTTCGTATAAGTTTGCAACTATAATAACAGAAAAAGAAGTGGACTGGTAAACCAGATGACTTATAAACGCATTGTATTTAAATCAGAAAGCTTCAATGTAAGTGAGAGAAAGAAGTACCCACTTAAAAGAACTAGCAAAGTGAGTAAGAGATCGCTGCCGTATGTCTCCTACACTTCTCAATCTCTGTTTAGAAAATGTGAGTGATCACTGTCCACTACGAGACAACAAATGAAAATTGGTGTTTCAGGTTTGCAGACGACGTGGTGCTTCTAGCAGCAGATGGAAAAGAGAGGACGTAGTGGGTGCCACAGAAGTTGCAGGAAAAATTTTTGGAATGAAAGTCAGTATAACTTTTGTTATGGCACTAAGGGGAAATAAAAGCGTAAATATAATTCTGAATGGGAAATATTAAGACATGTGCGAAGATTTAAATACCTCGGACGATGGATATAAATCGACTGGAAGGGCAGCAAAGAAATTAAAACCAGGATAGCACTGGCGAAAGAGACATTTTGTGAGAAAAGGCGAATTTTCTGCAGCAATATGGCCAGAGATATGAGGGAAAGACTAATGAAACGTTTGTTTTGTATAAATTGTCTTCCTGCGTGGTGTTGAAAGGTGGACACTGTGGAAGGAAGATGTAGTAAGCATGGAGGCTTCTGAGATGTGGACATGGCGGAGGATGGAAAGAATAAGATAAACAGACAGAGCGAAACATGAAAAGACATTGAGAAGAGTGGGAGAGCAAAAATAATTACTGCATGTAATAAAAACAAGGATAAGACACTGGACTGCACATACACTCATCAAAAAAAGTTTTGCATCACTCCAGTTTCCAGAACTCCTGAAGATAGACGTTGACTGTGGATATTGTATCACAGACACAGTCGCTTTGAATGTTCAGAGATGTCACTAAACTCACGCAAAGATGTAAACCAAGATGCATGAGCAGTGCCCATTAGACGGAGGGGGACCGACAGCCGATCAGTTCCAGTCATTCCATCAGGAAGGAGGTACGTCTCGTGTTGTCTGTAATCCAACCATGCCTAAACGATCAATACCGCGGTTCGATCGGGTCCGCATTGTTACTTTGTGACAAGGGAAGTGCCCAGCCGTATCGGAGTGAACCAAAGCGATGCTGTTCGGACATGGAGGATATACAGAGAGACAGGAACTGTCGATGACATGCCTCGCTCAGGCCGCCCAAGGGCTACTACTGCAGTGGACGACGGCTACCTACGGATTATGGCTCGGAGGAACCCTGACAGCAACGCCACCACGTTGAATAATGCAGCCACAGGACGTCGCGTTACGACTCAAAACTGTGCGCAATAGGCTGCATGATGCACAACTTAACTTCCGACGTCCATGGCGAGGTCCATCTTTGCAACCACGACCCCGTGCACTGCGGTACAGATGGTCCCAACAACATGCCAAATGGACCGCTCAGGATTGGCATCACGTTCTCTTCACCGATGAGTGTCTCATATGCCTTCAGGCAGACAATCGTTGGAGACATGTTTCAAGGCAACCCAGTCAGGCTGCACGCTTTAGACACACTGTCCAATGAGTGCAGCAAGTTGGAGGTTCCCTGCTGTTTTGGGGTGGCATTATGTGGAGCCGACGTACGCCGTTTGGGGTCATGGAAGGCGCCGTAACGGCTGTACGATACGTGAATGGCATCCTCCAACTGATAGTGCAACCATATCGGCAGCATATTGGCGAGGCATTCGTCTTCAAGGACGACAATTCGCGCCCCCATCGTGCACATCTTGTGAATGACTTAGTTCAGGATAACGACATCAAATGTTCAGACGTTCAAATGTGTGTGAATTCCTGAAGGACCAAACTATAGAGGTCATCGGTCCCTAGACTTACACACTACTTAAAAGAACTTCAACTAACTTATTCTAAGAATAAAACAAACACCATGGGAGGACTCGAGCCTCCAGAGGGAGGGGCCGCGAAATCGGTGACAGGGCGCCTCAAACCACGCCGCCACTCCGATAACGACATAGCTCGATTAGAGTGGGTAGCATGTTCTCCAGACATGAACCCTATCGCACATGCCTCGGATAGATTGAAAATGGCTGTTTATGGACGACGTGACCCTGCAACCACTCTGAGGGATCTACGCCGAATCACCGTTGAGGAGTCTGACAATCTGGACCAACGGTGCCTTGATGAACTTGTGGATAGTATGCCAGGACGAATACAGGCATGCATCAGTACAGGAGGACGTGCTACTGGGTATTAGATGTACCGGTGTGTACAGCAATCTGGACCGCCACCTCTGAAGTTCTCGCCGTATGGTGGTGTGTGTATGAAATCTTATGGGACTTAACTGCTAATGTCATCAGTCCCTAAGCTACACACACCCATGCCCGAGGGAGGACTCAAACCTCCGCCGGGACCATCCGCACAGTCCATGACTGCAGCGCCTGAGATCAATCGGATAATCACACGCGGCACCCGTATGGTGGTACAAAATGCAATGTATGGTTTTCATGAACAATAAAAAGGGCGGAAATGATGTTGATCTCTATTCCAATTTTCTGCATAGGTTCCAGAACTCTAGGAACCGAGGTGATTCAACACTTTTTTTATATGTGTATATTAAAAATGAAGCAGGGACGTAGATAAAATATCTTACAGGAATACGTGTATGCGAAGAGGAGGCGAGGCGAGGGAGGAAAATATTTCAGATCCTGGGTTATGACGTAGAGGTAGATGTGACAGACTGTTGCATATACAGTAACATTAGACGAAGGTTACATGGGACAGCAATATGCACATATCCAGATGGCAGTAGCATCGCATGCACAAGGTATAAAGGGACAGTGCATTGGCGGGGCTGTCATTTGTACTCAAGCGATTCAGATGGAAGGGTTTCCGAGGTGATTATGGCCACACGGTGGGAGTTAACAGACCTTGAATGCGGATTTGTTGTTGGAGCTAGAAGCACAGGGCATTCCATTTCGGAAATTGATAGGGAATTCAGTATTCCCAGATCCACAGTGTATAGAGTGTGCCGAAAATATCAAATTTCAGCCATTAGCTCTCATCCTGGTCAACGCAGTGGCCGACAGCCTTCACTTAACGACCGAGAACAGTGGCGTTTGCGTAGAGTCGTCAGCACTAAGAGACAAGCAACACTGCTTGAAATAGCCCCAGAAATCAATGTGGGACTTACGAAAAGCATATCCGTTAGGACTGTGGCGAAATTTGGTGTTAATAGGCTATGGCAGCAGGGCAGCGACGTGAGTTCCTTTGCTAACAGCATGAAAACGCCTCCAACGCATCTCCTGGGCTCGTGACCATATCGGTTGGAGCCTACACTACTGGAAATCCGTGGTCTGGTCAGAGAATTCCTGATTTCAGTGGGTAAGGAGTCAAGGTAGGGTTCGAGTGTGACGCAGACCCCCATGAATCCATGGACCCAAGTTGTCAACAAGGGACAGTGCAAACTGCTAGTGGCTCCATAAAGCCATGGGTCGTAACACATCTGAAATGTAACGTTCACTGTTCAAAGTGCCGTCAATGCGAACAAGAGGTGACCGAGACGTGTAGCCAATGGCACCCCCTACCATCACGCCGGGCGATACGCCAGTATGGCGATGACGAATACACGCTTCCAATGTGCGTTCACCGCAATGTCGCCAAACACGGATGCGTCCAACATGATGCTGTAAACAGAACCTGGATTCATCCGAAAAAATGACATTTTGCCATTTGTGCACCCAGGTTCGTCGTTGAGTACTCCATCGCAAGCGCTCCTGTCTGTGATGTAGCGTCAAGAGTAACCGCAGCCATGGTCTCCGAGCTGATAGTCCATGCTGCTGCAAACGTCGTCGAACTGTTCGTGCAGATGGTTGTTGTGTTGCAAACGTCCCCATCCGTTGACTCAGGGATCGAGACGTGGCTGCACGATCCGTTACAGCCATGCGGATAAGATGCCTGTCATCTCGACTGATAGTGATACTAGGCCGTTGGGATCCAGCACGGCGTTCCGTATTACCCTCCTGAACCCACCGATTCCATATTCTGCTAACAGTCATTGGATCTCGACCAACGCGAGAAGCAATGTCGCGATACGATAAACCGTAATCGCGATAGGTTACAATCCGACCTTTATCAGAGTCGGAAACGTGATGGTACGCATTTCTCCGCCTTTCACGAGGCATCACAACAACGTTTCACCCGGCAGCGCCGGTCAACTGCTGTTTGTGTATGAGAAATTGGTTGGAAACTTTCCTCATGTCAGCACGTTGTAGGTGTCGCCACCGGCGCCAACCTTGTGTGAATGCTCTGAAAAGCTAATCATTTGCATATCACAGCATCTTCTTCCCGTCGGTTAAATTTCGCGTCTGTAGCATGTTATCTTCGTGGTGTAGCAATTTTAAAGGCCAGTAGTGTATACCGACCATTTTTCTGGTAATGATTAATGATTATGTTCGACTACTTGGTGACCATTTGCAGCCATTCATACACTTCATGGTCATAAACAGTGATGGAAATGAAGAACATTCTGGACAATTCTAGGGAATGATTTGGTCATTTAGATTGCCCGACATGAATCTCATCGAACATTTATGGGACATAATCGAAAGATTAGTTTGTGCACAAAATCTTGTATCAGCAACACTTTCACAACTATGGACGCCTGTAAAATCAGCATGGCTCAATATTTGTGCAGGTAACTTCCAACGACTTGCTGAGTCCGTGGCATGTCGAATCTCTGCATTACGCTGGGCAAAAGTAGGTCCGACACGATATTAGGAGGTATCCCATGATTTTTCTGCCTCAATGTAGTAGCCAGTATGTAAGTGGGCTGCTTCTGTTTTGGCATCGCTATGTAGCTCTTTGCATTGGATCTCTGACTGTGCTTTCTTTGTAAGAGACTCTGTGGCTGGTCGGACTCGTTGTTGGAAGTTAATCGCCAGTACTGCTGGGCAGTTGGAAGTTAGTCGCCAGCAGTGATGGAAGTACTGTTGGGCAGTTGGAAGTGAACAGCGAGCAGTAATAGATGTTAAATGTGAGAAGTTAGCATTAATGGAGAGTAGAGGTCTGAAGTAGCGTAGGCTAACGATCTGTCACATGTTCGACTTTGAGACTGAATATTATTCATGATTATATACCTTTGTACTAGATGTCAATGACGATTTATATTCGTGTTTCAACTGGATGTCACATTATTAACGTAAAAAATACATTATTCGGTTTCCAACAAAATCTTTCCTTTGCTAACCACGTGCCTGTTAGTAGTTAGTGGCTTTAGTAGTTAGAATCTTTTATTTAGCTGGCAATATTGACGCTCGCTGTATTGCAGTAGTTCGCGTAATGAAGATTTTTGGGAGGTAAGTGCTTAATGAAATGTGTAGGTTATTGTTAAGCTTTCATTTTAGTCAGGGCTATTCTTTGGAATTAATTATTTGAAGTGGGGTTGTAATTTTTTTGAGCAGTCAGATTGCGTTGCGCTACAATATTGTGGGTCAAAAGTAAAGAGAAAGTAGGCTCAGTACGTTCAGTTTTACTCAGCTATTTCAGAATCAAATAACGTAGAAGTTTCACCTTCTCAGTCATTCGGCAATTCAAGTACAGACACGCTCATTTAGATAAAGAAGTTTCGAATATTTATAGATACGAAATATCCATATCTGGGTTTCAACTACGCGGCTTAGTGTAACATTGCGCTAAATGATTAATATTTAGAAATCTTTTTTTAGTGATGAATAGTATCAATTATAGTGGAAGTAAACATGCGGCATCTAATACTGTAGCCAGAGGAGTCCGCAAAAATTTTTTCATGGGGGAGAAGATAACTTTGATATAAATGAGATTCACAGTTTCGAGGTGTGTCATGTCACAAGAGCTGATTTTTATAAAAGATACAAAAAACTTATTAAATCCCAGAGAACTGATGGTCATCAATTCAATTCTCGACAAAATGGAAGATGAGGAATGTAGTACGATGCCCACACACTTCCCAGCTCGCACACGGCGTGCACTCGTAAAGGTGATGTTGACAGAACAGTTTAACGACAATGACGGCCAAGAAAAACAGAGGACGACGCCTGCTAGTACACAGAGGATGGCAAACCGTGCGCCGCAAGTGTTTAGGTGACGCAGTAGAGAGTCGAATTCGCAAAATACCGGTGGACGAAGAGATGAGAGGAATAGGCAAGATGGCGACAGACACCATGTCGTAGTATGGCGAGAGAGAGGGGTGGGGCGGAGGAGAGAAGAGGGAGGGGGAGAGAGGAAGAAAAGAAATTGGAAATTTGTGGAAAGTTCTATGGGACCAAACTGATGAGGTCATCGGTCCCTAGGCTTACACACTACTTAATCTACCTTAAACTTACACTAAGGACAAGGCACACACCCATGCCCAAGGGAGGACTCGAACCATGGACGGGGAGAGCCGCGCGAACTGTCGCGAGGCGCCTTAGGAAGAGAAGAGAGAAATACAGGACGTGACAGCAATGTGTGTGCGCCATCGCTGGCCTCGCATAAAGAAGAACTGTGGAAAAGCTCGAAAATACACGACAAAAGGTTATTTTTCCTAGAAGAGTTATCACTAGAAAAGGGGCATGACGAACTCAGTGTTCTGTACTGGCGGTCGGAAGGGCAAGACGAAATTGACGAGTATTGTGATGAAGCAGAGATGTCTGAGAAGGCAGGCAATCGGTGCGACAGTATCATCTAGATAACCTAGGAAGGAGTCTAAACCAGGGCATGCCTGGATTCTAGTTCGGAAACGATGACCCTTTCGAAGTCTTTTTACTTAAAACTAGTAGACAGTGGCAGTAAAGAGTTGAAGTGACATCATAGATTCATGTGTTTGGAGTGAGAAAGAAACGATGTCTTGATGTCACTGAGAGACGGAATAAGCGTCATTTTGGTGAAGCCTATTGTTATGGGCGGGTTGTCGCTCGCAAGAAAGTTTTTACAGATGGGCCGCAGGAGCTAAAGGGTAATTTATTAGATTCAACTGGTGCTCCAGATGAGCTCAATTCACCGTCCGCGCCCCTTTCCGACGAAGGGGATCTGAGAGACACGTTCTGACTGCCCTTGTGTCACATAGCCACGTAAATGTTGTTATAGGGTTTAGAGGGCTACACGCCATGATACAACACGCCTCCCACGCGAACACCAAGGAGGCCTTGCTAGTGTGCGGCGTGAGGCTGCAACCGAACCGCGCGCTAACGAAACCAACGACAAAAAAAGTTTAAGTAGGGCCGCTTCGTTGACACAGAAGCTTAGGCGAAGTGAAGAATGCGGCAGATATTGTCCACTTTGAGGTACACCACGGAACTTTAGGATACGCCCTCAACCATTAGTAGAAAACAATGCTGTTCCGTCCACAGGCGAAAGAGCTACTGCAGTTAGACTGTTGTCGGCCGATCACAAGTGTTTCCATACGCCGAAACGTCGGGAGACAGAAATGACTTTTCATTCTGATGCAGATTACTGCACAGTAGATGATGTCGAGTGTACGAGCTATAAGTCAGAGGTAGATGTGCAGAGCACCGATCGAGATACTTAGGTTTAGAGACAGGAGCAGAGACAGCAGTTAGTGGAAACGATAATAGAATTCAGACAGACGTTTCATTCCTATGGGTAGACTTTCACGGAGCACTTCACAAATTAAGAGTGGCGTGTCAACGTATACAGGCAATGATGGCGTACCTATTTCCCTGGAAACACTGAAAGCCTGCCAGGGAAACGACACAGACGCTGAACGCTGCATGTTCTTAACGCGGACCGCTTCGGAATGCGTGAAACCGCCCAAGGTTAACGCTAGAAATGACAATGAGGCAGACGGAGCAAGGTTGTAACCTATTCAGGATAGCCTGTGCGAATTCTGTTTTTCGACTCTCGACTTTACGGCTGGCTTCAGTCGTGTTGAGCTCGATGCATCCTAATCAAAGTACGCTGCTTTCCTGTTCAAGGGTGAACAATCGGTTTGCAACAGAGTACCATTTCGCGTTAAGGACTCGAGTTTTGTTTTTTTGAGGTACCTGAATAACCGCAACATAAACTAAGGAATTTTGCGTCGCCTCTATCGACATTTCAAGAACGCATATGCCACATAAGGAGACAAAAGAAGCTGCTGGTATGGTGTGACTCTCACGCCTGACAAAGCGAACCTGTGCATGAATGGGGACCTATCTTTGTATTTAGATCGCGTCAGAGGGCATCCGTCCGGAAATGGGGAAAGTAATGGAATCCAGCATAATGGAACGGTCATCGCATCTACGAGAATCGAGCCAGTTCTTGGTCCTGATTTCATTGTATAGAGGCACTTTGTCGAATTCCCACCGGTGTTGAGTTCCATATGCGCACTGTTGAAGAAGGGCAAGAAATAAGCTTGGGATATAAGGATGAAAATGGATTCATGGAGATAAGGATTGCATTCCATGACAACATATGTCTAGCACATCCTCACTTCTTGGCACCTGTCCAACTCTTCACAGATGCGACAACACGACTCGCCGGAGCCTGCTTGCAACGGAGAATAAAACTGGGAGATTGCACATGGCGCCACATGCAGCGAGAAACTACTAGACATGTGGGCATGGTACTTCACTACAGAACTGAAAGTACAGGTTCTAAATCAAAAGACTCGTCTATACACTGACCACTTGTGTTCAGTCATTCCGAAAAACTCTCAGGCACAGTAGTGGCAGAGCGATACAGTGGGCCTTGCCAATACAGGAACAAGATGTCGAGACTGCATATTATCAGGGTAAACACAAAAAACTTGTCGAAGTTGAAATGACATTCGCGCGGGAAGATGGTAATGACCATAGAGATCGTGACAATAATCAGGTAATAATGTCAGTGTTACAGTTCTTGGACCAGTTGTGCATCCAAACCACAGGATGGACTTAGCTGCCGGATAGGATCAAAGGAAAATATCCTGAGAGTAAAGGAATTTCTGCAGTATAGGCCGGCCGCGGTGGCCGAACGGTTCTAGGCACTTCAGTCCGGAACCGCGTGACTGCTACAGTCGCAGGTTCGAATCCTGCCTCGGGCATGGATGTGTGTGTTGTCCTTAGGTTAGTTAAGTTTAAGTAGTTCTAAGTCTAGGGGACTGATGACCTCAGCTGTTAAGTCCCATAGTGCTCAGAGCCAGAGCAGTATAGGATGGATGGAGAGGATGCATGAACGAGAAATACAGCCTTACTGTGCAAGGTCGAGTGGAGGGCATGTTTTCGGTAACAAACGATCAGAGTGAAGTCCTTTGGGCTTACCACATGAGCACAAATAATCGTCCATCAGTATTTTGATGTAACCTTCTTTTGTGGTGAATTTTGTGACTTAAAGCCTGACATATCTTGTGAATGCACGCCCGGCCACAAAAATGGAGAATGATTATGAGCAAATAATAAAAGGACGTGCTGAAAAGTAATGCTTCCAAATTTAATATGTAAGAATTTTTAAGGTTTTGTAAATAAAACAAAGCTTATTTAACATTCTACATCTTTGTTCTTCAAGTCTGTATATTTATTTATCAACATAGTCACCCTGGCGACGAATACTTTTCTTCCAACGAGAGACCAGTTTGTTGATACCATCACTGTAGAAAGTTTGACTTTGTTGATGGAGCCACAACCTCACCACTGCCTGCACTACTTCATCACCATCAAAGAGAAGTTCTAGAAGGTTTTTTTTTTAAGTTTTCGAAACATTACAATCGGACAGGGCCAAGTGGCCGCTGTATGGAGGATAATCGACTACAGGCGTCGGATTGTTGCAGGTGTTATGACTCGTGTGTGGTCTGGCATTGTCATGCTGAAGCAGAGGGTGCTACGTGTGTTGACGAAGTCTTAGAATTCGAGACTTGACTACAGTGTGCCGTTTCTCACCCACCAATGTAGTTACGTTACACACCGCCATGTTACGCGGTACAACTAGGAGCCCTCTAGGGGTAGAGAGGATGGCAAGTGTGTAGGGACGAAGAATAAAGATGCAGAACCGTAAAGACCATTGTTTTACTTAAAAAAACTTTAAGAGTTATCACATAAAAAATTCAGAGATATTACATTTCAGCAAACCCTCGTATTTAATTCGACCTATAAACGAAGATTTAAAATATTGTACACAGAAAAACCGGACACGTGCGAGTACGACTTGCACTCTGAGGGTTGCGCACCAACTTCCATTATATATGTAGGTAATATTCACCTCGTGTGGCTCCATAGCGTGGTGGTGCAAGTCGTCCTGTTTGACGCCGCTTCGGCGACTCGCATGTCTTTAACATGTTCCAGATATCCAACTGGAGAAGTGTAGCGTGCAATCCGAACCACGTGATTTTTTTTTTGGCGTCTCATCACTTGGTTGAACGGTAAAGGATAAGTGAAAACGAAGAGTGGAAAATCCCTGGTCTGACGGTGATTCAATCTTGTGACCTCACTGTCTCCAGGAATGTACTTTACTATAGTCAATTTTTTTCCTTTTTTCCATTTTATTCGGCAGTGATCTCGGCATTTGGTATGGGCAGATGTCGCATGACACCCTTTCAACTTCATCGTTCAGTACCTCACTCAAATATTTTATTACATTGCGCAGTCACGCTGTGACCTAACACACTGAGCTACCGTGCCGACAGTGCTAGACCACCAATCCCGACACGTATATAGTGAGATCATCTATAGATTTTGGTGAGTAAATTTGCTAATATCAAAATATGTGACATAAATGGCCCTATGTTTTGACTGCATTGACGTAGATGTTCGAACTTTTCACATCGCCAGGGTATCGTAGACTTAAGAATGTGACGTAAATTTCAAGCTGACACTTAAACTCGTAACCTGGAAAAAGGGCTTTTAACAGTCGGGCAGACCCCGCCGCAGCCGCAGTGGTACACAACCCCACGAGGACTACCGCAGTCCACTTCACCCCTCCACCGTCCCAAACCGAACCACTGTTTCAGGGTTACTGTGCGGTTCGGCCCCGGTGGATCCCCCCCCCCACCCCACAGGGAACGTCTCACACCAAATGTTTGCGTTGTAGAGTAATGGTGGTGAACGCGTATGTGGAGAACTTGTATGCGCAGCAATCGCCGAAATAGTGTAGCTGAGGCGGAATAAGGGGAACCAGCCGAGACAGATGGAAAACTGCCTAAAAACCATCCACTGACTGGCCGGCTCACCGGATCTCGACACAGGTTCGCCGGGCGGATTCGTGCCGGAGACCAGGTACCCCTTCCCAATCCGGAAAGCCGTGCGTTAGACCGAACGGCTAACCGGGCGGGCTTTCGCTATGACATACTAGGGAACCATTGTACTGTATCGGAACATTATATTTTATTGACATGGAGACTCCAAAAAACTATCAAGTGCAGTGTAACACCCGAAAAAAACAGTGTCTCTCTTTTCTTATACTACAATGAAGTGCCGAAGAAATTCGTATACGCATCTATAATAAAATACAGAGATACGTAAACGGGCAGGCTGCGATCGGCAACGCCTATATATATACAACAGATACCTGGCGCAGTTGTGAGATAGGCTACTGCTGCTGCAATGGCAGGTTATCAAGGTTTAAGAGAGTTTCAACATGGTGTTATAGTCGGCGCACGAGCGATGGGACACAACATCCCCGAGGTAGCGATGAAGTGGGGATTTTCCCGTATGATCATTGCACGGGTGTACCGTGATTATCAGGAATTCAGTAAAACATCAATCTCCGACATCGCTGCAGCCGAAAACAGATACAACAAAAACGGGTCCAACTATGACTGAAGAGAATCGTTGAAAATGATAGAAGTGCAACCATTCCGCAAACTGCTGCAGATTTCAAATCTGGGCTATCAACAAGTGTCAGCGTGCAAACTTTCAACAAAACATTATCGATATGGACTTTGGGAGCCGATGGACTACTCGTGTACCCTTGACGACTGCACGACACAAAGCTTTACGCCTCGTCTAGGCCCGTCAAACCGACATCGGACTGTTGATGACTGGAAACATGTTGCCTGGTCGGACGAGTCTCGTTTCAAATTGAATCGAGCGGACGGACGTGTACGGGTATTGAGTCAAACTCTTGAATCCATGAACACTGCCTGCCGGCAGGGCACTTTTCAAGCTGATCGTGACTCTGTAATGGTGTGGGGTGTGTGCAGTTGGATTGATATGGGACCCGTCATACATCTAGATACGACCTGCATCCATTCATGTCCACTGTGCATTCCGATGGACTTGGACAATTCCAACAGCACTATGCGGCACCCAACACGTCCAGAATTGCTAACGAGTGGCTCCAGGAACACTCTTCTGAGTTTTAACACTTCCGCTGGCCATTAGACTCCCCAGAAACGAACATTACTGAGCATATCTGGGACGATTTGCGACGTGCTGTTCAGAAGAGATCTCCACCTCCTTGTACTCTTACGGATTTATGGACAGCCTTGCAGGAATCATGGTGTCAATTCTCTCCAGCACTACCTCAGAGTCGCGTCCATTCTATGTCGTGCTGCGGCACTTCTGCATGTTCGCGGGGGTCCTACACGATATTAATCAGGAATACCAGTTTCTTTGGCTCTTCAGTGTATAACATAAAAGACTACAGGGACCTTTTTTACCTTAAGGATCAACAATATTTCGCTACAGTCTCCTGGTGTAGTTACTTACCAATAGAAACAGTTACAGAACTTCAAAGAAGTATTGGTTATTTTCGTTATTTGCAGACACCAATTATTTAAATAGGGATTACATCTTATATACATGCAGGGAGTATCCCATTTAACAAGAAAAAAGTTTGTAACATGGTAACTTTTGGGGAGATGACTGTGAAAGTAAGTGGATAAGAGTCAACATTGACTTAAGACCTCATTAAGCGTGTGCGAGAGGTGGCTTGTTTCAATTGGAAGTTCGACAGACAGGCACAGCTCAGGTTAGACATGGCGACACACTGCGAAAATGTGCTGACGCCACTGCACCGCTGTGGACAGCTGGTAAACAGTAATATCGCCTATCACGTTCAAAAGTATTGCAGTTTCGCAAAAATTAGCGTCATTTTGAAGGGTATCTGAACGAACTCACCATAAATTGACAGTGTGTTCAGAAGTGTCCAAACGATTTGTTTGATGACTTCATAACTTTACATTATTTATCGTAATCCACAATGAAACCATTTACGTTATGGATACAGGTTAATGATATAGTCGATGTTTCACAAAATAATGCTTGATGTTGCTACAAACCATTTCATTTCGTCACGCAACTCACATTTCTCGTCAGTACATTTTGTTTTCATCTTGGCGCAATATGACCCGCTACTGATTCCTTTGGATATCGAAGCAAGCAGCAGTCGATATGAATTCAGTGACAAAACGTTTTTAGTTGTTGGATCGAGCCATAATTTGTCCTGACTTGTGTGAGGAAAGCAAACATGCGTTCTTGTCGTGTCAGCGAAGTATAGCATGCTTGGAGATTACGAAAGAATTGATTCGCTGACTAAACGAAAATGTAGGTAATAAAGCCAGCTAGACTCCATAAGAAATTTGTCGTTTGAAGCTACATGTGTCTTCCAGAGATTTCTGCACATCATCGTACTGTAGCGTCTCCATTTTGAAATCTCTTGGCGAAGAAGAGGACAACTGCAGACATTTCAGTAGTCTAAATTATGACAGTTGGTGAGCCAGCTATGAAGCGTGTTAACATTAATGATGTTAATCTAGCACGGGTTTGCGTGCATTCAGCTTTCAGAAAGTGAATATATGCTGTCATAATAGCCAGTCATGATGGGTTCGAGTATAATTGTTTCAACATCAGAATTCAAAGCACATTGCTAGCAATCATCAATGGTTAACTCTTTAACACAAGGCTGTTTCACACACTTCACTCTGCACATTACACAACGTGATTCTGTCTCGAGTCCATAATTTTACCTCATACCTCACAGACGAACAAATTCAGTAACCTATTTACCATTCAAACCTAAAGTATCATAACCACCTGATATCTTCATAACATAGTTTTACAATGTTTGCTGGAAACTTCTTTAGTATGTATTCGAAAGAAATGTGCTTAAGGTGAGTCTCTCAGAAATGTAAGATAGCCATTCCTACTGTTATTGGTTTATGAAACAGAATATCAAGTCTCTTTAAAGCAAAACCAACTAAATTTTCGTTAAAACCGACACTTCTTTAAAAAATCCAGCTTCTCGGTTCCTACCTTACCTGGATATCATTAGTTTTTAGTCTTTTATCTTTCGTATAGTTTGTACAGTTTTACCAAACATATGTCATCTAAAATTCGAAAGAAAAAGCTCTTCCATTTCGCTGAAGGGGAAACGTGTATCATACTAAACCATAAAGTGAGCACTGCTATGTGGAGTCATTGCTGTGAGTGCAACAGTTGATTTAACAGTAATCAATAACTTACTGTAATGCAATAAGAAGTTCACATGTTACAATACATATTTGTATTATATGATTTTTTCTGTACGACGTCTATCTTATCCCATTTAACCACTTTACACCATGCTGTGGGTATACGTACGAAAACGAGCACTGTGTGTTCGGGTCAAGGAAACAGGAATGCTTCTGCTTCCACGTGAAGCATCTGGGTAATGGTGAAACAGCAATAGGCACTGGAAGAGTTTGGCACAAGAGAAGGGGAAGCGGTACCAAATCTTGAGCGCAAGACATGTCAGCCTCAAATCTGAAGCACCAGTGCTGGTTTATTTGACTGCAGATCAGTGATTGAGTTTCTTAACAGCGGCACTGTGAACTTGATTTATTGTGGGAAAGAGAACAACATGGCTACAGATGATACAAACTAAAGCTTTTGCCTCAAATGTCACAAGGAGAAAGCTGTGTATGTACAAACGTGTCAGTTCCTATTAACAAAGTACCATGCAGCGGAACTGTAAGAGATACTGGGTGGTTATAACTTTAGTGCAGCCACTCACAGAGATCCAGTGTGGGCTATAATTGTCGTATGGCAACGAAATTTGACAAATATTACAATGCGCTAATGTGAAGCGATTTCCGACAAAAAATTAATTTTGTATTAATGTTCGCTATCTAAAAGAAGACTACTGTTACTCTTTGTCTCATTCACATGAGTGTTTAGTTCACACATATCAATTCATTGGTTTAGGTTCTGATATGAAACTTTTACAGAAGTCAATGCGAAGATAATATAGACGCTCAAAAAATTACTTAGTACATTCTGCTCACTTCTGTCTTTTGAAGAATATGACAAGTACGAATGTATTTATCACATCGTAGTGATTTTGTTTCAGTACAACATACTGATTATTTGCTACATTAGGGTCATACACTGAAGAGCCAAAGAAACTGGTACACCAGTCTAATATCGTGCAGGCCCCCGCGAGCACGCTGAAGTACAGCAACACGACGTGGCATGGACTCACCAATATCTGAAGTAGTGCTAGAGGGAATTAACACCATGAATCAGGCAGGACTGTCAATAAATCCGTAAGAGTACGAGGAGGTGGAGATATCTGCTGAACAGCACGTTACAAGGCATCCCAGATATGCTTAATAATGGTCATGTCTGGGGAGCTGGGTGGCCAACGGAAGTGTTTAAACTCAGAAGAGTGTTCCTGTAGCCACTCTGTAGTAATTCTGAACGTGTGGGTTGTCGCATTGTCCTGGTGGAATTGCCCACCTCCGTCGGAATGCACAATGTATATGAATGGATGCAGGTAATCAGACAGGATGCTTACGTACGAGTCACCTGTCGGAGTCGTATCTGGACGTAGTAGGTGTCCCATATCGGTCCAGCTGCACACGCCGAACATCATTAGAGAGCCTCTACCAGCTTGAACAGTCCCCTGCTGACACGCAGGGTTCATGGATTCATGAGATTGTCTCCATACCCGTACACATCCGTTGGCTCGATTCAATTTGAAACGAAACTCGTCCGACCAGGCATCATGTTTCCGGTCATCAACAGCCAGTGTCGATTTGACGGGTCCAGGCGAGGCGGAAAGCTTTGTGTCGTGTAGTCATCAAGGGTACTCGAGTGGGCCTTCAGCTCCGTAAGCCCATATCGATAATGTTTCATTGAATGGATCGCACGCTGACACTTGTTGTTGGCCCAGCATTAAAATCTGCAGCAATTTATGGAAGTGTTGCACTTCTGTCACGTTGAACGATTCTCTTCAGGCGTCATTGGTCTTTTTCTTGCAAGACTTTTTCCGATCGCAGCAGTGTCGGAGGTTTTATGTTTTAGCGGATTACTGATATTTACGGTACACTCGTGAAATGGTCGCACGGGAAATTCTCCAGTTCATCGCTACGTCGGAGAAGCTGTGTCCCATCGCTCGTACACCGACTATAACACCACGCTGAAACTCATTTAAATCTTGATAATCTGCCTTTGTAGCAGCAGTAACCGATCTAACAACTGCGCCGGACACTTGTTGTCTGATACAGGCGTTGCCGACCGCAGCGCTGTATTCTGCCTGTTCACACATCTCTGTATTTGAACACGCATGCCTATACCTGTTTCTTTGGCGCTTCGGTGTATTTTTCGTATTCCAGTTTTCCCACAAAGTTAAACTCAGTGTCGTTTAGATTATTGAGGCAGATGAAGGTGTGAAATCGTGGTTATGTCAAATATTTACTCAAACTGTAACAGCGAGAGAAGCAGATTTTCTAGTGATCAGCACATGGAAATGTGTGCTTTTGAATTTATACTGAAAAACAGTTAACATTTAGCTGTAACTGTATACGGATCCCCATTGGGAAACTTTTACCTGTTTACGAGGAATATGGATTCCTTACTGTGCTATGTGTCAAACAGCACCAAGCAGACTTAAATACAGATTCTCTAAAGGATTTTGATAGGAAAAATAATATAGTAACCTTATTTTGATCCTACAATTTGACTTTTCCGGAATGGGTGGATAAAGACAGCAGGACCCTAATTGACGTTTTTTTAATGAAGTTCAAAGGAAGAAAGTAACTGTTTACCCAGTCAGAAATGCTGTCTCTTACCATCAGCTGGGATCAATAATATATTACCTTACAGTATGGATACTCCTCAATGGTAATCAGTTAGAATAATTAATGACCATAGGGCAAATGTTTTTAATAACAGTTTACAAGAGATGACATGGTATGAAATTTATAATGAACCAAATGTCAACATAAAATTTAATCTGTTCCATGATAAATTCATATAATTATTCGTAAACTGATTTTTGCTTAAAATAATCAGAAAGCACATTAAGCAACTACGAAAAGAACCATGGATCACTAGAGGATTTATAAAGAATCTTGTGAAAGGAAAAGGGAAATTTATCTGTTGGCAAGAAGAAACACAGATCCTGGAGTAATTACAGACTACAAAAATTACTTAAAATTACTAAGAAAGGTTATTAAAAAATCAAGGAAGATGTACATAGTATCAGAAGTCAGTAGTTACGACAACAAACAGAAAGCTGTAAGGAATGTAGTGAAATGAGTGACGGGACAACCTGCCATAGAGCAGAATAGTATCATTATTGAACTGAATTGGAGGGGTATAAACGATGTGTCACAGGTAGCAAACGTACTTAGTACTCATTTGCATTTACGTCTACAGGGCTACTCTGCAAAGCACACTTTAGTGCCTGGTAGAGGTTTTATCGAATCGCCTTCGCAATAGCTCTCTGTTATTCCACTGTCGAACAGCACGCTGAAAAAAAAACGAATACCTATATTTTCCGTGCAAGCTCTATTTCTCTTATTTTATTATTATGATCGTTTCTTTCTATATTAGGCCAGCCGGAGTGGCCGAGCGGTTCTAGGCGCTACAGTCTGGAACCGCGCTACCGCTACGGTCGCAGGTTCGAATCCTGCCTCGGGCATGGATGTGTGTGATGTCATTAGGTTAGTTAGGTTTAAGTACGTCTAAGTTCTAGGGGACTGATATCCTCAGAAATTAAGTCCCATAGTGCTCAGAGCCATTTGAACCATTTCTATATTAGATCGGGGTCAACACAATATTTTTTGCATTCGAAAAGAAAGTTGTTGATTGAAATTTCGTGAGAAGATCCTGCTGCTTCGAGAAATGCCTTTGTTTTAATTACGTCCACCCCATATACTGTATCATGTCCGTGACACACTCTATCCTATCTTAAATATAGCAGAAAGCATAGGAACAAATAATTCAACAAAAATATCACAGCACTACGTTTAAAAATTAACTATCATACAATTCAGTCATATTGATATATCACCAACTTCTTCTTCTTCTGAAATGAAGAAAATTATGCATGCTCTTAAAAATAAAAGAACATCTGGTTTTGATGATGTTTTCAAAATAGCACTAAAATTTATTTTCTTATAATAGGCCCAGTTTTTCCTGAAATATGTAATGCACACTAACTCAAGGTAATTTTCCAGAGAGACTGAAATACGCCATTTTTAAATACCTCTTTAAGAAAGGTGATGGAAGAGATGTCATTACTGCAGATCTGTTTCACGGCTGACATAGTGTTTTAAAATTTTTGAGAAGTTGATGTATTTTAGAGTAGTATCTCACCTCAGCAACAATAATATCCTCAGAAAATCCCAGTTTTGGTTTCCGAGGAGTTTCTCTACTGGGAATATCATTTAAATGTTCACTCACTAAATGTTAGGAGCATTAAATATTAAAATACCGCCGGTTGATATTTTTTTGCGATCTATCTAACGCATTTCACTGTATGAATCACAGTATTCTCCTAGATAAATAGAAGTTTATGGAAATGTTGACATAGCCAACCAATGCATAATGAATATCTAACCAAAAGAACGCAGGAGGTACTATTCCGTAATTCAGCCAATACAGTCTGGTGACATAACTCTGACTGAGGAGAAATCATGTATGGAGTTACCCAAGGCTCAGTCTTAGGTCCACTATTGTTCCTCATATATTTAAACGACCTATCGTCTAACATACAACAAGCAGAACTAGTTCTTTCTGCATATGACACTAGTATTGTAATCAATCCAAGCATATATACAGAAACACAAGAAATGGTAAACAATGTCAATAAAAGTATCATTGACTGATTTTATGTGAATGTTCTTACTCTCAAAAGAAGACAACATATTTAGTTCTTTAACCCAAGGGGTACAACACCAATGATAAGTGTAACACATGATGGGAAAATAACAATTATGGTAGAAACATCAAAATTTTGGCATTAATTTGGTGAGCGGTGTTCCGAATCAAGTTGGCTTACATATAGAAACTTGTCACATTACAATATTCCATAGCCACTGTCGGAAGTTGCCTGATTCTGATAATGAGTGTTAATGATTAAGCTAGTAAGCGTGAGAGTAGTATCCGGCAAATTCTCGGAAGAGTCAAATTTTGTATATTTTTTTTAGTTATTCCAAAGGTACGTAAGAGAGATTCTGTACTTAAATCGTTGTGGAGGAGTTAGTTTTCGTCTCCTTTCTTTAAAGTTATTTGCCAGATTTCCCTTTTATCCAACAGACAGATTAAATTTTGTTACATTTTGCGTAAACAAGGTCATTACTAGTGGGAAGATTAATTTGACGGGGACGTCCTCTTTCGCTACACTTCCTCAAAATGCTAATGGAATATGAAAGAAAATCAGTAACATTGGTCAGATATGCCCTCCGCCATGCGCTGCGCAGCTTCATGCCGCATATTTATGTAGATGTAGATGGGGAAGGACAATGGTAGTGCTCTCTTGAAAGGAAGCTTAAGCAGTTTAGGAAAAAACCGAATCTTTGTGGACGAATCGGTTTCTGAACTCTAATCCCTGTGACTGCGAGACAGGTTCTTATTAGTGCGACTAATAGCTTCGTTAATTTGCTGTTAATGTTAACTGATGATGATGACAATGCTTTTTCCAACTGAGGTAGTGCCTCTCCTCCATCGGCGTTGACGTCACATGGTGATGGAGCGTGACCTTCCTCGTTTCCGTGTCATAGCGAGCGCACTGCTGTAGTTTGTGGTTGCCGGACGTATTTCACCTGAGCCGTCTTCCGCAGGGCACCTTACCTGTCTAAGATGGTGACAACACTTCTTTTGCCTCTGAGCTGAAGGAATGAACGAAGAGCTTCTGAATGTGAAGTGCTGAGAAGTCGGTGACGGAGACACTTAACTTGCTTGCTACATCTCCAGCACAGCCGAACGCGAAACATCTTCAGTTGTCAGTTGATTCTTGACTGTGTGAATGGCGTTTAAGGCCTCTTACCTCCCGTACGTCACTGAAGCAAGTGTACAAATGACTTATAACTACTGAAAACGTCGTGGTACTGGATAACGTTCATCTACGTACCTGCTTAAAGCTTATTTCCGGAAAGAGACGCGATTGTAAAACCTCGTTTTTGGTGGAAAATTCTCTTATCTACTGAGCTATTTAACGAAACGCTGTAATGGCTTCAGTACTGCCAATCCTTCGATTCTGTTCTCTGAACTCCACAGTTCACAGATATTCTCTGGAATACCTAGCTCGACTAGCGCTCCTGCGAGAAAAGGTGTTGCGGAGGAAGCCACTGCCTGGGGGATTGTTTGCCAGAAGTGAAAGACTGGATCGTGATCTGCACAACGATAGCTCAGCTGGTAAGTGCACTGTCCAGGTAAGGTGAGTACGGAGGATAGTCATAAATTCTTAATTATCACACCTAAAGAATAAAATTCATTAAATTTTTCTTGCAGGCGCATATTGTAACGCGATGGCTAGGTGTGCTATATATATTACGACGATGTAGCTCTGTTCTCTCCACTTCAAGGAGTAACGATATATTTGGTTCACTTACTGGTAATTTGAGAAAGAGGACAGCAAACGAAGTAAGCTAAATTCATTCAGTTATGAAGACAGACGAAGTGGACGATGGCGGGTTCGTTTAAGAGCAGGATCGTTAAGAATTACCAATTCTACTATTTGTTACTGAAATTATTACTCATTTCAACCACTTTTAAGGATACACAATTTGAACAACACGTTTTCTGTGTTCCAGCTTCTTTACAAGGCTGTCTCTATCAGACACAAAATGTGTTTAGTGTAGCGAAGAAGTTCGAAGGACGGCCATAGTTCTCGCAGTATGGTATGGAAATGAGCGTTTGGCGTCATTGGTCGGGAGACCCCTTACGGGGCAGGTCCGGCCGCATTGGTGCAGGTTTTATTACATACGACGCCACATTGGGCGACTTTCGCGCCGGATGGGGATGAAATGATGATGAAGACAATACAACACCCAGTCCCTGAGCAGAGAAAATTCCTGACCGAGCCGGGAATCGCACCCGGGCCCGTAGGGCGGCAACCCGTCATTCTGACCACTCGGCTATCGGGGCGGACTGCAGTATGGTGTCAGCTAGACGGCTGGAAATACAGGTCCGTATGTGTAGGGTTGCGATAAAGGGGGTATTCCAATAGCCCACCCACCTTCCCACTGACCAAGACGTCCAAAACGACAGACATCCGCCCTTCTCCATTTCCATCATAAAATTGGATATTCTTGTGAACTCAATTCGGAGGTTGCAAAAATCGTGACAGTTCTTCTTTAACCGTTGGTCCGCGCTACGAAAGTGTAATCAACGTATCGCCAAAATATTTCTGGCTTACGATACTGCAGTGGCTGTGCTGTTCAGAAGTATGGGGCCACATTCCTTTGGACATACGTGTATTGCAACCGCTCGCGATATACAGGAATCCGGTTTCGAGTCCCAATCCGGCACATATCTTCATTGTCGTCATTTCATTATACAGCCAATGGTTGTCCATATTCACAACTGCGAATACATTACAGGTACTTCTTGCTTAAGTTCTGCCGAACCCAATATCCTCTCCTCAAAATCTTCCACAAAAAAAAGTTTGCTACCAGAGGGGAGAGAGGACCATCAATGGCAACAGCGTCAATTTGCTCAACAAATTGGCTGTTCAATAAAAAGTAGGTTGTGGAAACGGCATGATGAAACAGCGATGTTTAATTCAACGATGACTACTTTGAACAAACTGAAGGTGTTGCCATGTATGGTCTTCTCCCCCCTCTAGTAGCAAACATTTTTACAGATGATTCAATGGAGAGGGTACTTCATTCGCCAGAACATGAATCAAAAGTCTTCTGCCGATATGTTAGTGATACTTTTCTAGTGTGGTCCCACGGCTGAAGAACAACTGTGACGATTTCTTCAGCATATGAATTCCATTCATGAGAATATCCAGTTTACGATGGAAATGAAGAAGAGCGGCTATCTGCCGTTTCAGGGTGTCTGACTCAATCGGAAAGCATATGGTTCACTGCTGCACTCCGTTTACTGTAAGCCCACACATACAGACCTGCATTTACAAGCGTCTAGCTATGAGCATCCTTCACAAACTACAGGCGTCCTTCGAACGCTTGTGCACTGGGAACATGTTGTGTCTGACAGACACAACCTTGCAAAGGAGCTGCAAAACCACAATACGTAACAGCCTGGCAGATTAATACTTTGTGCCGGACCGAGACTCGAACTTTTACCTTTCGGAGGCAAGTGCACTACCTACTGTGTGTTCCCATCAGACCTTTAGGAGGAAGAAGCAATACAATTCATAAGATAAAGAGGAGAAGGAAACGTTCAAGGCTAGGGCATTCCTCCCAGATGTTTGCACTATTTCGTTGAAATTAGACAGAATGATAAGAAAACATTATGTTAATTTTTCGGCCACCTACAAATATTTGCATTCTTCTCTGGTAAAGAGCGAACGGGGAGTGCGAAAGTCTGGAATCTACGGATTACAGTGCCACTATGGCAAAGCCTTCTGTACTGATTGCCCTGGGGAGAACAATATTTATTCGTATGGAATTACGAACAGTGCAATGAATTAAGACTTTAATGATTCTTGAAAGAGGTACGTAAAATGAACAGGAAAAACATTTTTCATTCAACGCAATTGTATTTAAACACAATATAGATTTGTCATGTATATTGTCCTTTGTTATATGTCAAAAATATTAATAAATGTGTAATAGTTGACTTATTTTATGTAATTACTTTGTCTGGTCTCTATCTTGGATGAGGGTAGACGTGGGAAGCATTGTAAGTGTACTTATGTTGCATTTTGCCTGAATGTATTTATTTATTTGCTCTTAAAACCTTTATCTTTAGCATCCCTACATGTTAGGAAACTAATCACTTAGTTTTTCAGAATGTCAGGATGCGAAATACAGCGCGAGCCTATGAAAGATTGTTGTCGGTCATTTGCACGGTCGCAACATCTTATTTGAATATTGCCAATATTAAATGGGACAGAGCCGCGGCAATAACTTACAAAGTTGACATTTTGATTATGTTATTTAACTTCCGTCTCATTTTAATTTATTTGCAAAAGTTAATAACAGTTTTCATTAAATTTTGTGGTTGCCACTTATCGGCTACCTTTTATCTCAGCTATATAAATTCACAGAAATTAACTTAATCCAAAATGATCGGTGATAAACATGCCACATAATATTCCTCTACGCGAACCCATGACATTAAAGCAGTATTAGTTTCAATGAAACAGCGACGCAAAAAGAACCTGAGATCTCTTACTAATATACGAGCTAGTACGATGCTTCACACCGTTCTTTACCTGTGTCATATTGCGGGTAAAACCTTCAAATAATATTTCCATAAAAAAGACTGTAATTTGCGCGTGATAAATTGTGTTGTCACCTTAGTTTGTCTGGCGTCATTTGATGTGTAGCTATACGTATATGTGTCTACAAATGATACAGTTTAAGGAACAGCACATGTATACACAATTAAAGCGCACAACTTGACGTACGGAGCAGAACAACATACACAGATATTAGAAAAACAACACACTACGTTGTTCAGACCACACACACAGTACGTGAAAGGTGTGTCGAACATGATCGCCACACCCGCATTTCACAGCCTTTCTAGTGATACTGAGCATTGTATCTTCACAGGACATTCGACGGATTACTCTGCCACTCTTGGCCTCGGCGAGATACTTCTGTGATTCAATTTTGAAGGAATCTGTGCACATACGGAAGATCTTATTAATCGTGACGGCGGCTTTCAAACCGATAACGCATGGGAGCTGCTGTTCTTCAGAAAGAAAATATTTTACGCCTAATGATATGTTTAGCGACAGTTAATTTTACTACTTATACTTAACTGCGCTTGCCCGGATCTAGACAGGTGTTGTGCATGTAGCATCGCCGTTACACATGTGCCTGCGCGCTATACATGAAACACTATTCGAATACGGCGCCCATGTAGAGGCTGCCTATGCGCGTGCGTCTCCGCGCCAATCTTTGATGTAAAGTTAGTGATTTGAAATAGCTGTCTCCAGTCTAAAACACTCACCTGAAGATGGAGCAATGGTTGACAGCCGAAATATCGTGGACGTCATCCGACTGCAAACCCAAAATTTCTTGGAATACTATTTACTACGGGGAAACTTCAGGAATCACAAAGTGTGACATATTTCAAAGTTATTTCTTTCACATTTTACTACAAGTACACGTCTCAGTGAAGCGAGAATAGTCAACTGTCAGTACCAGAAGTTGTTCAAGAACCATCCTCCATGAAGGTTTCCTGAAATTACTGCAACCAGTTTTATCCCATTTCGAACCACCTAGCTGTTCATCATCAGATCACAAACACACACACACACACACACACACACACACACACACACACACTCCTCCGACATATCCTGCTTAACATTTCATTATCATAAATAAATAAATCAAAGTGATACTGTGATGTTAATTGTTTATTTCATAAGTGTGGATCAATTTTAGTTGAACAAAAGATAAATGAAATGTCAAACAAAATTTCGGTGCTAAAGTTGTGGATCCATTACCTACCAAACTCATTGTTTAATACATTTTACAAATATCACATATCAGCTTTGCCATGTAACTACATGCTATTTTTGCAAGAGAGAAATAGATACATACTTGCTGTCGTCAGTGTGTATTACAAGAGCAGAACAAAGCGACTCTATGTCCTAACACGAGCTCTTTGACATAACTTTGGCTGTAGTCCTTGGTTTAATTAAGTTTTGTAAAGCATGCGGAAGTTGTTACTTGTGGCTAAGTATGTGAAGTTCAGTAAAATTAACGTCACTGGAAAACACTCATTGTAGTTTGCAGAATACTGTGTGTAGCAACAGCCGACCAACGGATATTAGTAACTGTAAGTAACGCAACAAAATCGTGCTCATAATGTAATTAATTCTCGCTGCACTCAGTACTTATATGCATCGTTTATACATACTATCGCAACTACACGACTCTCCCACTCCTGTGGACAATCAATAAATATGTGCCATCTGAAGATGGATCGCTAGGCGGTTCGAAACCGGTAAAGGGGTAATAAAAATTGAAGAACAAAACAAAAGGCGACTGGTTGCAGTAATTCCTCGAAGCCTTTCTTCATGACAATCGCGGTAATCATCATCAACAATGGATAAAAGTTTCATTCCCCGTGATTTCTGCGGCTTAGGAATGAGCTTTCAAAGTCACCAGATGTAACACTTTGAAGCAATGGGTACCCTCCGACGACTCTTTGAAATACTAATGCTCATCCCAAGAGATTGAGTAAATATGTCAGTGTTTATCCCGTTTGCGGTGAGCTCAGCCGCACTGGCAACAAATATTTTACGTTTATACCGTTCAGCGCTCTGGCTCTAGACGGGCAAGTCGGACCCGATCAAGCGCAATGCCATCCTCCGGCAGTGGCGTCACTGGATGTCTTGTGGTCATCACAGCGCTCCCACTGCCGTAGTCAGTTTTCGCGACCTGAAGCCTTTACTATTCGCTCGAGTTGGCCTCGGCGAGGTTGAATGCACCCCAGACCAGTCCCCTCACCAATGAAAAATATCTAGCAGCACCAGGAATCGAACCCGGGTCTTCTGCATGGCAGTCAGCCGCGCTGACGACCCAGCTACAGAAGCGGGCTTTTACATTTTTAGCACCCACTTAGAGATTTTAAGAAAAAGTCATTTTGAGAGGTTTCTATTTGACTTGTACGTTCATGAAATGCTCTAAATGCCTAGAACACGTTTGTTCTACAGAAATGAATGTCAGGTCTATCACAGAAGTCACGAAACAACATAGATACAGAAATTCTTGCAATTCATATGTGGCATACAGCAAACCAGTGCTTACAGTATTGGTTAAAAACAGTCTTGGTTGCAATTTTAGCTGGCCGGGGTGGCCGAGCGGTTCTAGGCGCTACAGTCTGGAACCGCGCGACAGCTACGGTCGCAGGTTCGAATCCTGCCTCGGGCATGGATGTTTGTGATGTCCTTAGGTTAGTTAGGTTTATGTAGTTCTAAGTCTAGGAGACTGATGACCTCAGATGTTAAGTCCCATAGTGCTCAGAGCCATTTGAAGCATTTTTGCAATTTTAGTTTTTTATTTTTCAACGACGCGTTTCGTCTTATGTAAGCATCTTCAGGTTATCTTTTCAGGTGGACGCGAGTGACACCAAGATCTGCATAACGCCTTTTCGTTCACAGGAGCGAGTAACAGAATTTTATGCGTTATGCAGATCTTGGTGTCACTCGCGTCCACCTGAAAAGATAACCCGAAAATGCCTAAATAAGGCGAAACGCGTCGTTGAAAAATAAAAAAACTAAAATTGCAACCAAGACTGTTTTTAACCAACACAGATACACTTTAAATACAATTAAATTCACAAATTACTTTCAGTTTCTTTACAGAGTCTGATACCACACATTTGTCGTTAGTGACCAATTTTGTTTTGTAGAGGGTCTGTCTCAAATGTAATAGAATCCAGTATGTTGTCCTCGACGGCGAGTGATCATCAGAGAGAGGAGTATCGTGAGGAGTGCCCCAGGAATGTATGATAGGACCGCTGTTGTTCTCTGTATACATAAATGATTTGGCGGACACGGTGGGCATCATTCTGCGATTGTTGGTTGATGATGCCGTGGTGTACGACAGGGTGTCAAAGGTGAGTGACTGTAGGGAGATACAAGACGAATTTGACAAAATTTCTTGTTGGTATGACGAAAGGCAGATGGCCCTAAATCTAAAACTGTAAGTTAATGTAGATGAGGAGGAAGATAAAAACTATAATGTTTCATTACATTGTTACTAGTGTCGTGATTTCAAAGCCAAGCCGTTTAAATATCTGGGCGTAACGTTGCAAAGCGATATGAGATGGAACGAGCATGCGGGAACTGTGGTAGCTAAGGCGAATGGTCGACTTCGGTTTATTGGGAGAATTTTAGGAAAGATTAGTTCACCTGTAAAGGAGGCAGCATATAGGACGCTGGTGCGACCTATTCTTGAGTACTGCTCCAGTGCTTGGGATCCGCACCAGGTCGGATTGAAAGAAGACACTGAAGCAATTCAGAGGCGGGCTGCTAGATTTGTTACCAGTAGGTTAGAACAACACTTAAGTGTTACGGAGATGCTTTGCAAACTCAAATTGAATCCCTGGAGGGATCTATGATGTTTGTCGTATGTAGCAAGGGAATATATATATTCGGTGTAAGAATTCATATGTGCTTAGAAGGAAGCAGGTTGTAGTAAACCTATCTAGTGCCCGCCCGGTTGGTCGTGCGGTCTAACGCGCGGCTTTCCGGGCGGGAAGGTGCGAATCCGCCCGACGGATTTGTGTCGAGGTCCGGTCCGGTGAACCGGCCAGTCTGTGGATGGTTTTTAGGCGGTTTTCCATCTGCCTCGGCGAATGCAGGCTGGTTCCCCTTAATCCGCCTCAGTTACACTAGGTCGGCGATTGCTGCGCAAACAAGTTCTCCACGTACGCGTACACCACCATTACTCTACAACGCAAACATGGGGGTTACACTCGTCTGGTGTGAGACGTTCCCTGGGAGGGGCGGGGGGGGGGGGGCGGGGGTCCACAGGGGGCCGAACCGCTCAATAACCATGGGTTCGGTGTGGGCCGGCGGAGGGTGAAGTGGACTGCGGTAGTCGTCGTGGGGTTGTGGACCACTGCAGCTGCGGAGGGGACGGAGCCTCTTCGTCGTTTCTAGGTCCCCGGTTAAAATACAAATAAAAATACAAACCTATCTAGTGCACCTCAATTTATGAATTATAGCTTCACCATCATCAACATGGAGCCCACCACCATAGTTTATGGGATCAGGACTCGACCGTAAGTGCCGAAATTGCCGAGATTATAGCGGGAATTCAATTAAAACTCGCCTTCTCGAGGACCAACTTCGTGACGTCACGCGCTCCACCTGCCAGTTGTCGCAAGCTCTGTGTCCCGCAGAACCTCCCACCTCACCTCCGCGGATGGCGCAGCGCCGTATATAAGAGCGGCCCGCTGCGCCTGGAGGCCAGACGACGAGCCGAGACCAGCCCAGACGAGAGCAGAGACCAGAGGGCTGACTGATGGATCGCTGGCGGGGCCGGGTGGCGGTGGTGACTGGCGCCAGCGCGGGCATCGGCGCCGCAGTGGTGCGCGCCCTGCTGCGGCACGGCGTCACCGTCGTGGGCGTCGCCCGGCGCGCCGACAGGGTCCAGGTGGGTGTGGGCCGCCCGGTTCCAGCTGGAGAGAAAGAAGGGGGTATGCCCTGAAGATGGTCACGCCACTCCGCCAGCCTTTCTAGAGCAGATTACAGGCACCAAGGCCTGGACTTATATCTTGGTCTCCCTCTACGATTTCGCCTCCCCTCCTCACACATACACACACACTTCCCTCCAATACTAAAGTGGCGATACAATGCTGTACCTGAATGTGTCTTATGGACCGAGCCCGTCTTCTAGTCATTGTGCCATAAATTTCCTTTCTGTCCAATTTTATTCAGTACCTCCTCATAAGTTACGTGATCTACCCATCTAATCTTCAGCATTCTTCTCTAGCACTTCATTTCAAAAGCTTGTACTCTATTTTTATCTGAACTGTTTATCGCCATTGTTTCGCTTCCATACATGGCTACACACTAGACAAATACTTAAAAAGCTTCCTTACTTAGATCTGCATTCGATGTTAATAATTTTCTCTTCTTCAGAAACGCTTTTCTTGCCATAGCCAATGTACGTTTTATGTCCTTTCTAATTCAGACATCATCTGTTATTTTACTAACCAAATAGCAAAACTCATGTACTACTTTGAGTGTCTCATTTCCTAATCTGATTTCCTCAGCATCACCTGATTTGATTCGACTACATTTCATTATCCTTGTTTTGCTTTTATGACGTTCATCTTACTCGTATATCCTCCTTTTAAGATCCTGTCCATTCCATTCAGCTGCTCTTCCAAGTTCTTTGCTGTCTGTGACAGAATTACAATGTCACTGGCAAACCTCAAAGTTTTTATTTCTTCTCCTTGGACTTTAATTAACACTCCAAATGTTTCTTTTATTTCCTTTGCTGCTTGATGCATGTGCAGATTGAATAACAGCGGATACAAGTCTGCCTCACTGCCTTCTCAACCGCTGCATCCATTTCATGCCACTCTCATTACTGCCGTCTGGTTTCTGTACAAATCGTGCATAGCTTTTCGCTCACTATGTTTTACCGCTGCTACCCTCAGAATTTTAGAGAGAGTCTTCCAGTCAACGTTGTAAAACGTTTTCTCTAAGTCTGCAAATGCTGTAAACGTAGGTTTGCCTTTCCTTAACCTATCTTCTAAGATATGTCGTAGGGTCAGTATTGCCTCACTTGTTCCAACATTTCTACAGAATCCAAACTGATTGTCCCAGAGGTCGTCGTATGCCTGTTTTTCCATTCTTCTGTAAGGAATTCGTGTTAGTATTTTGCAACCATGACTTATAAAAGTGATAGCTCGGTAAGATTCACAGCTATCAGTGCCTGCTTTCTTTGGAATTGGAATTACTACATTCTTCTTGAACTCTGAGGGTATTTCACATGTCTCATACATCTGGCACACAAGATGGAACAGTCTTGACATGGCGTCTCTCCCAAGGCTGTCAGTAGTTCTGATGGAATGTCGTCTACTCCCGGGGCCTTATTTCGACTTAGGTCTTTCAGTGCTCTGTTAAATTCTTCCCGCAGTATTATATCCGCCTCGATTTCTATAACCTTACCTTTCACTTCATGTCCCTCCTTTCAGCTTTCCCTTCTTTGTTTAAGACTGGTTTGCTGCTGCTTCTCCGGAAGCCTATTTAGTTTTCATGTAGGCGGTATCTACTTTTCCCGTAGTGAAATATGTTTCTAAATCCTTACATTTGTCCTAGTAATCCAAAACTGAGTTCATGTGAATATGAGCAATCGTATCAAACCACCAGGCATGACAGTGTTCAATCAACGTGGATTCTAGCCGTTTGCAATCCAATGGGAATGTGCGCCCAGTTTGTTTCTGTCTTACACGAAACATAAGACGTCGAATAAAGGCGCTCTCCGTAGAATAAAGGCTTGCTTCTCTGCCAGTTGTACCCCACCTTCTCTGCTGAAAAAAAAATACCTGCACAGTAATGGAATGTATAATACACGTCTGTTGCTGACGTGAACTGCAATGAGAGAACAGGAAAATTCTAGTACTTGAGGTAGCCATTCAAGAAGTTTAAGATTAACTTATCAAGTTGGCCTAATTCGTTTAAGTAGGAAAATGCATGGCGAGGAGAATGAATGTAAAGAACGTGACATGTTGCTTGACTGTGTCAAGTAAATGCATAAATGCAATAATTCACAACATACCTGTGATTCATACTTGATTTTTTGTTGATTCGCACTACGAAACTGCTACAACTTTCACGTGTTGGACTTGCGTCTGACTTGTAGCTATCGGCTATTTGTGTTTTTGTGAGGCGAGTATGTTTCGAGGCTCGGAACAGTTGGCACTTGCCGTTAGTCCATGCAAATGGTGATATAGTCAGTTTACACATACTCCCTACTACTGATTCTTTGTAAGTGTCTTGCGATTTATATTTTGATAAATTTCCTTACCGTTTGGCTATGTATTCTCACTGCCTCTGTTACTTGTTCACTTTTCTGAGATCAGTTACATGAAATTACATTTACACGTTCTTTACATTCATTCTCCTCGCCATGCATTTTCCTACTTAAACGAATTAGGCCAGCTTGATAAGTTGATCTAAAACGTCTTGAATGGCTACCTCAAGTACTAGAATTTTCCTGTACTCTCATTGCAATTCACGTCAGCAACAGTAGAAGTCACTACGTATGTTATACATTGCATTACCGTGCAGGTTCTTTTATTTTTCTCAGCAGAGAAGGTGGGGTACAACTGGCAGAGAAGCAAGCCTTTGTTCTACGTGGAGCGCCTTTATTCGACGTCTTATGTACACAGTCGTACGATGTCCAAGGATGCCGTTGTCGATACGCTTACTAAAGACAGCTATTAGCGGGTCGTTTCCTGTGGCTGCGATATCAACGGTCTGAATTGTTGAAGGTTCTGGTTGTTGCAGTTGTGTACCAACAGCTGGGAAATCCCAGGCAGAGAGCGCGTGCTTGTGAGACGTTGGAGTGAGTCATTCGGTGGCCAGTGGTCGATAGTGGCGGTTGGGATGCGGTCCAAAAATGCCGACAAGAAGAATACATAGTTTGAAAGTGATAAGAGGAAAGAGTTGCGACAGTAATGGAATTTTCAGGGTAATTAGTTTAGTCAATCTAAGTATGAAGAATCATAAATTTTGAACAGTCTGAGGATCACGGTGTGATACATGAATGGTAGTTATTAGTAGCAAATTTATTTATTTTATATGTAAGTAATTTAAACATACGTAATGAGAAGTAGGTGAAAGAAACTGACTTACGGGCTTTGTGGGATGAGCTATGTTAGAGTCAGAGAGACAAAGCAGGGACCATAACCTTTCTGTACATGATATAATATTCTTCGTTTATGTAGAGTGGCTTTAACCACTTCAAAAGAACTGTTACATATAGTTCCCTATGCGTGTAGGGACCTGTGCGTAAGGTGATTTAAGCGCACGATTCAAATGAGTATCTGCAGAGGTACCTGTTGCAATAACACATACACTCCTGGAAATGGAAAAAAGAACACATTGACACCGGTGTGTCAGACCCACCATACTTGCTCCGGACACTGCGAGAGGGCTGTACAAGCAATGATCACACGCACGGCACAGCGGACACACCAGGAACCGCGGTGTTGGCCGTCGAATGGCGCTAGCTGCGCAGCATTTGTGCACCGCCGCCGTCAGTGTCAGCCAGTTTGCCGTGGCATACGGAGCTCCATCGCAGTCTTTAACACTGGTAGCATGCCGCGACAGCGTGGACGTGAACCGTATGTGCAGTTGACGGACTTTGAGCGAGGGCGTATAGTGGGCATGCGGGAGGCCGGGTGGACGTACCGCCGAATTGCTCAACACGTGGGGCGTGAGGTCTCCACAGTACATCGATGTTGTCGCCAGTGGTCGGCGGAAGGTGCACGTACCCGTCGACCTGGGACCGGACCGCAGCGACGCACGGATGCACGCCAAGACCGTAGGATCCTACGCAGTGCCGTAGGGGACCGCACCGCCACTTCCCAGCAAATTAGGGACACTGTTGCTCCTGGGGTATCGGCGAGGACCATTCGCAACCGTCTCCATGAAGCTGGGCTACGGTCCCGCACACCGTTAGGCCGTCTTCCGCTCACGCCCCAACATCGTGCAGCCCGCCTCCAGTGGTGTCGCGACAGGCGTGAATGGAGGGACGAATGGAGACGTGTCGTCTTCAGCGATGAGAGTCGCTTCTGCCTTGGTGCCAATGATGGTCGTATGCGTGTTTGGCGCCGTGCAGGTGAGCGCCACAATCAGGACTGCATACGACCGAGGCACACAGGGCCAACACCCGGCATCATGGTGTGGGGAGCGATCTCCTACACTGGCCGTACACCACTGGTGATCGTCGAGGGGACACTGAATAGTGCACGGTACATCCAAACCGTCATAGAACCCATCGTTCTACCATTCCTAGACCGGCAAGGGAACTTGCTGTTCCAACAGGACAATGCACGTCCGCATGTATCCCGTGCCACCCAACGTGCTCTAGAAGGTGTAAGTCAACTACCCTGGCTAGCAAGATCTCCGGATCTGTCCCCCATTGAGCATGTTTGGGACTGGATGAAGCGTCGTCTCACGCGGTCTGCACGTCCAGCACGAACGCTGGTCCAACTGAGGCGCCAGGTGGAAATGGCGTGGCAAGCCGTTCCACAGGACTACATCCAGCATCTCTACGATCGTCTCCATGGGAGAATAGCAGCCTGCATTGCTGCGAAAGGTGGATATACACTGTACTAGTGCCGACATTGTGCATGCTCTGTTGCCTGTGTCTATGTGCCTGTGGTTCTGCCAGTGTGATCATGTGATGTATCTGACCCCAGGAATGTGTCAATAAAGTTTCCCCTTCCTGGGACAATGAATTCACGGTGTTCTTATTTCAATTTCCAGGAGTGTATTAGTCGTCTGATTGCCGTGAAATTTGTAACGTCCCGCAATTTCCGATCTGTTAAACCATTTGACCGTCTGATCGCATAGTCGATTTCCGGGAACAGGATTATTGTATCCTAATAGCACCGAATCAAAATGGGGAAACATATAGGGGAGAGTTTTGAACCATGGAACAAATTTCAGACTTTCGTCCCTGATTTAAATGTAATATATTTTCTTAATGCATTTTTAAACAATGACCTTCAGAATCCTGTGTTGCAGTCTTTTTCTGAAAATATCAAAATTACTAATACCATCGTGTACCTAGGAACAAATTTTAAAGCGTTGCAAGCGAAAAAATATTGTCAACACTGTATTTAGTCGTCTCTGTGTTAAATTATGACACACCAATAATAAGTGAAATCGAATAAGCAGAAACATCAGCAAAAACGGTTTCACGTTCAACAAACTTTGAAACTGTAGCTATAAGAAACTAACACAAATTTCCATTTTCATGACAGGTAAGTTTTTAAGGCACTAATTATACAAAATTGATCTGCAAATATCAAATGTTGCATGGTAAAAGGCCTAAGTGATGCACTACCGACAGAGTATGGCTCAGCCGTTCACACATTATATAAATAATGTTACAAATATATAGAACTGTACTTACTATAAAATTCTATAACTGAAGAATTAACAGCATATTCAAAATAGCACGTAAACATGTATAGCTCGAAACATTTACAAACATCTCACAAAACACAACCTCATGCCTAGCAACAACAAAAACACTAGAAAATGGCGGAAATTGTTTTCTGTGGTCTGTAATGCGCATTCTTTCATGTGATTCTACAGTCAGTGAGTAGACTGAAGTATCGACCAAAAAACATTGTTTGTCACATTTACACTATCCTCTGTTCTGTGCCAGCCACTGTCGAGAATGGCAACGACAACTAACTCATACACAACATTTTTGGTATGGAATTATTTATGGATAAAATGATTAAAGTTGGTACTGATCTTTCACGGAAATACACTGACTGAATAATGTAATTGCTTGAAATGAACTATGATAATTTTTAAGTAATACCGTCCCCCGTCCACGCGGACGAACTTCAAAATAGTTTGGTTATTGCAAAGACGCTCATAATCAACTATTGGGGGTACAACTACGACATTTTGAATCATGCCTGCAGATACAAATGTTGCTGCGATTACTGAACTTACGGTATCGAAATCAGTACGTCAATAATTCTGACAGAATATTCTTAACGCTACAAAACGTGCTGCGATTACTGTAGCATCGCAGTAACCTTGAACCCGACAATACATAGACGTTGCAGCACACTAACACTTACCTTTAAAAAACTATGTTTAGATCAATTAATCAGGTACGAAAATTAAAATCATCAGACTTGTAAAACTCATAATTTTCTTTCACCTCGCTGAACCACTGTACACCAATCGATAAACAACAATAATATTAAAAAGCTTTGGAAGGCGAATAACCGACTTGGGATTATGGAACGAATTTTCAGGAAGGGTGGTTCATCTGTAAAGGAGACCCTAGTGTGACCTATTCCTGAGTAATGCTCGAGTGTTTCGGTTGCTCACCAGGCCGGGTTAAGGGGATTAACTAAGTGCGAGGCAGGTTACTAGATTTGTTACCGGTAGGTTCGAACAACACAGTGTTAGGAAATACTTCCGGAACCGAAATGGGAATCCCTGGAGGGAAGGCGATGTTCTTTTCGGGGAAAGCTGAATTTAAAGAACCAGCATTTGAAGCTGACAAGAACGATTATATTGTCACAAGCGTATGTTTGGAGTAATGACCACAAATATAAGATGAAAGAAATTAGGACTCGTACAAATGCTCATAGATAACCGATTTCCCGCCGCTCTATTTGCGAGTGGTACAGGAAATGACACGACTAGCGGTGATACAGGCCATCCTCCGCCACGCACCGTACGGTAGCTTACGGAGAATGTGTAGATGTAGATGTAGATGTACCTACGACATACGACGCGCGACAATAAAGTGGTGAGACTGATGTGAAAAAGAAAGTGGCTTACCGTTTTAGTCTAGTGCTGCCTCCGTCAAAGTAGTTCCCTTCTGATTGCACACACTTTTTCCAGCGCTTCTGCCATTGATGGTAACATTTCTGGAGCTCATATTCTGTAATATTCCCCAAGACCCTCGTCACAGCTCTTGGAAATAGAAAAAAATCGCACGGAGCGATATCTGGTGAATAAGGTGGCCGTGGTAGTACTGAAATTTATTTTGAGGTTAAAGATTGCTGTACTGACAGAGCAGTATGGGGTGGCGCATTATCGTGATGCAGAATCCAATTATCAGCAATGATGACACGGACACGAAGAACTCTTTTACGAAGTCTTTCGAAAATTTCTTTGTAGTAGTATTGGTTAACTGTTTGCCCAGGAGGCATCCACTCTTTATGAACAATCCCCTTGAAATCAAAGAAGCACACAAGCATGCATTTCACTTTTGACTTTGACATGCGAGCTCTTTTTTTCGTCTGGGTGACCCCTTTGAGCACCAGTGCGAACTTTGCAGTTTCGTCTCTGGTTCGGACTGAAAAAACCAACTTTCATCACCAGTGATAACACGGCTCAACAATTCTAGATTGATTTCTGTTTGCTCTAACAGATCGGCTGCCACATTTTTCCGTGTTTCTAGCTGTTGTGATGTGAGATTTTTGGGGACCATTTTTGCACAAATCTTTCTCATACCAAGTCTTTAGTTACTATTAGACGAACAGTTTTTCGATTGATGTTCAGTTCTTCTGCAATCATTTTCAAGGATAATCTTCGGTCAGATCATAAGAGTTCACGCACCCTGGCCAAGTTGACATCGGTCCGTGAGGTTGATGGTCGTCCACTGCGGTCTTTATCTTCAACATTCGTTCTGCCTTCACTAAACATTTTATGCCAACGAAAAACTTGAACTCTTGACATAACCTCCTCTCCAAAAGCCTTTTGAAGCTAACCATAAGTTGTCGTCGCGTTTTCACCCAGTTTAATGCAAAAAGAAATGGTATAACTTTGCGCAATATTATGCAGTTCCATTTTCGTGACGAGAGACACAAACACGTGTTAACTTATTACAGCACAACTCATGACTGAGCAGTTGCATCGATGTGCCACTTGGACTAGAAGCAGCTTATAGACCAAGGTCAAAGATATTGTGCTTACGCAAGCCTGCAGGTTTGCCACATCTTGCAATGAAAATCAGTCTCAATACTTTATTGTCGCACCTCATATAGTGTGTTACAGAACTTTTTTATTGTAATTAAGTCATAAAATTGTTTAAGCTTTGTAAATATAAAGACTAGAACCCTATCAGAAGCTGTGCGACATTGCCAGAAACCGTTAATTTCTATATAAATGAACAATGATCCAAAGGCAGAAAATAAGTCTATTTTGCATAAATAGAGATTGTGGATTCTTTGTGAAGAATATCTACTGTTTTCAAATTTTAAAAACTCTGGTGGTAAATGTGCGATCACTGTGTAACGCAAATGTTTTCAACCCCTGGATCGGTTTCAGACATTCGTTGATTGCAATTTCACTCAAAGGATCAACCAAGCAAGGAGGCGCTATTGCCAGCACACTGAACGTCGGTTCAAATCTTCGTCGGGCTGTCCAGATTTAGATTTTATGTTATTTCCTTAAATCGGTTAAGGCAAACTCCGCAATAGCTACTTTCAAAATGACGCGATGCTACTTGTTTCCACACCATTCCCTAATCCGAGCTTGTTCTCAGTCTCTGACGAATAAATTCCGCATTTTAGCTACCTAAAAGTCAGCGGAATATGCAAGCATTCATGACGTACAAATTATATAAATATGGCTTTAAACATAAAATATACCCTCATATAAGTTTATTTATAAACATTTGTTGATTTTTATGTACCATGTAACACGAAACTCATTTTTGAACAAATTGTGAGTATAGTACATATTTTTTGCAGTCTTCGAAACTAGCTGGCTCTTATTTTTGAAATGTCGCTGTGTGTCTAAAAAAAGAAAACAAAGCACCAAATAAGTGAAAATCATAGGACCTATCCAAATAATAACATGTTTAAAATATACCAAATCCTGTCAATCTTCAGTTTCTAGCTTTGGTTCACTATCTTTAAATGTTATGACTGTCCCAGAAAGACTGTCACTAATTTTGTACATTGTAAAATTTCCAGTTTTCCGCTGGAGTACACGTTGCAATTTATAGTTCACTTTGTCAGACACACGACCACGAGCTCGACCCGACTATATCTGCACTTGCTGCACAGTATCCAGGGCGTCACATAGTTCAGCACGAGCAGCTTCCTGTCGTGAGATGGCTTTTGATGCCACTGAAAAGTTAGCGTTGATGTACGCCAATTTCCCATCCTGGGTATCTCTAAAGACCTTTCTCTCTCTCTCTCTTAGTTTTCATAGCACTTGATTCATCTCTATCAAGCTCACAAAAGATTGTCTTTATTTTGGTGTAGTTGGTGCAATAATACTCAGCAGCATTAAGCCAAGAACTCGACATCTGCATCATTATTCTGCAATTCACAATTAAGTGTCTGTCAGAGGTTTCACGAGACTGCATTTAAGCTACTTCTCTACCGTTCCACTCTCGAACTGCGGGAGTGTAAAGCGAACACTTAAATCTTTCCGTGCTAGCTGCGATTTCTCTTATTTCATTATGATGATCATTTCACCCTTTCCAGGTGGGTGTCAACAAAATATTTTCACACTCTGAGGAGAAATCCCTCATCGCACAGCAATACTCCAAAAGAGGACGTACAAGCGTAGTACAGACAGTCTCTTTAGTAAACATGTTACATTTTCCAAGTGTTCTACCAATAACTAGTAGTCTTTGGTTTGCTTCCCTCACAACGTTATGTATTTGATATTTCCGCTTTAAGTTATTCATAATTAAAGTTTTAAACATTGCTGCGTGGTCAGCGATCGCTTACAAAGTAAAATTGAAGCAATAACAGCCCTCGGTCGCAAAAATTAAGTCCCTTGACCTGGTTTCGGCACAACTATGAGTGCCTTCATCAGAGGTAAAACGTGAGTCTGATGCTACCTGTTGCTCGACATATGTTAGCAGCCCGTAGCGGCTTGCCTTCCACGTATTCTATTTTAAAAATTTTGTGACTAAAGCTTTATCGCTAGATTTTTGTTTTATACGTGACAAGCCAATTTGAATGTTTTACTTTTGATGAAAGCACTCATAGTAGTGCCGAAACCAGGTCAAGAGACTTAATATTTGCGACCGAGGGCTGTTATTGCTTTAATTTTGTTCCTAATTGTAACCCCTAAGTATTTGGTTGAGTTTAAAGCCTTTAAATTTGTGTGACGTATCGTGTAACTGAAACTTGGCGGGTTCTTTTAGTACTTTGTGCATGACTTCACACTTTTCATTATTTAGAGTCAATTGCCACTTTTTACATCGTACAGATATCTTTAGTAAATCGTTTTGATCATCTGATGACTTTTCAAGACGCTAAATGACAGCACCATCTGCAAACAATCTAAGAGGGCTGCTCTATCTCCAAAATTGTTTATTTACATCAGGAACAACAGAGGGCCTGTAACACTTTCTTGGTGAACGCCAGATATTCGTTCTGTTTCAATCGACGACATTCTGCCAGTTATTACGAACTGTGATCTTTCTGGCAGAAGATCTCGAATCCAGTTGCACAACTGAGACGATACTCCATACACACGTGGGTATTGACTCGTACCACTTTCCAGTCTTTGGGTACGGATCTTTCCATGAGCGAGCAGTTGTATATGATTCCTAAAATGGAGCTATTGTATCAACATGTTCTGAACTGACTGACTCGTATACGATCTGTACAGGAGGCTTTGCCTTTCTTGAGAGTTTTAAGCTGCTTCGATACATGGAGGATGTCTACATCTAAGTTACTCGTGTTGGTAGTTGTTCTTCATTCTAATTCTCGAAAATTTACTCCGTCTCCTTTTGTGAAGGAATTTAGGAAAGCCGTTTTTGTGACTCTGCTTCAGTAGTTCTGTCATGACATCATCACCATTGTTATCGTGCAGTGAGAGTACTGATTGCGTCGTGCCACTGGTATACTTTTTATACGAAGAATATCTCTCTGGATATCCTGTCAGACTTCGAGAGGTGCTCATGCCTTGTATTTATGCACCCGTAGCATAGCTTTCACATAGATTATCTTAGCACAGGAAATTAATTTGCCCACGTCAGTGTAATTTGATCTCATGTGCCAGGCACGTGACATACACCATACCGGGATAGAGAATCTGGAGCCCTTTGGCTGCTTTAGCCATGTACGAAGCAGCGAAACGTCTTTATTCACACCATCCGGCCACACTAACTTCACGAAGTTACCAAGCAAAATGGCACTTGTCTGGTTGTTTACCCTCGAGGGAGCTTCACGCGTTAGGAGGAACATTTCTCCAGGTCCGTCAACTTAAAGAACATTTGCAACGTAACGCTCACCAATGTCGATGGTTTCATCTACGGGCCCCCAGACCTTCTGGTCTGCAACGCCGAATCGTATTTTGTTGAGCAACTCTATGCAGCACACGGATAAATATTTCTTTCTCAATGTAGATTGATCTGGAACTCGAGGAGTTGCTTGGATTCCTCAGTTTCTTCGATCTTATGTTGCAAGACACACAAGTCCGTGAAGAACGACTGAAGCGTTGAAGATAGACCCATCTGTTGAAATAACAGCGTTTGTCAGCTGCCATTTTCAGCACTTCACTTCAGACAGCTGCTGCGTTTGTCGTTATTACAGTGTTGGTACTCGTTAAGACACTTTTCTGCTCTAAATTTAGCTTCACACTGTTTACAAAGTAATATTTTTCCGTCCTGATAAAGAAAACTTTGTACTTGTTTTTGTGTTCATTTGTGACAATATCCCTTTAAACAATCTTGTGTGACCAACATTCGCATTTTTTTATTTGTGTGTTCTTAAAGATACAAAAAATATATGTATTTTTGGCAAAAGTTGGCCGAAATATGACGTATTAGTAAAAACTTTGTAAATATGACATCATATGCTCAATGAAAATACGTTTTTCTGCACTTATAACTGAATTAGTGCATGAATTCTTGTAAATTTTGGCCTATAGTTCAGGAGAAAAATATGACCGGGCCGTACTAAAGACGTCGTTGTGTTGTTGCTTGCTTCCCACTGTGATGGGGATGTGTAGAAACTGATCCTTGATCATAATATCAAATTAAATTGTTTCAAGGTTAACAGATCGCGATGTAGTTGCAAAGTCTTCCGTCCAGCCTGTGACAGTCTCTCAGAGGTTGTCAACATACGTTTTGTTTTTAAAACTCTTGACTTTGCGCCATATATCCGTCATGTTAGCACAGACATTTACAGAGGCACTGGACCATTTCCGGGCCCAATTTTTGCAATGTTTCTAGAAACGCTTCTCTCTGCCATCGAAGAAGCTGCATTTTATGTACATTTCTCCGTAGGCTGATGATTGAATTTTTTAATGTTGATATTTTTAAAGTAATAGCGCAGCAGTATTCCAGATTCCACGACATCCTTTGCCAGTTATTACATGGACGGTGAACAGTTGTCCTCGGAAGTAAAGATACCTTTCTGCATGTTCACATCGAGAGCTGACAAGCTCAGAAATGCCATGATTTTTCATTCATTTCCGTCTCTTTCGCAAGCTTTTGTTTCAGTATCTGTTGCGTTTTGAATCGAGTGAAATATTATATCTGTGGAGCCCTATTGCTTCAGAATTCTCACATTTCAGACGTTTTGTGAGACATTTCTAGCTTTCAGGAAATTGCCAAGACCCACTCGTACCCTGGCAAGCTGCACGCAGTCGAAGCGGACCTGAGCAAGGATGGGGACATACAGGCGGCCTTTCGCTGGCTCAAGGATAACCTTGGCCGCGTCGTCATCCTGGTCAACAACGCTGGCGTCTTCTCTGACTCTCAGCTTACAGGTTAGTCAGCATACCTCGACCAAATGAGTGTCGTAGCTAGCAAGTTTAGCTTAGTTTATTTAAGTAGCCTAGGTATTTGTATGTTGTCTGCATCATACGATAACCCGCTATGGTGCTGAACAAGCCAGCTGATCTACAATTCTGATACCGTTCCTCACGGACAGTAACGCTACAAGCCGACTTTTCACACAAATGTGATTCCACAGCAGTGGAAAATAAGCGGCCTCTAGAAAACGGGACTCTTGTCATGTAGCAGGCATATACACTCCTGGAAATTGAAATAAGAACACCGTGAATTCATTGTCCCAGGAAGGGGAAACTTCATTGACACATTCCTGGGGTCAGATACATCACATGATCACACTGGCAGAACCACAGGCACATAGACACAGGCAACAGAGCATGCACAATGTCGGCACTAGTACAGTGTATATCCACCTTTCGCAGCAATGCAGGCTGCTATTCTCCCATGGAGACGATCGTAGAGATGCTGGATGTAGTCCTGTGGAACGGCTTGCCATGCCATTTCCACCTGGCGCCTCAGTTGGACCAGGGTTCGTGCTGGACGTGCAGACCGCGTGAGACGACGCTTCATCCAGACCCAAACATGCTCAATGGGGGACAGATCCGGAGATCTTGCTGGCCAGGGTAGTTGACTTACACCTTCTAGAGCACGTTGGGTGGCACGGGATACATGCGGACGTGCATTGTCCTGTTGGAACAGCAAGTTCCCTTGCCGGTCTAGGAATGGTAGAACGATGGGTTCGATGACGGTTTGGATGTACCGTGCACTATTCAGTGTCCCCTCGACGATCACCAGTGGTGTACGGCCAGTGTAGGAGATCGCCCCCCACACCATGATGCCGGGTGTTGGCCCTGTGTGCCTCGGTCGTATGCAGTCCTGATTGTGGCGCTCACCTGCACGGTGCCAAACACGCATACGACCATCATTGGCACCAAGGCAGAAGCGACTCTCATCGCTGAAGACGACACGTCTCCATTCGTCCCTCCATTCACGCCTGTCGCGACACCACTGGAGGCGGGCTGCACGATGTTGGGGCGTGAGCGGAAGACGGCCTAACGGTGTGCGGGACCATAGCCCAGCTTCATGGAGATGGTTGCGAATGGTCCTCGCCGATACCCCAGGAGCAACAGTGTCCCTAATTTGCTGGGAAGTGGCGGTGCGGTCCCCTACGGCACTGCGTAGGATCCTACAGTCTTGGCGTGCATCCGTGCATCGCTGCGGTCCGGTCCCAGGTCGACGGGCACGTGCACCTTCCGCCGACCACTGGCGACAACATCGATGTACTGTGGAGACTTCACACCCCACGTGTTGAGCAATTCGGCGGTACGTCCACCCGGCCTCCCGCATGCCCACTATACGCCCTCGCTCAAAGTCCGTCAACTGCACATACGGTTCACGTCCACGCTGTCGCGGCATGCTACCAGTGTTAAAGACTGCGATGGAGCTCCGTATGCCACGGCAAACTGGCTGACACTGACGGCGGTGGTGCACAAATGCTGCGCAGCTAGCGCCATTCGACGGCCAACACCGCGGTTCCTGGTGTGTCCGCTGTGCCGTGCGTGTGATCATTGCTTGTACAGCCCTCTCGCAGTGTCCGGAGCAAGTATGGTGGGTCTGACACACCGGTGTCAATGTGTTCTTTTTTCCATTTCCAGGAGTGTAGTTAGAAAAAATGACTTTGCAACACAGCACTTGTCTGACACACAACATGCGAACAACGGAATAAATGTTAGCCCATATGGTATCTAACCAGCTCCCAAAATCAAGAACCCACATCAGGAGCCACCATCTCTAGTAAAATCAGCATGTTATGGATCTGTTAGGTAGGGTCCATACAGGGAACGTTTAAACAATCAACGAGAAGAAAAATGTAGCGAACTCAAACGAAACAGAAGCGAATATTTTGTTGTTGATAATGAAGAAGATCATTCGAAGTCGGATACAAATTTTTTTGAGGACAAAGCTTCAAGTGTACTATCTGAAGAAAAAGCATATTCTGCAGTGATCGTTCATCTGAAGACTAACATAGGCAAATGGGCAGAATGCATGGAATGTTAGCTTAGGGTTTCAGGAGAATTTTAACTTGTTTCGTATGCCTTGACTGCGTTTCGTTTGCACTATATACGCAGAAAATGTTGGGGAAGCAGTAAGGAAAAGAATATTATTATTTTAGGGTTTAATCATCTGAAATGACGTAATGCCATCAATGGTCTACATCCAATTCAGCGAAGGCAAGACTATAAAATTTGTGATCTTCAGAGAAGGTCTGTTTATTAGCAGCCCTATGGGCTCTGAGGCCAACGGCCTTGCTGCAGTGGTAGCACTGGTTCCCGTCGGATCACCGAAATTAAGTGCTGTCGGGCTTTAGTTGGATGGATCACAGTCCGGGTTTGCCAAGTCGTGTTGGCAAGTGGGGTGCACTCAGCCCTTGTTAGTCCAATTGAGGAGCTACTTGACTGAGAAGTAACGCCACCCGTCACGAAAACTGACAACAGCTCGAAGAGGGGTGTGCTGACCTCATGCCGTCCGTACCCGCATTTGGTGACGCCTAAGGGCTAATGATGACGCGGCGGCTGGTCGGTAACGTTGGGCCTTCAAGGCCTGTTCGGATTACGTTTGTTTTAAGGGGTCTAAGGCCAGCAACCTGCAAGCAGTGGGAAACAGTTTGTGAGCATCCAGAGAAATTGACTCATTCTTGAGTTGGACTGCGATTAAAAACGTACTTTCCATACAAATATGAAATAAGAGGTTGCCCTGCTGAGGCGTCGACCTCTTTCCTAAGCCCGACCCTCGAACGAGAGTGCGAACTCGCATTCGGGAGGACGACGGTTCAAACCCGGGTTCGGCTTTTCCGATTTAGGTTTTCCGTGTTTTCCCTGAATCGCTTAAGGGAAATAGCAGGACGTTTTCTTCGATAGGACACGGTCGCTTTCCCTAACCCGAGCTTGTGCTCCGTCGCTAATGACCTCGTTGTCGACGGGCCGTTAAATACTATCCTTCTCCTCCTCTCAGACTCTTGAAGCCGGCTAGTTACCCCTGTCCCGCGTTATCTCTGTTTCCACTTTTCTGCACGGTGATGTTGAACACCGCACCTGCTGCCGCTTCACGCACACTGAAACTATCATGCTGGACAAGTGCCAGGACACAGCGTCTCGACGCCTGCGTATGCTGAGACATCCTGGCGGTAAATGACTGTTTGTCATGTACCCATCTGTGACTCAGTGTGTTACGTTCGGCGTATCCCAGCAGTATTCGAGTTACGCTTGCAACGCAACAACGAACTATACAATGTAAGTAGTAAATGGTATTGAGGAGATGCGAACTCTTAATTACTTCAGCGAAATGCCAGAACCTCGGACGCTGCTATCACGTACCTGTACAGTTTTGCACATACACAGGATGTTTCCGTAAGAGTGTGCAAAAATTTAACAGGACATAGAGAACGCTCCATTGAACAATTTGAAACAGGGAATCTGGGACCAGAGAGGCCACCTTAAGGAAATGTGGAAGTAAACATGTCTACCACTTTCTTCATATTTTCGCGGCGCAAATACTGATCCATAAAATTTTGGGCGTGCAGCCGCATAAATTTATGCGGTTGCAGCCCCGAAATTTTTATGGATCATGTCTACCGCTTTGTCTAACATTACTGTTTATCAGCTGATTTACAACTAACATCCGTACAAGTTTACACGTACTGAGTTGTTTATTTACATGTACATTCTGTATTTTCTGCAAGGAAACGAGGAGGACGAACCTGATTACAAGGAAGTCATGATGTGAGTTTTGTTTACTTTTGTTAGCGTGGCCATCTTCCGCAGCAGCTGTAATGTAATTAAAAAGAATTACACCAGACGTGTTTCGCTTTTATTTATAAAACATATTCCGTGGTTACTTGTGTTTCTTACATATTCTGCTCCTTCCCTCCTTGCAAGCAGCGGTTGGTGTCGAAGAACTTCATTCCATATTTTCACTTGGCACTTTTTGCCGGTCTGCAGTATTTCTTGAGCCGCACTGCATTATTTACACTTCACTTTCTTAAACTGTTTCTCATGTTTTTCGACGACAACTGCTGCTAATAAGGAGCAGAATATGTAAGAAACAGCAACGACCACGGGAGATGCTTTATAAATAAAAGCGAAACGCGTATGTGTAATTCCTTCAATTAGATTGCAGTCAGCTCAAGACGGATAACCGATAGTAACAGTTTTGTTTACTTAACTTGTCCATAAGGTGACTCTGTTGTATCGTATTTATACTATCCGTATGACAGAATGTGCTATGAAGAAACGACAGACCCATTCATTACTCAGTGCTATTCAGAGACGCACAGTGCAATACGATGGAGCAGTACCGGTATTTCCTGATCACTAGATTGGAAGGGGAGGTCCTATTCCATAACCTGCGAGGTCACGTGACCTGAATCACCTTGATTATTTCCTATGGGATATCTAAAGCTTCTTGTGTATGAGACCCCAGTGGATATGGAGATGGAATTACTTGCCAGAATTGTATCTGATTGTGATGTGATTCGAAACGCAGCAGGGATATTTGTCAGGGTGCGTCAGGACCTTGTTCGCCAATGTCACGTTTGCAGTGAGGTTGATGGCCGTCAGCTTTAGCACATTTTGTAAGATACAATATAAATAATACGTTCATTGTGTCAATGATAGGATTTGCAGTTAACTGTAACTAATGTAAATAAAAAGGTACGCTCTAACGTGATTTTATTCTTATTATCTCCTTACGTTGGCTTCTCCGAACCCAGGATCCCTGCCTCAAATTGTACAGTGGAGCAACCTCTATTTCCCGTTAAGTTTTTGCACTCTCTTACGGAAACCCCCGGGTATATTGGTTATTTGAGTCAGAAGCATCTCAATGTTCAGAAAGGCATATGTTATACAGGGTGGTCCATTGATCGTGACCGGGCCAAATATCTCACGGAATAAACGTCAGACGAAAAAACTACAAAGATCGAAACTCATCTAGCTTGAAGGGGGAAACCAGATGGCGCTATGGTTGGCCCACTAGATGGCGCTGCCATAATCAAACGGATATCAACTGGGTTTTTTAAAAAATAGGAACCCCCATTTTTAATTACATATTCGTGTAGTACGTAAAGAAATATAAATTTTTTAGTTGGACCACTCTTTTCACTTTATGATAGATGGCGCTGTAATATTCAAAAACATACGGCTCAAAATTTTAGACAAACAGTTGGTAACAGGTATTTTATTTCGGTTGTTCCAATGTGATACATGTACCTTTGTGAACTTATTATTTCTGAGAACGCATGCTGTTACAGTGTGATTACCTGTAACTACCACATTAATGCAATAAATGCTCAAAATGATGTCCGTCAACCTCAATGCATTTGGCAATACGTGTAACGACATTCCTCTCAACAGCGAGTAGTTCGCCGTCCGTAATGTTCGCACATGCATTGACAATGCGCTGATGCATGTTGCCAGGCGTTGTCGGTGGATCACGATAGCAAATATCCTTCAACTTTCCCCACAGAAGGAAATCCGGGGACGTCAGATCCGGTGAACGTGCGGGCCATGGTATGGTGCTTCGACGACCAATCCACCTTCCATGAAATATGCTATTCAATACCGTTTCAACCGCACGCGAGCTATGTGTCGGACATCCATCATGTTGGAAGTACATCGCCATTCTGTCATGCAGTGAAACATCTTGTAGTAACATCGGTAGAACATTACGTAGGAAATCAGCATATATTGCACCATTTAGATTGCCATCGATAAAATGGGAGCTAATAATCCTTCGTCCCATAATGCCGCACCATACATTAACCGGCCAAGGTCGCTGATGTTCCACTTGTCGCAGTCATCGTGGATTTTCCGTTGCCCAATAGTGCACATTATGCCGGTTTACGTTACCGCTGTTGGTGAATGACGCTTCGTCGCTAAATAGAACGCGTGCAAAAAAACTGTCATCGTCCCGCAATTTCTCTTGTGCCCAGTGGAAGAACTGTACACGACGTTCAAAGTCATCGCCATGCAATTCCTGGTGCATAGAAATATGGTACGGGTGCAATGGATGTTGATGTAGCATTCTCAACACCGAAGTTTTTGAGATTCCCGTTTCTCGTGCAATTTGTCTGCTAGTGATATGTGGATTAGCCACGACAGCAGCTAAAACACCTACTTGGGCATCATCATTTGTTGCAGATCGTGATTAACGTTTCAGATGTGGCTGAACACTTTCTGTTTCCTTAAATAACGTAGCTATCCGGCGAACGGTCCGGACACTTGGATGATGTCGTCCAGGATACCGACCAAAATACATAGCACATGCCCGTTGGGTTCAAATAGCTCAGAGCACTATGGGACTAAACATATGTGGTCATCAGTCCCCTAGAACATAGAACTACTTAAACCTAACTAACCTAAGGACATCATACACATCCATGCCCGAGGCAGGATTCGAACCTGCGACCGTAGCAGTCGCGCGGTTCCGAACCGAGCGCCTAGAACCGCTAGACCACCACGGCCGGCCCGCCCGTTGGGCATTTTAATCAGAATAGCCATACATCAACACGATATCGACCTTTTCTGCATTTGGTAAACGGTCCATTTTCACACGGGTAATGTATCACGAAGCAAATACCGTCCGCACAGGCGGAATGTTACGTGATACCACGTACTTATACTTTTGTGACTATTACAGCGCCATCTATCACAAAGCGAAAAAAGTGGTCCAACTAAACCACCCAAAGATGTAAACAACCAAGCGTGAGCAGCGCCTATGTGACGGAGGCTGTCCGACAGCCGATCAGTTCCAGTCTTTACACCAGGAAGGAGGTGCACGTTTCGTGTGGTCTGTAGTTCAACCATGCCTAGACGGTCAATACCGCGGTTCGATAGAGTACGCATTGTTACTTTGTGCCAGGAAGGGCTCTCAACAAGGGAAGTGTCCAGGCGTCTCGGAGTGAACCAAAACGATGTTGTTCGGACATGGAGGAGATACAGAGAGACAGGATCTGTCGATGACATGCCTCGCTCAGGCCGCCCAAGGCCTACTGCTGCAGTGGATGACCGCTACCTACGGATTATGGCTCGGAGGAACCCTGACAGCAACGCCATCATGATGAATAATGTTTTTCGTGCAGCCACAGGACGTCGTGTTATGACTCAATCTGTGCGCAATAGGCTGCATGACGCGCAACTTCACTCGCGACATCCGTGGCGAGGTCCATCTTTCCAACCATGACACCATGCATCGCGGTACAGATTGGCCCAACAAAATGCCGTATGGACCGCTCAGGATTGGCATCACGTTCTCTTCAACGATGAGTGTCGCATATGCCTTCAACGAGAGAATCGTCGCAGACGTGTTTCGAGGCAACCCTGTCAGGAAGAACGCCTTAGACACGCTGTCCAGCGAGTGCAGCAAGTTGGAGGTTCCCTACTGTTTTGGGGTGGCATTATGCGGGGCCGAAGTACGTCGCTGGTGGTCATGGAAGGCGCCGTAACGGCTGTACGATACGTGAATGGCATCCTCCGACCGCTAGTGCAACCACATCGGCAGCATATTGGAGAGGCATTCGTCTTCATGGACGACAATTCGCGCTCCCATCGTGCTCATCCTGTGAATGACTTCCTTTAGGATAACGGCATCGTTCGACTAGAGTGGCCAGCATGTTCTCCGGCCTGGGATGGATTGAAAAAGGCTGTATATGGAAGACGTGACCCATCAACCATTGTGAGGGATCTACGCCGATTCGACGTTGAGGAGTGGGACAATCTAGACCAACAGTGCCTTGATAAACTTGTGGACAGTGTGCCATGATGAATACAGGCATGCATCAATGGAAGAGGAGGTGCTACTGGGTATTGGAAGTACCGGCATGTACAGCAATCTAGACCACCACCCTTGAAGGTCTCGCTGTATGATGGTGCAACATGCAATGGGTGAATTTCATGAGCAATAAAAAGGGCGGAAATGATGTTTATGTTAATCTCTATTCCTATTTTCTGTACAGATTCCGAAAATCTCGGGGCCGAGATGATGCAAAACATTTTTTGATATGTGTATTAAAAAGTTAAAACTCATAAACTTTTGTATTTATATTAATGGTTCCTGATACTGCTGAGTAAATAACGAGTAGGAACATTTTCACTCAGTGATCACAAAGGGTAATGTGGCCTTGCAGACTGGAAATTATGGTCAGTATGTTCCCCTTTGCTTTCTGGCTGACAGCAAAATAGTTTTCAGACTCTTTGAAACGCCGAAAGTAGGTGGTAATCACATAGAGGCAAATTACGTGTCTTTCATAACGACATAACGCATCAAAACAACAGTGTGTTTAAGATTACGGCGTTTAGCAGTACCTATACAGAATAGCATTTGTGGTGAAAGTTGTTTAAGGCTTTTTTAAAAAAATCTTCTACGATTTTTTATTATACAAAGAACGTAATTCTTTTATAGAGAAACACACATTACGATGGACCTTCAAGGTGCGAAACCGATAGCGGATCTTTCAAAGGACTAGTACAGTCATATGGACTTTCATTCATTTTAATTCTAATTTTCTAATAACACCTTGCATAATATTGTAGCCAATGCCATCAATTATGTTTTATCTTAGGTGTTTTTGTCCCACCTATAGAGTAGTTCGTAATAAAGTAAAAGTAAACTTCCACGTTCTGGTCCAAGACAGGCCAAACTGGACCGCCTGATCGCTGTCATTCTCTGCCAATGACGTCATCGAATCTAGTACGGAGGGGAATCTCATCAGCACACCGCCCTCCCCCTGACTATTGGGTTTCTTGACCTTGGTACCTTTACAAATCGGTCAAATAGTTCCTGAGTGTACCTCGTACCATTACTCCTACCAAAGAAAAATCCCGGGAATCGAACCAAGATTCTCTGACTGACAGGCAAACACGCTGACCACTCAGCTATTGCGACGGACTGTGTGGTTAATACTTCGATACTTGAAGACGACTTAAGTTAATGGAAGTACACAAAGTGATTTCATCACAAATATAAGGTCACACGGAGGACGTTTCCCACAACAAAAATATCTGAGAGCTATAGAATCGGCAAGAGTTATTATTGACATGCACAAGCAGGAATATTGAACAATCTGATTTGAGAGAGAGAAGAAAAACCTTAGAAATTTTTCACAATGTAACCATATTTGAAAATTAATTTGCAATGTGAATGTACAATGACTCGTTCCACATTATTACGATCTATCATGTAAAATGAACCGCAGAGCATGTAACGAACTAACAAACTTAATACACTGCTGGCCACCGCAAATGCAACACCAAGAAAGACAAGAGGTAGCAAAACAAAATTTATTTTGTAGATAACATGTCCTCCCCCCATGAACCATGGACCTTGCCGTTGGTGGGGAGGCTTGCGTGCCTCAGCGATACAGATTGCCGTACCGTAGGTGCAACCACAATTGGAGGGGTATCTGTTGAGAGGCCAGACAAACATGTGGTTCCTGAAGAGGGGCAGCAGCCTTTTCAGTAGTTGCAGGGGCAGTAGTCCGGATGATTGACTGATCTGGCCTTGTAACATTAACCAAAATGGCCTTGCTGTGCTGGTACTGCGAACGGCTGAAAGCAAGGGGAAACTACAGCCGTAATTTTTCCCGAGGACATGCAGCTTTACTGTATGATTAAATGATGATGGCGTCCTCTTGGGTAAAATATTCCGGAGGTAAAATAGTCCCCCATTCGGATCTCCGGGCGGGGACTACTCAAGAGGACGTCGTTACTAGGAGAACGAAAACTGGCATTCTACGGATCGGAGCGTGGAATGTCAGATCACTTAATCGGGCAGGTAGGTTAGAAAATTTAAAAAGGGAAATGGATAGGTTAAAGTTAGATATAGTGGGAATTAGTGAAGTTCGGTGGCAGGAGGAACAAGACTTTTGGTCAGGTGATTACAGGGTTATAAATACAAAATCAAATAGGGGTAATGCAGGAATGAATAAAAAAATAGGAGTGTGGGTTAGCTACTACAAACAGCATAGTGAACGCATTATTGTGGCCAAGATAGACACAAAGCCCATGCCTACTACAGTAGTACAAGTTTATATGCCAACTAGCTCTGCAGATGATGAAGAAATTGATGAAATGTATGACGAGATAAAAGAAATTATTCAGGTAGTGAAGGGAGACGAAAATTTAATAGTCATGGGTGACTGGAATTCGTCAGTAGGAAAAGGGAGAGAAGGAAACATAGTAGGTGAATATGGATTGGGGGGAAGAAATGAAAGAGGAAGTCGCCTTGTAGAATTTTGTACAGAGCATAACTTAATCATAGCCAACTCTTGGTTCAAGAATCATGAAAGAAAGTTGTATACCTGGAAGAATCCTGGAGATACTAAAAGGTATCAGATAGATTATATAATGGTAAGACAGAGATTTAGGAACCAGGTTTTAAACTGTAAGACATTTCCAGGGGCAGATGTGGATTCTGACCACAATCTATTGGTTATGAACTGCAGATTGAAACTGAAGAAACTGCAAAAAGGCGGGAATTTAAGGAGATGGGACCTGGATAAACTGAAAGAACCAGAGGTTGTAGAGAGTTTCAGGGAGAGCATAAGGGAACAATTGACAGGAATGGGGGAAAGAAATACTGTAGAAGAAGAATGGGTAGCTCTGAGGGATGAAGTAGTGAAGGCAGCAGAGGATCAAGTAGGTAAAAAGACGAGGGCTAGTAGAAATCCTTGGGTAACGAAAGAAATATTGAATTTAATTGATGAAAGGAGAAAATATAAAAATGCAGTAAATGAAGCAGGCAAAAAGGAATACAAACGTCTCAAAAATGAGATCGACAGGAAGTGCAAAACGGCTAAGCAGGGATGGCTAGAGGACAAATGTAAGGATGTAGAGGCTTGTCTCACTAGGGGTAAGATAGATACTGCCTACAGGAAAATTAAAGAGACCTTTGGAGAGAAGAGAACCACTTGTATGAATATCAAGAGCTCAGATGGCAACCCAGTTCTAAGCAAAGAAAGGAAGGTAGAAAGGTGGAAGGAGTATATAGAGGGTTTATACAAGGGCGATGTACTTGAGGACAATATTATGGAAATGGAAGAGGATGTATATGAAGATGAAATGGGAGATAAGATACTGCGTGAAGAGTTTGACAGAGCACTGAAAGACCTGAGTCGAAACAAGGCCCCGGGAGTAGACAACATTCCTTTAGAATTACTGATGGCCTTGGGAGAGCCAGTCATGACAAAACTCTACCATCTGGTGAGCAAGATGTATGAGACAGGTGAAATACCCACAGACTTCAAGAAGAATATAATAATTCCAATCCCAAAGAAAGCAGGTGTTGACAGATGTGAAAATTACCGAACTATCAGTTTAATAAGTCACGGTTGCAAAATACTAACGCGAATTCTGTACAGACGAATAGAAAAACTGGTAGAAGCCGACCTCGGGGAAGATCAGTTTGGATTTCGTAGAAATGTTGGAACACGTGAGGCAATACTAACCTTACGACTTATCTTAGAAGAAAGATTAAGAAAAGGCAAACCTACGTTTCTAGCATTTGTAGACTTAGAGAAAGCTTTTGACAACGTTAACTGGAATACTCTCTTTCAAATTCTGAAGGTGGCAGGGGTAAAATACAGGGAACGAAAGGCTATTTACAATTTGTACAGAAACCAGGTGGCAGTTATAAGAGTCGAGGGGCATGAAAGGGAAGCAGTGGTTGGGAAAGGAGTGAGACAGGGTTGCAGCCTCTCCCCGATGTTATTCAATCTGTGTATTGAGCAAGCAGTAAAGGAAACAAAAGAAAAATTCGGAGTAGGTATTAAAATTCATGGAGAAGAAGTAAAAACTTTGAGGTTCGCCGATGACATTGTAATTCTGTCAGAGACAGCAAAGGACTTGGAAGAGCAGTTGAACGGAATGGACAGTGTCTTGAAAGGAGGATATAAGATGAACATCAACAAAAGCAAAACGAGGATAATGGAATGTAGTCAAATTAAATCGGGTGATGCTGAGGGGATTAGATTAGGAAATGAGACACTTAAAGTAGGAAAGGAGTTTTGCTATTTAGGGAGTAAAATAACTGATGGTGGTCGAAGTAGAGAGGATATAAAATGTAGACTGGCAATGGCAAGGAAATCGTTTCTGAAGAAGAGAAATTTGTTAACATCGAGTATAGATTTAAGTGTCAGGAAGTCGTTTCTGAAAGTATTTGCATGGAGTGTAGCCATGTATGGAAGTGAAACATGGACGATAACCAGTTTGGACAAGAAGAGAATAGAAGCTTTCGAAATGTGGTGCTGCAGAAGAATGCTGAAGATAAGGTGGGTAGATCACGTAACTAATGAGGAGGTATTGAATAGGATTGGGGAGAAGAGAAGTGTGTGGCACAACTTGACTAGAAGAAGGGATCGGTTGGTAGGACATGTTTTGAGGCATCAAGGGATCACAAATTTAGCATTGGAGGGCAGCTTGGAGGGTAAAAATCGTAGAGGGAGACCAAGAGATCAATACACTAAGCAGATTCAGAACGATGTAGGTTGCAGTAGGTGCTGGGAGAAGAAGAAGCTTGCACAGGATAGAGTAGCATGGAGAGCTGCATCAAACCAGTCTCAGGACTGAAGACCACAACAACAACAAGATAACATGTTGACCAAGTATCAAATGATTACATTTACAGACGTCTGTGACATGTGGTTCCTGCCAGAATCAGTAGCCAGAGTAGCCGCCATTGTTGGAGATCACCGCTGCCACACGTCTCGGCATTGAGTCAAAGAGACGTTGGATGTGTTCCTGGGGTACAGCAGCCCAAGCAGCTTCCACACGTTGCCGAAGATCATCTGGTGTGGCAGCTGGGGATGTAATCTGGGTCACTCGTTGAGCAACGATGGACCACATGTTTTCTATCGGCGAAAGATCCGTAGAGCGAGCCGGCCAGGGAAGCACTTCAATCTGGTTATTGACGAAGAACCTTTGGACAATGCGTACCACGTGTGGTCGCGCATTATCCTGTTGAAATATGGCTGTGGCCGAGCCTTGAAGGTAAGGAACGACAACTGGCTCCAGCACCTCGGATATGTAGCGCCGGCTATTTAAAGTACCGGCAATGCGTACTAGAGGCGTGCGAGAGTAATATCCAATACCGCCCCATACCATAATACCCGGTGCAAGACCAGTGTGGCGGTGCATAATGCAGCTGTCCAGCATCCTCTCTCCACGGTGTCTCCACGCTCGAATCCGACCATCGTGGTGCTGCAGACAGAAGCGTGCCTCGTCAGTAAAGACAACGTCATTCCATTCTGCCGTCCACATCCGTCTGTCATCACACCATTGGCGACGGAGACGTCTGTTGTTCTGCGTCAATGGTAGACGAAGCAATGGACGTCTTGCGGACAGACCACTCTGCTGTAAACGGCGTCGAATGGTACGCGCAGACACTGGATGATGCGTTACAGACGCAATGTGCTGCGCTATGGTTCGGGATGTCACTGAGCGATCCGTCACTGCCATGCGCACATTTTGCCTATCAGCACTTGCAGTGGTGCACCGTGGTGAATGCGATCGACCACGTCGGTCCGTCGTACCCTCCTGCATCCAACGGTCACATATCCGCATTACAGTTGTTTGGTTTCGTCCAACACGACTAGCGATTTCTCTGTATGATAATCCACAATCTCGGTAAGCCACTATCCTTCCTCTGTCGAACTCGGATACTTGATCAAACGATGTTCGCTGTTATCTACGAGGCATAACTGATCGTCTTGTGAAACAACCACAAGGTAAACACACGTGCCGAACGTACACTCGTCGAAATCGCCAAGCCTTAAATGGCGCTATGAGGTGGCGCCACAGGCGCGCGTGATGTGCGTCTACGCTGAAATTCTAATCAGTTGCATATCTCATCGCTGTAAACCCATGGTGTGAATTTCACTTGATTCGGATGCTTCCTTCAGGGTGTTGCATTTACGGTGGCCAGCAGTGTATTATGCCAGAAAATCGAGCAGGACTCCAGAATGGGTAGCACCAGTGTTGTATACGAGGTCTTCTTCATACATGAACTACACTTTCTTAAAATTCTCCCAGTAAGCCGAAGACGACAATTCACCATCCCAACTACCGACGTTAGGTGCTCGTTCCGTCTGATGTCGCTTTGCAACGTTACGTTGAAATATTTAATCGACGTGGTAGTGTGAACCAGCGCACTACTAATACAGTATTCGAACATTAGGAGATTGTTTTACTTACTCATCTAAATAATTATTTTTTCCGTATTTACACTAATTTGTCATCCATCACAAGTAAGATTCTGAATAATCCTGTATCTTACTTTTTTTTTTTTTTTTTTGGTCATCAGTCTACTGACTGGTTTGATGCGGCCCGCCACGAATTCCTTTCCTGTGCTAACCTCTTCATCTCAGAGTAGCACTTGCAACCTACGTCCTCAATTACTTGCTTGACGTATTCCAATCTCTGTCTTCCTCTACAGTTTTTGCCCTCTACAGCTCCCTCTAGTACCATGGAAGTCATTCCCTCATGTCTTAGCAGATGTCCTCTCATCCTGTCCCTTCTACTTATCAGTGTTTTCCACATATTCCTTTCCTCTCCGATTCTGCGTAGAGCCTCCTCATTCCTTACCTTATCAGTCCACCTAATTTTCAACATTCGTCTATAGCACCACATTTCAAATGCTTCGATTCTCTTCTGTTCCGGTTTTCCCACAGTCCATGTTTCACTACCATACAATGCTGTACTCCAGACGTACATCCTCAGAAATTTCTTCCTCAAATTAAGGCCGGTATTTGATATTAGTAGACTTCTCTTGGCCAGAATGCCTTTTTTGCCATAGCGAGTCTGCTTTTGATGTCCTCCTTGCTCCGTCCGTAATTGGTTATTTTACTGCCTAGGTAGCTGAATTCCTTAACTTCATTGACTTCGTGACCATCAATCCTGATGTTAAGTTTCCCGCTGTTCTCATTTCTACTACTTCTCATTACCTTCGTCTTTCTCCGATTTACTCTCAAACCATACTGTGTACTCATTAGACTGTTCATTCCGTTCAGCAGATCATTTAATTCTTCTTCACTTTCACTCAGGATAGCAATGTCATCAGCGAATCGTATCATTGATATCCTTTCACCTTGTATTTGAATTCCACTCCTGAACCTTTCTTTTATTTCCATCATTGCTTCCTCGATGTATAGATTGAAGAGTAGGGGCGAAAGGCTACAGCCTTGTCTTACACCCTTCTTAATACGAGCACTTCGTTCTTGATCGTCCACTCTTATTATTACCTCTTGGTTGTTGTACATATTGTATATGACCCGTCTCTCCCTATAGCTTACCCCTACTTTTTTCAGAATTTCGAACAGCTTGCACCATTTTATATTGTCGAACACTTTTTCCAGGTCGACAAATCCTATGAAAGTGTCTTTGATTCATAATCAAAACGTCTTCGGCCCCGGGTTCGATCCCCGCCACTGCCTAAATTTTGATAAATAATCAGCATTGGCGGCCGAAGACTTCCGGCATAAGAAGTCAGCCTCATTCTGCCTTGTCAAAGAGGGTCGAGGAGCGGATAGAGGTTCAGGGCACTCTCTTGTCCTAGGGGTGGGAAATAGCCCCTAAAGGCGGAAGAATCAGCAATGATCAACGACATGAGGATGCAGAAGGCAATGGAAACCACTGCATTAAAGACACGTAACGTGTATCCACAGGACATGTGGCCTGTATTTGAAGAAGTGTCATGATGATCTCTCCATTGGCAAAAGATTCCGGAATAGTCCCCCATTCGGATCTCCGGTAGGGGACTGCCAAGGGGGAGGTTACCATGAGAAAAAGATTGAATAATCAACGAAAGGATAACGTTCTACGAGTCGGGGCGTGGAATGTCAGAAGCTTGAACGTGGTAGGGAAACTAGAAAATCTGAAAAGGGAAATCCAAAGGCTCAATCTAGATATAGTAGGGGTCAGTGAAGAGAAGTGGAAGGAAGACAAGGATTTCTTGTCAGATGAGCATCGGGTAATATCAACAGCAGCAGAAAATGGTATAACAGGTGTAGGATTCGTAATGAATAGGAAGGTAGGGCAGAGGGTGTGTTACTGTGAACAGTTCAGTGACCGGGTTGTTCTAATCAGAATCGACAGCAGACCAACACCGACAACGATAGTTCAGGTATACATGCCGACGTCGCAAGCTGAAGATGAACAGATAGAGAAAGTGTATGAGGATATTGAAAGGGTAATGCAGTATGTAAAGGGGGACGAAAATCTAATAGTCATGGGCGACTGGTGTGCAGTTTTAGGGGAAGGAGTAGAAGAAAAGGTTACAGGAGAATATGGGCTTGGGACAAGGAATGAAAGAGGAGAAAGACTAATTGAGTTCTGTAACAAGTTTCAGCTAGTAATAGCGATTACCCTGCTCAAGAATCACAAGAGGAGGAGGTATACTTGGAAAAGGCCGGGAGATACGGGAAGATTTCAATTAGATTACATCATGGTCAGACAGAGATTCCGAAATCAGATACTGGATTGTAAGGCGTACCAAGGAGCAGATATAGACTCAGATCACAATATAGTAGTGATGAAGAGTAGGCTGAAGTTCAAGACATTAGTCAGGATGAATCAATACGCAAAGAAGTGGGATACGGAAGTACTAAGGAATGAGGAGAAACGTTTGAAGTTCTCTAACGATATAGATACAGCAATAAGGAATAGCGCAGTAGGCAGTACAGTTGAAGAGGAATGGACATCTCTAAAAAGGGCCATCTCAGAAGTTGGGAAGGAGAACATAGGTACAAAGAAGGTAGCTGCGAAGAAACCATGGGTAACAGAAGAAATACTTCAGTTGATTGATGAAAGGAGGAAGTACAAACATGTTCCGGGAAAATCAGGAATACAGAAATACAAGTCGCTGAGGAATGAAATAAATAGGAAGTGCAGGGAAGCTAAGACGAAATGGCTGCAGGAAAAATGTGAAGACATCGAAAAAGATATGATTGTCGGAAGGACAGACTCAGCATACAGGAAAGTCAAAACAATCTTTGGTGACATTAAAAGCAACGGGAATTCCACTGTTAAATGCAGAGGAGAGAGCAGATAGGTGGAAAGAATACATTGAAAGCCTCTGTGAGGGTGAAGATTTGTCTGATGTGATAGAAGAAGAAACAGGAGTCGATTTAGAAGAGATAGGGGATCCAGCATTAAAATCGGAATTTAAAAGAGCTTCGGAGGACTTACGGTCAAATAAGGCAGAAGGGATAGATAACATTCCATCAGAATTTCTAAAATCATTGGGTGAAGTGGCAACAAAACGACTATTCACGTTGGTGTGTAGAATATATGAGTCTGGCTATATACCATCTGACTTTCGGAAAAGCATCATCCACACAATTCCGAAGACGGCAAGAGCTGACAAGTGCGAGAATTATCGCACAATCAGCTTAACAGCTCATGCGTCGAAGCTGCTTACAAGAATAATATACAGAAGAATGGAAAAGAAATTGAGAATGCGCTAGGTGACGATCAGTTTGGCTTTAGGAAAAGTAAGGGGACGAGAGAGGCAATTCTGACGTTACGGCTAATTATGGAAGCAAGGCTAAAGAAAAATCTGATTTACATGTTCCCTTTTGATATGCTCTGTTGCCATCCTTGTATGCAGCTGAATGTAATGCTTCTTTTTAAAGAAAGTGATAACTTTACCAGAAAACTAAACAATATTTTTTGAGATAATTTCTTTTATTCTCTCTTTGTTTCTGTACAACACTACGTAACATCATTACGTTGCTTGTATTATCAACTAAGGGAACAATTCCTGCTTCCTGAGTTTAGAACAAGAAGTTATTCACTTAAGTCTCCAGGTTTTGCTCACAGCTGTTCTTAATGATAAAACTTTTTGAGTCGTTTGACCGCAGCACGTTACTTTTCAGATTTCTTCACTAATCGACGCTTCGACCCCTCTGCTGGAACCTATATTCAGTATTACATTGGTGTCCCAGGATAGCCGAACGCTATCGAGAGACATCATCGTGGTTACTTATAAAAGGCTATTTTCCGGGCCTTTATTGGAGAAGTGGAGTTACTGGGTAAAAATCTCCCAGTTGCTAATCGTGCACCGTCGTCATTCGGTAAATGCTGAAATCACTCACTGACCAAGAGGGGAGGAGACCAAAATACTATTGTTGTGCCGCCTCCATTGCTTCCTGGTAGCTGTTTACTTTCCTCTCTCGCCGTGGCTGTGTGTTTATGTACTGACAGCGCATAGTCACGAAGACGGTGCTATTACACTCATTCTTCGATATTTGGACTGTTCCAAGGACTTTACTTCTGTAAATACTACTTTATGCGACCAGCGCGCGTACGTTCTTAAAATCCGTAACCTCATACACTCTTCTTGGTGCTCCGCTACCTCTGACGTTAAACTGGTTTACGCCTTCTTTAACGCGTTCTTTTACCATCTTTCCAGTTTCGCCAATGTATGCTTTGCCCGAGAAACATGTCACTTAATACACTTTTCGAGCGGAACGACCTCCTCCATGCTAACCAGCCTGAATTTCGAAAACACCGATCACATGAAACATAACTTGCGGTTTTCTCACATGACATCCCGAAATCCAAGGCTCAAGGCAGTGAAGTGCATGCAGTATTACTCGATTTCCGAAAAGCATTTGACTCACAAGGAGAGGTCCCCAGCGGTGGGATCGACTTTTTGTAACCATCTATACGGTGATGTGGGTTAAGATACCAGGTATCAAACCCTTCAGCCATTTATCCTAGTGTGCTCTCGTTTGCGACTAATTTAAAAAAAAATCGGAATTTTGCGTGATGGTCAATGACTTCGAAAATGACACAATTCCAACAGTGGTGTTATGGTGTAGTAGATAGAATAGTAGCTTTTTTATGCAGGTGGTTGTGGGTTCGAATCTCGTCAGGAGCAGTAATTTTTTTATTATAAAATCTTTATCGATATGACTTTGATCGTTATTTTATTCTATTAATTGTTTCAAATGTAATTTCTTTCTATTAATTTGTTTCATTTTTTCTTTACGTCATTCTTTTTCCAAACGGAATTTTTGTGAATTTGAATTTAATTATATTTATCTATTATAAATTATTTGAAAATTACGATCTGCCAGTTAAAAAATAAAACACGAAATAATCTATTTATATTGATTGTGCAATGGTGTGAAAAATGTATTTTTGGTTATCAGATGTGCAGTTCTTTCTGCACTGTAATCATCATATTAACATTTATAACATTACCTAAAAATCTATAGCACTATGGACAAAATAACGCAGATGAAGGTTTAAATGAAAGAAGATTGTATAAGTAAAACGAAATTGAAGCAAAATGAGAAATAGATATAGTGAACGCAATAATGTGGACAGAAAAACCAGGATGAGATAACAAAAGAAATTAATTTGAAATTGATACATAAAGTTAATCAAAAATTTCAGGTGGAAAATGAATGATAGGAAGAAAAATGAGAGCAAATGAATAAGTTGATATTATAATTAAAATTATGTGACAAAGGAATGGAAATAAAAATTGCAGTTAAGTCAATTAATTGAATGAAATGATGGTGAAAGTCATGTCTATAAAGATATGCAAGTAAAATAAAAAAAAAGTTCACTGCTCCTCACGAGATTCGTATTCACAACTTCATGTATGTGAAGCCATTATCCTGTCCATTACACGACACTACAGCACTATTCAGTGCACCTTTTTTAACGCTATTGAGTGACAGACAAAATTCCAAAGTAAGTTTTCATCAGTTACTCGCAAACGAGGCCCGATCAGGGTGAATTGCTGTAGTGTGTGATACCTGGGATCTTAACCTACATAACAGTATAGATGGCTTCAAGAAGTCGATCCCATCGCTGGTGACCTCTCCTTGCCAGTAGCTCACTTCCATTTGTTATCAGAAGTACTATTGTATGGGATATCAGACGAAATTTGGAACAGAAGTGAGGATTTCTTTGTAAGAAGGACGCAGCATGGTTGGAGCACAGTCATCGTATGGTTCAAATGGCTCTGAGCACTATGGGACTTAACATCTGAGGTCAACAGCCCCTAGAACTTAGAACTACTTAAACCTAACTAACCTAAGGACATCACACACATCCATGTCCGAGGCAGGATTTGAACCAGCGACCGTAGTGGTCGCGTGGTTCCAGACTGAAGCGCCTAGAACCGCTCGGCCACAACGGTCGGCGTTGACTCATCGACATAAGTAGAATATACTTTGGGCGTATTCTAGCCAACTGTGTTAGGGCCTTTGCTGTTGATGTTGCATGTTAATGACCTTGGGTACAATGCTAACTTCTCGCAGATGGCGCAGTTGTCTTTAAAAAAAATGTTCAAATGTGTATGAATTCCTAAGGGACCAAACTGCTGACGTCATTGGTCCCTATACTTACACACTACTTAAAGTAACTTATGCTAAGAACAACATACACGCTCTCGCTCGAGGGAAGACGAGATCCTCCGGTGGGAGGGGCCACGCAATCAGTGACATGGCGTCTCAAACCGCTGGCCACTCCGCGCGGCAGTTGTCTTCAGTGAAGCACAATCTGAACGAAGCTGCACAAACGTTCGGTAACATTTTGATAAGATTTCAAAGAATTACAAAGATTGACAGCCTGATGTAAATATCAGAAACGTAAAACTGCGCACTTCACAAAACGAAAAAAAACAACAACAAAGAAACGTATGAATATAATACCACTGAGTCGCAGCTGGAATCGGTAAACTCATAAAAATAGGTGGGTGTAACACTTCGAAGGGACATGGAATGGGATCCGCTGTAGTAAAGTAGGTAACAGATTTCGTTCTATTCGTAAAAAAACTAGCAAATCTCGATCCATCTACAAAGGAGATTGCTTACAAATCACTCATGCGACCCATCCTGGAATACTGCTGGAGTGTGTGGAATCCATATCAAATGGGATTATATGAAATATCGAGTGTGTATAGAGATGGGCAACACAAATGATCATATGTTTGTTAGGTTTGTTTGACTCACGGGAAAGAGCGACAGAGATGTTGAAGGAGCTGAATTGGCCGACTCCTGAGGATAAACGGAAAACTGACGTAGATGAATATGCCGTGTGTGGGGCAGTCAGCCACGTCCGTTGAGGGGCCGAAGAAGTCTTTTATCTGGTGTTGACTGAAAACATAGTCCACAAACAATTCTTTCATTGGGCTCTATGCGATTGGTTGTTTTAGAGATAAATCTTAAACAATATGCTGGAAGTTACTCGTACTCCTTCTTTACATTTTTGTTATTAAGTTACTCGTACTCCTTGTTTACATTATTATTATTATTATTAAAGCTCCTTTTAAAGGCCCTGTTTATGGAAAGTTCACCATAGCCGTTAGTCATCTCATCAATGTTTCCATAAGAAAATCTAGCTCTGTTCAAAAGCTCTTACCGTCAGTGACGAGCAGTGCTCGCGAGTACAGAGTGCTCATAGCAGATTGCTTATGGGCTGAGAAGTGGTGCGAAGAGGCGTTTCGGCTGCCTGTTGTCAGATCTTCTGAAGATCAAAACATCTGACCTCGCTCTCCACATCCGTGGTCAAGCTAATTTTAGGATTAATGTTCAGAAAACAGTGGAAGCTATGTAGATCTCCCCTGGTGTGTAGCCAAGAACGATCGAATCATCCACACAGCGCAGTCAGCAAGATATTTTTAATTCCACATTACTTAATGCCTGTTGTTCGACATAGCCCACAAAAATGTCAGCTGCTACGGGCGACAGAAATGAAACCATAGCAACCCCGTCACACTGTTTATAAAGTTCCCCCTTATGCCCCCACCTTCAGAAGAAAACAGAGCACCTTAAACGAATAGAGACAGGACGCTCATATTCACAGGACATGTACATCAGTATGTTCTGTGGAAGTGATTAGCTTTCCAATCACCTTAGTTCGGGTAGCCTAGGTGACACAGGATTCTCCATGGGTCGTGAAAACTTGTTCCATGCGTGATGGCATTGGCACGTGTGAAGGCGCGAATGGCGTCCTGTGGTATAGCCATCCATGCTGCATTTCGTCTGGTTCCAACGTTCATCTGTCGTGGTTGGCGTTGGGTCACAGCACTGCCCCCGTCATTTCACCATATCCCACATATTTTAGATTGACGACAAGTTTGGTGATCTGGAGGACCAGGACAATAGGCTGGCATCCTGCGGCAGCAAGAAAGCACATGTACGTGCAGCAACATGTGGTCGTGCATTCTCTTGTTGATAAATGGCAGCTGCAGAATGGGTTCGGCTGTGGGTCGCAGGATGTCATTCACGTAGGTCAAACTGGTCACGCTACCCTGGACACGCGGCGACTGTGATTTGTGGTTGTAACCAATTGCACCCCACACCATAAGGCCTCGAGTTGGTGTTATATGTCTTGTGTGGATGCAGTCAAATGGTTCAAAAGGCTCTTCGGGGACTTAACTTCCGAGGTCATTAGTCGCCTTGAACTTAGAACTACTTCAACCTAACTAACCTAAGGACATCACACACATCCATGCCCGAGGCAGGATTCGAACCTGCGACCGTAGCGGTCGCGCGGTTCAAGACCTTAGCGCCTAGAACCGCTCGGCCACCTCGGCCGTCGTGAATGCAGTCACTGTGATGCGGCGCCTCCCTGTCTGCGGCGAGCCAAAATGCGGCCATTATTTTCTAACAAACAGAACCTGGATTGTAACGTGCCAACTGGCGGTACTCAAGATCGAAATCACGACGATAACGGGTCGTACTGTATCAGCGACTAGGCGCTAAGTCCGGAACCGCGCGACTGCTACGGTCGCCTCGGGCATGGATGTGTGTGATGTCCTTAGGTTAGTTTGGTTTAAGTAGTTCTGAGTTCTAGGGGACTTATGACCACAGATGTTAAGTCCCATAGTGCTCAGAGCCATTTGAACCATTTTTTTTACCAGCGTCGCTATGCCGCAGATGTATGGCTTCCTGCCGTGCAAATTTGCTTGAGCCAACCAATCGACCACTACAGCTTGAATTTGGTAGTTTTTATTTTACAGTCGATGTTATGACTGTGGATCGCTATTAGTTTTCAGAAGATTCCAGTCGTTGCGGAGCGCCTGGCAAATACTCGAAGTCTAGGTCGTACCGTTGTTGCACTCTTAAAAGACAAATTGAAGACAGATCAACCCTTGGGTAATTAGTACTGCAGCAATCATAAACATTGACGAGACGGCAGACTCAAATGTCGAATAAACAACACCTTTACTCTACACAACGTCGTAATCGTACAGGACACTACTACACCACGAATAGACACGCTAAAACACTCCAATGACACTGACAAACAATATCGAGACACAGATCTCGATAACAACTCCCGTTATCTTACTATTGGACAAACAAAATGCCAAACCACTTTAAATACAATACCTATTTATATTATGTCAAGCTAAATGTTACCTCTAGCTTGCAATTGTTCTCACACACCACAAAATTCTCACAACGCAGCACACTATCTCTGGAAAAGTCTGGGAATCTTTCAATTACTTACAATATTTATATCCAATACATCGTCGAGATACCACCAATTCACTTTAAGTTGCTTTCACCGATATCCATAAGGATTAAGATAATTGATGTTGCTCTTATATCCCTTTCTGTTTAGTCCCGCGTTGCTATGTAAATAATACGACATAACGTATTCCATAGATTTACCAATCTTTGTTATTAGTATAATCGCTGAGTTTTCCGTGATAACTTTCTACAACTTCAGTTCTAATTGAAGTTACTTAGGACACTATTTCCATAAATTAAATCGTTTTAACTGTTTAGCGTATCTACCCTCTGAGTATTTAGCGTGGATCAACTCAATTAAGGAACTTTTTGATGAGGCAAGACTTACAAATACCATCGTAAAATTGTCATGCAAAGCGTTACTAATATCTCTGAAAATGAACCTTTGCTTTCCTCACGAAATGTAACTACACACAACAGCTACTAATTGAGCAACTGGTATTTATTGGGTCTATGTATCTCAATACAATATGCCAGCAGAGACTACCACACCCCACAAAAATGGAAATTCAATAATAAAAAATAAACAAAAATCCTAGGCGCCACCACCTCCTTAACCCTAACCTTAAGTAACAATTTAACTCAATACTGTGCCTCTTCAGGCGTTAGCAAAACGCGATCCGCCAAGTTCCCTAAATTGCAATAAGCCACTCATCACTTTGACTAACAAAGTTTTCGTTTAGTTGCGTGTTGTTTGTAAAATATTCCTTTTATTCTCGTCGCTTGTCAATTCAACTATTGGTGCGATCTATCATATTACAGTGAAAAAGTTCGAATCAATACGAGCCAATTCTAGGTCCGCTGTTTGATCGTGGTATTTAAACAGAATGTGTTCGAGGCTTTCCCTTATCGACAAACACCAATCACTACCAAACCACCCCAGCAAAGCAGCTAACAACCTAATTACCTCTGGGTGAGCCGTGACCACTAATCATACCCCACTGACAGGATATCGGTTTCAACGATTCCCAAAAACTCATCAACTGCAGTCTCCTTCTCTCTAACACGGCTCACGCTGTATCTATCACAGCAAACTATTCCTCACTACCTAACTGTCCACAGGACGACAATAAATCGATCGCCCTAGCACATAAATTCGCCAAAACCAGTGTCTCATCCGCGACTATTTATAAAACCTCACGGAGCCTACGTACATTTCATAGCTCAGCTTTGGGAGGAAACTACCGTCACAGCCACGTATATGAACAGGGGCCAAAAAGACAAAGTATCCACGCTGCCTCCGCGAAGTGCACCAATTTAAGATACTGCTTCTACCAGCAAAACATCTTTCCCTCTCCCAAGCCTTAAACACTAACTGCGATGCTTCAATACACCACGCAAAGGGTCGGTATACTATCCGACCTACACGTACCCAGATATATACCTTCTTACGTCATACAATAGGAACCATTTACACGAACAAACACCGAGCGATGTGGCGCTGTGGTTAGACACTGGACTCGCATTCGGGAGGACGACGGTTCAATCCCGCGTCCGGCCATCCTGATTTAGGTTTTCCGTGATTTCCCTAAATCACTCCAGGCAAATGCCGGGATGGTTCCTCTGAAAGGGCACGGCCGACGTCCTTCCCATACTTCCGTAATCCGATGAGACCGATGACCACGCTGTCTGGTCTCCTTCCCCAAAACAACCAACCAACCACGAACAAACACACAGGGCCACGCCAACTTTTGACAATTAATTAATTATTCGTTGATGGTGTCGGTTCTCTACGACGCGTCGCTCAGGCACCATCTCTGGACCCAGCGATGGCGAGTTGTTGCATCGCTGAAGTCGCGCGCGCTCAACACCTGTTTTTTTTTTCCGTAAACGGTCTCGGGTCATCTATAACAAGTCTTGTCGCCCTTAATACATGGTGCACATATATTTATAGTAACCACCAGGTGTTATTAGTCGTTTATCGGGTCGGATACCCATCAATTTTAAAGGCGAACGTGACCCGTGCGTTTTGACACAGCACAGGATTCGTCCGAAAACACTGAGTCCATTCCTGCTCCAGTGACATCTATCCATACACCACTGCCGTCTAGCATGTTTCTGCTCATTCGTCAACCGTAGAGTAGAAAGTGGACGACGCGGACGTAACCCATGTCGTAATAAACGGCGACAGTCACCCCTGGTCTTGTACGGAGTGTTCCACTGCTGCGCCAGAGACAAGAAGGACGCATATCTGTCCTTTAAAGCTATTCGGATGAATTGTCAGTCTTCTTGGGGAATGATCTGGGTGCTGCGACCTGCCCCATCTCATAACGTTCTACGGCCTACCATGAACCATTCTGCATACACCCGTTGCGCTGTCGAAACGTTTCGTCCCACACGATGGGAAATTTCCCTGATGGATGCATCACTTTCTCTCATTCCAATAATGTGCCCTCTTTCAAACACGGTGATTTGACGGTACGGTTCGCGCATACGTCTTCGATTAAACTTGCATGGCTCCTCAAGTCATACTGATCCATTTCCCTAGGTTTGTAGCGACAACGAGCGCCGCAGGCAAATTTTACTATTAGGTAGTGTTGTGGCATGTTATCGATCTGGCCGAGCGGTTCTAGGCGCTACAGTCTGGAACCGCGCGACCGCTACGGTCGCAGGTTCGAGTCCTGACTCGGGCATGGATGTGTGTGATGTCCTTAGGTTAGCTAGGTTTAAGTAGTTCTAAGTTATAGGGGACTGATGACCTTAGAAGTTAAGTCCCACAGTGCTCAGAGCCATTTGAACCATTTGTTATCAATATTGACCTTGAATCCGCGCACCGACGTGGTTCAAATGCTAATCATTTCTGCAGAGCATACTAATGTACACGTCCTGTGAATATGAACGTCCTGTCTCTAGTCGTTCGAGGTGTTTTGTTCTTTTTTCAGAACATGAGTGTATTTATAGTCTAATTTAAGCCTAGTCAAGCTCAGCCACAAATATTTTTTCTATTATTCAATTCACTATCTCCTCATTAGTTACTCAACGTATCCTGTCTAACTCTCAACGTTCTCCTGTAGCACAGCATTTTAAAAGCTGTTATTCCCTATTTCTTTGAACTGTTTCTTCTCCACGTTTCGTAAAAGGCTAAACTGTAGATAAATATCTTTGGAAAAGATTCCCTACAATTTAAAAGTGTATTAGATCTTAACAAATGTCCGTTGTTTAGGAACGCATATTATATATCCTCTTTACCTCGACCATAGTCAGTTTTTTTCTAGACTGATATTATTTCAATTAAAGAATGTAAGTTATTTATTTCATTCTGTGACCGGTTTCGATCTCTGCTCCATGTAACTGTATCCTGCTCTCATCACGGAGTAAAATGGTCTGATGATGATCCTATAAGAGCTCAAAATCGATTACACAATGAAGTAAGTGACTTACATACCATCTAGACTGCTTTTATTGAAATGATTTTATCAAAGTTTTATCGATAGCTGTTTTTTCCACTGACAATATTCCAAAAAGTTCTTGAGTTAGTTTGCTACCCAAATAGTAAACATCTATTTCTTTTACTATCTCATTTCCTATTTTAATTCTCTCAGCATTGCCTGTTTTAACTTCACTATGCTCCATTACCCTTGATTTAGTTTTGTTGATGTCCGTTTTGTAAGCATTTTTCACTATACTATCCATTAGTTGAACGAATCATTCAGGTCCTTACCGTATCTTACAGAATTACCATATCATTCGTAAATCTCATTTCTTTTCTCCCTTAAAGTGAATTCCCTTTCCAAATATCTCATTGGTATTCTTTCCTGCTTCCTTAGTGTAGAGGTTGACACAAGATGAGGGTACAACATGTCTGACTCCATTTTCTACTACGGCTTCCCTGTCGTAATTTTAGACCGTTACATGTTTTCATTAATGTGACCACGGCCTATGTTCGACGGAAACCACCCCCGCTGATGACATGTGGTAGCACTAACAGTGGAGAATGGAAAGCGTGTGTGTGTGTGTGTGTGTGTGTGTGTGTGTGTGTGTGTGTGTGTGTTGGGGGGGGGGGGGGGGACGCGGAAAACAATGCAGTCGTTGGCCAAGGGTGGAAGCATTTCCGAAACGGCTAAGTTTGTTAACTGTTGGCGAACCGCCGTGATGAAAGTATACCGTCCATGGCAAAATGGCACTGTCCAAAACTGGCGCCGAGGCAACTAAGGTGCACCACGGGACATAGATGACAGGGGGGAACGAGAGCAATGGAGAAGTGTACGGGCGAACTGAGCAGCTGACCGCCTACATGAGCCAAGGGTTACCAACGACAGTTCAGCGAACGTTGCTGCGTATGAGTTACCGCAGCACGTGGCTGGTTCTTGGATCGTGCTGACTGCTGCTCATCGGCGACGAAGGCGCCAACACCACAATTGGACGCCCATTCAGTGGCAACAGGTGGCCTTTTCAGATGAATCACGTTTCATGCCCCATCGGATAGATGGCCATTCTTGAGTACGGCGTGAATGATCAGGAAGCAACCAAAGCGGAACGTTCAGATCTAGAGAAAAAGTTTTTGGCATTCGCTGGGTGATCTCGTCATTCTAGAAAATACAATGGATCAACACAAATTTCCATTTCTCTTTGAGGACCATGTCTACGTCACGTGCAGTTTGTTTTCCCTCCGCACAATGTTATTTACCAGCAGGACAACGCAGCGTGTCACAAAGCTCGAAGTGTACATGCGTGCTTCGAAGATCAGCAGGATGAGTTTATCGTACTCCCCTGGCCACCAGACTCTGGGTTAAATACCAGTCTAGAATCAGTGGGATTACTTCGATCGTATGTTCGCGCTGTGGGTTCTAAGCCGAGAAACGTAACGCAGCTGGCCACAGCACTGGAGTCGGCATGACTGCACATCCCCGTTTGTACCTTTCAGAATCTCAGTGACTGTTCCTGCACGCCTCGGAGCGAACTGCGCTGGAAAAGGTGGTTACTGAGGCTTTTGACACGTGGTCATATTAATGTGAATGCACATTGTATAAATGCAGTCTGGTTTCTGCTGAAATCGTAGAAAACATGGCGCTTGCTGCTGATTTCAAAAAGATTGCCTTTCAGGCAATGTAGAATAATTTAGATAACTCTGATACGTGATACACACCGTTTAGATAGTAACCGTAGCTGTTTGCGTTTTCGGTATAGTCTACAGTTATCTCTTCCCTGGCTCAGTATCTACCCAATCCTCGATTTTCTTTGCCGAAAATAGTATAGGAAATAATCGGGGGACAACCGTACTGCCAAAATCGGGTCTCCGTAGATAGAAACTGGTGAGCCGAAACATAGGGACCACTGCCAGCGCGAAACTGAATGCCGCTTGCGAGCGTTGTAGATACTCGACGCGCTAAAGGAACAGAGACGAATGGGGAATGACACTAACGACGTTGCAAGCCGCAAATGTAATTCACTGACGCAAGCGACTGTGACATAGTCAAGCTTATTATGGCCTGGCAACTGGGAACGTGCATCTAGGAAAAAGCTATGCTGGTCGACTGTTGGTGCGCCCACTACTGCCGTGAGGAGCTGTGGAGAACGGTTGAAGGATAGTGACACGGCGAGTCGGTGACAAGGTGTTGGACGTCGACGTCTCATCACGGAACACGGATGCCAGATTTGCCAGCCGTATAAAGCAGGGTAGACAGCTATCTGTGGCAGGTCTGCCGACAGGGTACAATACTGGTGCAGGCACAAGTCTTTCCGACATCGTCGATGGTAAATGCAGCGCAACCGGAATAAACGGGATTTGACCGTGGATCAATGGAAACGTGTCACATGGTATGGTGAATCACTTTTGTCGTTACAGCAGGTCGTCAGTCGTGTCTGGCTAGGCCGTGATCCAGGTAAACGGCTACTGGAAACATGAACCTTGCCGAGGACGGATGTAAGTGGGGGACAGCATTATGCTATGGGGGACACTCGATGGGTCTTACGTGGGACCTGTGGTACTAACCACAGTCGATTGCATGATCGTTGATGTGGGCCCCGTGTATCCCTTCATGTTTAGTTTGCTACCGATGGAGACGGCATATTCCAGTAAGATAGAGTTCCTTGTGAAAAGGCCAGAATTGTGCTACATTGGTTCAAGGAGCATGATAGTCGACTCACAGTGATGGCTATCAAATTCGCATGATCTGAACGCTGTGAAGCACATCTGGGAAGCTATGGAAGCTATTAGGTGCCACTTTTGGCCCAAAATCCACTGGCTCGTAACTGGCGTGACCTGGGCGTAGAGATCTGGCGTCCACAAACCTATCAAGGACTTGATGAATTCATTCGACGCTGAATCGGATATGTATTTCGTTCCAAACTTGGACCAGTAGATTATTAAACACGGTAGTCAAGATGTTTCGGGTCATCAGTGCACTGTGGGGAGACTATTGTGTCAGACAAGGCTTACAATGGGTAAAGCTTGTATTTGTGTCTGTGTGTGTGCAGAGGGCAGCACGGAGGAGTTCCGCCGCATGCTGGAGGTGAACGTGCTGGGGCTGACGCTGTGCACCAAGGAGGCCGTTAACCTGATGCGCGCCAAGGGCATCGGCGACGGCCACATCGTCAACATCGGCAGGTGACGCTCGCCTGCCTTCTCCCACCGCTTGCTGCTCACGCTAATCATTGCGTCATTACTTATTGTCTGCTGTGTGGTTGCAGCGTGGCGGGCCACTGGCTACCCCTCATGTCGGAGGGCGCCTTCTACTACGGCACCAAGCACGCGGTCAGGGTGCTGTCCGAGGGCCTCCGCCGCGAGTTTCTCCAGCGGGACTCCAGCATGAAGGTCACCGTGAGTACTCCCACCAACCTAGCATCTCTGCTGAAGCAATAGAGCAGACTCCAGTTCTCTGCTGCTCCGCCTGGTGTCTACACGTATATTTCACAAGCAGTTATACTACTGCAGATCATTGTACAACTTTCTGACCCACTCGTAAATAGAACGAGGGAAAAACAAATCTCTATAAGCTTCCGTATCATCTGCTATGAATGACGAGGACATCGACGAAAGACAGTGAACTGTCTCTTTTTCTTATTTTCTGGACAACGATCAGTATTACGATCAGTCCGATGATGTTGCCATGGGAAGCCTGTAAACTCCAGCTGTTGCAAATCCCTTCATGGAGAATTTTGAGGATATTGCCTTAGACACAGTGCTATTAAAGCCTAGTTGTTTTTTTCGATTACAATGACGACATTTTCGTCACTTGTCCCCATGTGACAACCTCTACGAGTTCTTAGATAATTTCACAGGTGCTAACAGTAACATCCAGTTAACCACGGAGGTAGGAGAAGACAATGCATTACTCTTCCTCGTGGCCCCGGCGGAGGTTCGAGTCCTCCCTCGGGCATGGGTGTGTGTGTTTGTCCTTAGGATAATTTAGGTTAAGTAGTGTGTAAGCTTAGGGACTGATGACCACAGCAGTTAAGTCCCATAAGATTTCACACACACACATTACTCTTCCTCGCCTCGTGTCGCGCAAGATAAGCTGCCTGCTAAAAAAACACAAGATCAAATCGATTTCAGATATCCGACAAAAATCTGGCAATTTCGGAGACTAGTTAAAGACGCAGCACGTCTCAGAACACATGGGGCCTACAAGAAAACTTGCTATAGTGGGCAGTCTTAGACCGGCCAAACACTACGCACTATGGAACAACGCAGGAAGGAGCATGCGAGTTTTTACCGCCTGCGCTACTCCGAGAAAGTCGATTTAATAAGCATGCTTTACAAAACGGTCACCGGATCAAATTTCACGAAACCTCTCTCGTGGCTTGCACTAACAAGTCCTGGGACTGTGTAACAGAAGAAGCCATTGAAATACGTCACCGATAACATCCTTGATAGAGACGAAGGCTTGCAGCTCAGCGCAACGTGGGATACAGGCGATCGCGCGGTTGAAGCGAGTACACCGAGTGCCGAGTCAGCGTATGGATATATATGGCGATGTCGCAGGCACCAGTGACGTCACAGCCGGCAGCTAGGGTGTATCAGGACGTACCATCAGCCCACTGGCAGTCATGTACTTCACAATGGCCAAGGAGCGCTTGGCCGAAAGCTCGTGTAATTTTGAACTCTTGACGCCGCTAAAAACCGAAGAACGTTTTATTCAAGCATTAGCTATGGCCGATTTTTGCTCCGAGCAAAATTCTACCATGCTGGCTCTGAGCACTGTGGGACTTAACTGATGAGGTCATCAGTGCCCTAGAACTTAGAAGTACTTAAACCTAACTAACCTAAGGACGTCACACACATCCATGCCCAAGGCAGGATTCGAACCTGCGACCGTAGCGGTCGCGCGGTTCCAGACTGTCACGCCTAGAACCGCTCGGCCACCCCGACCGGCTACTCTACCAGGGAACTTCCACTTTCATTCTCGTTCTCCTACTATTTTTCGTTACCTTCCGTTTGCTACTATAGACTTCCAATCTCCAATCACGATTATATTTTCATTTTCCTTATCAGTCTGAATAACTTCTTTTATCTCATCGCATATTGTTTCAACCGTTTCGTGATGTTTGGAGCTAGTTCTCACTACTTAGGGGGTGTTCCCTTCGTGTCTATTTTGGTTAGGATAATGTGTGAGCCGGCCGCTGTGGCCGATCGGTTCTAGGCGCTTCAGTCCGGATCCACGCTGCTGCTACAGTCGCAGGTTCGAATCCTGGCTCGGGCATGGATGTGTGTGATGTCATTACGTTAGTTAGGTTTAAGTAGTTCTAAGTTCTAGGGGCTGATGTCCTCAGATGTTTCGTCCCATAGTGCTTAGAGCCATTTGAACCAGCTAGTATAATTTTTATTATAAATGAAACTCCTCCAGCTGTACTTAAGATTTTATATTTATTTGGCTACTAGTTTCGACGTTGCATCAACGCCATCTTCAGCCCCGTACTAGAAGTCCGCGGTGCCACCAACACGTGCAGTAACTAGTGTCAGACACCAGTTACTGCTCGCCATCCATGTGGAGCACGTGTTGTTCTCACCGTGGACTTCTAGTACTGAGCCACGCACAATTGATTTCATCAAAGTGTACGGGCCTGAAGATGGCGTTGACGCAACGTCGAAGCTAGTGGCCCAATAAATATAAAATCTTAAATACAGCTGGAGGAGTTTCATTTTTAATAAAAATTATACCAGGTGTGTCCCACCATCGTCCAATTTAAATATTGATGTACGAAGGTTTGATAATTTCTGCTACTGTGGTTGGTGTTGGCTTCGTGTCCATTTTGGCTAGTACAAAGCATTCAATACGCTGGTCGTAATAGCTTACTACATTCCTGTTTTCTAATTCATTATTAGATCTTCTACTGTACTATCTCTATTTGATTTTGTTTTGATCACCGCATACTTACCTGACCAGAAGTACCATTCTTCCTGGAACTGTAATTCAGTCATTCTCATTATCTCCAACTTCTACATATCCATTTCTATTTTTATGCTCTCTAATACACCTCCTCCAACATTCCATGCTCCAATGTGTAGAATGAGTTTTGTTTCCCATGATGACAACGTCGTCCAGAGAAGTCACGCCCAGAACTTCGATTAATACAATATTTTACCTCAGGATTATTGTATCCAAGGTGATATCGTCATCACTAAGCCAGAGAGTAGGCTGCTTGAGATCAGGCTGTAGTTTCAGCTTGCTTTCAGTACCAGCACAGCATGATCAAGTTGGCTAATGTAAAAAGCTCATCTCAGTCGATCATCCTGGCTGTTGCCCCTGCAACGTCTGAAGAGACTGCCGCCCCTCTTCAGCAACGACACGTTTGTCTGGACTGTCTGCAAACACTCTTCCATAGTGATTGTACCTGCGGTACAGCTATCTGTATGATTAAAGCACACAAGCCACCTCACCTCGGCAAGGTACATGGTTTGTGTAAAGGGCAGGGGGCAGGGGTGTAGTTTTCAATGTGGATCATTATGTGAACCATACAGTTCTACTTTCGCACTGCCTTTGGCTGAAAAAAAAAAAGCCTGTAACTACCATCTCTGTCGCTATAATGATTAACGGCATCTGTGCACAGGTCTTAGAAATTTACACATTGTCATTCATGTAGAAAACTTTCTTGGTGTTTAAAAAGCGCAGGTCTGTGTAATGCTTATTTTTCTCCAATATTCACCATGTTTGGTACCTCCAACTTTCACTCGAACGGGAGGCCACTTGCACATTGATGAAATTTGATAGATAATCTCTGCTGCCGAAACAAGAAAGGAAAATATGCGGTTTTTAGCGCAGAGGGTTGAGACATCATCGTTTCCAGTATTCGTGGCGTTGGCACCTTTTCATTGCGAGGTATCTGCAGCAGTCTCATCATAATATTCATCCCTCCCCCCTCCAATCTGGCATCCATTGCTGTGTAAAGGTGTCTTCCTAACTTGTGTGTTATGGTCTTCAGCTTTTCTCGACTATGTTCGTGAAGTCGTCTTTTTAATCTTTTCTTATCTCCTTGTTAATAACCCTCTTGGATCACCTACCATCAAGTTACCTGGTTCCATGCTACGCCCAACTATCTTTCATGCCCATCACACAGTTATCCTTTCTCTCTAGTATGTTCCCTGATCTGTTTGCTTCTTTTGTTGTTCCTCCTAGTAACTGCCAAAATGCGTCTCAACATTCGTCGTTGAAATACTACTGCCCCAGGTGAAAACACAGTATGTTATCAGCAAAAAGAAAATTGTCCAGTTGTGTTCTATTAACAGCGATCGCTTCTTTTCCCAATTTACGGATCTGAAATTATCCTCAAGGACTTCTGAGAATAGTTTTGATGATATAGGCTCTCTTCGCCTAACTCTTCTTTCAATCTCACTGTCCCACTATTCAGCGGTTGTCCAATGCTGCGCCACTCTAGCGGCGTGCTCAGTTACTATGTCATAGGAATTTCGAAGTGTACCAACTATGCAGACGAGTATATGCAAGGAAACGGAAAAGTAATTACATAACTTTACTTATGGAGGCCGGATAGCAGAGCGCGCTAACGCACCCGCTTCCGGGACACAGGGAGTCGAGCCTCGTGTCGAATTCACCTTGCGGATTAATGACGTGTGCTGGTATATCGGTCAGCCTGGTTGTAGTTTCAAAGTGATTTTTCACACCCAAATAGGTATAAAGGGCGTTCAAAAAGTTTTTCACAGTCGTCTGTAATTTTTTCATTTTTTTTGCAGGAGGAGAATGAAATTTTTGTGAACATTCTTGGAACATTTAGCTATACATTGAGCCTACTCAATGTAGCCTCCACCAGCTGTGACGCATCTGGCCCAACGTTCTCTCCGTGATGTAAATGCACTTTGGTAAAATTGGGGATTGACTTTTACACCATCGCTTGGCACCGGAAATAAGGTCTTTCTCACTATCTAAGGTTTTACCGCGCAGGTGGGTCTTCAGACGACCAAAGAGGTAAAAATCAGACGGAGCCAAGTCGGGACTGTAGGGAGGATGAGGAACAATTTTCCAACCCACTTTCCTGATTTTCTCCTGCTTCATAAGGGCTGTGTGGGGTTTGGTATTGTGATGGTGTAGTCTGAAGAGCTGACCCTGAAGCTGTGGTCTGTTGGTCTTGATGGCACGTCGGAGTTACACACAGTAACAGTCCTGGTTAATTGTGGAACCAAATTCCAAAACGTTAATGAAAATGACACCACATTGATCCCAGAAGAAGGAGGCCATCACCTTTCTGCGTGCTGTTCGTGAAAGTCTTGGTTTCTTCTTCCGAGGGGAATCTGGATGACACCACTACATGGATTGGGTTTTGCTCTGTTTCGGACAAAAACAACCATGCTTCATCCTGGCAGAGTCATGGCCGTTCTTGAACAGGAACTCCATCACCTACCGTTGTCGCAACATGACATCTACTTCACGGTCCATTATGGCTCACCTATAAATGAAAGAAAATACTTTTGTATACCACCGTATAGCTAAATGTTGCAAGTATGTTCACAAAAAATTTCATTCTCCTCCTGCAAAACTTTTCGAACGCTCTTTGTACTTACTGGGATGGTACCCACTTTCCATCTCAGTTATACTTCAGGCACACACTGAAAACTTTAATGCACTTGATAATCAGATCTGCACCACACGCCGTGAGATGGGATGGTGCATAGATTCCTTCCTGGAGAGAGTGGTGGCGTCAGAAATGACGCCCACCACTGCCAAGGTAGCATGGTGGCCCAATAGGAAACGAAAAAATAGCAGTGGGAAAAGAAGAATTAAAACTTTATGACGATCTTCACATTTTGTTTATTTTGAAATAAAATCATGTTTATGTGCATATAAATTGTACCTAAGGTGCGGGTAGCCGTGGTGCATGGTTGTGTTGACTTCATTTGCCTTGCAGGAGATCAGCCCTGGTGTGGTGGCCACCGACATCTTCGACAAGCAGCAGCACCTCTCGCGGGACGTTGTCCTGAAGCATCCGCACATCATGCCGGAGGACATCGCCGATGCCGTCATCTATGTCCTGGGAGCTCCGAGTTCTGTGCTAGTACGTACGTGCCAACTCTGGAAACTTTCCACCTATCAGCCAACAACACCAAGTTCAGAGACTGAACAACGTTGTGTATTGATAGGCTCTGTCATTTTCCTCATTTCCCTACCACTCACTATTGTATAGTAAATAATAAGTCATGATATAAAGACCATTGATTATTAACAGGATAATAATCATATTGGTAGTAGCTGTCTGCGGGAAAGATCAATTTGGGTTCTGGAGAAATGAAACACATGACGGAATAATGACCTTACAAGTTATCTTAGAAGATAGATTGAATGAAGTGTTACCTACATTTTTAGCCTTTGTAGATTCAGAGAAGGTTGTTGACAACTCTAAAACTCTGAAGATATTTTTTTCTGATCTTCAATCCAAAGACTGGTTCTCCAGGGACCGCAACCGTTCGTAAAATTTGTTGACAAATTATTTAATGAAGCAACGTGTTTCGAGGTATAAATATCATGTTCAGGCTACAATGGCAATAAAAAATTTAACAAAAGCACACATAGATACCAAAGTTGTTTTCTGGAGTCTTTGCATGCAGTAGTTAGTTAGTTTCATATTTCAAGGATCATTTTGTCTGATAAATCGTAATTATATGGATTGAATCATTTTACTTTCACATCACGAATGAATTTGTAAATGTGGCTACATGCTAAACGACTTTTCATTTTTTAAATGTTTTATTTTTTCCGACATACAGATGTGACTTAGTAATTCCTACACCGCACCTTTTACACATTACAATAATAGAAATTCTTCTATGGAACAGAAGGAGTTGTAAAGGAGAAACTATTTCAGTTTCTTTTTCAAATTTTACTTTTCTCTCTGTCAGAAATGTTACATCCCTGGATAAGCGATCGAAATTTTTTGTTGCTGTGTTATTCACCACTTTTGGTGCTAAACACAATCTTAACGTGGAATAATGAATGTCATTATCCCTTCTGCTTTTGCACTGGATTATTTACAACAAACGTAATGAGGGAATAAATACAATGTGAAGCAGTAGTCACAAGGTCCAACTCTTTAAACAAGTTGATCGTGGGTGAGCACCACGTATTATTATTTCATTGCGTTTTTGAGCTATGAAGACTTTCTTTATTAAAGATGAGTTATCACAGTACATTACTCCATACGATATTATAATGAAAATATGTAAAATATGTCAACTGACATATGTCTCTCCCCAAGATTTGCATTGATCGTAAGTGCAAATGTGGCTGGTGACGAAATAATAAATAGGGCAGAAACTTCAAAACTTGTAGGTGTACCCGTCGATGATAATGTAAACTGAAGAAGCGCAGTTTACAATATCATCAGTGTGAACACCTCAAAATTTTGAAGTTTCCACCCTAATTATTAATTCCTAACCATGTATTACACTAACCACTGGTGTAATACCCCTAAACGTGCAGAACTGAATAAGTGAGTCTTTTTAAAATTAAGAGTGAGTGCATTCGCAGAAAATCAGTGGTACTGTTAAGAACAGTGTTTAAAAATTCTTATACAGGTCTCACCTAACTCTGCCACCTCAAGTATCTCTGAAACAACAACAGATATTAAAAAACGGTTTTCACCAGCATGAACGTACGGCGGGGGCTTAGGAAACCAAATACTATGTGAAATTTAAAAACGCAAACAAATGCTATTTTCAACACAAACTTGTGTATTTTTAAATGGACGCCCCATATTATTTCGTATGCAATCAATAGCATGAAAAATCACAAAAATAGTGGCGTTGGTTGCATCGCAGTACGTCAGTTCCATCTCGAGAAATTGCGAAGTGAAGTTGGCGCTTTAAATAAAAGAAGCGCACACCTAGCGCACGTCCTGAGACTCAAACGTGCACCTCACGCTGCCAGTGTCGGGTGCTCACACAGTGGGAAAGCGAAATGACAACTTGAGCTACAATTATAGATAACTCATTGGAATTCACTTGCTAAGCACATTTACTAGTGCGCTGTCACCCACAGAAACTGTATTGTTGTGCATTACATCCAGCATACAAAATACACCCATGTCTTGGCCAATGAAACTGCGTCACGTCAACATATGTGCGAAGTGCCCTCCGCTTGCATCAATACACGTTTGCAGACGGGTAACGAGAGAGTGTTGCACAGATTGTAGAGTTTCTACAGATTTTGCCGCACACGCCGCAGTAATAGGATGTTGCATATCCTCTACTGTCGTTGGAGGTTCTTGATACGATCTGTCTCTCACTGCCCCCCAGAGAAAGAAGTATAATGGCGTCAAGTTGGAGGACCGCCCCATCCTCGTATTTGGAAATGTCGCATCTAGAACGTCTTTGGCAACTTTTGCATTGTGTGCAGGACATCCATTATGTTGGAATCACATTGATAGACGTGTTTCCAATCCTAGGTCCTCCATAAGGAGCTCTAGTATGTGTTGGAGAAATGATGCATATCGCTGTCCATTCACCGATCCACGGTAAAAGTAGAGACCTACAATACAGTTAGTAACGGTACCGCACCAACCATTGACACTCCACTCTCGTTAATGAGCAACTTGGAGAATCCAGTGGGGATTTTGCACGGACCAGTAGTGCGTGTTCCGCAGATTCACATTAACATGATCTGTAAATGAAGTCTTGTTTGTAAAGAACGTATTGCTTAGGAATACTGGATTACCTTGAAACTGCTGAAGTGCAACATGACAGAATGCAATGCGGATTTCAAAGTCATTCCCGCACAGTTCCTGGTGCAGTGAGGTATGGAACTGATGAAACCGATGCCAATGCAAGATTCTGCACGCACTACTGTGGCTTATTCCTGCACCTCGTGCAATTTCTAATACACACACCTGAGAATTGTGCGCTACTGCAGCCACTACAGCAATTTCGTTTCCATTACCAGTCGCTGGCGTTATACGTCGACGTTTTGTGGGAGCTCAGCTTCCAGTTTCCGCGAGTGTCTTGCAGATGTTGCCAATGGTTCGCTGTGACGTACACCGCCGATTTGGGTGGCGTTCAGCATGCGGTGTCACAGCTGCGGTTGCATTTCTGTGACATTCGCCATAAACTAAAAGAATATCTAGTTTTTCTTCATTACTGAAGGCCGGCATATCGACTAGATGACGGCAAATGTAACAAGCCATAAGAAAACAGGTTTTAATGTGGAAACGTATGCGAATCACGTTATAGTATGAGAACATTTCAGCAGGCTGGGTAAGGAGTCCTTGTACACTGACAGGATACAGGCGCCAGTGCAGGCAAGCCCTGCTGTGAGCACAGTACTACATGCGATGCATTACGTCAGAAACTGTGACGCCGTTGCTATCCTTTACAAGCCACATATTTCAGAACTTATGAGGTTTAGAAACGTGAAATCAAGTGTGTTACCACTAATTGTACCTCTTGTAGCCATTCCGCAACAATAAACATTATGCGCAATACATCCATCATTCTGATACCACATTACTTGACACATTATAAGAGGTGGACCGGTTCAAGTAAGGTATAGCTCAATAAGCGGCTAAACTATCCCCCTTTAGGAGTGCCATCAATGAAATGTGGGCCAATGATGTGTTGTCATACAATACCACACCATACATTAACACTCCACTGACGTAGTACGTCAATCACATCACGATTACCGGAAGCGTGAGGTGCACGCTTGAGTCTCAGGACGTGCGCTAGCTGTGCGCTTCATTTATTTCAAGCGCCAACTTCGCTTCGCAATTTCTCTGGATGGAACTGACGAACTGCGATGTAACAAACGCAATTATTTGCGTGATTTTTCATGCTATTGACTGCATACGAAATAATTGGGGGTGTCCATTTAAAAATACACAAGTTTGTGTTGAAAATCGTATTTGTTTACGTTTTTAAATTTCAGATAGTATTTGGTTTCCTAAGCCAACACCGTACGTTCATGCTGGTGAAAACCATGTTTCAATATCTGTTGTTGTTCCAGAGATATTTGAGATGGCAGAGTTAGGTGAGACACCCTATATATAAAAAAAATGATCCACGAAGATATGCAAATATTTTAATATGTTCCACAAGTAAAACTAAAGAAAAAAGTTGATATAAACATGGATCCGCAAATGTTTAGTTACAGAGTTACAGCTAATGAAAGATTTTGCCTTAAATTTAGCTACTTCGCTAATATGAATCCATCGAAAAACTGTACGAGGTGAAAGTAAAACAAGATTTCCATTTATTTTGTTGTTATTGATCTGGTGAATGTGATTAAACATGTCCCAACGTGTATTTGCAGTAGTTTTCAAAACATCAAGACAAGCAAATAAGTAATTTCGTAAAATTTTTAATTTATTAATTACTTGACCCAATTTGTTTTTTTAAATTCCAGACAATTAAACAAATTTTTCAACAGTAGTTGTAGAGAATTTAATTTTGGATAAACTGATGGTAATAACGTTAGCTGAAACTGTATGAATGTGTCAGATAATCTGCTTTTATTAATAGTATAGCACACGTGAATTCATGTTAAATCGGAAAAAACAAAGTTGTGTTAAGGAAGTTGTACAGTGTACATATAATTTCACAATCATTCACAATAAATGTTCAAAAATATCTCCACCGTGTTCAGTGCATTCAGCTGCACGTGTATGAACAGACTTGTTTCATAGGGTTGTTCTTAATTTCGTCTGTTGCATTCATAATGCGAGCAAGTAATGCCTGACGTGTATTGACTTTGCCCTCAAACTGTCTTTCATCCATCCCCATACACAAATATCCATTGGTGTTAAATCGAGTGATCTGGGTGGCCACAGACGTGTAGCACCACGACCAATCCATTTTTGGGGAAAATGTAGTTGGTGTAAAGTGGAGGCGCACCGTCATGTTGCAAATACATTTGCAATCGCGTAGCAATTGGAACGTACTCGAGCAAGCAGAGCATTTCTTCTTGAAGGAATTGTAAATACGTCTCGCCAGTTAGACGTCCTGGGAAAATGAAAGGTCCAATAGAGTGTGTGTTGATTGTAGCACACCCCACATTTAGACTAAATCGCTGCTGGAAATTACGTTGAACTGCTGCATGTGGGTTTGCTTCAGACCATACGTGCTCGTTATGTAAATTTTTTATACAATTTCGAGTAAACTGTATCTCATCAGTAAATAAAAATGTTTCTGTGTAACTGCCGATTAGTCTTTAACAAGTTGCACAACTCCAAGCGAAGGGCAGGATCTCCCAGATGCGATTGATGCACTTTTTGCTTATGATAAAGATACCTGTTATTGTACTTCAGTGTACGCCATACTTTAGACTGTGAAATGCCTAATCGTTGAGAGACGCGTCGTGTATTGGTACCCGGGCTGCGTTGAACGGCATCCATAATATACTCATCATAGTCTTCACGTAACGAGCGCTCGTACTGATTATGAACGCTAGGTAGAGAATCTGTTTCCCGTAATATTCGAAATACTCCACTAATGACTCGTGCATTCGGAATCCTCCGAGATGGAAAACGTACACGACATTCGTTAACTGCATCCGTAGAATTATCATCACATTTGCCATAAATAAACACCATATCGGCGTATTCCTCTGTAGTAAATTTAAAAGGCATCCCTATTTCATAAATAATCTGCAAACTACGACAGTTACTAAGTGGTTTCACTTAAATACACTGTTGTTATTATGTTCTTTCACTGAACAATGCAGAAAACTAACTCGTTTCAAGGTTAGGAAACTCACTAACGTTGCCAACAATGAGAAACGTTTCTGCATTCTCAGTGGAAAGTAAACAAATTTACTTGTATAATAATCTTTGATTCTCTGGATGTTCTAGAAAACTACTGCAGATACACGTCTGGGACATGCTTTATTAGTTTCACGAGTGGAAAAAAAATTGCTTTTTATATATTTTACGACGGACGAGAGTTTACATATATGAGAAACACTGGTAGATCTAAGATTGAGCCTTGCGGAACCCCATAGATAACTTCTCTTGAGTCAAAATAACATCCGCAGACTATTTTGGTTGAATTACTAAGTACAACTGTCTGCATTCTTTTGGCTAGCTACGACATTATCCATTAATTCGTCATACCATAAATCTCATAAAAATTCAATTTATGAAAGCGAATGCTGTGATTGACACAGTCAAATGCCTTAGGTAGGTCGCTGAAAACACCTACCGGCGTTGTTTTACTATTTAAAGCTTGTAAAATTTGAGGAGTGAACATGTAAATATCATTTTCAGTAGAGTAGCTCTCCTGAAATACAAACTGTGATTTACTGAGGATATTAGTTTTGCTCGGTGAGATACTGTTCTAGAATATATCACCTCAAAATTTTTGGAAAATGATGTCAGTAGTGAAACAGGTTGTTAGTTACTGACATCTCTCCTATCATCTTTCTTAAATTGGAATTTGAACACGATGTATTTCAGTCTCTCTGGAAAAATACCTTGAGTTAATGATGCATTACATATTTCAGATAAGACCAGGCTTATTTCCCGGGTACAAATTTTTAGTAATCTATTGGGAACACCATCAAAACCAGATGAGCTTTTATTCGTGAGTTAGTGGAAGGTCTGTTAGAAAAGTATACGACCTTTTTATTTTGAGCTGACCAGATGGATTTGAATCTAGCATGCTTGCATGTGCCGACCTTCAGCCTTCATGCGAAATCGTCCAGTCTGTCGATAGCGTCAGTTGCTGGTAAGCAGCATTGAGTAAGTCAGTGTGTAGTGCTCGCGTTCGGAAGATTCAGACAGCCTTCGGTGCTCACACAGGCTTCGGTGCTCACATGACATGCAGGACTCCATAAACAGTGACTCCACAAACAGTGACCCCGACTTCGTTAGCACCATAGTCACTCGTATCGAATGTTGGGTGTACGGGTACGACGCGGAAACCAAATCCCAGTCATCACACTGAAAGTATTCCTCATGAAGACCAAAGAAGGCCTGTCAAGTGCGCAGCAACCTGAAAGTGATGCTGACTGCTTTCTTTGGCTCCTGTGGTGTGACTATCCCGTTCTTCCTAAAGAGCCGAGACGAAAGAAAGTAGCGATGTTGGGCTTTGGGATATGGAACGATGTAAATGTTGTAACTCATCCCGAGCATTGGGTTGAGATCGGAACTCTGTGCACGCGAATCCATTTCAGGACTGTTTGCGTCCACAGACCATAGCCTCACAGATGCTGCTTTCTGACTTGGTGCGTTTTCAAGCAGATACCAAAAATCATCGTTTCCGAATTTTTTGTCTGCTATACGCACAACAAAATGCTATAAAATGTGTTCTGGTCCTGCCGCGTTAGGCGCAGGAAGGAGACCACATCCTAAGCACGAAAAACACCCCCATGCCTTACTTAACCTACCTTCTTAGTACTTGACATTGGAACTAGACTTGGTAAAAGGTATCGTTTTTCAGGAATTCACGAAATTCAGAATCTTCCATCGTGTTGCCACAAGGTATAGCGTGATTCATCCTTCAAATCGGTTGTTTTCAGTCATCCACTGACCAGTGGCGTCGCTCTCTACAACTGCAAAAGTGTCACTCAGCATTGAACACAGAAATGTGTGGCTAATGAAGAGCTGCCCGACGATTGTACCCTGTTTTTTTGTAACTTCCTATGTACGGTCACTGGGCTTGCTGGACTGCCAGTAGCACTTGGGAACTCAGGAGTACTTCCCCTCTCAGATTCCATCTGATTTGTACAACCATTCTCCGCAATGCTCAACGGTCCCTGTCCTCCAGACATGAGGTATGGCTGATGTTTATTTAGCTGTGGTGGTTCCTTTCCATTTCCTCTTCACAATCACATCACTAGCAGTCGGCTTGGACACCTTTGGGAGGACAGATACGTCTCTGATGGATTTGTTACTCTGCTGAATCCCATATTTAGTTCGCACCAGAAGTTACTGAGCTCCCCTGACCTAACCAGTCTGCTGTTACCGCTTCTCTGTTGACTAGAGAAGCTCTCCGACTCCTTTCACATTGGGGGTCTACCTCTCGTGACATCATCTGACCAATTCTGCATTGCATAATGGTGTCCGGATACCACAGATAGTGCACATGTACGAGCAGGTGACTTCCATATCAAAACAGAGAGGAGGTAGCTGTTGCCCGGAATGTAATTGTAGAGTTAGTTGCTGTACTGCCATCTGTCTACCAAGTGTTACAGTCCGGAACAATCGCTGCCACACCTGTCATCAGCATGTTGTTGGCTACAACGGAAAGGCAGCCACAGTTTTGCGCAAATCCAGGTACCCACGGTAAAACTACAAATGAATTGAAAACAGTCTTGACCGCAATAACATATTTACAAATGATAGAGCACAGCAATCAGTCGTCCTTCATTTGCAGATTTTATTTACCAAATCTAGATTTCGGCTAGTACCTAGCCATTATCAATACACTATATCGTAGTATCAATGCATGTCAGCTCCGGTCTGTCACAGTTCTGTAGTCTTGATAGAACTGTGCCAGACGACCGAACAACAGCGAAGTGACATGCATTGATACTACGAAACAGTGCATTGATAATGGCTGGTACTAGCCAAAATCTACACTACTGGCCATTAAAATTGTTATATCAAAAAGAAATGCAGATGACAATCGGGTATTCATTGGACAAATATATTATACTAGAACAGACATGTGATTACATTTTCACGCAATTTGGGTGCATAGATCCTGAGAAATCAGTACCCAGAACAACAACCTCTGGCCGTAATAACGGCCTTGATACGCCTGGGAATTGAGTCAAACAGAGCCTGGATGGCGTGTACAGGTACAGCCGCCCATGCAGCTTCAACACGATACCACAGTTCATTAAGAGTAGTGACTGGCGTATTGTGACGAGCCAGTTGCTCAGCCACCATACACCAGACGTTTTCAGTTGGTGAGAGATCTGGAGAATGTGCTGGCCAGGGCAGCAGTCGAACATTTTCTGTATCCAGAAAGGCCCGTAGAGGACCTGCAACATGCGGTAGTGCGTTATCCCGCTGAAATGTAGTGTTTCGCAGGGATCAAATGAAGGGTAGAGCCGCGGGTCGTAACACATCTGAAATGTAACGTCCACTGTTCAAAGTGCCGTCAATGCGAACAAGAGGTGACCGAGACGTGTGACCCATGCCATCACGCCGGGTGATACGCCAGTATGGCGATGGCGAATACACGTTTCCAATGTGCGTTCACCGCGATGTCGCCAAACACGGATGCGACCATCATGATGCTGTAAACAGATCCTGGATTCATCCGAAAAAAATGACGTTTTGCCATTCGTGCACCCAGATTCGTCGTTGAGTACACCATCGCAGGCGCTCCTGTCTGTGATGCAGCGTCAAAGGTAACCGCAGCCATGGTCTCCGAGCTGATAGTCCATTCTGCTGCAATCTGCTGCGAATTATTCGTGCAGATGGTTGTTGTCTTGCAAACGTCCCCATCTGTTGACTCAGGGATCGAGACGTGGCTGCACGACCCGTTACAGCCATGCGGATAAGATGCCCGTCATCTTGACTGCTAGTGATACGATGCCTTTGGGATCCAGCACGGCGTTGCGTATTACCATCCTGAACCCACCGATTCCATATTCTGCTAACAGTCATTGGATCTCGACCAACGCGAGTAGCAATGTCGCGATACGATAAACCGCAATCGCGATAGGCTACAATCCGACCTTTATCAAAGTCGGAAACGTGATGGTACACATTTCTCCTCCTTACACGAGGCATCACAACAATGTTTCACCAGGCAACGCCGGTCAACTGCTGTTTGTGTATGAGAAATCGGTTGGAAACTTTCCTCATGTCAACACGTTGTAGGTGTTGCCACCGGCGCCAACCTTGTGTGAATGCTCTAAAAAGCTAATCATTTGCATATCACAGTATCTTCTTCCTGTCGGTTAAATTTCGCGTTTGTAGCACGTCATCTTCGTGGTGTAGCAATTTTAATGGCCAGTAGTGTAGATTTGCGAAATAAAATCCGCAAATAAAGGACGACTGATTCCTGTGCTCTATCATTTGTAAGTCGTATCATAGTCGCTGAGTGCACCCACGTTCCTAATGGAAGGCAATCTAATAAAATCTTAGTTTGCAACGGTTACTTGTTTCTGCCAGAATGTTACCATCTTCAGACTATTTATACCATGCTGGTAGGCTGTGGCGTTGAATGGAGCAGCTGTTGAGACTCCATGAACGTCATCTGTTGAGTTGACGTTTGCGGAGGCACGAGTTCCGTTTACCGCCACCGCCTACCAACATGATGTAAATAGCCTGAAGATGGTCACATTCTGACCGAAACCGGTAATCATGGAAAACAATTATAATGTTATTACGGTCAAGACTGTTTTTAATCCATTTTTAGACTATTTTAGCCAGACCGCTGCTATTCTCCACGACAAATGTTCTAAAAAATTACCCACGGTACAGCCGAGGGGGGAGGGAGGGGGGGAGGGGGCACGTCAAAGATGGAGCGTCCCGTCCGCTGGGCAGTCACAATACGGCATCTCTCAAATGCATGTCTTGTCCTTCCAGTGCTCCAGTGTCGCTATCAGTGTCATGTAAAGACGTGCTAACATGTCAGTTCTGTTTCTATGATAGATAAATATTTGTATCTGTGATATCACCACGGAGACATTGTGGATCTGGTACTCGTAACGAAGGTGCTGTGTTAATCAAAGGGGAGAGGGGGAAATTCGAATATGTCCCTGTTGCTGATGTTGCCTCTAGCATGCACTGCTTTGTCGTTTTTGCTGCTGATAAATGGCAGTAATTAATACTCAATACCGATAACGGGGATGGAAATTATTTGTAAATGAGGGGCAGGCTTGCGTACTGCTCAGCGTCTTACATCCTTAAACCTACGGTTAGCGCTGATTACTTAGCGACAGCTCCTTCATTACGTCAACCACTTACTTACTGGCACTACATAGCTGGACCGCGACGTGTTTTGTAACTATTGACCCCTAGCTGTCACCTCCAGTACTCGATGATGACTTGCACACTTTTCCCACACATCCTTCGTTTGACATTACCTCTATAGCTTCTTGTGGGCTTCCGTGCCTGTAAGCTGTTGTTTTTCAATTGTGAATCTACATACGATTCCCACTCCTGACATCCTTGGTCGACCGGTAGAGGCGGGGTGGCACGGGGAACAGATCCTTCACGGCGCTGCCCGAGTGCCTCGTCACGCAAACAAGTTGGGCCTCCACGGGGCGTCGCCATGTGCGTCCAACACGCCTCGTGAAGTCACGTATTTTCGAGTCTTTCGACTTGGGACCCATTAGCGATATCGCTGGCGCAATGGCTAGACGGGATTCGATATTAGAGACGATCAGACTTAATCGCATGGATGGTGGCTCGCACAGTCAGGTACTCGGTCGTCTGCGTGAATAAAATCTTGGATTTAGGTTATGTTCTGTTCGCTGCAAGTTATTATTACGAGTCAGATTTCGTTTTAAATAAGAAAACTTTTGTTTGGAATTTTTAATCACTAACAGTTAAGGTTCAAGTCATCTTCTTCAGCCGTAAAAACGTGGAATGTGAGCGCCAATGAAATAGTCGGTGAACGCTGTATCAGTCACCGGATGGATTATTAACTGATGAGTAACCTCTGATAGTGACCACATAAGAGAAATGGTGACCCCACATTATGAAGTATTTTCTCTATGTGGCTGTACTCAGTTCAAAAGGCAGAATGTGTTTAACATTGCTGTCGTTACAGGTCTTGTGGGGAAATCAAAGTATTCGCCGACAGCGAGAATAAATGAAGGGCTGAGAACCAGAGTAGGCCAAATCCAGTTTTCATGTATTTGAAGCTCACGGCATCTATGCATTGTTTGCTGAGTTAAGGGGGTTTTCTGTTCTAGAAGCTTCAAAAAATGAATTTTTTATTCCATTTTTCGATACCTTATGATACGGAGAACATCTGGACGAAACCGTTTTACCTGCAAACCGTTGGATATAGTCTAAATACATGGTCATCGGACCGGCAGTCCTGCGTCGTCGAGCGCCTACGGACGGCGCTGGGAGGCAATCAGACCTGTATACGAAGTACTTTTGAATGCATTACGGGAACAGCAGTGATCAACGTCTTATAAATAATTACTATTAAAAACAGTCTTGATCACGATTTATTTAACAAGGCTTAACAAGGCTTTTTTATTTAGAACTTTGTATACAACTTATAGTAACAGCAGTGGTCGAAACCGGTCACCTTGTTAAATAAATCATGATCAAGACTGTTTTTAATAGTAATTACTGTATACGAAGACCTATCGAATGACAGTTTACTGGAAAAATGTGTTGGCGCGAACTCTCAAAACTCTGACGAGTCGATAAATTCGCTGACTTGGACGCTTTCCCCAAAACACATATGTTCCGGTAAAGAATTACTTGAAATTGCAAACAGTTTGGCTGCAGCTATCTTCAGCGACAGTTTCATGGGAGTCGCACAGACAATGAATGCCATGGGCATTCATCTTGGCAACACGGCGTTGGAATTTTGCCGAAGGCGCAACGCGGACCGCCTTGTACTCTCAGAGCGCCTGGGGTCTGCGGCCAGTAAAGAAGCCAGATCTGCGGCCCTGGAGGAAGCGGTGCACGCGAACGAGATGAACGAGATCGAGGAAGGCGTACTGTATGCTCCAGGCATCGCAGACTGATGCTATCTCTTTCCAAAACTTCAATTGCGATTTCCTAAAAGTCACATTTTTTTGCTGGGTGTTTAGACTGTCGAAAAACTTTTTAGACAACATAGTCGCGTGGAGATAGCAGCGATTGGTTTACTTATAATCAATCAATCAAAATGACAGACACAATCGCGTTATTTATTTTGTCGCCAACCGGTTTCAACCCGCGATGGCGTCATATTCAGGGCAATTTACACCATTTGTTCGCTCGCTGGAGTTGTCACCCTGCCTGTGCACGGTTGGTAACTATGCCATCCCAACGCGGGTTGAAACCGGTTGGCGACAAAATAAATAAAGCGATTGTGACTGTCATTTTGATTGACTGTCGAAAAACTACTCTGCTGTTCTTCATACCGCTTGGCTACTTTTGTAGAGAATTGAAATGCTTATGGTCGGGTCCCTAAACTTTAAACAATTTTCAAAATATCTATTTTTATGTACGTTTGAAGGCCCAAACAAAGTCGATTTTTCTTGCTTTTTTCAAATAGCAGCCATTTTGTGAAAAAAGACTTTCACTTTTCGGAGGTTCTGACTATAACTACATTCGTATGTTTTAATAGTTTTTTAGTCTGGTCTGTTTCAGACCACCCAGTTACCCGAATCAGGTCCAGCCGCCCACCGGTGCACGACATGCATTATGATCTTCGGCGCCATTTTGTTTAGTAACCCCTCAATATTTTTGGACACAAAATTTGTAAATGCAGATAATAGACAGATGAATAAAAATATCTAAGCATTGTTTGACTTGTCTTTTGATTTCGCCTCACAAAATGTTGAAAACGAGGTAAAAATCGAACCTCTAGAGCAGAAAACTGCTTTAAGCCCTTCGCGAAACGGTTGGGGTGGTTCAAACCCCTCATAATGCGAGATAATGACAGAGTAAAGAAAAGCCTCTCTATGAAATTTCAGTTCCCTTAAGAGCCGTAGTGGGCAATATCCAAGCAGCCAATCAAAACAAACGACTCGTATCATGTGGTGTAAACATTCAAGACGGCCGACATAAGGCAAGAAAGTAGTGAAATAGTTAGAAAAGCAAGGGAACGTATGTGAAATTGTGATCAGTAAATGAAAAATACTTGAAAAAGAAACAAGGGTAAAGAGTACGTTAATTCAAATGGAAAATGTGTATCTGCGAAAACATACACACACAAAGATTGTAAATGCTGCTTGCACTGTTTCGAACGTTTGGGCAATACAAATAACCGGGCACATGTGCATGACACGTTCTGGTTCATTGGTGATTCCGAATAGCAAAAGGTATATCGTTCAGGGATGGTTAATGTAATGAAAATCAAGGGACGTCGTGAGGATACTAACTCAGAAGACAGTCGTGAACATTCACATGTTTATTACATCAGATTGCGAGTATGTACCATCTCATTGAATTTAACAAGCCAGGCACTGGTTCATAGACATAATTCATTCGTGATTATATTAAACAGCGTTAACAGTATATTATTTAGTTACAGTGGCGTTTTGTTTCTTCTACGGTGACAGTAAAATCAGACTAAGCAAAATCACATTTCTCAATTTGCATGGCATTAGTTATGGGAGGTTATCACGAATTAAAAGTCTTCCTACCGAGACAAGTCATTACAGTAGTGTAGATAACGTTAAATGTCAGTATTTATCGCAAAAACTATAACAGAGCAAATCTATGAACTTCATTATAATTTGTACAAGGAAATAAATAATTGTTAAAGAATGCTGTTACAGAAGTTCGTTCGGTAATAAGTTCAATTAATTAAAAAAAAGCAAAATATGATACACGCTCTGTTGGCTCTCGAATGAGAGTGAGTGTAAGTCAGGAGGGAGAAACTTCTCAAAAGTTTAAATGGGAGTTGTATAAGGGAGTGCGGAGAAAGCACAAAATGAGATGACAGCAGACATTACGAACTCTAAAAACAGTGAAGTTGTGCACAATATAACTTTTGCCATAGAGCAAACGATACGTCTGCCCCTTCTAACTACAAATGTTTATTTTTATATGAAAACATTTGGATATACAATGTAGAATGCATGATTGTGAACATGATTCAGGACAAATGTGTTTGTGCGGAGAACACACTGCTCAAAGGGTTGCTAATGTCTATTATCTTACCTCAAATCAGTAAATACAAAAGCTGACCATTTACTAACATATTCTCACACGTGTGGAGGATGAAACAGGAACCAGCACATAGCTTCGCTGTTGACCTATCTTGTCCACCACACTCAATTGAAGATTATAGATAAAAAATTTCTAGAAGCAGGTCATTATTTCCTCCCAAATGCCAGGAACTTCAGTAGTATTGCATCTTATAAACGCAAAGCCAAATCTTTGTTTTCAGTAGGTGATTATGTGGATCTCATAAAACATAGCAGGAGAAAGAACTCTTTCACAATGAAATAAATAAATCAGTTAGACTCTTTGGATATCAAAGATAATACAAAACGTAAATTTTCAAGGCGCTAGGAAACTACAGATGGACAAAAGGGCAATGGTTAAAAATTACGAGTTGGTGGATGAAGTTTAAAACTTATGGAACTGTGAAAATTAAATTCCGCTGTTCATTAAATGAAATAAACCTGGAAAATTATTGACAATTCGCCAGTGGAAAGGGGCAAAAACACTATGAATGTTACACCTGGCGTTCCTTCCACATGGTATCTGTCACGATATTATAAAATTACCTAAAACTAAATATGAAGACCTGGTGTGTTTGTTACTTTATATTCCACCAGTTTCATATCAATTTTTAGAGAATTTAAATGTGGAAAACTAAGCTTCAGGAGGGTGTTTGGAGATGGCCCACAGAAGCTTTTACTAGTTTGACTATAAAAACTTTAGAGCTGTAATGGGCCATCTCCAAGAGTCTGAAGTACGTACTACTATTTTTAGGATAAGATATTTGTTTTTCGGTTTCATGTTTCAAGTAAGATTTCATCAATGTCTGCTTTCTATAATAATTTAATAGTTTCAAGTAATATGCATTCAATAAATTGTGTGATGTACTAAACTTTAGGTCCGTTTTTCTCAGTTTCAAGGAAGTGGCATTTTACCTACTCTGGCACTCAGCCCCACAAATAAAACGCTTCGCATCAGATGTTACAAACCACGCGTTCCACAACACGAAATAGTAAATGATGCATCAATTTGACATATAATTAACTGTACCGAGATTAAGAAAAAAATTATTCTAACAAACATTTTCTTGCTGGCAAACTGAGCAGCTTCGTGATAGTCATTTAATGACGTAGTTGCTACCTATTAGTTAGATACTAACATCTCCTGCGCCACTCCTATGAAACTGCTAATTGTATTCCAGATGCTACTTTACAAGAATCTGAACACAGTAGTACTTTTATCACTACTTCGAGCAACACTTTGCCACTTGACGCTCCAAAAAGTGATTTTCCATGTCCCTCACCGCCCCTCCCCGACCCCAAAGAGGCTCAGATTATTTCGTATTTTGTTTTGACTGAGAATATAAGTTTCTGTCTGGTTCAAGATTATGAAATATCACACTGTGATTGATGTCCTGAAATTGTTAGTTCACCTGTGAAAGGCAATCGTTACGTTTCAGGTGCACGAGATGATGGTGATGCCAGTCAAACAGAAGCACCTGAGCGAACTGTAGCAGACACGCTGCCTACTTGTGATAGCCTCTTCAGTATACGACAAAGTCGACGTAAATTGCAAACATAATCAAAACTCACATGTCATTTGCCATATGTTCTTAACCCTTCGGCACTGAAGGAAAAATTTGAAACAATGTCTATTTTGATGTTTTTTCGAAGCAGTGTGAAGTCCTGAATACAACAAAGAAATTATATATACTTACCTGTATTTATTTAAAAATGGCATGCTGCTTGTAAGGTATCAAATCATTTCATTACCTAAAATTTTACTTTATTTTGGTGTACATCAATACAAACACATACACCGAGGGGCCAAAACATTATGACCAGCTGTTTAAAGCATGTTGTTCCACTTTTCAAACACAGTACAACAGAGATTCTGCTTGGCATGGATTCTTTAAGTCTTTGACAGGATTCCCAAAGTACATGCAACCAGATTACCCACAGGTCAAGTAGCTCCTGGCAATTACACGATGATGTTCTACGACCTTGCAGCTTGCTCTCGATATGTGCGCCAGTGGGTACAGATTAGGCACATTTGCTGGCCGAGACGTCAACGTGAGTTCACTACAGTGCCTCTCAAACCACTGTAGCACGATGCTGATCCTGCAACACGCTGGAAGATGTCATCCCCGTAGGGAGAGACTTCAGACATGAAGCATATAGGTGGTCCACAATAATGTTAACGTAGTTCGCTACTGTCATGATGCCTAACCCTTGTGTACCCCATAGCCTAACTCTGACCTCACCAGCTTGAATCTGTGGCGTGGTGCATGCTCCATGCTATTCTCCTGGAAGACGGCGTGTAAGGATCCAACCATCAACCTAGTGTAACAAGAAATGCGATTCATTCGACAGTTGACATGTTTTTATTGGTCCACTGTGGAAATTCAGTGATGCTGTGTCCACTGCAATCATAACTGACGATGTAGTTGGGTCAACATACAGGTCCACTGTGAAAATGCAGTGATGCTGTGCCCACTGCATTCATAACTGACGATGTCGTTGGGTCAACATACAGGTGACAAGCTTCTATTGGTCCACTGTGAAAATGCAGTGATGCTGTGCTCACTGCAATCATCGCTGACGATGTCGTTGGGTCAGCATACAGGTGACACATTTCTATTGGTCCATTCTGAAAATTCAGTGATGCTGTGACCATTGCAATCATAACTGATGATAGCGTTGGGTCAACGTAGGAACACGTAGGGGTCGTGAGATGTGGAGCTCCATGCTCAAGAATGGTGATTGAACCGTGTGCGTCGAGACACTTGTGCCTGCAGCAGCATTGTACTCTGTTGTCAGATCTGACACAGATCTCAGTGGGGAGTCCTCCGACCTCTACCTTGATAAGATTTGGACGTCCAGTACCGTACGGCCTACTCGTTATTTCACCATCTTTAACCACTTTCCGTAAGTGCTCACGACAGTAGTACGCCAACAGGCGATCAGCTCCGCTGTTTCAGAGATTCTCGTTTCCAGCCGAAACGCCACAACAATGTGCCCTTTGTCAAAACCACTCGTATCAGTGGATTTCCGCATTTGCTGCCCGTATCTTCGCTATAATGACTGCTCATTCGTCTCTCTTCCGCTTACGTTCTTTCCTTGCTGCGTCACGTGCCCGCAACACCGCCAGCGAGCATTCAACCTTGCAGTGGGCAGTGGTCATAATGTTTTGGCTCATCAGTGAATATATAGTTTTTTTTGCATCTGCCAAAAAATCTCACGTCCAGCATCTAAGTTAACAGGAAACGAACGCCCTACTGCAGAAAACTAGTCGTTGTATAAGGTATTTGGATTTTTTACTCTAGCAAGAGGCGTGATCAGTGGGCGACATTTGTAAACTAATATCGTAACACAAACTGAAACAAGGAAATAACATTTATTAACAAAAGTACCATGAAACATTCATCTTTGAATGATGAAAGTTGCATGGCTTTGTAGTCCAAATCCTACATGCAAATCTAACCAAAGGCCTTGAAAGAGAGCTGTAGACTCTATAGAAGTTCAGTCTGGACTGCTGTATCTAAAAGTTCTGAGTTCTGGCTCTGAATATTGAAAACCACTTATATGGACACTCTGCGTTCACATCCCGACGATCACTGTTCTATAGCAGCTGGATGTGACGGGAGCATCTGCAGATCTGCGTCGGGTGGAACTGAAGACATCTGGTTGCTGGCGAACTACGGGAACTCGAACCGTTGGCAACTATGCCAACTGGATGAGTGTGGCAATGCTTCTCCAGTTATCCGTGACAGGAAAAATGACGTCAGTGTGCGCTCTATTTTGCGGAAGAGAAAAATCGTTCCAGGTACCAGTAGCCTCTGTGGCAGCTGACATAACTACAGGCGGATGGAGCGCCCTATTTGAATTTGCGTGGCGACAGATTGAAAGTGAGTAGCGTCAGGAGTGGAAATTGCTTGGATAGTGGCGCTTTCTGAGGCTGTCGCTGTGTACCACACGACTGCGTACGCAGCAGTTTTATGAAAGTGAACTGACAGAGACTACAAGAAATTGATCGAAAATTGCAATTAGCTACATGGCAAGTAGCAGTGCATATCTTAAGGCTGAATGGCAATTAGTGATGTTGAAAAACAATAGCGATCCAGGAGTTGTGAGGTTACACGTCACAAGAACATGACATGTGAACCAGAAAAACGATTTTATTTTTTCCAGATAGTTACTATATTTCTGTAACACGCGAAGTGTGAAATGAACGCAAGTGAACAATGCACTTTTAGAATTATACATTGAGTAATTTATTTTGAGATATCAAACCGTTGAGTTTCACCACACTCCAATGGTTCTGTTTCAACATACATTAAATGAAGCACAGAATGAATTAAAACAAAGAGAAAAGCATTTCATATAACGAGCGTTACATAATAATGAATTCACGACGAATATATATTAGGTTACTGTAGCAGAGAAGACAATGAATCATTATAAAAAACACTTCGAAACAAAATCGGCAACGATAAAAATGTGTAAATGAATTTTAAAGAACAATGAACAGTTACCTTCAACAACAAGTAGTAAGTTTAACTCTGAAAATCAAAGCCAACACAAATAATACTCATAAATTACCAACCTGGATCAGACCTGATAAACAGTCATAACTTTACATGGACAAACATTTAACCTCAAGCAATGTATATAGCTTGATATTAAGTTTAGATTACAGAGGCTAGTTCCATAAAAGCGTGTTTAAATACAATTTGACGAGAACGTCCACATTGTTTCAAATAAGACAAGAAAGCTGAACTTGACTTTATGCTGACTGCTCAATAGGTTATGAAAACAATTCATACAATGCTCATAAATTATTAGCAGTGGTCAAACCCAGTAGACAGAAATAACAATTACATAAAATATTGATTTGAAGGTGTGGTGTCTGTTCTTTCGGACACGTCAAAGAGAGAAGACACCATACATTCATATAACTGACGGACAATGAATCCACCAAATTCAATGCGGATGCACATTTAAGTACGACCTCCTGCTGGAATCTCAAAACAGCGAGCATGGAGGGCATGTCCGTGTGACGCAGTGGTTAACGGAACTGCCTAGTAAACTGGAAATCCTGGGATAGAATCCCAGTCTGGCACACATTTTCACTCGTCGCCTCTGATGCCGCACAAAGTCCTGTTGCAGCTGATATCAATATTCCCTTTTCTTTCTCGCCCTTCCACCTTCAATTTACACAATAAAAATACTTAGCAACGTAAGTTATCGCCCCCTTTACCCTCTCTTTTAAATAGCACCTGGGTTAACTCGGTATAAAAAGGCCCTACGGTATAGTGGACAGCTCCGAGGAGCAGCTCGTACATTCTACACATTAAGACCTCACCAGACAAGTCCATACGGCTCAATCATTCCACTTTGCGCATAATTTCTGTAGATACCAAACAGTAGAGGGAAGAACAAGACCGTATTACTCAAAAACCAAGCGACCTGTTTCTGAAGCATATAAACTGACACAGTTGCGCTCCACAAAAACTACGATTCTGTGACGTAGTAAATGCTAAGATTACCGGTAGTATTAGTAGCGTTGGTAGGGAAAGAGACATAAATGAATATGTAAGAGAGAAAATGGGAGCCGACGACTGTTCTTTGTTTTTGTGTATTTGTTTGTTTTATACATAATTAGAACCGTTCTGCGTTTGTCGATTGTGCATTTTGCATCCTTACAACGTAAAAATTGCGTTTTATAGGTAATAAATTTAGTTGATCGCGTAAGTTCTACACTTATATGTAACCAAAGCAAGTACTGTAAATGAATGTACAGTTTACGTGTGCAAACATAAAAATACGACAGAATCATTGCTGTTCTTCTGTACTCAATGCATCATTCTTCATCATGATCAAATGCGAGAGTTTCCTGTTATTACTGAAGTGCGAATGTTTTTTTATGTTTTATATAAGCTCGACAAAGAGTTGAAGCGATGTATGGTTCGTTTTCGTTTTCCGTTTTTCGTTAATTTTATTTCCTTATTTTTTTGAGGAAATTGTGTCTTCTAGCACTGTGTCATGCATGTGTATTGTTTGTTTTTATTTTTACTACAACATCCACCTGTTTTACGTTAGAAATCAACAAAATTTTTCTTATAAACAGTGAATTAATCGTTGGCTGTTTCATTTTCGCTATAAATATGGTTAACTTTTAAGTAACAGACTCGAGGATAACTATGAAGAATAAAAGTGTTCCGCAGGCTATACGGCCCTTTACATTTCCTTACTCATTTTCTAGGCGGTTCTCCACTTCCAGCTTCTAGGAGAATCTAGTAAAGCTCTGAGCAACGCAAATAAAGCGATCAAGATGAGGTAAAGCCCGATAGGTATGCAACACACCTATCGTGTAGGTAACGCAGAAACGCTCTTAAGCAACCAAAGCTACTAGGGAAACTGCCACAGGCTGCACTTACTTATGGTAGCCTACGGTAGTTTACAACTGTATTAATTAACAGATTAGCAACACATACTCTCTCTCAAAGTTATATGTAGCTCCGGCAGTTTCTTATGGCGACCATGTCCCACGTAACTTCCAGCACTTTTGTTGGACGGGCGTGCTCCAGATATCGTTGGCCTGGGACTGGGAGCGAGCTGATGCGGGCCGTCGTTAAGTCGGCGCGGCAGAGCGCGGAGATGCACCCAGGCGAAACTCGAAGCAGGTCGTTGCTTGGTTAAAGGCAAAGGCTATATCGCGCTTTCGATTACACAACGAAACAGCAGACGGGTAAAGTGTATCGTAAACAGGCATCTCTTGGTCGAGATATCGACATATACTGTCTATGAAAAATGCCATTGTGGTGAAGTAAATACACGGTCCAGCAACACTAATGTGATCACCACCTGTGTTCGACGTCAACGTGTAATAACCACTTTCAGACAGTAGATAGCAGCATTAGTAGAGGAGGGTATACAAATAATGCCGGGGAAAAGGGGGGGAGCGAGGAATTGGGGGCGCGGAAAACAGTACAGACATTGTCGTAATGCGGAAACGAAGTAATTTATCTGATATCCAAAAGGGCATGGCCGTTGACTTTCGAGAAAAGAATGGAAGTAAAGCTGTGAGGACGGGGCGTGAGTCGTACTTGGGTAGCTTAGATAGTAGAGCACTTGCCCGTGAAAGGCAAAGGTTCCGAGTTCGAGTCTCGGGCCGGCACACAGTTTTAATCTGCCAGGAAGTTTCATATCAGCGCACACTCCGCTACAGAGTGAAAATCTCATTCTGGAAGAATGGAAACGTTCCGAGATGGCTAATTATCTAAACTATTTGGGTGCCGCCTTGGTTAAAATATACCGAGCATGGCAAAATGGCGCAATGCAAAACCGGCGCCGAGCCAACTGTGATGCACCGCAGCCATAGATGACAGGGGTGAGCGACGACTGCGGAGATGTGTATGAGCGAATAGACGCGCAACTGTTGCGCAACTGACCGCCCAGATGAATCAAGGGGCTACCAACAGTGTCCCCTCAACGGCCGTTCAGCGAGCGCTGCTGCGTTGGGGCTCCGCAACAGGCGCATGATTCATGCATCCATGCTGACTGCTGTTCGTCAACGATGATAGCTAGAGTTTGCATACCAGCGCCGCAACTGGACCTCCACTGATCGGAGGCAGGTAGCCTTTTCATAGGATCCAGGCCGGAGGAAGGAGTGATATGGATTGGGAAATATTTTCATGGAATTCCCAGTTTGTTTACTAAGTTGTCCTTGTCAGCGAGTGTTCATAGGAGACAAGAGTATCGTCGGGAGGGCACGAGGCACGTGTAATAGGATAGCTGTTATTTTCAATATACATAAATAATCTGGGGGACAGCCGGCCGAAGTGGCCGTGCGGTTCTAGGCGCAGCAGTCTGGAACCGCGAGACCGCTATGGTCGCAGGTTCGAATCCTACCTCGGGCATGGATGTGTGTGATGTCCTTAGGTTAGTTAGGTTTAACTAGTTCTAAGTTCTAGGGGACTAATGACCTCAGAAGTTGAGTCCCATAGTGCTCAGAGCCATTTGAACCATTTTTGGGGGACAAGGTGAACAGCGATTCACGGCTGTTTCCGATGACGCTGTGTTGTATGGGAAAGTGACGTCGTTGATTGACTGTAAGAGGATACAAGATGATGCAGGAAAAATTTCTAATTGGTGTAATGAATGACAGCTGGCTCTAAATGTAGAAAAACGTAAGCTAATGCGGATGAGCACGAAAAACAATCCAGTAACATTCGAATACACCACTAGTAATGTTCTGCCTGCCAGAATCACATAGATTAAGTGCTTGGGAATAACGCTGCAAGTCGATATGAAATGCAATGAGTACATCAGGTTGCCATTTGGGAAGGCGAATGCTATCTTCATTTTATTGGGAGAATCTTGGGAAAGTGTAGATCACGTATAAAAGACGGCGTACAGAACTCTAGTGCAACCCATTCTTGAGTACTGCCAGATTTTTTGGGATCCGCACTAGGTTGGATTTAGGGGACTCCGTACCAGCTGGAATCTTGAACTAAATTTTTTTTTCTAATCTACGAAATTTCCCATTTCCGATGATATATATATTAAAACAAACACTGTGTGGGGGTGACCACTTTCCAAGAACATGAACAGTTGAAAGTAAGATTTGTCTGTTACTTAGGAGAAGGGTATTCAAAAGCTTCGAAGCAGCTGAGGAAGAGATGCCATACAGATAAGATATAACTATCACTAAACTGGAGTACATAGATCATGTACAAAAGCGAATGGGTATGAGGCTGCGACGACTGAAAAGTGCAAAGAAGGGAAAGAAATTGGAAGATGGCAGAGAATTTCATGGTAAGAAGAGACTCGCAGGATCTATCGTAGATAAAATCCAAAATTATCATGGCATGGCCATCAGGCAAACGTTAGTAGCGTAGAAGACACGAGAAAAGCTGTTTGGGCAGTTTTGTCCCATCCCCTTTCAACAGACGACAACCCCACTCTTCGCCTGTCCCCTCCAGGAAGTATTCATGTTGAATATACATCAGAGCACAGCAAAATGGTGAGAAATTTATTCACAAACCAGCTATACCTTTTGCCATAGCGTTTCAGAGCTTTGTCAGATGTAAGAGTATTGAAGAAATGTGTTCATGGCCGCAACTAGAATCGCAACGAGTCCATTAACAGCGTAATCTGCGTCAGAAACACCAAGACAGTGTTTCTGTCAAATAGTACTCTGCATTTTAGGGTCTTTGATGTAATGGCAACGTTCAGTGAACGAAATGTTGCCAGGTATGAAGTCCTGGAAACACTGCTACTAAATGCTGGTCGTTTAACAGTGAAACAAACGTTAAATTTAGATAAAGAGAAAGTTACTGCACCAGAGAGAGCTATTAGCGACCTTTAAACAAGGGCAAAACTACGCAGATGAGCAGGAGAAAGGACATTGCAAATTACGTGGAAGAGGATGATGTCAACCCATCTTATGGAGCTGGGATGCACTGACAACTTTAATCGCTCTTTCCCTTAACTTGTATTTTTTAATAATAAAGTGTACTTTTTCTCAGCTTCTTCTTGCCAGAATTTGTTCAGTTTTGCGGGATGTACTAATCTGAGTATTGTGCATATTTTAACACAGGGACATTCCTATTTTGTTAATCTCGGATAAGTTAGAGCCTCACTTACAAAGAAAAATGAATACACATTTTACTAAAATAATTAAAATCCTAAAATTAATCACTATTTTTAGAAATACTTCTGATAAAGTCGTTAGAAATGTGTAACCTACAAGCCACATTTCTTTTACAAATTTTTGTTCCCAACAATTTCTGATAAAAAGTACCTTTCATATGAATAAATTTTACACTAGTTAAGATGTTGATTACCAACCTTCCCGGACCCCCTTAAACGAAGACATCGGAGCAATTCACAGACGTGCTGGTAGATATTTTACCGGTAGGGTCCATCAGCACGCAAATATTACGGAGATTCTTCGTAAAATCAAATGGGAATCCCTGAAGGGCAGACGGCCCTCTTTTCGCGAGGCACTGTTGTGGAAATTTAGAGAACCGGCATTTGAAGCCGACTGCATATCGATTCTTCTACCACTAATGTACATTCGCGCAGGGACCACAAGGATAACATGAGAGAAATTAGGGCCCATACGGAGACATATAGACAGCCAGTCTTCCCTCCCTCTTGTTGCGAGTGGACCAGAAAAGGAAATGACTAGTAGTGGTAATGGTACCCTCCACCAGTCACCGCACTGTGGCTTTTGGAGAATGTACATAGATGCGGACATAGAAGTGCTAGGTACAATATGTACGTCAAAGAATGCTGCTGAATATTTTTTCGGGAATTTCAGACCCTAAACACAGTGATCTATACATGACTTATGTATCAGCTAAACTACTCGTAGTCGACGTAGTAAACAAGGGTACTGCGATTTGAAATACAATGGTCAGTGTCCTTTTCCATTCTTCCGCAATCCGATGTTCTCCGTCTGGAATGAGCTCGTCGCTGCAAGTTTAACATTAAGCTTCCTTCCCCTTTCAGTACGGTCAAAATCACTCTGAATGCATGGCCAAGACTGTTTTGTGGGAAATAAAAATAATGCAATACCACACAAGCGTCTTCTAAACAAACTGCGCGCCTACGGAATATCGCCTAGTTGTGCGACTGGATTCGTGATTTTCTGTCAGAAAGGTCACAGTTCGTAGTAATAGGCTGAAAGTCATCGAGTAAAACAGAAGTAATGTTCGGCATTCCGCAAGGAAGTGTTTTAGGCCCTCTGTTGTTCCTGATCTATATTAACGACATAGGAGACAATCTGAGTTGCCATCTTAGATTGTTTGCAGATGATGCTGTCATTTACCGTCATCAGATGATCAAAACGACTTGCAAAATGATTTAGATAAGATATTTGTATGGTGTGAAAAGTGACAGTTGACCATGAATAAAGAAAAGTGCGAAGTTATTCACATGAGTACTAAAAGAAATCAGCTAAATTTCGATTACGCGATAAGTCACACAAATCTGAGGGCTGTAAATGCAACTAAATACTTAGGGATTACAATTATAAATAACGTAAACTGGAACGATCACATAGATAATATTGTGGGCAGAGCAAACCAAAGACTGCGATTCATTGGCAGAACACTTAGAAGGTGCTACAGGTCTACTAAAGAGACTGCGTATACTACGCTTGTCCGCCCTATTCTAGAGTATTGCTGTGCGGTGTGGGATCCGCATCAGGTGGGACTGACGGATGACATCGAAAAAGTACAAATAAGGGCAGCTCCTTTTGTATTATCGCGAAGTAGGGGAGATAGTGCCACAGACATGATACGTGAATAGGAGTGGCAATCATTAAAACAAAGGTGTTTTTCGTTGCGGCGGGATCTTCTCACGAAATTTCAATCACCAGTTTTCTCCTCCAATTGCGAAAATATTCTGTTGGCGCCCACCTACATAGGGAGAAATGATCATCACGATACAATAAGAGAAATCAGGGCTCGGCAGAAAAATTTAAGTGCTCGTTTTTCCCGCGTGCCTTTGGAGAGTGGAACGGTAGAGAGACCGCTTGAAATTGGTACACTGTAGCCTCTGCCAGGCGCTTTATTGTGAATAGGACAGTAATCACGTAGATGTAGATGTAGAAAATCACACTGTTGTATCTATACCAGGATTAACTGCATCTATTGCCTGTGGTATGACAGGACCAACACATGCTGTTAAGTGAGTAGAAGCTTCACTCCGTCCGACCAGTTCTGACGTTATCAGCGCAGCGTTTACAGGCAGTTGGAGCAAAACCCACAGCACCCTTACAAAGAGTACACTGTGTCCCGACCTTCCAATAAAGCTTCCAGTCTGCACATGCAGCGGGAGTGTGGCAGAACGTACGTACTCGTAGCTTTCGTATCGGACCGGACTGAAGCAGAGAGCCCGCCGTGAATGTAGAACTGGTTGACATTCGGGGACCACTTGACATTCTATTGTCGTCTAACGCCCACCACGCATTACTGTGTACACAAGCAGTATTGCAAATTCCAGCAAGTGACAGGGTCGCAGGGGGCCAACCTTTGAGTAAGAGAAGGGCGGAGGAGCGCCCCCGAAAGGTCAGGCGTGAGGCCCCCGCGGGCAGCGGCGGTTCCCACGCGTGCACTCAGCGCGGGGGATTCGCCGGGCTCAGGGAGGCGGAGGAAACACTCCACACAGCCTGCCCACGCTACAAGGCAGGGGAACCCCCGCTCTGCTGCAGCGCGAGAGAGCGCACACGCTCTTTGTTTGTGGCAAATGCCAGGGGTGGTGACGCTGATGTGTGACGAGGCACAGGATTACGGAAATGTTACAGTGGAATAATAGACAAATGCAAACTTTTGATTACCATACAAATGAGTTACTGTGTATTTCACGTTAAGCACGTAAAACCTTTATGTTTTGAGGCGCAAAACCCAAATACACTACTGGCCATTAAAATTGCTACTCCAAGAAGAAATTCAGATGATACACGGGTATTCATTGGACAAATATATTATACTAGAACTGACATGTGATTACATTTTCACGCAATTTGGGTGTATAAATCCTGAGAAATCAGTACCCAGAACAACCACCTCTCGCCGTAATAACGGTCTTGATACGCCTGGGCATTGAGTCAAACAGAGCTTGGATGGCGTGTACAGGTACAGCTGCCCATGCAGCTTCAACACGGTACCACACTTCATCAAGAGTAGTGACTGGCGTATTGTAACGAGCCAGTTGCTCGGCCACCATTAACCAGACGTTTTCAATTGGTGAGAGATCTGGAGAATGTGCTGGCCAGGGCAGCAGTCGAACATTTTCTGTATCCAGAAAGGCCCGTACAGGACCTGCAACATACGGTCGTGCATTATCCTGCTGAAATGTAGGGTTTCGCAGGGATCGAATGAAGGGTAGAGCCACGGGTCGTAACACATCTGAAACGTAACGTCCACTGTTCAAAGTGCCGTCAGTGCGAACAAGAGGTGACCGAGACCTGTAACCAATGGCACCCCATACCATCACGGTGGGTGATACGCCAGTATGGCGATGACGAATACACGCTTCCAAGGGTGCGTTCATCGCGATGTCGCCAAACATGGATGCGACCATCATGATGCTGTAAACAGAACCTGGATTCATCCGCAAAAATAACATTTTGCCATTTGTGCACCCAGGTTCGTCGTTGAGTACACCATCGGAGGCGCTCCTGTCCGTGATGCAGCGTCAAGGGTAACCCATCTGTTGACTCAGGGATCGAGACTTGGCTCATGATCCGTTACAGCCATGCGGATAAGATGCCTGTCATCTCGACTGCTAGTGATACGAGGCCGTTGGGATCCAACACTGCGTTCCGTATTACCCTCCTGAACCCACCGATTAGATATTCTGCTAACAGTCATTGGATCTCGACCAACGCGAGCAGCAATGTCGCGATGGGCTACAATCCGACCTTTATCAAATTCGGAAACGTGATGGTACACATTTCTCCTCCTAACACGAGGCATCACAACAACGTTTCACCAGGCAACGCCGATCAACTACTGTTTGTGTATGAGAAATCGGTTGGAAACTTTCCTCATGTCAGCACGTTGTAGGTGCCGCCACCGGCGCCAACCTTGTGTGAATGCTCTGAAAAGCTAATCATTTGCATATCACAGCATCATCTTCCTGTCGGTTAAATTTCGCGTCTGTAGCACGTCATCTTCGTGGTGTAGCAATTTTAATGGCCAGTAGTGTAATATTAATAATAATTTACACTAAATTAATTATAAAACTGCCTAGATCGTGAAGGCACGTTTATCAAAAGTGACCAGTTTCGATCATCACATGATCATCTTCATACTGACAGACAATTGCCGTGCACTATCATCTTTCAGCGGATCCTGATCCATGCACAGGCACTGTCTATCAGTATGGCTGAAGGTCTGAAGATGATTATCTTTTGATCAAAATCACTCACCTTTTAACAAATGTGCCTATGCAACCTAGACTGTTTTATAATTAATGTCAATTACAGCGTGTTTCAAAAAGAATGACCTCATTTTGGGCGGTAATAATTACGAAACATGGGTCTTGCCGGTAAGGAAATGTGTGTTGTTTGAATGGGCGTGGCCTAGAGTTTCAGAAAATCGCCGTTAGATGTCAGTCAATGCGTCTTATCAGTTTGCAGTCAGTTAGAAGGAAGACGGCGTCCGCTCAACAGAAGGTCTTTTGTGTGCTGCAGTTTGCAAAGAGTGTGTCAGTGATTCCGGTCCAGCGTGCTTTTCGTCTGAGTTTTGGCATCGATCCGCCTGCATCCAAAAACATTCGTCGTTGGTATCGCCAATTGAGAAAGACAGGATGCTTCTACAAAGGGAAGAGTCCAGGTCGATCTCGCGCTTCTGATGATATGGCGGAAGGAATTCGGCAAACTCTGAGCGGAGTCCTCGAAAGTCTACTCAATGTGCAAGCAGAGGACAATGCCTCAAGGCGTCCTTTGGTCTATAAACCACAGAGACTACAATTAGTGCAAGGTGTTAGGGTTGGTGATGGAAGGAAACTGGCTGACGTCAGCAATGCTCTGCTAGAAGACGTGGAAGACCAATCATTTTTACCATGGTTATTTTTCAATGATGGAGCAACATTTCTTGTTATCGGTAAAGTAAACGTCATAAAGTGCGCATATGGGGATTCTAGAACCCTCATGACATTATTGAGCACGAAAGACACTTGCCTAAAATGAACGTTTTCTGTACCATTTTTGTCCGCAGCTCGTGGTCGTGCGGTAGCGTTCTCGCTTCCCACGCCCGGGTTCCCGGGTTCGATTCCCGGCGGGTTCAGGGATTTTCTCTGCCTCGTGATGACTGGGTGTTGTGTGATGTCCTTAGGTTAGTTAGGTTTAAGTAGTTCTAAGTTCTAGGGGACTGATGACCATAGATGTTAAGTCCCATAGTGCTCAGAGCCATTTGAACCATTTTGTACCATTTCTCATGAAAAAGTGTACAGTCCATTGTTTTTTGAGGAAAATATAGTAACTAGAACGAGCTGTCTTCAAATGCTGCATTGTTGGCTTTTACCACAACTTCAAGAGGAGTCCGATGACTTCATTTTCCAACAGGTTGGAACTCCACCGTACTTGGGTCACAACGTACGTCATTTTCTCAATGACGCTCTACCTTGCCGATGCCTTGGCGTCCGCTGGCTGCCTAAAGCTCCATCGATTGCTGTGTATGAGCTGCCATTTTCCACACTAACGCCCAAAAAATATCGACAGCGCTACAGATCGATTGAATTGTGACCTGCAGTGTGGGGTCTTTCCTTATCCTGCCTGTATATGTCATTTCGTATCCTGGCCATGAAAGGAATAACGACAGGGTTTAACATTTTGTTACATACTTGGAGCATTCATCCTCCCTGCTACAATTAACAAATAATCCTGTTATTTCCAACAGCTTCCCAACACGATGGTTACGCAACTTGAAGAGGTATGAGTCTCGAGAATCTCTGCTTCCTGGGACCTTTAACCAGATCGTCCACGAGCGCATTGGCGTTGAACGGTCCACCACAGACAGAAGGGAGGCTCATGGCTGAATAGTAGATAGTGCCACTCAATGTCCCAGTAAAGTCTGGCTCTACACCCTTGCAAGTCTTTCACGTATGATGTGTGTGGTAGATGATGCATGACAACTCAGTGCCTCAGTGCAGCTCCCAGTAATCTCTCCCGACGGTTACTTGTGACCCTCTGCCTGTAACCCCTGCACGTGTTTCAGCTGTTGTCATTTCTCTATTCGTCAGATTCAGTAGAACAGTCCTACTGTTTTCTCGTGATTTAGTCGATAAAGTCCTCCTGGACGGATCCATGCCTACTCTTCTTGCCACATTGCTGTCCTGTGTCAGAGCCATGGACTACAGCCAACTGTGCCCTATGTCGGTATTATGCTCCCTCATGCCAGTGATTCGACCTTCGTTCGAGAAATGACGATAATGTGCATGTTCTCGTCCCCTGTGTGAGTGCTGAGTTGCTATCTCCTACCGAAAAGTTCTAATGACGTCACACCCACCCAACAGGAATACGTACTCTCACCCTTCTTCAGTTGTAGGAATGGCTTTTTTTGTTCTGAAGATAAGTTCGTATATGGACGAAATTTTAACCACGCCCACCTCACATGGAAAAACTGTGGGACTGTTTGGTGGCGTTGAGTGAGTGGTGTAACACTTTCCACTTTCGTTAATTTGGTGGGGGGACTACAACTGACAACAATAAAGCTGAGTAGAAATATTTACTTCTTTGTTGTGCAGGGACTTATTGTTTAGTAATAAGTCAGACCTGCTGAAGTTAACTCACTGCTCCAGCGTAATCCAGTTAAATAAATCTGTGCAGAGTTGTTGTGCATCCGCCTTTTTTTTTCAGGCTTTTCTCAGCTGGGGAATGAGGACAGTCGCTTCATGGCAGGTCTTACTTCTGAAAAACTGACTTAAGGTGACGACTTTCAGCGTTAGCGAAAGACAGAATGCACAAAAACGAACGATGCTGCATTGGGCGAAGTGCGACAGGAGATTGCCCAGCCCGATCACCATGTTTCACACCAATTATAGAATGAACAGTTCACTCTGGGACGGAATGTGTGCTGTTATGAAACTTACTGGCAGATTAGAACTGCGTGCCTTTTCAGGACTGTGCCCTTACCGAATCAGCCAGGTGTGAGTCAAGTGCAGTGAGGACTGATCACGAGTCGTGCGTGGCTATTTCAGTCAGTAGGAGCACGACTCTGCAAGGATATTGTTCCGTGTTCGAGTTTGTGGTCCAGCTCACAGTTTAAAATTGGCACGAACTATTAAAACACAATTTCTACATATGGAGTCATCGAAAGGCATAGGTATATTCAGCTGAGTTGAATTACATAGACTTAGGCAATATCTGAACAAGGATGTATATATTTGTTTTATCAACTGAGAGAAGGCATTCGACAGAGTCAACTGGAGTAAACTGCGCAGAATTTTAAAAGCTATTGGTTTGGACTGGAAATAGAGAAGGTTAATGAAGGAGATGCACACAAAGAAAAAAGTGACTGAGAAGGAAATGAGGAGATGGAAGAGATGAGCATTGGAAGGGGTGTAAGGCAAGGATGCCCTCTATCACCAAAGATGTTCAACATACGTGGAGAAGAAGTGGTGGATAACTCCGTACAGGACCCAAAGGCATTGTGATTTGAGGAGAAGTAATGAAGACAATAAAATACGCGGATTTTCAAGAAGTACTAGGGGGATCAGAAGAGGAGCTACAGAAGATGCCGAACAGTGCTGTAAGATGGGGCGAGAAGTATGGAATAATAAAAAACAAAGGAAAGACATTAGTGATGAGAATAAGCTAGAAGGAAGCACCAGTTAACATATTCCTAGGTGGAAAAACGTCCGAACAAGTAAAATCCTTTCGTATCTACGAAGTTTAATGACACGGAACGTAAGCTGCACAGAACAAATATGGATGGGTTTATCTATGGAACAGAGGCCATTTGAAAAGTTGAACCAATTACTAACAGCTAGAGGAATTTGAAAGGAGCCGAGTAAAAGATTCGCTAAGATATGAAAAAACCGGCAGTCTCGGTTGCAGTGTTAAAATTTCTTATTATTTCCCAATAACGTGTTTCACCTTTATTTAGGCGTCATCGGATTGGCTGATATTTGATAGCGATGGTTTCATGGGATACCGCGCATAAAATGTGCCAGCAGTTGAATGCCCCTTGTAAAAACTTTAAGTGACTCCATAAAGGTTCAAAATCAAGAGACGTTCAATTTTTACACTTTTGCATTTTTAAAACCTACAGACTTTCCCCTTTCAATTGATATGTAATTTATTCAGTTCAGAAGACTACAAATATTTTTAAAATATTTTTGAAATATGTTCTGCATGGGCGTGCCCCACTGTGGCGTGTTAAACTGCTGTCAAATGTTACACTCATTTATCTACAAGCTCATCATTCACATTTTAGTGATGCGAGAGAAAATAAGTGTTACAAAATAAGTGTTGTGGCTAATCTGTGATAGTTCGATATACACTCCTGGAAATGGAAAAAAGAACACATTGACACCGGTGTGTCAGACCCACCATACTTGCTCCGGACACTGCGAGAGGGCTGTACAAGCAATGATCACACGCACGGCACAGCGGACACACCAGGAACCGCGGTGTTGGCCGTCGAATGGCGCTAGCTGCGCAGCATTTGTGCACCGCCGCCGTCAGTGTCAGCCAGTTTGCCGTGGCATACGGAGCTCCATCGCAGTCTTTAACACTGGTAGCATGCCGCGACAGCGTGGACGTGAACCGTATGTGCAGTTGACGGACTTTGAGCGAGGGCGTATAGTGGGCATGCGGGAGGCCGGGTGAACGTACCGCCGAATTGCTCAACACGTGGGGCGTGAGGTCTCCACAGTACATCGATGTTGTCGCCAGTGGTCGGCGGAAGGTGCACGTGCCCGTCGACCTGGGACCGGACCGCAGCGACGCACGGATGCACGCCAAGACCGTAGGATCCTACGCAGTGCCGTAGGGGACCGCACCGCCACTTCCCAGCAAATTAGGGACACTGTTGCTCCTGGGGTATCGGCGAGGACCATTCGCAACCGTCTCCATGAAGCTGGGCTACGGTCCCGCACACCGTTAGGCCGTCTTCCGCTCACGCCCCAACATCGTGCAGCCCGCCTCCAGTGGTGTCGCGACAGGCGTGAATGGAGGGACGAATGGAGACGTGTCGTCTTCAGCGATGAGAGTCGCTTCTGCCTTGGTGCCAATGATGGTCGTATGCGTGTTTGGCGCCGTGCAGGTGAGCGCCACAATCAGGACTGCATACGACCGAGGCACACAGGGCCAACACCCGGCATCATGGTGTGGGGAGCGATCTCCTACACTGGCCGTACACCACTGGTGATCGTCGAGGGGACACTGAATAGTGCACGGTACATCCAAACCGTCATCCAACCCATTCCTAGACCGGCAAGGGAACTTGCTGTTCCAACAGGACAAGGCACGTCCGCATGTATCCCGTGCCACCCAACGTGCTCTAGAAGGTGTAAGTCAACTACCCTGGCCAGCAAGATCTCCGGATCTGTCCCCCATTGAGCATGTTTGGGACTGGATGAAGCGTCGTCTCACGCGGTCTGCACGTCCAGCACGAACGCTGGTCCAACTGAGGCGCCAGGTGGAAATGGCATGGCAAGCCGTTCCACAGGACTACATCCAGCATCTCTACGATCGTCTCCATGGGAGAATAGCAGCCTGCATTGCTGCGAAAGGTGGATATACACTGTACTAGTGCCGACATTGTGCATGATCTGCTGCCTGTGTCTATGTGCCTGTGGTTCTGTCAGTGTGATCACGTGATGTATCTGACCCCAGGAATGTGTCAATAAAGTTTCCCCTTCCTGGGACAATGAATTCACGGTGTTCTTATTTCAATTTCCAGGAGTGTATATCGTTCGCTCGATCGTTGTGTGTTTCATATTTATTTATTCCTTTGTAATCCTGAAAAATATTCGTAGTGAATTCTGTTCATTGAAATCTCTGTTATATTGAAGGTTAACCATGCGTAAATGTAAAGTGACTGCCGGCCTCTGTGGCCGAGCGGTTATAGGCGCTTCATTCCGGAACCGCGCTGCTGCTACGGTCGCAGGTTCGAATCCTGCCTAGGGCATGGATGTGAGTGATATCCTTAGTTTAGTTAGGTTTAAGTAGTCCTAAGTCCTCAGATGTTAAGTCCCATAGTGCTTAGAGCCATTTTGTAAAGTCACTAGAAATCCTCTGAAGACTTTTAAGAAAAGGAGAAATGTTGGAAAGCCGATGGTAGGTGTTGTTACCGTAAACAAGAAAGACGATAACCAAGTATGTGAACCTAACCTTTGCTGGTACACCTGGCCATTGCAGTGACAGTGAGAAAGAAAGTACTTCCCAGAGGAAGGTTGGTTCTGTTAGTGAAGACTGTGAGTGTTTTATGGTCGAAATGGATGTGAACGAAATATTTGATATGTCAATTCTCAACGGAAATTTTTTGCTAGAGAAATGGAACTGAAGTGTGGTAAGTGTTCATACATGACCACCTTTTGGGACAGTGTTGCAGTAACTCCAAATGAAGCAAATGGTAGCAAACCCCATAAGCGCACAACATTAGATTTTTTTTACGCCTTGCGTACGATTTTTAAGGGTGCTACTGCGGGTGCAGTTTTCTGTGGCATGATGAATATTTCAAATCCCCCATCCAAGTTTAAGAACTATAATAGATTTATAGGGTCTAATGCAGAAGATGTCTGTATAGAACCTATGAAGAAAGTTGTGGAGGAGGCAGTAATAGAAACCAGTGGTAATAGAGACTTGACTGCAGAATTTGATGGTACCTGGCATAACATCTCTTCATGATGTAGTGTGTCACCGGTATGTGTACAGGGAAGGTATTAGATGTAACAGTAATACGTAAATATTGTAAGCGTCCACAAAAAAGAAAGGCACACATGAAAATAATTGCACAACTAACTATAGTGGCAGTAGTGGGGGAATGGAAGTGGCTGGTGTTGCTAGTATACGAGGATTGCCCAGAAAGTAATACACCGCCTTTTTTTCTCAGCCTAAAGCAATGCTGCGAATGCGAGACGTTAGTTATGGATTATTTAAAGGCTCCTGAGTGAGCGTGCCAAGTTTCCGTCAGTTCCGACAGATAGCGTAGCTGCAGGACAGTTTCAAAATGGCGTCTGTAGGTGATGTACGTTACAAGGAACGTGCCGTCATTGAATTTCTCGCAGGGAAAGAAACTGAGAAATATTCACAAACGCTTTTGCAAAATCTATGGAGCATCAGCTGTCGACAGAAGTATAGTTAATCGCTGGACACGGAGGATCAGTCATCACAAGGCGGTTCGGCGGAGCTCCATGATTTGCAGCGCTTGGGGACACCATCCACAGCTGTCACACCTGACACACTTACCTAGCCCCTCGGACTTCCACTTGTTTGAGCCATTAAAAGATGTTGTTCGTTTACGAAATTTTGAGGACGACGAGGAGGTGATTCATACAGTGAAGCACTGACTCCGCCACCAGGACAAGGATTGGTACCCACAGGGCCTACATACCCTTGTTTCGGGTAGGAGGAAGGCCATAGAACAGGATAGAGATTACTTGGAAAAATAGGGTGGGTAGGTAAAACACCATTCTTTAGTGTGTGTAATTCTCATTATGTTCAATAAAGAACTGTTGAAGAAAAAAATGCGGTGCATTACTTTTTGGTCAACACTAATATTTCAACGTTCTGTTGCGCGCAATAAAGTACGATATGTGATTACCTTGGTGACATTGATTCTAAAAGTTTCGAACATATTCAAGATCTGAAGTCCTATGATGATGATGTAATGCAGAAATTTGAGTGCATCGGAAACGTATAACAAATGGGATCAAGACTTCGGCGACTGAAAGCTTGGTTGTGTACCAAGCTTTCAGTCGCCGAAGTCTTGGTCCCATTTGTTATACGTTTCCAATGCAAAAAAGTGATGGTAAAGGGTTGGTTGGGAGTGGAAGGTTAACTTGTTTAACTGAGTATCTGCAATTTATGAAGTGTGTATTCTGTGTTGTTCCAACTCCTTGATGTATGGCAAGAAAATTAGAGTTTTGTAATGTATGTATGGAAAAAGCAAAAGAATATGTTGAAATTTTAAATTATTATAATATGAATATGTTTATGAAAGAAGTAAGTGTGTTAAAAGCTGGTTCATGCTTAGGGCACTTGTATTAGTAACATGTAAACGCTGTAGGGAAGTCCCTCCACAACGAAAGTGGCATGGCAAGATGTAAAAGGTGGGTTGGGCGGTCTTACTGAACAGCTGCTTTGTGTGAATTTAAGATGTGATTTATCTTAATTTGTGTTATTCATGTCAGTCAAGATACAAGCCCCTCATGTCCAAAATTAATTCTACACTTCATGTAGTGATGATTCAGTATTTTGATTAAGTAATGCTAATGATTGTGGCCGTCATTAGTATGAGCTCAGTGCAATTTCGATCTCCATAATATACTGGTGTGTGTGTTACTGGTAACTGCTGCTACACACAGTACAGAGTGCGCTGTGTCAATTTGTATCCTGTTTGCTATTCAAAGGGAAATCTCAACAAAAGTAACTTGAATGGCTAATATCCGGTTTTCTCAAATATATATTTCCGAAGTAATGTGCCTAATTAGGCTGGCGACCGTTCATTTTTTTCATTCACTTGTAATTTTACACTTCTTTTAATTTCCAAGGTTAAGGCCCGTTTGCTTTTACTGTCAACTTCACAAAATTCGCAATTATTGTTCGATACCCTTTTCCATTATACACATGCACGGTCGAACTTCGAAATCCTCTCACAGGGTAACATTTTCGTGATTCACCGCACGTTAGTGTTATACGTAGCTTTTCTCGTGACAGAACTAAAGGTTCAGTTCCCAGGAAATAGTGTTATAAACTGTCAGTGTAATTGACAAAATACAGAACGTTTATGGAGTGGCTATTAGACAAAACACACACACAGTCGTTGGCAGCTCGCTGATTGTTCGAAGGGGTGCTGTTTCGGATGATATAGTTAGTTACGTTTTATGGGATCTCCTGATCCATTATCGCCAGACACTGTGTATACAGACACTTAATAAATTACTGGCTGCCTTACTCACCATCACTCATCATTACAAAACTGTCAATGTGCCAGCGCAGCCTTAGGTAGCAGCTAGTCACGTGTATAAAGTAACTGGAAGAGTGTTTCTGGGATAACTCAACAACAAAAGACGATAACAAAATCAAAACATGAAAACCGCCAATATTTAATGAATGTGACTTCTGATATTGTTTTGGTAGATTATGATGTAATGCTAAACTTCGTCCTTTTTGGTTCTGCCTCCGATAGTCCCACGTGATATTAATATTTATTTAACGTAGTGTAGACGTCAGCTGTTCGAATAAGCGTCATGGTTTAGTATGAACGTTAGATTTTTGTATAAACGTTAGATTTTCCCAACGTGCAACCTACTGCATGTCAGACAACATTGGCCAAAATGAGACTGGTTAAGGTGATGTGATCAGTGCCGCTACTAATGGCAAGTGTATATCTACGTACACTGCCTAACAGTTGTCACTGCCCATGCACTGACATCTAAATTAAAGTGAGACTAGCGAAGAATTAGTATGCTTGAAATAAAATTCTCGTCATATTTGCCTCACACAATTAGTAAATAATAGGTTTGTAGGCCGTGTTATTAAAATTAAAGCAGCAGTGGTGTATTAATAACTAAGGTGAAAGCAAAAAAGTGTTTCTTTAACATGCTGCTTCAAAATGCTACTTCTGAACAATGTTTTTTTGAGATAAAAAGTAAATACGAGTTCCTGACATTCTACGACTTTTGAAATGGAGAGGAACTGCTTCCTCCTTTCGCACTGAGTCTAAATCACGCGCATCTCATTTTTTGAGCATGAAAACCAAACTAGGGGGTATCACAAAGAAACAAAATTGGAAAAATAAGAGCCTCCATAAGTATCATATTTTATTGCTGGAATAAAAGCGATAGTCGCATGTTTTATGTAAATTTCATTAGATTACAGTTAGAATGATTAAAAGTTATCTTAAAAACTTGTCGTTAAATCAAGCAGACAAAACTGAAAAAATCTGCGAATTAAATAATGGCTTCTCGTTTTGCTTGGTCAAACAAATTAATCGCCTTGTGATAAGTATGTGTTCTACAACTAATCAAAATGACGAAAAATATATACGTATTACATAAAACATAAATTTTGTGTTAGTTGTATAATTATAAATATGTTGAACTGGAACAAGAAACGACTGACTACACAAAAAAGAAAGTAATCCTTCGAATGAAACCAAGGCAGGAACGGAGGAACTAGCCCAAGGAAGGAGAGCGCTAAACGAGACCATGGTGGCTCAAATGGTTCAAATGGCTCTGAGCACTATGGGACTTAACTTCTGAGGTCATCAGTCGCCTGGAACTTAAAACTACTTAAACCTAACTAACCTAAGGACATCACACACGTTCATGCCCGAGGCAGGATTCGAACCTGCGACCGTAGCGGTTGCTCGGCTCCAGACTGTAGCTCCTAGAACCGCACGGCCGAGGCCATGGTGGGGACAAGGGCATCCGAAGTGAATGGTGAATTCCGTTCAGTTAAGTGACCCATTCCTTTGGACCCGTTCATATGCTAATGGTCCACCTCTAGTCTCTCTCTTCTCTCTCTCCTCGCATAAGAATTTTTAATGCCAATTCTTAGCTCAATATCTACATAAAAAATAACACAGTCGCTTTACTGTCTGATGTAACATACCTTACGAGGTATTCACTGAATTGACCTACTTCTTTCGCAGTCGAAGGTACGCTCTGACGTGATCGCAATTTTATTTCTTGAGTAATTAGCTGGAAGTGCTGATTTTTGCGAATCCGCGTGAATAGCGCTCGTCCACATCACTAGCTATGCGCAAACACGCAGAAGTACGCGACTTACTCTCGGTATCACATGGCGCTCTCTCCCTGAGGGATAGGCAAAAGCCGCATGGCCTTGCACGTGGGTAGGGAAACATGGACTCTATCTACATAGCTTCGACGCAAACGGCACTAATTGGCCCCGCAATTGAGAATTAGAATTTCTCTTTACACATGGATTTTCTATGTTTCCTATGGAGAGTGAGTGTGCTGTATAACATTGATTCACTAAGTGTTAAAACAAAATTACGAAAATTAAAGTAATAACAGAGTATTTACTATTGAGAGTACGTTTCAGTTGTGGAACTGTATTTTCCGTGATACAATAACTGATGAATTAATAGTCGCTTTCAGTTAGCTGCTAAAATCGCACTGACGTTTAGGCATACTTAGCACAGAACAACTTAAAAAGATTTACACTGAGGAGGGTGTCAACATACTATAGTTTTTAATTTTGTTTATAGTTAACAAAGAAACTTCAATCCAGCTACACCGTGGACTTTCATAAGTAAATCGGGCGAACGAACTAGCAGGACGTGCCACATTTGATAATATGAATAGAAAGAGAAAAGGAGCGCAAGGTGTAGCGTTGAAAAGAGGTGGGTATTACTCGAATAGATTTCTATTTGAGTAATTATTCGAATGAGTAGATCATTCAAACAAATTTATCCAGCAATAATTTATCTGTGAGTAAAATAATCAGTAACATACTATGCCTCTGTATTTTCTTCGTTTACTTCTTGAACAGAAATAGTATTTGTTCCCTTGCCTCAGTGCACTTTCTGCTTGATAAATAGCTTATTAACAGTTAGTCCAGAACTCAGTGATATAAGTTCCTGACTAACAAACTTAGGCTTAGGGTTCCTTACCCGGTAGATCTTACAATTTTCTAGGGCCATTGCTTCTCTCACCTACAACAATGACAATAAGGGCATACCACCACGCCTAGTAGAGCACTACAGTGCTGAAACTATTCTTCAAGATGAACACAGCTGGATGGCATCAGCAGTTTGGGCTATGAAGCACTGGGCAGCCACAGTGATGAGCAGCCAGTTTAATCGGTCGTGACCGATCAGCCGTGCGAGATGAACGTGGAGCATGTTATGCCTTTTCTCTCATAACAACTCCACTGATATGTAGTATAAATTACTGTTGACTTTGTAGTAGAGTCATTCAGAGTCCAGTAGTACCACCGCGAACCGGCGATATGCTACACAAGGAAATGACCAGGCACAGATGCAGGTCCGAGGCCCCACAGCTTCCTGCCCTGAGTCTGCACCCCCAGACTTGGTGCCCCAGAGCAGCGGGCCTGCTGGTCCACTTCAGCGGGAGCCCGACTCCTGCCAGGGGGGACCAGGCCACAGTCCAGGTGCTGTAGCTACCTACCGATAATATGGTGGGCGCCTCTCTTCCTGCTCACCTTGGCCGTCAGAGTGCGGTCATTCGTCTTCGCAAGATTCTTCACTGACTTTGGTCTTGTGGCGGGGCGAAAGCACGTCTTGTGGCCAGATGGATGGGTGCTAGCTGTCAGCTGACTGACTTCCAGGACACCCCTGTGGGGCAGATGCGTAATAGCATCCACAACATACAGTGAAACCAACTATCAAATGAAGTATTAATCCCGATAGCCGATTCTTGCTGTGTCTCATTGGACTGCCATCGGCCTCATCCCATGATCACTTAGCCTCCTGTCAGTGCAGCCAACCCAACCCATCTCCAGGGTCAGCTACATTTTCAAGGGAAATATTACAGCTCGAATGATTAAAACGTGTTGAAATTACTCTTAAAATTGGGATTTATCTCTGTTCTAATACTCATCCAGACGATGTACCTGTAAAACACTGCACTCAGGTATAATCGATATTTAAACGTTAACGTTATTAATCAAGACTTTGAAGAAACAATGACGTAACAAATAATATTATCAGGAGACTCAATATAGGAAAATAGGGGGTACTATTTGATCAAAATCCAAGCACTTTTCTCAAGAAATATATATTAAAACATGTTCTACTTGCAGACTCATATTCCCCAAAACAGGAGTTGCTGTGTTCTTATACATTTTTTTCGTATTTGTCAACGAACTACGAAATATTAAGTGTCTGAAACATAGAGGAGTGGAAAACGGTGCACACTTGACAACGACAACGTGAGGACATGCTAAACCCTCATACATACTCCGGAAGCCACTATATGGTGCATAGCGGAGGGTACCTTGTACCATTACTAGTCGTTTACTTTCCTCTTCCACTAGCAAATAGAGCGAGTGACATACGACTTTCTATACGCCCGTAAGACAGCTAATTTTTCTTATCTTCATGGTCCTTACGCGAAATGTACGTTGACGACACTAAAATCGTTTTGCATTGAGCTTCAAATTCCGACACTAGAAATTTTTGTAAAAACATTGCCCAAGAAGAACGTCGTCTGTACTCCAAGGATTCCCATTTGAGCGTCCCGTAACACTCGCGAGTTGACAGAACTTACCGGTAACGCAAACAAAGACAGCTTTAGCACAGATTCAACAGAAGTCAAGACTCTTGTTCGACCGATTCTTGAATATTTTTCGCCAATCTGAGACCCTTACTAGGTAGGACTGACAGAGGTAGATACGATTTAACGAAGAGCGGCGCGTTTCGTCAAGGGATGAATTGGTCGCCTTCGAGAGCGTTGCAGAGGTGCTAAACATATTCCAGAGGCAGACGTTGCAAGAGAGGCGCTGAGGTCCCTTCAAAAATACTGAACCATGCTGCCTCTATAGTCGTCCAAAATTACGAAAGTGTTGCCGGTTCAGGAGTTTGTGCACAAATTGTCCTCTAGATTGTGCCCCGTAAATAACTGTCCTCTAGATTGTGCCCCGTAAATTCATATCGGGTGATCTGGATGGCGAAATCATTCCCTCTAATTGTCCTGAATGTTCATCAAACAAGTCGCAAACAGTTGTGTCTCGATGAATTGCGCATAGTCATCTATAAAAATCCATCCTTGTTTGGGAATATGAACTTCATAAATGGCTGCGAGTTGTCTCCAAGTAACCAAACATAACCATTTACAGTCACCTATCGGTTCAGTTGGACTAGAAGACCCAGTCCATTCCTTGTAAACAGAGTCGACATCATAATGGAACCACCATCAGCTTGCATGGTGCCTTCTTGACAACTTGGCTCCATGGCTTCTGCGCCCTTACCAACTGAAATAGGAACACATCTGACCAGGCCACGTCCTTACCTAGTCTAGGGGCCAACCGATATGGTCACGAGCCCAGGAGAGGCGCTGCAGGCAACGTCGTGCTGTTAGCAGAGGCACTCGCGTCGGTCGTCTGCTGCCATAGCACATTAACGCCAAATTCCGTCGCACTGTCCTAAAGTATACGTTCATCGTATATCCCACATTAATTTCTGAGATTATTTCACGCAGTGTTGCTTGTTTGTTAGCACTGACAACTCTAGGCAAACGCCGCTGTTCTCTGTCGTTAAGTGAAGGCCGCTGGTCACTGCGTTGTCTTCGATGAGAATTAATGCCTGAAATATAGTATTCTCGGCACACTCTTGATGTGGTGGATCTCGGAATATTGAATTTCCTAACGAATTCCGAAGTGGAGAGTTACATGCGTCGACTTCCAACTAGCATTCCGCGTTCAAAGTGTGTTAATTCCAGCCGTGCGTCCATAATCACGTCGGAAACCTTTTCACGTGAACCACCTGAGTACAAACGACAGCTCCGCCAATGCAGTGTCCTTTTATATCTTGTGTACGCGATACGTGCATATCACATGACATTTGTCACATCAGTGGAAAGTCGTAATGCAGTCCAATGGCTACCTCACGCCTAAATGGTCTTCTGCCATAGTTCGTTCGGCAGATAGTCCCTGGGCTCCACTCGAAAAAGTCTGCTACAGCACCTGGATTCTGCCGTTCTCACAACACGAATGGCGGTGCTGCTTTCAAATACGCAGATGTCTGCTACGTACAGATGACTCAAGTGGTTTAAATGTGGTGGTTTGTTCACCTTTACTATAATAATAGCATGCTCAATTTTCCCATGCTTAATTTTCGTGTCAATTTGTTTAATTTTTCTCTAGAATATTGATATTTTTGTGATTTTTTGCTCTAATTTACTGAAATTAGAGTAGTTTCCAATGATCAAAGGGTGGTTTTCTCGTTCGCATAAATCCCCGTTTGCTGAATAAGTGATGGGGAGTTGGAAACCGCAGCGTACGTTTAAATCAATTCTGCCAGCTGCACGCGGCTGCATTAGCGGCTAGAATTATTCACTACACTCAAAGAAGTTACATTTACATGGCGGCTCATCATTAATTGCTGAATCAGGACGGTAATTAACTCAAGTCTTGTAGCGAAAGGTCAGTAACGGGCAGAGAAACCCGTGCGTGGTGCCACTGGTAGCGCTAACAGAGCGTCTAGATGGTGTCGTGCCCTTCAAACATTTATTCTTCCTTCCATTATTTTGTACAGTTACGTTAACAAGTCACACCTAAATTAAATGAGAATGAAGTTGTCCCTTAATTACAATTTTTTTCGTTCTGTACTATGAAACGCGACTCAGATTTTAGTATAGAACACAGAATTGAAACATGCGTTCGATCTTCTTTGTATTTCTTTTGCTAAATGAAATGTGTAAAACAAAATTAATACGCGGAACTGTAGTATACACTGTGAGGCGAGAATGAAATCGGTAGTGGCAGTTGAACAGTGATGAGTGATGTGGTGTACACGCGTGAATTGTGAACTGTTTAGTACCGCGACTGATGAAACAACCCACAACATTATGCCAGAGCTCTTATGTTTTGGACACAGTTTGAACTAAATTTTGAAGTGCAAATTATGAAAGGGAGTATTTGAAAACTGCTAGCTTCGTGGACTGTTATGAACAGAATAGGCAGTGATTGTCGTTGTTAGAAATGTTTTGATCTGGCTGAGTTGCACAAACTAATATACTTCCAAATTCTAATCTTGTTTGCAGCTTAATGAACCGCCACAATCGTTAAAACATTAACCGCCGATGTGGACACATTCAAACTGTTTGTTGTGTTGGGACTGTCTTCGCCGGAACTGCGAATTCGCGATCGTGATATTCATGCTAAAATCGAATGAACAGCAGCTTCGCGATCGGCTTATTGAACTGAATTTTTTACTATTTGCAAACCTTGTATCGAATGTTAATAACAGCGCCATGTGTCTAAGAGACCTTACTGTCGTGCATATACGAACCTTGCTCTGCATACAGCAAGAATTGCGTTCTACCAGTCAGAGGTCAAAAGAATGCGATGAGGGACAATACCACCACCAGGAGCAACTTAAATAAAGGAAGACGATGTAGCCTTTGCAATTACATGACTGATGAAGCCGCTTTAATTACGCTGCCAGTATGAACAAGCCGTCGCTGATGTCGCATCATGCCAACCACCCACAGATAATCTGCAACTTAAAACTCTCGTTCTTTCTATTTTTTGCGATAAGTCATTCCCAATATTTGTTTTTCTTAAATAAATTTAGTGTCAGTGAAGAGTGTCCCAGTTTGTGCTGACATTGTTGGTTTCACCATTAGCAGTAGTCATTGCCTCTTACCAGCTCCATCTTTCTCTTTTATGTTATTATAGTAGTTGTTACATGTGTTCAAAAGTATCTTTTGGAGGGATGTGTAGTTTTGTATCTGTGCTGGTTTTTTATCAGACACATTTACGTGTTTTTGTTGAGCACATCTGTTTTGTTGAGGTATGTGGCGACTCGCTTAAGGTGTCGTGTCCGGCGCTGAATTCCGAGTACTACCCAGTCATAGCAAAGCTGCTCGTTCGCTGTCGGTGGGAACTTTAAATTTGATAGCTCTTCAACTCTGCGAAAGGTGTTTGCATTTAGTACAAAGTCATATTACCACATGTTAATGACCAGGTGCGAGATTATTTGACTTTCACAGTCATACCTGAACAGAATCCACTCTTTTCCATTGCTATTTATGAGATTAATTACAGAATTATTTCGCGATTTGTATTCTTTTGGAGTTCGTTACTAAATTGTGACATAACAGCTCTCATCAAGTGCGGAAGTGAAACACGTACTTTTGACGCAAATAATCGAAATATACTTCATAAAGGTTTTCCAAATCAGCTATATAAATTCTTGGTCAAAATTAGGCAGAGTTAGATCTCATAGAATCGGTTTCTTCACATATGGTTAAATTTTGTTATACAACTCACATACTTCACATATGGCTGAGTTACTGACAGGATTAAATAATATGGCATGTTATGGGTGCTATGATTAAATTTAGTGACACGACTGAGCCACATACTTCACACGCAGAAACTATTAAATGTTATATCGTCTTCAGCTCTTTCTCCATACCAATATTTTACTCTATTTACTTTTGTGGGGAATGCAGTGAAGATTACTTTAGGTTTACACTCCTGGAAATTGAAATAAGAACACCGTGAATTCATTGTCCCAGGAAGGGGAAACTTTATTGACACATTCCTGGGGTCAGATACATCACATGATCACACTGACAGAACCACAGGCACATAGACACAGGCAACAGAGCATGCACAATGTCGGCACTAGTACAGTGTATATCCACCTTTCGCAGCAATGCAGGCTGCTATTCTCCCATGGAGACGATCGTAGAGATGCTGGATGTAGTCCTGTGGAACGGCTTGCCATGCCATTTCTACCTGGCGCCTCAGTTGGACCAGCGTTCGTGCTGGACGTGCAGACCGCGTGAGACGACGCTACATCCAGTCCCAAACATGCTCAATGGGGGACAGATCCGGAGATCTTGCTGGCCAGGGTAGTTGACTTACACCTTCTAGAGCACGTTGGGTGGCACGGGATACATGCGGACGTGCATTGTCCTGTTGGAACAGCAAGTTCCCTTGCCGGTCTAGGAATGGTAGAACGATGGGTTCGATGACGGTTTGGATGTACCGTGCACTATTCAGTGTCCCCTCGACGATCACCAGTGGTGTACGGCCAGTGTAGGAGATCGCTCCCCACACCATGATGCCGGGTGTTGGCCCTGTGTGCCTCGGTCGTATGCAGTCCTGATTGTGGCGCTCACCTGCACGGCGCCAAACACGCATACGACCATCATTGGCACCAAGGCAGAAGCGACTCTCATCGCTGAAGACGACACGTCTCCATTCGTCCCTCCATTCAGCCTGTCGCGACACCACTGGAGGCGGGCTGCAAGATGTTGGGGCGTGAGCGGAAGACGGCCTAACGGTGTGCGGGACCGTAACCCAGCTTCATGGAGACGGTTGCGAATGGTCCTCGCCGATACCCCAGGAGCAACAGTGTCCCTAATTTGCTGGGAAGTGGCGGTGCGGTCCCCTACGGCACTGCGTAGGATCCTACGGTCTTGGCGTGCATCCGTGCGTCGCTGCGGTCCGGTCCCAGGTCGACGGGCACGTGCACCTTCCGCCGACCACTGGCGACAACATCGATGTACTGTGGAGACCTCACGCCCCACGTGTTGAGCAATTCGGCGGTACGTCCACCCGGCCTCCCGCATGCCCACTATACGCCCTCGCTCAAAGTCCGTCAACTGCACATACGGTTCACGTCCACGCTGTCGCGGCATGCTACCAGTGTTAAAGACTGCGATGGAGCTCCGTATGCCACGGCAAACTGGCTGACACTGACGGCGGCGGTGCACAAATGCTGCGCAGCTAGCGCCATTCGACGGCCAACGCCGCGGTTCCTGGTGTGTCCGCTGTGCCGTGCGTGTGATCATTGCTTGTACAGCCCTCTCGCAGTGTCCGGAGCAAGTATGGTGGGTCTGACACACCGGTGTCAATGTGTTCTTTTTTCCATTTCCAGGAGTGTATATACCGTACGTCTTTGACCGTGCAGTGACTGCTAACGACTTCTCAATGAGAAATATCCATACTTCTGGTGTCATAGTTGTGAATATGGACATTTAATTCTGAGAATTCCGTGCACAAAGGCAATAAACACACTCACCCACTGAAACGCCAAGGAATCTGGTATAGGCATGTGTATTCAAATACAGAGATACATAAACACGCAGAATACGGCGCTGCGGTCGGCAACGCCCATTTAGCACAACAGGTATCTGGCGCGGTTGTTATCAAGATTTAAGTGAGTTTGAACGTGATGTTATAGTCGGCGCACGAGCTATGGGACACAGCGTCGCCGAGGTAGCGATGAAGTGGGGATTTTCACGTAAGACCATTTCACGAGTGTACCGTGAATATCAGGATCTGTAAAACATCAAATCTCCGACATCGCTGCGGCCGAAGAAATATCCTGCAAGAATGGGACCAACGACGATTGTAGAGAATCGTTCAGAGCGACAGAAGTGCAACATTTCCGCAAATTGCTGCAATTTCAATGCTGGGCCATCAACAAGTGTCAGAGTACGAACCATTCAACGAAACATCATCGATATGGGCTTTCAAAGCCGAAGACCCACTCGTATTCCCTTGATTACTGCACGACACAAAGCTTTACCCCTCGCCTGGACCCGTCCACAGCGGCATTGGACTGTTGATGACTGGAAATATGTTTCCTGGTTTCGAGTTTCGTTTCAAATTGTACCGAGCGGAAGGACGTCCACGGGCATGGAGACAACCTCATGAATCAACGGATCCTGCTTGTCTGCAGGGGACTATTCAAGCTGGTCGGGCTCTTTAATGGTGTGGGGCGTGTGCAGTTGGAGTGATATGGAACCCCTGATACGTCTGCATGCGACTCTGACAGTTGACACGTACGTAAGCATCCTGTCTGATCACGTGCATCCATTCGTGTCCATTGTGAATCCCGATGGTCTTGGGCAATCCCAGCAGGACAATGCGACACCCCACACTTCCAGAATCGCTACAGAGTGGCACCAGGAACAATCTTTTTGAGTTTAAACACTCCCGCTGGCCACCAAACTCGCCAGACGTGATTATTGAGCATATCTGGGATACCTTGCAATGTGCTCTTCAGAAGAGATCTCCATCCCCTCGTACTCTTACGGATTTATGGACTGCGCTGCAGGATTCATGGTGTCCGTTCCCTCCAACGCTACTTCAGACATTCATCGAGTCCATGCCACGTCGTGTTGCGGCACTTCTGCGTGCTCCCTGGGTCCTACATGATATTAAGCAAGTGTACCAGTTTATTTGGCTCTTCTGTGTATGTAAATAGCGCTGGAAGATTCGAAATTATAAGTTATTTAAAACTCACCTCTCCCATTCGCTATTCGAAACCCCTTTCATTTTCATTGGTAACGGCCTTGCCGCAGAGGTAATATTGATTTTCGTCAGATCACCGAGTTAAGCGCTGTCGGGCTTGGCTGGCACCTGAATAGGTGACCGTCTGGGTCTGCCGATCGCTGCTGGCAAGCGGGGTGCCCTCAGCCCTTCTGAGGCCAATTCAGGAGCCACTTGACTGAGAAGTAGCGGCTCTGGTGATAAAAACTGACAACAGCCGGAAGAGCTGTGTCCCTACCTTATGTCCCTCCATATCCGCATCCAGTGACGCCAATCGGCTGAGCATGAAACGGCGGTCGGTCGGTACCGCCGGTTCTTTAGAGGGCAGTTCGGATGGAGTTTCTTCATTTTCTTTGTTGCTCCAAACGCAGAACCATGGGAAAGCCGATAACTAATTTTCCTGTATCCTGAAACGTAACATTCATTTTCATGATAGACATCTACCATTGTGTGTTAAACAAAATGATAGAGGTGGAACTGCGTGGCATTTAAGTAGCACAATAATTTGGATTGACAATGAGTACATTTAGTGATATCACCAGTATGTACAAATGATAAAATCGTCAGTTCACGAGTACAACACTAGAGGTATAAACAATTTCCGTATAGACTATGCGTCCCTTTAAGTTCATAATGGAGTTTGTATTCTGCTGCAAAAGTGTGTAACGAATTGCCATTCGACATAGCTACGAAACTGAAAGTCCCTACAAGCAGAGGAGCAGTGCCTTTTGGGTGAGTCATATAAGAAGAACACTTATTTCGTGAACGGTTACACATATCGAAACGCGGTTTTCGAATATTACAGCGTCGAGGGGCAAGTTTTTTTTGTTAATGTTTTTAGCGCTGGTATCAACAGCGATATTGAAGCACGTACTTTTTTTTTATGGAACCGTATACTTTTTGTAACAGCATTTGATAGCTCTTGAGAAGACAATTACAGTGATGTGGCGTTTGTTACTGCTGACATTGAAACCTGTCGTTAAAAGAAATTCGAGAAATGTCCTAGAATTTGAGAGCAGGGTGGCCGGAATCGGCATTAGCGGTACAAACACTGCCAAGCAGAGGTCTCATGTTACCCTATATCAGAATGTCAACAGATCTGCCTGTTTACTTGCAGAAATGCACACCATTGAGGATAAGTTAAAAATACTACTTTTCTTTGGTGAATGTAAAAGAAACGCTCTAGAAGCGTTTTACAGCGGTATACGATTATCTATCCGGATCGCCTGTGTCCGACGCGCCAGGCAATTGCATGAATTATTAAGACGCTGGTGCGGACAGGCTGCTTGAACGTCAAAAAGAGGGCAAGAAGGAAGACCGCAGCTGACAGAGAACACGAAGAAGCTGCTCTGGCTACGACGCTAATGAATCCGCACAGTGGTACGTGACATATTGCCAAGGAATGTGGAATCAGCCACTCGAGTGTCATTTGCATCCTGCATCGACAGAATTTTCATCCTCATCGCCTGTTACTACTTCACGCACCCAATGCCCGTGATTTCGAGCGTCGTACAGAATTTTGTTGGTTTGCTCTTCAGCAACTGAGGGTCGGCGCTACACTTTTCCAACGCGTGCTCTTTGTCGAGCAAGCAAATTTTACTAACCTGGCTAATGTAAATTTGCGTAAGATGCACTCCTGGCCAGCCGAAAATCGACACTGGCTTCGTCAGATGCAACGTATCGTGCGGTATCACAGGAAATTACATTGTGGGACCTTACTTCATCTCAGTCCGGCCCTGGTAGCTGAGTGGCCAGGCCCGGGTTCGATTCCCGGCTGGGTTGGAGATTTTCTCCGCTCAGGGGCTGGGTGTTGTGTTGTCCTTATCATCATCATTTCATCCCCATCGACTCGCAAATCGCCGAAGTGGTGTCAACTCGAAAGTCTTGCACCAGGCGAACGGTCTACCCGACGGGAGGACCTAGCCACACGGCATTTCCATTTACTTCATCTCAGGCTTGTAAATGGACATACGTAGGCACATTTTATAACGAACATTCTGCCTGCTCTCCTAGAAGATGCACCACTGGATATTCGAAAGTGTATGTGGCTGCAACACGTGGGTTGTCCAGCTCACTTGTCCCGTGTTGCAACGCAGATACTGAATTAGAACTTTCCTGGACGTTGGATAGGATGAAATTCTGTTGTCAGATGGCCTCCGAAGTCCCCCGAATTCACTCCTCTTGATTTCTTTCTTTGGAAAGCACTCAAAGATGCAGCCTATGACGAAGCCCCAACTAAGCCAGACGATATGTGTCGTCGAATCGCCAGTGCATGATCTACCATATCATCCACTGTAATCACATCTGTTCATCGTTCTTTTGAACGGCGACTGCAAATGTGCCTTTCAGTCTATGGTCAACAGTTTGAACGCGTGCTTAAATTAAGAGTAAAGTTAATTTTTTGGAAGACAAAATTTATGTTACGTGATTTGGATGGTTATGAAATCATTGTTAGTAAATTGTTTATTTCATTTACGTGTGTATGCAATTGCGTTGCAGTTTCAAATAAGTTGACAGCGTGTATTGCACGTAGCTGGTAACATCGTTATTCCGCGCTTACGTTCAGCATGAAACGACGTTTAGTTAAGAAGGATATTTATTTTGTGGTGTGCATGTGGTCACCAAAGTATTTTAATAAAATGTTTACGTCAACGAATATATCACATATGATATAATTTAGAGCAGTGTAGGTAGAGACTGTATGTATGTGTGTATGTATTTTACCTCTAAGAAGCACACAGCCACGTACAGGGAAGGATAGGTCAAATCTTCCTTCTAACATTTAGATATTTAATACAGCAGTTGCTTTTTGCATCGTATAAGACTTCTTTATTTTTGGAGAATTAACAGCTGATTTCTCTGTTTTAGCCCACGTAATTCTGGGAGGATACACAAATGTGAAATATTGCTAAAGGCGGACCCCATCCAAAAGCATATATGTTGTTAAAGCAAACACGGAAAAAAGAGCTTCAACCCCAAGACGAGTTTTCCTAAGCCCTTTGTGACACACTAGATTGTAGGCTACGTCGTATTTCCATATGCAGCATTCGTAGGTGAACCTGTGTCCAGATCTTATGTTTGTTCAACGGGAAATAAAGCTTTATTCTCGTAGCGCAGGCCTACACTTTACGGTATACAACTACGCAGTCTGATCAGAGACACCGATTGGCAGTGTTTGCACCGGAAGTGCCGTTTCCGGTCACCGTTTTCCCACATTCCACTATATTTCTAGACTTTTTTATGACAGGCTTCAACGTCTACATTAACAAACGCTGTATCACTGTAATTGTCTTCTCAAGAGCTATCGAATGCACCATCTACATCAACATGGTTACTCTGCAATTCACAGTTAAGTGCCTGGAAGAGGGTTCATCGAACCATTTTCATACTACTTCTCTACGTTCCACTCTCGAATGGCGCGTGGGAAAAAGGAACACCTAAATCTTTCCGTTCGAGCTCTAATTTCTCTTATTTTATTGTGATGATTAATGTCCCTACGTAGGTGGGTGTCAACAAAATGTTTTCGCATTCGGAAGAGAAAGTTGGTAGTTGAAATTTGGTAAATAAATCTCGCCGCAAAGAAAACCGCCTTTGTTCCAGTGACTGCCACCCCAACTCGTGCATCATATCAGTGACACTCTCACCCCTATTGCGCTATAACACGAAACGAGCTGCCCTTCTTTGCACTTTTACGACGTCCTCCGTCAATCCTACCTGGTAAGGATCCCATACCGCGGAGCAATATTCCAGCAGATGACGGACAAGTGTAATGTAGTCTGTCTCTTTACTTGGTTTGTCGCATCTTCGAAGTGTTATGCCAACAAAGCGCAGTCTTTGTTTCGCCATCCCCACAATATTATCTATGTGGTCTTTCCAATTTAAGTTGTTCGTGGCCGGCCAGTGTGTCCGAGCGGTTCTAGGTCCTGCAGCCTGGAACCGCGCGACCGCTACGGTAGCGGGTTCGAATCCTGCCTCGGGCATGGATGTGTGTGATGTCCTTAGGTTAGTTAGGTTTAAGTAGTTCTAATTCAATGGGACTGATGACCTCAAACGTTAAGTCCCATAGTGCTCAGAGCCATTTGAACCCTTTTAAGTTGCTCGTAATTGTAATTCCTAGGTATTTAGTCGAATTGACAGCCCTTATATTTGTGCGATTTATCGTATACCCAAAATTTATCGGATTTCTTTTAGTACCCGTGTGAATGACCTTCACTTTTCTTTGTTTAGTGCTAATTGCCACTTTTCGCACCATACAGAAATTCTCTCTAGATCATTTTGTAATTGGAATTGATCGTCTGATGATTTTACTAGACGATAAATTACAGCGTCATCTGCGAACAGTGTAAGGAGGCTGCTCAGATTATCACCTAGATAATTTATACAAATAAGGAACAACAGAGAGCCGATGACACTACCTTGCGGAACGCCAGATATCACTTATGTTCTACTCGATGATTTACCGTCTATCACTACGAACTGTGACCTCTCTGAGAGGAAATGACGAATCCAGTCACACGAGTGAGACGATACTCCAAATGAACGTAATTTTATTAATAGTCGCTTGTGAGGAACGGTACTTATAAAAAGAATACGGTTCCATTTAAAAAAAAAGTACTTTCTCACTATCCCAGTTGGTTCCAGAGCTAAAAACATTAACTAAAGAAAACATACGTGCTCTTCGACGCTTAATATTTGCCGAAACCGCGTTTCGATATGTGTAACCGTTTACGAAGCAAAGGGGATGTTACGTTTTACGCGACTCACTATCCTATCTACAGGATGTTTCAGAAGCGATGGTCAGTATTCAGGGATATGACAGCAATGATCATTCGGAGGAAAAAAGTCAAGTAAACATCGGCTCTAAAACGGCATAGCTTAAGAGGTATGAGCAATTCATGATTCTTGATACTGTGAAACAAATCTCTTCAACTGCAAACTCTTTGGTTTCCATATTTTAGGAAGTGGTAGCATGAACCAAAACAAGAAAAAAATGTCCAGTAAACACGTGCCTTAAAATGCATACCTTAAGAGCTATGAGCACTTGTTTATCTTTGCTACTTTTAAACACAACTGCCGGCCGGGGTGGCCGAGCGGTTATAGGCGCGTCAGTCTGGAATCGCGCGGCCGCTATGGTCACAGGTTCGAATCCTGCCTCGGGCATGGATGTGTGTGATGTCCTTAGGTTAGTTAGGTTTAAGTAGTTCTAGGGGACTGATGACCTGAGATGTTAAGTCCCATAGTGCTCAGAGCCATTTGAACCATTTTTTTAAACACAACTCCTTTAATGAACAAGTGCTCATAACTTTTGAGGTATGCATTTCAGATCACACGTTTATTGGACTTTTTTTTCTTGTTTTGGCCCGCACTACCACCTCGCAAAAAATGGAAAGCACAGAGCTTGCAGTGGAACAGATTTGCATCACAAAATCAAGAATCAAGAATTGCTCGTAACTCTTAAGGTATGCATTTTAGAGTCCATTTTTACCCGACTTTTTTGATTCGAATTATCATTCCTGTCAAATCCCTGAATATTGACCGCCACTTCATAAGACAACTTGGCGTGCCGAGTATATTCGTCTGTCTACCGACGCTCACATTGTACAGAGAGACCATCATGTTTCATGCTTGTTACCTCCAAAGTTTGCAAGGACCGACAAACTCCCCAAAGGTTGTATACAGTACTTAGGTAAAAATACAAACTAACAGACCAAGGAATGCAAGCACGTCTGCACACCGACTGATGGAACTGAAGTTTACAGTCGACTACGTAAAAGTCGTGATCAGTTATGATGCAACTTCCGTGACCCAAAGCGAGAAATACATTTGACATAAGTTTACTTAAAAATCCTTTATAACTAAATTGAAGTGAACCTGTTACTGAACAACAAAAAGGCATTATGGTTTTAAAGTCTTGTAGACGCCTTAAAAAAAAGAAAAAAAAACCGAGTCAGTTATTCACGATAACGTTATCAACACCGTGCTGAAAAGGTATGGAGGCCGTAGAGTCATATGATTTCTTTTTGTTTTAATTTTATCCCTTGGGGTGTTTGACCACTCAGGCACTCATCGGTGTTTCCGACACTTTCTAGGTCCTTATTAAGATGTACTCGTGGTCTAGGGGTAGCGTCTTTGATTCATAATCAAAACTTCTTCGGTCACGGGTTCGATCCCCGCCACTGCCTAAATTTTGATAAATAATTAGCATTGGCGGCCGAAGACTTCCGGCATAAGAAGTCAGCCTTATTCTGCCTTGTCAAAGAGGGCGGAAGAGCGGATAGAGGTTCAGGGCACTCTCTTGTCCTAGGGGTGGGAAATAGCCCCTAAAGGCGGAAGAATCAACAATGAAGGCAATGGAACACGTAACGTGTATCCACAGGACATGTGGCCTGTAATTGAAGAAGTGTCAAGATGATCTCTCCATTGGCAAAAGATTCCGGAATAGTCCCGGGAGGGGACTGCCAAGGGGGAGGTTACCATGAGAAAAAGATTGAATAATCAACGAAAGGATAACGTTCTACGAGTCGGGGCGTGGAATGTCAGAAGCTTGAACGTGGTAGGGAAACCAGAAAATCTGAAAAGGGAAATGCAAAGGCTCAATCTAGATATAGTGGGGGTCAGTGAAGTGAAGTGGAAGGAAGACAAGGATTTCTGGTCAGATGAGTATCGGGTAATATCAACAGCAGCAGAAAATGGTATAACAGGTGTAGGATTCGTTATGAATAGGAAGGTAGGGCAGAGGGTGTGTTACTGTGAACAGTTCAGTGACTGGGTTGTTCTAATCAGAATCGACAGCAGACCAACACCGACAACGATAGTTCAGGTATACATGCCGACGTCGTAAGCTGAAGATGAACAGATATAGAAAGTGTATGAGGATATTGAAAGGGTATTGCAGTATGTAAAGGGGACGAAAATCTAATAGTCATGGGAGACTGGAATGCAGTTGTAGGGGAAGGAGTAGAAGAAAAGGTTACAGGAGAATATGGGCTTGGGACAAGGAATGAAAGAGGAGAAAGACTAATTGAGTTCTGTAACAAGTTTCAGCTAGTAATAGCGAATACCATGTTCAAGAATCACAAGAGGAGGAGGTATACCTGGAAAAGGCCAGGAGATACGGGAAGATTTCAATTAGATTACATCATGGTCAGACAGAGATTCCGAAATCAGATACTGGATTGTAAGGCGTACCCAGGAGCAGATATAGACTCAGATCACAGTATAGTAGTGATGAAGAGTAGGCTGAGGTTCAAGACATTAGTCAGGAAGAATCAATACCCAAAGAAATGGGATACGGAAGTACTAAGGAATGACGAGATAAGTTTGTAGTTCTCTAACGCTATAGATACAGCAATAAGGAATAGCGCAGTAGGCAGTACAGTTGAAAAAAAAGGGCCATCACAGAAGTTGGGAAGCAAAACATAGGTACAAAGAAGGTAGCTGCGAAGAAAACATGGGTAACAGAAGAAATACTACAGTTGATTGATGAAAGGAGGAAGTACAAACATGTTCCGGGAAAATCAGGAATACAGAAATACAAGTCGCTGAGGAATGAAATAAATAGGAACTGCAGGGAAGCTAAGACGAAATGGCTGCAGGAAAAATGTGAAGACATCGAAAACGATATGATTGTCGGAAGGACAGACTCAGCATACAGGAAAGTCAAAACAACCTTTGGTGATATTAAAAGCAACGGTGGTAACATTAAGAGTGCAACGGGAATTCCACTGTTATATGCAGAGGAGAGAGCAGATAGGTGGAAAGAATACACTGAAAGCCTCTATGAGGGTGAAGATTTGTCTGATGTGATAGAAGAAGAAACAGGAGTCGATATAGAAGAGATAGGGGATCCAGTATTAGAATCGGAATTTAAAAGAGCTTTGGAGGACTTAGGGTCAAATAAGGCAGAAGGGATAGATAACATTCTATCAGAATTTCTAAAATCATTGGGGGAAGTGGCAACAAAACGACTATTCACGTTGGTGTGTAGAATATATGAGTCTGGCGATATACCATCTGACTTTCGGAAATATCATCCACACAATTCCGAAGACGGCAAGAGCTGACAAGTGCGAGAATTATCGCACAATCAGCTGAACAGCTCATGCATCGAAGCGGCTTACAAGAATAATATACAGAAGAATGGAAAAGAAAATTGAGAATGCGCTAGGTGACGATCAGTTTGGCTTTAGAAAAAGTAAAAGGACGAGAGAGGCGATTGTGGCGTTACGGCTAATAATGGAAGCAAGGCTAAAGAAAAATCAAGACACTTTCATAGGATTTGTCGACCTGGAAAAAGCATTCGACAATACAAAATGGTGCAAGCTGTTCGAGATTCTGAAAAAAATAGGGGTAAACTATAGGGAGAGACGGGTCATATACAATATGTACAACAACCAAGAGGGAATAATAAGAGTGGACGATCAAGAACGAAGTGCTTGTATGAAGAAGGGTGTAAGAAAATGTTGTAGCCTTTCGCCCCTACTCTTCAATCTGTACATCGAGGAAGCAATAATGGAAATAAAAGAAAGGTTCAGGAGTGGAATTAAAATACAATGTGAAAGGAAGTCAATGATACGATTCGCTGATGACATTGCTATCCTGAGTGAAAGTGAAGAAGAATTAAATGATCTGCTGAACGGAATGAACAGTCTAATGAGTAGACAGTATGGTTTGAGAGTAAATCGGAGAAAGACGAAGGTAGTGAGAAGTAGTAGAAATGAGAACAGCGAGAAACTTAACATCAGGATTGATGGTCACGAAGTCAATGAAGTTAAGGAATTCTCCTACCTAGGCAGTAAAATAACCAATGACGGACGGAGCAAGGAGGACATCAAAAGCAGACTCGCTATGGCAAAAAAGGCATTTCTGGCCAAGAGAAGTCTACTAATATCAAATACCGGCCTTAATTGGAGGAAGAAATTTCTGAGGATATACGTCTGGAGTACAGCATTGTATGGTAGTGAAACATGGACTGTGGGAAAACCGGAACAGAAGAGAATCGAAGCATTTGAGATGTGGTGCTACAGACGAATGTTGAAAATTAGGTGGACTGATAAGGTAAGGAATGAGGAGGTTCTACGCAGAATCGGAGAGGAAAGGAATATGTGGAAAACACTGTTAAGGAGAAGGGACAGGATGATAGGACATCTGCTAAGACATGAGGGAATGACTTCATGGTACTAGAGGGAGCTGTAGAGGGCAAAAACTGTAGAGGAAACAGAGATTGGAATACGTCAAGCAAACAATTGAGGACGTAGGTTGCAAGTGCTACTCTGAGATGAAGAGGTTAGCACAGGAAAGGAATTCGTGGCGGGCCGCATCAAACCAGTCAGTAGACTGATGACCAAAAAATAAAGAGTGTTTCATTTACTTAAAAAGTACTATTGTTTTTAACACAGACACAGCATAAAATCAGGACAAGTTCTTTGGATTTGTTGACCTAAAAGGTGTTCAACCATGTAAAACCGTGCAAGATATTCGAAATTCAGACGAAATTCAGAGAAAAATAATAGTAAGCCGTAGGGAATGATAGATAATATACAACATGTACAACAACCAAGAGGTAACCATTAGAATGGAACACCAAGAACGCAGTGCTTGAATTACAATGGATGTGAAATCAGGATGTACTCTTTAAGTCCTACTGATTTATAAACCGCAGGAGCACCGATGTAAATAAAAGAAGGCTCAAGAGCGTATTAAAGTTCAGAATGAAAGGATATAGATGATAATATTCGCTGAAGACATTTCTATACCCATAGAAAGTAAAGAGGGTATACAGGATCAGAAGAACGTAATGAATAGTCTAATGAGTAAAGAATATATGGTTTTGCGGGTAAACCGGAGAAGGAGGAAAGTAATTAAGAGTAGCTGAAATGACAGTAACGATAATGTTAACATAAAAATTGGAGATCACGAAGAAGAGAAATTTAAAGAATTCTCCTACTTTTGAGGCAAAATAACCCATGATGGACGAAGAGCGACATGAAAAGCAGACTAGTGCAGGCAAAGAGGGCATTCCTCGCCCAGACGTGTCTACTTGACTGAAACGTAGGCTTTACTTTAGGGAAGACGTTTCTGAGAATGTCGATTTGGAACACAGCATTATATGGTAATGAATCATGGCCTTGTGGAAAACCGTAACAGAAAGGAATCGAAGCGGTTGACATGTGGAGCTATAGAACCAAAATTACAGACCAATATCTTTATCATTGGTTTGCTGCAGAATCCTTGAACATATTACCAGTTCGAATATAATAAATTTCTTTGAGAAGAAATAGCTTTTGTCCACAAATCATCATGGTTTTAGAAAGCATCGCTCGCGTGAAACTCTGCTTGCCCTTTTCTCGCATGACATAGTGCGAACCATGGATGAAGGACAACATGCGGATTTCATATTCCTGTAAATCTGTAAATCATTTGACATGGTGCCACACCGCCATTGGTAACGTAGGTATATGCGTATGTACTTGATTCCCAAATATGTGAGGGGGTCGAAGACTTCTTAAGTCACAAAAATCAGTATGTTGTCCTCAGCTGCAAGTGTCCACCAGATACAAGGTTATCATCAGGAGTGCCACAGGGAAGTGTGATTTGCAACCGAACCCTCACGATTTTAAATTTAATTTTTAATTGACCAAATGCCGCGATGTAAATGTCCGTCTGGTCAGCAAATTAAATTTGGACAATTACTTAGAACCGTTTTCCCTATCGTTTGCGTAATAGCTGGCACTGCTCTTTACAAAAATTTAGAATATGTTCCTTCTCTCTTCTTTTGTTTCACCCTTTTTGGCGTACGCAGGATCAATCATTTTTTGTGCGTTGTTCTTTTCTTAGGGCGCAGTATTTCTTCATTCTTTCTGATCTTCTTTTCCTCTCTTCTTCCGAGATGAAGGGTTTGGACTTTTGTGTGGATTTGTCTTGGAACCTTATGTTTTCATCTTTAGTAATTAATTTAGCTGTTCGATCGATAAGTGAATTTTCTGAAATCTTTAATTCTACTAAGTCTTTCTCAGTTTCTTTGAACCAGTTGGGTTTCGGTTTGCGGTTACGGAAAAAGTTAAATATTTGTTTGGTTAATCTGCTGGAATTCATTCAGAAGATGACCATCAAATGTTCCTTCATTAAATGACTTTCCTTTCTACTTCATGTTTAGCGCGAGGCCCCGCTAAGGGCGTCTCCGTGCTGCGCTGTACATCGGGTTGTCCCGTAGCTCGACTCTCGACGGACACACACAAAACACACGACTGCTACCATTTCCACCGTTCTCTATCTCGCGTTTAAAACAGTGTCTCATCACGACAAAATCACTGTTCCCTTTTCTTACTCACTGGAGTATCATGTCTACTCAGTTTGCAAGCTATTACACCTATGAAATATTAAATGACTGACTATTGTTTGACCCATGTATTACCTTTTATTTCGGATAAGACCTAGTTTATTTTTTGGATATAGGGGGTTCGATGTTGTAACAAACACTTTTGACAAGTATCACTGCCTATCTTGGGTTGTATCTCTCCATCAAACAAAAACTATCTTTCAGCTGGACGTTCTACGATAAAACTCACCTTAATTACCCATCTGAAATAAATCTTATGTGCTAATGTTGTGGTCGTCAAGCTCTAAATGAGCTAATTACTTTAACTACTTTACTGAAATATTGTCTGCTTTGTAGCAATTAAATTTGTATCATTTATTACTGGTCTTTTTCTCTAGCCAATTAAAAGAAAGTGGCGACGATTTCAGTCAGCCATCTTTAAAAACATTAAGAACCTTAGCTGAAATTGCACTTTTTCTTAATATTTAAATTTGGAAAAAATAGAATTTCAATTTACTTGAATTTAATTAAAATTGCATGTTACTTGCAAAATTACGCTTCTACACAAAGCGGCCAATGCATTTCAGTAGAGTTATTTATTTACATTACATTATTACAGCACTGATTTTTGCAATGACGCCAATGTTTTCCTTAACTTCTGTTTTTAGCTTTAGATTTAGGCTTTGTTGTTACTTTATGGAACGTTGACACTAGGAACTGTTCATGGAGTAGGTAAATAAAGTATTGGTTAGTTGGAGTTCACAATATTAAAAGTTCACAACAAACGTATATATACTGATGCGCTACAACATTTACCGAGCGAGGTGGCGCAGTGGTTAGGCACTGGACTCGCATTCGGGAGGACGACGGTTCAATCCCGCGTCCGGCCATCCTGATTTAAATTTTCCGTGATTTCCCTAAATCACTTCAGGCAAATGCCGGGATGGTTCCTTTGAAAGGGCACGGCCGACTTCTTTCCCCATCCTTCCCTAATCCGATGAGACCGATGACCACGCTGTCTGGTCTCCTTCCCCAAACCAACCAACCAACCGCTACAACATTACAAACGGCTTTACACAAAATAAAATACAAATTCTTTCCTGTTTTTGAGCAGTGTTATTCGTTATTAGATGTTCAGTGCGGTTAAGTACAGAGAAGCACGGTCTCTCCACGTCTCCCTGCGTGGACATGGTGTGCTTCCAAACCACCCACATATTGCACCTTTGCTGTTACGGTATCCATTACAACCGCAACCAACAACAGCCGTTTAGTCGGAAAATTCTTGCACAGTGCACATAAACGACACCTCACACCTTAGAGCGAATTAGACCACTTATTGCACAGTACAAATGTTCACCTCCGCAGCCATGAGCAACAGGTCCTCTCACGTAGAGGCTCAAGCTATCCCTGCCTTTCCGCTGGAGTTGCACACGTCACCAATTGGCGCCACCCTCCTCGTCCAATCAGGACTAGCCCACAGTTTCTCTACGGTTTTGATTCTAATTCTGATAATTTTCAAAAGCTTTTAGCAGCTCATTGAGACGTGGGACTGAGGAAAGGTAGGAAAGGGTGTGGACGGGGTCTAATCAGTTACCGTTGGTTGCACAGTAAACATGTACTTTTTATTTAAGGAATTAATTTTTTAAAAACAATAATTTTTAAAAAAATTGACTGTAACACAAGCTACACTGACGGCTGAAGGCCTTATTAAGAAAGAATGCAAATTATTTGTCGGCTGAAAGCCACAATCAATAGAAATAATTTAAATAAAATATTATTTTTAAACAATTGACACATTTAGACAAAATAAGAAAGGAGTGATCCACAGCGGAGCTCCAAGGATCGACCAAAGAAAAAGTTCCTACAGCTTCGTAAGCGGTGAGACAGGCAGCCAAGAGTTATGCTCACTTACCAGGATGGTAACTCAAACTAGGGACAGCTTAAACGCCGAACAGCACACTCGCAAAATCCACCTAAGATGTGATTACCAATTCCACTATAAAATAACAGTTAACATTGACAGATGACAATCATTTAATGACATAAGTTGGCTCCACAAAATCCTAGTACGCACACAGTGTTAAGACCAAACTGCCTATTCAAAATCTGACTAGATGCACATGAAACCGCAAAAGACAATTCAACAAACAACTCAAACAATGATAAGTCACTATACAGCAACAAGATGAATTGCACGTAAACACGAATACTAAGAACACAGAAACGGTTGAAAGACCAGATACACGTCGTCCACTGAGACGACCGACCGAGCGACCAACCGTCAGTCGCTGCCAGTCAAGTCAGGCAAGGGAAACATTGCAGTATAAAACCGCCAACTGACAGCTTGATGGCATGATGTCACTTCGACACACACACACACACACACACACACACACACACACACACACAAACACACACACAAGTGAAAGTTGCACTTCTCGAATATAACGATCCATTCAACTTCAATTGAACTCGCTGAATCCGGACATCGACGTGGTCGTGCACTCTCGCGACCACATTCTTCCATCGGGCAGTGCATATAGGCCTATCGCCAGCTCCCTCGGCGAGTACTGGCGCTGTCGGACCTCACTGCTGCTCCATCCCAAGCGAACTCCCTGACTCACGACGATCAGGAAGTACTAGAGGTCGATCCAAAGATAAGCGCTGCTGCTGCCACTGACAGACAGACAAAGCGAGTAAACGTAGTGGCGCCAGTGAACGGACTAAGAAAACGAGAGATCACAATCCGAATACACGACGCCAAACTGTCAATGGCACAAACACGAGCCGGAGCAAGGCTCACTCATCGGTCGTTAGATTCAACAATAACATTCACAACTCTTTTATTCTACAAAATATTATCTCTTTACCATTTATGACTGAAACTTCTTATATTCGACTCGAAGGTTGTGAAGACAAACCCTATCTGGCTCCCTACTACTGATCTTCCTTACAAATTAATACTCGCAAAGTTTCTTACAGATTTATACCAGCATCACAAGTACGCAGTTGTTCCGTTTTAGATAGGATCGCGACATAGCGGACAGGAGAAGCAGCAGTCTGCGGTTTTTTGCTGATGATGCTGTGGTGTGTGGAAAGGTGTCATCGTTGACTGACTGTAAGAGAATACAAGATGACTTAGACAAAATTTGTAGTTGGTGAGATGAATGGCAGCTAATTCTAAATGTAGAAAATTTAAGTTAATGCAGATGAGTAGGAAAAGCAAACCCATAATGTTCGAGTACATCATTAGTAGTGCACTACTTGACACAATCACGTCAGCTAAATATGTAGGCATTACGTTGCAGAACAGTATGAAATGGAATGGACGTATAAGGATTGAGGTAGAGAAGGCGAATGGTTCACTTCAGTTTATTGAGAAAATTCTGGGAAATTGTGGTTCATGTATAAAAGAGACTGCCAATGGGACGCTAGTGTGACGCACTGTTGAATGTCGTTCGAGTGATTGTGATCCGCACAAGGTCGAATTAGAGGAAGACATCGAAGAAATTGAGATGTGGGATGCTAGATTTGTTAACGGTAGGTTCCAGCAACGCCCAGGTGTTACGGAGATGCTTCGGGAACTCAAATGGGAATCATTGGAGGGCAGGTGACGTTCTTTCAGAGAAACAGTATTGAGAAAATTTAGAGAACCGGCATATAAGGCTGGCTGCAGAATGATTCTACAGCCGCCAATGTACATTTCGTGCAAGGACTACGAGAAGTCAGGGCTCTTGCGGAGGCGTAAAGACCAACTTTTTTCTCTCGATCTCTTTGCGACTGGAATTGAAGAGGAAATGACTAGTACTGGTAGAGGGTACCCACATCACGCATCATATGGTGGTATGTATGTAGATATAGATGTCCATGTAGATGGATGTTGACAATTAGGTGGACTGATGGATAATGAATGCGGAGGTTCTCCACAGAGTCTGCGAAGAAAGGAACATACGGAAAAAGAGTGACAAGAAGACTAAAAAGAGGGGTTGGTCATGTCTTACACATTAAGGCATTACTTTCCGTGACACTAGAGAGAGCTGTAGAGGGTGAAGAGCTGCATGAGAAGACAGAAACTGGAATACATCCAACAATTAATTGAGAAGGACGTCAAATTCAACACCTTTCAGCCGTCTAGTGTCCAAATTAATTTTATTTGGCAACTAGTTAACTTATTTTATTTGACTGCCACTTTCGGCAATTTACTACGCCGTTTTCAGACCCCTGACTGGTAGCCAAATAACATAAGTTTGGAAACTAGACAGTTGAAAGGTGTTTAATTTGACATCCTGTATCGAACAGCCAAGTCCTGCAACCATCTCTGAAAAGATGGAGAGAAGTCTTCCGAAGTAAGAGTGATTTCGGGTGTGCCGCAGGGGAGTGTCGTAGGACCGTTGCTATTCACAATATACATAAATGACCTTGTGGATAACATCGGAAGTTCACTGAGGCTTTTTACGGATGATGCTGTGGTGTATTGAGAGGTTGTAACAATGGAAAATTGTACTGAAATGCAGGAGGATCTGCAACGAATTGACGTATGGTGCAGGGAATGGCAATTGAATCTCAATGTAGACAAGTTTAATGTGCTGCGGATACATAGAAAGAAAGATCCCTTATCATTTAGCTACAATATAGCAGGTCAGCAACTGGAAGCAGTTAATTCCGTCAATTATCTGGGAGTAGGCATTAGGAGTGATTTAAAATGAAATGATCATATAAAGTTGATCGTCGGTAAAGCAGATGCCAGACTGAGATTCATTGTAAGAATCCTACGGAAATGCAATCCGAAAACAAAGGAAGAAGGTTACAGTACACTTGTTCGCCCACTGCTTGAATATTGCTCACCAGTGTGGGATCCGTACCAGATAGGGTTGATAGAAGAGATAGAGAAGATCCAACGGAGAGCAGCGCGCTTCGTTACAGGATCATTTAGTAGTCACGAAAGCGTTACGGAGATAACAGATAAACTCCAGTGGAAGACTTTGCAGGAGAGACGCTCAGTAGCTCGGTACGGGCTTTTGTTGAAGTTTCGAGAACATACCTTCACCGAGGAGTCAAGCAGTTTATTGCTCCCTCCTACGTACACCTCGCGAAGAGACCTTGAGGATAAAATCAGAGAGATTAGAGCCCACACAGAGGCATACAGACAATCTTCCTTTCCACGAACAATACGAGACTGGAATAGACGGGAGAACCGATAGAGGTACTCAAAGTACCCTCCGCCACACACCGTCAGGTGGCTTGCGGAGTATGGATGTAGATGTAGATGTAGACATACAGAAATAACTGAGGAGGACGATAGATGCAAGTGCTACTCTGAGGTGAATCGTGGCGGACCGCATCAAACCTGATGATCGGAAAAGGAATACTGTGTTTTGATTAAGAAGGAAACATGTTCGTGGGTCTAAAAAATTCTCTACAGTTTCTGCTGCTATGTTTCTTACCAGCGCAGTGAAGGATGTTCACCGAAGAAAGGTTAAATAAGTTGTGTATGCCAGCAATTAAAAGGTATAAGGGAATGGACGTACAGCGGTGGAGTCTGGGGGCGGTATGGCTGGCCTTTCAAATGGGGCTTTGTAAACAAGTGGGGATGAAGCCGCGCCGGTGACATCCGCGCTGGCGCGTTCTCTGGGAAACCTGAATGGCGTGGGCGGCGGAGTCGGAAAACACAGCGTGGGCGGAGCCAGTCTACCCAGTCCCCTGCCTGTGTACACACCTGCCGTGGTATTGCACCAGACGCGTGGCCAAAACACGGGCGAACCAGAGGTGCCGTCCGCAGGCAGTCCGCAAACTCACACAGGCCAGGATTGTAGCGTTCCCATACAATATTGACATCTGGATTGTCTATATACTGTGCATCGCGTGAAACTCGCAACCCTTTATTTCTTGAGTGATTCTGTCTATATACTGTGCGTAGCGTGAAACTCGCAACTCTTTTATTTCTTGGGCGATTCTATTTACTGTGCATCGCGTCAAACTCGTAACCCTTTTATTTCGTGTGCGATTCCAGATAATGACACGAGATTTTTCGGCAAATTAAAGCAGGCACACAAGGATGTAATCGTGTTCTACAGGTAATAGTCTTAACTATTTGAGTAGTGCATCCGTTAGAATCGATATCTGTCCCTCGTTAAACTCGTCCACGCTTCGTGTCCTAGCGACGAGTTCGCCAGCGTCCGTCGAGGCGCAATATGGCCGCACATCGAGCTGCCTTAATAGCACACGCTCTCCTTCCTGGCTCTCGATGTTTGCTTGCTGTTCCGCATACTAACTGGGATTGCTCTCCGAAGACAGAGGTCCGGTTCGTCGTGTTATGAATGACTGTGGAAAGTATGCCTACCATTTTTGTACAGATATTGCTTCCCTCCGCATTCGTGGTCGTGGGGTTGTGTCTTCAGAGTCGACACGTTTCTTATTTCTGCTGTTTTGGTTTATGGATTCTGAGCTGCCGGTTATTATTAAACAGCCAAGGACTAGAGTTATACGTGAAAAAAGCGCTGGTTGTGATTTGTGGACACTATAGTTGTTTTAGAGAGCTATTGTTTCTCGTGTGTGCTGCTTGCTAGCTTTGAGTAACGACTATTATTTTGGTCTTAGAAGCCAATGTATATCAGAATTACGGGTTACACGTAAATACTCAGGTAATTCTAAACCTGCTTGTAGAAGACAAACAGAATTCAGATTTTAGTGTTGATTGTTTTTACCGAAATCATTTCTGTATTTATTTGTTAACAAAAAAGTTAATTCTTTTTAAAATTGTTTTCCTGTTTTTGAAGGCCCATGTGTTAAACGAAATTAACCTTTGGAAGAATTTTTTCTCTTTTAAATAGTCATATGTCAAATTACGAGAGGTTTTCCATGTTGATTTACACTTTATTTTTCCCATCATTCACGATGCGCCATTTGACTCATTACAGTTGGGAGTATCTAGTACTTTTGTCTAACTGCAGGTGGCAGGAAAATCTCTATAAGCGTAATCCCTGCGCCGTACAGCCCGTTTTCTTAACTCCAGTCATTAGGTCAGTGGGTAACGTGGAGGCTGATAATCAAGGACAGCGCTGGAGGGCGTGTTTTCTGTAGTGGGAGGATGTAAGCGCTGCGGATTTTCACGGGCGCTTGGTTGCCATAAGTGGAGAGTGTGTAGGCTACTGTCGCGAAAAGAGCTTTCGCAATACGGCGACATTCGTCCCCATACGAGTAGTAAAACCACGGCTGCCATCGCTGAAATGCGGTTCGAGGTAGGGAGACCGGGACAGGTTGACCCACTCTTTTTTTCTTGATGTTTTCCAGCACGCAATTGGAATGTTTTCGCTGATCTTTTTATGTGGAAACATTTTTACAATGTTTCTGCACCTTTACACTAAAGAATCTCAGTATCTACTCATAAAACAAATATTTCGTAGAGTAATACCACCTGGGTCCAAGTACCCCACACACGGGGTAAGTTGGTCAAGCAGTTGGAGCAAGTTGGCCCATATGATATTTTCACTTAACTAGTTACGACATTCGTTATTTATTTGAAAACTGTGTGTAGTCCTACAGCTTTATCACAGAAAAGTATCACAAATTGTGCTATAATTGTTATAATAACAGACTGACAGAAAAGCATGGCTCTGAGCACTATGGGACTTAACATCTGAGGTCATCAGTCCCCTAGAACTTGGAACTACTTAAACCTAACTAACCTAAGGACATCACACACATCCATGCCCGAGGCAGGATTCGAACCTGTGACCGTAGCGGTCACGCACCGCTCGGTCTCTGAGGCTGGCCAGAAAAGCATATCCGGAACTTTTATTAGTCTTCGTTTGATTGTCCGATAGGATCTTCACAGTTCAAATACTCATAAAAAAATTCCTTTCACGTCATTTTTAACATGTGACAGATGTGTCCATAGCTTGCAGCTTGTTTACTGACTCCAACCATCACCTGGAGGTCTGCGAGAAAATGGTTTAAGGCACCTAAGACACAGTACATTCTCATCCTCATTTTCTTCGTCTTGAAAACCTTCTTACGAATGCCTACTTTCTTTCTGCACTTTACCTGAGGAGCCTTTTCATGACCACAGCAACGTTTACGCACAATATCATTATTTCTCTTTCAAGTTTTTATTTCCTCTCTTTGAAGGCTTGTTGTTCCCATTGTAATGTGTCTTTCACTGGAATGTCTGTCAACATTACTGTAGCTCTTCTTCGTTTTCTTGCTATCTTTTTCGTTGGTTCCGACTTCCCACTTTTTTTTTTGGGAAAAAGGGTTGAAGCATATAAGGTCTTTGTTTTGTAAATGTTCTCGAAGGGACACGGCATATTTACTTTCCCATCCTTTTATAATCCGAGCTTGTGCTACGTCGCTAATGACCTCACTGTCGACTGGACGTTAAACGCTAATCTTCCCTCGTTTCTTCCATCCTTTTAGATGTATTAGACCACCTGCTATAGACTTGAGGTATACTACGTTGGAATTGCATGTCCATTTATAAAATGAAGTGCTCGAGACAGTATTTCAAAATCTTGAACATGACTGGAAGCAGGAATTGAAGAATGAAAGGAATAGGTACAAGTGCAACCACAAATTTTTTTGAATAAACATCTGTTGTATATAATATGTTTCGGTATTTACTATAAACCACACATTATATAACTCCTAAATTTTTTGTTGCATTTTATGGTATTTTTATACTAAATGTGGTATACGTTCTGTGAACTTTTTCTACAAATTCAGTTATTAATGGTTTTCAATTTCCAGCTTTCTGCAGTTTAATTAAAGAGAATTACACCAGACGCGATTCGCTTTTATTTAAAAATCATCTTCAGTGGTTATTCTCCAACTTGGATACGTCTGTTTGTAGATATGTATTCAAATAGTAGAATGACTACGGAAGATGCTTTATAAATAAAAGTGAAACACGTCTGGTGTAGTTCTCTTTAATTAAATTGTAGTAAGGTCAAGACGGAAAATCAATAGTAAGTAATTTTAACGGTTGTCGTGTAGTATGACCATGCCAACAAACGTATTTTTCTACAAAATTATGGTGACGATTGGGCTGTAGCTAGCTAATGTGAACCCCCCCCCCCCTTTTTCCCCATATTCTTCTGTCATTTCACTTTAACCCTCTGCCCCTTCCTCTTCCTCCTCGTTCCCCCCTTTATCGCTTGAAAATAATTTATTTCAAGTTATTTTATATTTGAATACCGTAATGCAGTTGATTCCGAAAAAAACTTTTGGCTGCTAACCAAATAACACGTTTTAGGTTTGTCATTTTTTTATGTCCGTATTTAATACTGTAGTTGTTTTCTAGTCAATTGAGTTCCATTATTTTCTTTACTCCTGCGCATTGATGCCGCTTCTACGTGCGTGTCCTCTCGCGTCCTCGACGTCAGTTCACTGGGTGTCATAGTGAAGCAATTTCTAATTATAGTCAGCACGATATTATTATTATTATTATTAGGGAGGTGAATTTTATGTTCGTTTGTGCCTAATGGCGACATTTTTAACGAGCCTCCACAACATTATGTAACATGTAAGTCTATAATTTGTTTTCACTTTTACTTTATACTTATATTTTAACATGTATATAATGTTAACTATTTTAAGTGTGATTCATTGGTCCTCCTGAAGAAGACGTCGAAACCTATGTCGACGGGTTTGAGTAAACCTTTTTACTATTGCAACTAATCTGGCTATTTTTCACTTTCTCCTCATGAAGAACCATACTTCATGTTTCGATGCAGAGTCTTGCGCCACGGAGTTCTGGCGTAAAAAGTTCTCGGTCTATCTGCTGCGTCAATAATTTCATATAATTCGAGAAATACATAACAGAGCTTTATTGTATATCTTATTTATTACTACCGGTTTCGGTCCTCGGCCTTCATCCAAATAAGAAAGTAAACTATCAAAGCTTCATCCGTCTTACGTACTTTGGTTCAAATGGCTCGGAGCACTATGGGACTTAACATCTGTGGTCATCAGTCCCCTAGAACTTAGAACTACTTAAACCTTACTAACCTAAGGACATCACACACATCTATGCCCGAGGCAGGATTCGAACCTGCTACCGTAGCGGTCACGCGGTTCCAGACTGAAGCGCCTAGAACCGCACGGCCAAACCGGCGAGCGTACGTGCTTTCACAGAAGAGGAACTTCAAGAGTACAGTCAAACTTGTAGTGTACAGCACAAAATTTTCAAAAATGGAACACTGTCAGCCACTCAATTACAGAGCAATAACCCAAAAGATGTTTCTGCAGTTACCTGCCAGCAAAAAAGTGTAATTCTAGCTTGCTGGCCACCCATATAAGAATGGTAGGGCGCCAGACACTCGAATACACCTTCATATCATATCGCGCCCTGACTAGAACAGTGACACAAGTCGAAAAACGGCAACTCTTTGTTTGTCACTAAGAAATACGTGTGGAGTGCTCCAACTTGCACAGAGAATATAATGATATTTACCGTCAACAATATTTACTTGAAATTCAAAGGAAGCTTATAATATTTCAATGTAAGTTTCAGAGAATTAATTCTTTAAGTCGAGTATTCTTAACTGCTGCAGTTTTGAGTTGTGTCACTGTTCTTGCCGGGATGAGACACGTGTTAACAACCTAGGACGTTTGAAAATTTGCGTCCCACCATCACCTAAATTACAGGGAAGACCTTAGCTAACACTGCAGGCAAGTCATTTTATCGGCTTGTAAAGTATAGTCGAGAGAAGCGTGCCGTACTAAGCGTGGTGCGTTATAGGCAGAGTCTACAGAAAGGACCTGTCACCCAAGAAGGAAGCCACTCGACAATGGCGCGAACACCATTCAGAGTCTGGCGACGGCCATTTCATCACACCACCTCCTGCTCTGGAGAGCCGTGCTGCCGGTCTGACACACCGCTCCTCCATACCAGCCAGCCTCCAGGAAGTCTCCCGCCGACAACCTCAAAGAATTCCACATTCATTTCATTAAATGTCTGGGTGGCATGTAAGCGAAAGTCATCAAAATGGGAAAATTATTGTTAGAATTCACTGTACTATATATACTAGGATCTTCCTACTTAAACGACAAGTGTTTAAATTCACAGAAAAATACTGAAATATTTGGAAGCTCAAGCATACTGCACCACAGTGTTAGTACATCAACAAAAACAACGGCAACACAAATTAAAATTCCATAAACATTTATCTTTGCCAATGGAATGCCAATACTCTGAAGCGCTTTCGCATACATTTGCCGTAACAATAGGAGAGAATGCTACTTGAAATTACTCCGAAATGCTAGTAAAGAAACAACATCATTTGTGTGCAACTCATTAATACATAAAAAACATCGCCGGCCCTAGTGGCCGAGCGGTTCTAGGCGCTACAGTTTGGTACCGCGCAACCGCTACGGTCGGAGGTTCGAATCCTGCCTCTGGCATGGATGTGTATGATGCTCTTAGGTTAGTTAGGTTTAAGTAGTTCTAAGTTCTGGGGGACTGATGACCTCAGCAGTTAAGTCCCATAGTGTTCAAAAAATGTGTGTGAAATCTTATGGGACTTAACTGCTAAGGTAATCAGCCCCTAAGCTTACACACTACTTAACCTAAATTATCCTAAGGACAAACACACACACCCATGCCCGAGGGAGGACTCGAACCTCCGCCGGGACCTGTCCCATAGTGCTCAGAGCCATTTGAACCATAAAAAACATCAATAACTAGAAGGACAAATACAGGGCGATCAAAAAGGAAAGAAACGGATTTCAGTTGTTTATTGTAGACAGGCTGTGAAAGATATAAACAAATTGCGCATATCACTGGATACAGCAATGTTCAAAGTTTTATGTCAGACACTGTACTATGTACTCAACATGAGTATCATGCTCGAAAAATATCGACACGGTAGCCTTTTTCAATCCCACACAGCAATCAACAGGTCATTGTTTACTGAATCGACAGCTTCAACAGTTCGGTTTCTCCGTTCGTGAGGAGCAGCTGCCACAGTTCGGACGAAGTCTCTGTCCTTTATCTACTCCCGCAGAAAAAAAAAATCGGGAGATGTAAGGTCTAGGGACCTGGAAGGCCAAAAGCAATGAAGATATTGTTGTCCACATCTTCCTATGCAACGTTGTAGGATGCTCTTGTTAAGATAACGCCGCACCTCAAGCTAAAAGTGAGGTGGGCTCCCCTCATGCATAAAAATGAAGTCATTGCAATCGTCATGAAGTTGAAGAAAAAAACAGTTTAGCGGCATATCCAGATATGCAATTCCTGTCAGAGTTTCACCTGCATAAAAGAAAGGTGTATACACTTCGTTAACAGAAATGGCAAAAATCACAGTTTCGGTGACTCTTCCATGTTCGACGACGCCAGGATTTTGTGACTCTCAATACCTCACATTAACTTGGTTTCCGTATAACCCTACCAATACTAATGTAATTTGGTATGCTTTTATCTAAAACCCGATCTCTGTGTTGCCACGTATAGTATACTCCAACAGAACAAATAGTCCTGTTACAGGAAAAAGCCTCGTAAAGCCCTCTTACTAAAATTTAGTTTAGTTTCCAAATAAAATACGCTATGGGAGGGTACTCCTGTTAATAGGAAAAGCTAATCAATAGAGTTATCCTTTTACAGGGTTTGACCATGTGTTATGTCTAATGGATAAGAAAATCAGACGATTCACTTCTTTTCCTAAAATCTTACCCAGCCGTTAGATAGAAACGCAGTATGAATAATATTATACTGAAGCTAGGGCAACTCAGTTCCAAGTTCATTTAGTGGATTATAACATGTGCTAATGGTCGCCAGCCTATCAAGGCAATGAAACAGTGCAGTATTCGAAAAGCAGAAGTATGAATTTTACCTACTTTCTTGCTACTGTGTAATTTGCTTCTTCAGAGAACTATTACTCCACTTAAACAATGGTGGACTGAACCTTTATACATTACGTTCTTAAAAGATAAAAAGCCCAGTAGGCAACTTCAAGCAAGCTAAAAAAAAGTTTGGTGAGGGGGGGGGGGACTTTTAGAAAAGCACTTCCCATAATCAAAAAACTTAAATACTAAAATACTTGGATACTACAGCACACACTTTTTATGCGGAAAATTTCACTTCAAGGAAACCTCTTTCTTACTGGAATTTACTTTCAAACGCTATTACTCTTTGAACTAATTCTGTATAGTCACTTAACAGATTACAGTAATTTGGCTTTAATCTGATTGAATAAAACAAACTTTTACTATAACACTTTGCAATAGTTAAGAAAACACAAAAAACAAATTAAATGGTGCCTCTTTACATTAACTTGGCACTTCGTAAATCTGTAAAACAGGATATTCGAATTAATCAAACACCAGGAAAGAACTCTATATAGGTGTATAACTAGGATGAAATAACCGAGTGAAGCAGTTTCTTTAAAGTTTAACCATGGTTATTAAAACACAATTTAAATTAATGGTTCACGCTGCCCAAAGTAAAAATACAAAAAAAATCTTATCTGGTGGCTGTAGGCTTGGGTGTGGCCAAAAATTATGGCAGCTACACTACCCACATTACGGCTTGCAAGTATCTTGCTGTGTGGGCTTAATTTCTCTTCTTGGCGTCGTTCAGTTCTACATACAATAGCCCAACAACTCGCAGACGTGCTGTTTTCAGTCTTCATCCGAGGCACTTTTGTACAAATTTGCAGGCAAAGCTTCTCCTGCTCCACAAAAGTGTTGCCTCAATCTCTGCTGCCTACAGACTGTGTGACTTACTTCCCGCTCTTGCTCTAGGTAGCGCGCCAGTTCACCCTTGCCACCCTTTCCACTCCCCAGAGCCACTTTAGTTTCAAACAAATAGACACTGGCTTTTACATAACACTTATTTCTTACATTGTTCCTAAGCATGACCATTTCTGAAGTTGTCAAATTTACATCGACATGAACAACTTACACACAGAAATATTTTTAAATGCGAAATGTCATCCAAAAATTATTAAACGTAATAAACAATTTACCTAGTATTTTACATAAATTACTCGCATACAATTCAAAGAACTTCAAATTCCAGTATAGAACACTTTACTTTACAATATACAGCAAATATAGTACCAATATGCGAAAATTTTAAAGTAAAAAGATTTAAATGAACCATAAACAAATAATGTTATATCCTTCACCCGGTACATATAACGACGATTCGTCTCAAAAGATTAGTCGTTAGGGGAAAAAGTGGTTTGCCGATCCTGGGCCGTCCGGGGTGGCCGAGCGGTTCTAGGCGCTACAGTTTGGAACCGCACGACCGCTACGGTCGCAGGTTCGAATCCTGCCTCGGGCATGGATGTGTGTGATGTCCTTAGGTTAGTTAGGTTTAAGTACTTCTAAGTTCTAGGGGACTGATGACCTTAGAAGTTTAGTCTCACAGAGCTCAGAGCCATTTGAATCATTTTTGAGCCTACCCTGGAGAACTGAAATGCAAAATTCGTACCTTCCGTTACGTCGAAATTGCTTCAGAAATTCCAGCTTGTAAGGGTTCATATGTAGGCGTCGTTTCTGAACACGCGACTTCCGAGGGCTCCGTGTGAACTCATCTCGGATACGCTCGACATTTTCACCAAATGTACGTGGCCGACATTGCGTATGAAACTGACTGTCAAGAATTTTGTATGCCAGTCATAAATATTCTTGTGCGAAGGCGGCTTCATGCTGAATCGACGACGGAATGCACGCTGCATTTGAACAATGCACTGAGTTCGCGCGAAAGATCCGTACCCAAAGACTGGAAAGTTGCACAGGCCACACCAATATTCAAGATCGAAATTAGAATTATATATTAATACCTTCAGCTGCTTACGGGCGTTGATATATGTCAACAGGGACAGATGAAAATGTGTGCCCTGACCGGGACTCGAAGCCGGGATCTCCTGCTTACATGGCAGACGCTCTATCCATCTGAGCCACTTTTTTCTTTTTTTTTATTTCATTTTGTTCTATACTGTTAGTTGAATTTGCTCGTGACGGACGTCCGATGACACCTGTTCAGGTTGTTCGTTGATTCGTGCACTCACTTTTTTTTTATTACAGAGGGTAGCTAAACCCTCTGGCCGAACACGCTGAGCTACCGTGCCGGCGTCACCGAGGGCACAGAGGATAGTGCGACTGCAGGGACTATCTCGCGCACACCTCCCGCGAGACCCACATTCTCACCTTATATGTCCACACACTACATTCGTAGTGTCCCTGCCCAACACACTCATTTCTCGTGGAAGACATTCTTACCAAGTCCCGTAAGAGGTGGGGTAATATGTGTGCATCCGCACAAAAGAAGAATGTCATGGCCGGTATTGCCAGAACTATATACTTATATGGATATGGTGTCTCTTCTTTCGGAATATATATAATTCTAATTTCCTTCTAGACGGCTGCAGGTCGTCAATCGTGTTTGTTCTTCCGGACATGTCCGAAAGAACAGACAACATATCCATATAAGTATATAACATTCAAGAAGGTCAGTGTGCCGTCACATGTCCGACGCCTTTGAACGCCGCGCGCGACATTCCCGCGCCGGTACTACAGTGTGGCACAACCAACGCCATCCAAGTGTCGCCCTCTGCCGACTGCCATGAGAGACAGCCGGAGAACGGTTGCAACCAGGCAACGAGACGGTAGAGCGGAGCTACGGACTAGGTCAATCTGCTACACAACGTATTCCGGACAGAAGATGTCTTTGGTCGGTTGGTGACACCGTGGATAGTACCGATCATTAACCTATTTGAGTTATAGTGCGCTGTGGTGATTGGAAAGGTCGTCGCCCAGGGATCCGAATACCGGGCGTGTTCTATGTGGCTCAGCTGTGGCGTATATTTAACTAAGAGAACTCTGCGGGAGAGGGAGTCCGAAAACTCGTCATGCTACTCATGTGTACTGTATTCAGATGGTTATTTTCATATCCCTTCCAAGGACAAATTCTGATAGTTGTGCTTTCTTTTGTAACTGTGTGCACTGACCAAAGATTGACGAAAGAGGAGCTGCAGCAATTTTGATAGGATGAGCGCATGTGTTACATTCACATATAGCTGTAAAGTTTTTTCTTGGCCAAGGTACCACATTAAATTAAACAATTCATTGTAAAATTTTTCGGCATATTGTTTTAAATCAATTATTTCGTGGTGTTTTTCTAAAGATTGGTTTTAAGAAAAATGGTTCAAATGGCTCTGAGCACTATGGGACTTAACTGCTTTAGTCATCAGTCCGCTAGAACTTAGAACTACTTAAACCTAACTAACCTAAAGACATCGCACACATCCATCCCCGAGGTAGGATTCGAACCTGCGACCGCAGCGGCCACGCGGCTCCAGAGTGTAGCGCCTAGAACCGCACGGCCATTCCGGCCAGCTTGGTTTTAAGAGTATCGTTTGGTTTTAAGAGTATCAGTGGATTTTACTGGATGGTTAGTTACAATTAAATTATGCTTAGAACTGTTTTATTGCGCCAATCTCCTCACCCCCAGCCCTTCCACTTAATGATCTGCTGCAGTATGGTAGCAGAGAGCGTAGTTGTGGTGTGAAGACGTTAGGTGGTACTTTAATGACAGTTCACTAATATTGAACTGTGTTATATTTTGTAAAGCCGATAGTACTTTGGTGTTGTATTGTTTCAGCATGGCAGCCAGAGAAGTGATTGGGGTGTTGGAGTTGCGGAAGGAGGAACTATTATACGAAGTAGGTGTACGGGGTGCCGATACCTCGGGCAGTGCGGCCGAGTTAGCGCGACGGCTGCGGGAAGTTGTTGACCGTCCGGTTGTACCGCCGCAGCTGGAGGAAAGTGAGGTGTGACGCCGTATCCAGCATTAAGTGTGCGCTAGGCGAGTTACATACAGTCAGTAGTTTCCTTCTTTGAATTCAGTGAGCCGTCACGGTCACAGATTAATACACTATGTTGGTAGGGCATAGGATCTGTGCACCGTCAACCGGTCCAATACCCAGTTTAAAGAATTGTCTGAACAGTTAAACGCATTATTAGGACGTACCCAGGGGTTGTAGTACGTGGAGGAGACGCCATGGGCGGGGAATCAGCCTACCTTAGGACAAGTTGCGAGAGAGGCCCCTTCTATAAAAGGTAGTCATATTGTCACGTAGAATAAGGTATGATTAGATGAATGACGAACACTAACTTCACTTAACGAAGATTTTTTCAGCACTTGCACATACAAGAGCGCGGAGCGAACTGCCTCCGGTCAGAACATATACAGGGTGAGTCACCTAACGTTACCGCTGGATATATTTCGTAAACCACATCAAATACTGACGAACTGATTCCACAGACCGAACGTGAGGAGAGGGGCTAGTGTAATTGTTTAATACAAACCATACAAAAATGCACGGAAGTATGTTTTTTAACACAAACCTACGTTTTTTTTAAATGGAACCACGTTAGTTTTGTTAGCACATCTGAACATATAAACAAATACGTAATCAGTGCCGTTTGTTGCATTGTAAAATGTTAATTACATCCGGAGATATTGTAACCTAAAGTTGACGCTTGAAACCTCCGACGTTCCGTTGCGTGTTGCAACAAACACGGGCCACGGTCGGCGAGCAGCATCTGCAGGGACATGTTAACGATGACGACCGTGTTTAGAGTGTGGCTGTAGTGCATTGTTGTGGTTTGGTCTAGCTGTCGCAGTGTCCGCATGTAGCGCTTGCTGCTATTGCTATTCTGCATTCGTCTCCGCACGCAGACCAACTGTAGTACACCGTGTTACCAGACGTCTGTGATAGTGTAGTGTTGTAGGAACTGTGACCATGGTGTATTCGATCTCTGAAAAGGCGGAGATGATACTCATCTTTGGTGAGCGTCGACGAAATGCAGCTGAAGCCTGCAGGGTGTATGCAGAACGGTACCCGGATAGAGAGCATCCAACGTGCCGCACATTGCAAAACAACTACCGCCAACTGTATGCAACAGGTATGGTCGTAGCACGCAAACTGGTCCTTAACAGGCCCGTCACAGGAGAAGCGGGTGCAGTTGGTGTGTTAGCTGCTGTTGCCATGAACCCACACATGAGTACACGGGACATTGCGAGAACCGGTGGACTGAGTCAAAGTAGTGTCATGCGCATACTGCATCGTCACCGCTTTCACCCATTTCATGTGTCGCTACATCAGCAATTAAATGGTGATGACTTTAATCATCGAGTGCAATTCTGTCAATGGGCATTAACAGAGAATGCGTTGCAGTTCTACCTATTTACCGATGAAGCGGGTTTCACAAACCACGGGGCAGTGAATCTACAGAACATGCATTACTGGTCCGTGGACAATCCTCGCTGGCTCAGACAGGTAGAGCGGCTGCGACCGTGGACTGTAAATGTATGGTGCGGAATCATTGGCGACCACCTCATTGGTCCTCACTTCATTGCAGGGGCCCAAAAAGCTGCAACATACATCGCGTTTCTACAGAATGATCTGCCAACGTTGCTCAAAAATGTCCCACTGGAAACGCGTCGACGTATGTGGTATCAGCATGATGGTGCACCTGCACATTCCGCAATTAACACTAGGCTGACCCTTGACAGGATGTTCGACGGGCGTTTCATAGGGCGTGGAGGACGCATAAATTGGCCAGCCCGTTCTCCTGATCTTACACCTCTGGACTTATTTCTTTGGGGTACGTTAAAGGAGAATAAGTACCGTGATGTGCCTACAACCCCAGAGGATATGAAACAATGTATTGTGGCAGCCTGCGGCGACATTACACCAGATGTACTGCGGCGTGTACAACATTCATTACGCCAGAGATTGCAATTGTGTGCAGCAAATGATGGCCACCACATTGAACATCTATTGGCCTGACATGTCGGGACACACTCTATTCCACTCCGTAATTGAAAACGGAAACCACGTGTGTACGTGTACCTCACCCCTCATGGTAATGTATATGTGCGTCAGTGAAAAAGACCAATAAAAAGGTGTTAGCATGTGGACGTAATGTGCTGTTCCAGTCTCTTCTGTACCTAAGGTCCATCACCGTTCCCTTTGGATCCCTACGTAATTCGGTGCTCTCCGATACACACGATCGAACAGCGGAGGAGCGGTACTCAAGCGTCAAGTTTAGGTTACAATATCTCCGGATGTAATTAACATTTTACAATGCAACAAACGGCACTGATTACTTATTTGTTTATATGTTCAGATGTGCTAACAAAACTAACCGGGTTCCATTTAAAAAAACGTAGGTTTGTGTTAAAAAAACATACTTCCGTGCATTTTTGTATGGTTTGTATTAACCAATGACACTAGCCCCTCTCCTCACGTTCGGTCTGTGGAGTCGATTCGTCAGTATTTGATGTGTTTTACGAAATATATCCAGCGGTAATGTTAGGTGACTCACCCTATATATATATTAGTTACAGAACATTCCAGTACAATGATTCCTGACATTTGTGAATACTTCTAGAATGTCCTCGAACCGAATATAGAAATTAAAACTTCACTGTTCAGTTGAGTTTTCAACTCACAACCCTCCATGCAACAGCCCAGTATCATAACCGCTACAGTACAGTGACTGTACTACTCAGCTTCTTCTGCGACATTGCTCCCTCCTTAAGATAACAACGTGTCGGTGTTACGGCTTCCTAGTTCGAGAACGAGACATCGGTCCTGCATACTCCGACTCCCGATGACTGATGTTCGCCCTGGCGGCGATCTTCGTAGAACTTCCCTTGCCGCTACGCTCTTCGTCACCTTTCCGCTTGTTGTCTGTCGCCGGAGATTTGAATTTACCCTGGGTTGCAGGATCCTTGTAGGTCTTCATTCGAAGGACGTGGATCTTTCGTCGTCGGGTTTCGGGGTCGAAATCTTCAACTTCATAAACAACATCAGACAACTGTCTTACAACCTTATAAGGTCCTGAGGAGCTTCTCAGAGAGACCAACCTTCCGAACAGGAATGAAGATCCAGACGAGGTCACCAGGCTGGTAGTACTGTAGTACTCATATGTACTGTACTGTAGTACTCATATGTACTGTATTCAGATGGTTATTTTCGTGTCCCTTCCAGAGACAAATTCTGATAGTTGTGTTTTCTTTTGTAATTGTTTGCATTGAGCATAGATAGACGAATGAGGAACTGCAGTAATTTTGATAAGATGAGCACATGTGTTATATTCACTTCTGGTCGTAAAGTTTTTCTTGGCCAAGGTACCACATTAAATTAAATTAATTCATTGTGAAGTTTTTGACATACTGTTTTAAATCAATTATTTTGTGTTGTATTAAAAATTTGGTTTTAAGAGTATCAGTGGATTTTACTGTATGGTTAGTTACAATAAAATTATGCTTAGAACTGTTATATTACGCCTACCTCCTCACACCGAACCCTTCCACTTAATGTTCTGTTACAGTCGATATGAGTAATCCACTAAATTTTAGGGCAATACCACTAACGTCGATATGCAGCAGGATTTAACAACAAGTGTTGTGTTTCAACACCACGAATTACCCTGAAGAGAACCGTCTATTGGCACATAGTCAACAAGAATTTAGAAAACATAGTTGTTGTGAAACACAACTAGCTCTATGCTTACACGAAGTGCTGAGTGCTACCGACAAGGGATTTGAAATTGGTTCCGTGTTTCTAGATTTCAAGGCTTTCGACACCGTACATCATAAGCGACTTGTAATCAAGTTGCGCGCTTAGGTCAATGGATTCGTGGTTTCGTGAACAGAGAGCTCACATTTAGTAGCAACTGACGGAAAGTGGTTGAGTAAAACAGAAATGATTTATGTAGTTTCCCATGGTAGTGTTATAGGCCCTCTGCCTTTCCTTATGTATACAAATGATTTAGGAGACAATTTGAGCAGCAGTCTTAGGATGTTTGCAGATGATGCTGCCGTTTAACTCCTCGTAAAGTCATCAGAAGATCAAAACCAAATGCTAAACGAGTTACAAAATACAACCTTATATTGCTAAAATCGGCAATTGACTCTAAATAATGAAAAGTGTGAGGTCTTCCACATGAGTGCTAAAAGGAATCCTTTAGACATTGGTTACACGATAAATCAGTCAAATCTAAAGGCCATAAGTAAATGCCTAAGAATTACAATTAGGAACAACTTAAATTGGAAAATGGTTCAAATGGCTCTGAGCACTATGGGACTTAACATCTGTGGTCATCAGTCCCCTAGAACTTAGAACTAATTAAACCTAACTAACCTAAGGACATCACACACATCCATGCCCGAGGCAGGATTCGAACCTGCGACCGTAGCAGCCGCGCGGTTCCTGACTGAGCGCCTAGAACCGCGAGACCACCGCGGCCGGCTTAAATTGGAAAGAACACACATAAAATCTGTGGGGAAGGTGAATCGAAGACTGCGTTTTATTGGCTGAGCACTTAGAAGATGCAACAGATATCTTACAGAGACTGCGCAAGCAATGCTTGTCCATCCTCTTTTGGAGTACTGCTGCGCAGTGTGGGATCCTTACCAAATACGGTTATTTATTTATTTATTGTTGCGTGGGACCAAATTATGGAGAAGTCTCCATGGTCATGGAACGAGTCAATACATGAAATTATAAAACGATATTAGAAACAGATAAAATGAAATATAAAAAAACATATTCAGGTGACAAGTCGTAAGTTTAAATGAAGAAAATCAACAATGTAACACTGGAATTTGCTTAATTTTTTAGCTCTTCCAGGAGCTCCTCGACAGAATAGGAGTGAGCCATGAGGAAACTCTTCAGTTTAGACTTAAAAGAGTTTGGGCTACTGCTAAGATTTTTGAGTTCTTGTGGTAGCTTATTGAAAATGGATGCAGCATAATACTGCACTCCTTTCTGCACAAGAGTCAAGGAAGTGCATTCTACATGCAGATTTGATTTCTGCCTAGTATTAACTGAGTGAAAGCTGCTAACTCTTGGGAATAGGCTAATATTGCTAACAACAAACGACATTAAAGAAGATATATACTGTGAGGGCAATGTCAGAATTCCCAGATTTTTGAATAGGGGTCGACAAGAGGTTCTCGAATTTACGCCACATATAGCTCGAGCAGCCCGTTTTTGAGCCAAAAAAACACCCTTTTTGAATCAGGAGAATTACCCCAAAAAATAATACCATACGACATAAGCGTATGAAAATATGCGAAGTAGACTACTTTTCGTGTTGAAGTGTCACTTATTTCAGATACTGTTCTAATGGTAAATAAAGCAGCATTTAGCTTCTGAACAAGATCCTGGACATGGGCTTTCCACAACAGCTTACTATCTATCCGAACGCCTAGGAACTTGAACTGTTCCGTCTCGCTTATAATATGCCTATTCTGTCTGATCAAAATATCGGTTCTTGTTGAATTGTGAGTTTGTAAAAATTGAGTCTTACTGTGATTTAGCATCAAATTATTTTCCACAAGCCACGAACTTATTTCATGAACTACATTATTTGTTACTGTTTCAATATTACACACAAGATCCTTCACTATCAAGCTGGTGTCATCAGCAAACAGAAATATTTTTGAATCCCCTGTAATACTAGAAGGCATATCATTTATATAAATAATAAATAGCAGCGGCCCCAGCACCGACCCTTGGGGAATGCCCCACTTAACAGTGCCCCATTGGGACTGAACATCACTACCACTCTCAATATTGCGGAGAATTTCCCTCTGCCTTCTGTTCTTAAAGTAAGAGGTGAACCAATTGTAAGCTACTCCCCTTACTCCATAATGGTCCAACTTCTGCAGTAATATTTTGTGGTCAGCACAGTCAAAAGCCTTCGTTAAATCAAAGAAAACACCTAGCGTTCGCAACGTTTTATTTAATCCGTTCAAAACCTCACAGAGAAAAGAGAATATAGCATTTTCAGTTGTTAAACCATTTCTAAAACCAAACTGAACATTTGACAGCAAATTATGTGAATTTAAATGCTCCAGTAACCTTGTATATACAACCTTCTCGATAACTTTAGCAAACACCGATGGCATAGAAATAGGTCTAAAATTGTCAACATTATCAATGTCTCCCTTTTTATAAAGTGGTTTCACTACCGAGTACTTTAATCGGTCAGGAATCCGACCACTCCTAAAGGAAAAGTTACAGATATGGCTGAGAACTGGGCTAACATACATAGAACAATACTTCAGTATTCTGCTAGATACCCCGTCATATCCATGAGAGTTCTTGGTCTTTAGTGATTTAATTATTAACTCAATCTCCCTCTTGTCAGTATCATGAAGGAGCATTTCAGGTAACAGTCTCGGAACACTTTTTTCTAAGAGCGCTATATGATTCCCTGTTGGGATTAGGTTTCTATTTAGTTCACCTGCTATATTCAGAAAGTGATTATTAAATACTGTACATATATGCGACTTATCAGTAACACGGACATTCCCACTACGCACTGATTCTATATCCTCGACCTGTCTCTGCAGACCAGCAACTCCCTTTACGACTGACCATATGGTTTTAATTTTATCCTGAGACTTAGCTATTCTATCTGCATACCACATACTTTTTGCCTTCCTAATAACATTTTTAAGCACCTTACAATACTGTTTGTAATGGGCTGCTGCATTTAGATTTTGACTGTTTCTAATGTTTTGATATAATTGCCACTTTGTTCTACAAGATTTTCTTATCCCTCTAGTCAGCCATCCAGGCTGCCTGTTTGTGCTAGTACCCTGTTTTAAACGTTCTAACGGAAAGCAACTTTCAAAGAGCATGAGAAAAGTCTTGGAAAAGCATATTTATCGTCTACTGTATCAGCGCTATAAACATCTTGCCACTCTTACTCCTTTATAAGGTTTACAAAGGTCTCTACAGCAACTGGATCAGCTTTCCTGAACAGCTGATGACTATATTTAACACGTGTTGCAGCACAAAAATCTTTTAAAGTTAAAATTTGTGCATCATGATCTGAAAGGCCATTCACCCTTTTGCTAACAGAATGTCCTTCTAGTAATGAGGAATGAACAAAAATGTTGTCTATGGTTGTTCTACTGTTCCCTTGCACTCTCGTTGGAAAGAATACGGTTTGCATAAGATTATACGAATTAAAGAGGTCTATCAGCATCCTCTTCCTTGCACAATCACTTATACAATTAATATTGAAGTCACCACATATAACTAACTTTTTGTATTTCCTATAAAGTGAACCAAGAACCTCCTCTAGCTTTAGCAAAAATGTTGTGAAATCGGAGTCTGGGGATCTATAAATAACAACAGTTAGAAGTTTAGATCCGTTAAATTTAACCACACCTGCACAACATTCAAACACCTTTTCAGTGCAGTACTTTGAAACATCAATTGACTCAAATGGGATGCCGTTTTTCACATACATGGCTACTCGCCGACACCGCAAGGAGCTCCTCGAAAAGCTGCCAGCTATAAAATAAATAAAATAAATAAAAAATGTTATTGTTATTTAAATATTAATTATTCTATCTGTATGATGGTGATTGTGATTGCAATTGTAATTAATATTTTGCTTATCTGGAACGTGGACGTTTAATTATTCGTTATCAGACGCTTGACAATGGCTTTTTCGTAAAGGCAATGTTACTCGTAGTTGACCGTGAAATAAAACTGAAATAATCGGACTTCGTAATTAAATCGTTTCCAAAGACTGCTGCGGTAGGTGCGGACTCATAATCTAAATCTCAATATTACAATAATTTGCCAGCCATGCCAATACGTCGTACAGAGGTGATTGTCTACTAAACATAAAAAAGTTACACAGTTAGTTACATCAGATATATTCAATGAATAAGCCTACAGTTCATAATCCTACTTACCTTTATAAATATAAATTCTTTACAGAATCGAGTGCCTAGTGTGGTTGCAACTCGCAGTATTCTTCTATAACATGAAATATGGCGGTGTGCCAGACAATAAAATAAAATACGTGCTTCTCGCACCACTTCAACCAGAGCTCTCCCTTTCTTAATCAAACATAAGAGTAACGTAATTGTGCTTTTGTTTTATCAGCGACACAGCGCTGCAGTTGTGTGCCATAGGCTTTATTTATTTGTCACTGATTATTTATTTAATTAATATTTCGCGTTTCCGAGGAAACTCACGCTCGGCATGCAAATGTGCCTTTATATTGCCCCCTGAATTGCGAAGCGAAAGGACACACCTGCAGGCGAGCAATTCACCTAAAGGCACAAGGAAATCTAAGTTATCTACAACTATTTACATGACTTACATTACACATTATACACATTATATACAAAATTTGAATGACGCGGGTGTGCCGTAAAAGTTCTAATGTTGGCAGATAGAGTGCGCGCATGCGCAGAAGCGTCTGTGTAACTGCGGCACTGCCGTTATATCGTACAGTTAGATCACGCGGCACAGTATTGCAGTTCATATTGTTCGTGTGCGCGCGTTTTTCAGTCGTTGCACAAAGAAAATATTCAACCAAGATTACATATGAAGACTACATTCTATGACAGGTAACTTAGTTTTAAATTTACAATATTTGTTATAACACAATACAACTTAGATTGTTGAATGTTCTTAGTTACATAGTATTGTTTTGAAATACTTCAAAGAAAAATGTCCGTATTTTTCAAGTGCGTTGACCTATACACATCGTGTCGTTATTACAGTTCATATTCATCCGCTGCACAATAATTTTTTACAGGTTAGTATCGTCGTGGTAAAGTTTTTTGATCACAGTAACATCGTTGTATAACAACGTGATTAATACGTAAGGGTGTCCATTTCTCATTTCCATTATAGTCGTAGTGATGCAGTTCGTTGTGACTAAAAGCATTGCTTATTACAGATCAGACGTGACCCGTCGAGTAATTGGTCCACGTGCAGTTCGTTTTTTACATTCCGTGGAAGCTTGGTTGCAGAACCTCGGTCGGCACATAGCTGGCGTCGATCCTTGGACAGTCCAGGTAAGAGTGTCCGTCACATTTCGAGAACATTTCATTCCCTGAAGTTCCAACCAAAATTCTTCCACCCGTCGTGTTGTTTTCTGGACAGGCACTTTGTGTCCATTTAATCCAGTTAACATCTTGAAGTTGGGTACTGTAGTAATATCACTAGACGATGCACGAATTATGCACTTCACATTTTCAGTTTTTTGCTGAATATAGCTCACCTAAATGTTCGTAGTTATTAATTAAGGAAATCGTTCATCGCGTTCACATAGATACGCTGCATAATGAATGGCATTAACAGTTTCTTTCACATAGGTTTCCGCGTAGTTGCAGAGTTAGGAATGTTCGTTAATGTCCGTGAACAGTGGTTCACTATGCAATGTCCTTTTGGCACTCGTTTTGTTCAAATTTTTACATAGTAACAGTTACACTATACATCAGTTAAAAAAATAAGTAATTATACATACACACGTCACATATTTTCTTAGCATAAACATAATATAGTTGCACATAAACATGTTTACATCATCATTACATCGCTGTAGGTTATTACATTGTGTCACATTTGATTACATGAATTGCATATATTTACATCCTCTTTAGCGGTTTTGCTGGGATATTATCGATGTTTTTTGTGATGTCATCTGAAATTAAGATAGGTTAGACACAACATTCATTACATCAGTAGGCAAGACCAGGCGTTTTCACCACTCAATAAATATTCAAAATAGTAAGAGAGAGAAAATGTTCGATTCCTCGCGTTTTGTGCGTGTGTGTAGAGTGTCCGTGAGGCCTTGACTACTGATAGATGCTTTTCGTGTTGAGAGATGTGCGTCTAATCTATTTCTCAAAGTAAAAGATCGCTTCACAGATGACGTCTGTCAGTTCGTCAGGTGTCACACCAAGTCAGTGGTACCTTCAGTAACAAATGTTCCGTGAAAAATTAATATGTCATCCACTGCTACGTAATCATAAATTTTACTTTAATATTCCGTCTTTCAGGTGGAGGCGCGCGCTGAAAGAAGAGTTCTTCTGTCTTCAACTGCGTCACTGGAACCGCTGAAATGAAAATTTCTATACTACTTATTATCTGTGTTGTAACAACAGAGTTTTTCGAGTTGCTTAGCAATATTTTGATGGGTATGACTTTGACATTATTCAGCATGAAATGCTCTAAGATCTCGGTGTGCGTATAGCCCAATAATTTTGTTAGTTCTAGGATGTTGTAACAGATACGCACCAGGATGCGGTATGTTAACAATTATATAAGGTCCTTCATATAGCAGACGCCACTTAGCGTTGCGTCGTTTGAGTGCTACAGATTTATGATGAGTACGAAGTAGTACAAGCATTCCTACCTCGAATTTTTGTTTTCTTTTTATTATGTTTCTGTGATGTTTGTTTCGTATTTGTGCGTGATGTGTCAATGTAGTCAATACTTCTTTTATTTTCTGTTCAGGTGTGATTTCCTTGTCTGACAACTTAGGTAATGGTTCTATCCACTGATCGTTCTGTTTGCAATTGAACATGATCTCGTTAGGTGTGTAATTCGTATCGTAAATATTTAAGTTATTGTGTACGTCTTCGAAAAGACTTAGGTAGGACACCCAATTAGTATGTTTTGATGAAATATAGGTCCTCATGAAACGGTTTAATTCTCGGAAAAGTCTCTCAGTCGCGTTACATTGTGGACTAAACCTCGAAATAAATATACTTTTAATGTTATTGTCCTTCAAGAAATTTCTCCATTTGTACCCAGAGTAGTATGCTGCATTATCTGATAGAATTGCTTTAGGTTTTCCCACGTGCGTCAGGTAATCACTTGAGAATCTTCGTATTATAGCATTTGCAGTGGCGGATTTTAAAGCATAAAGTTTTACATGTTTAGAAAATATATCGTAAAAAGCTAAGATATATTTGACGCCTCCAGAGCTTGCTGGATGCGGTCCACTGATGTCAGTACACAGAATTTCCAGGGGTTTACTAGGTAAAATAGAATGTAAATCTGTTTTTGTGGATAAATTCTGAGGTTTTGATTTTTGACATATGACACATGTTTTTAGTTCCCTGTAAATTTTTCTTCTCATATTGCTAAAATAACAGTATGTACTGAGCTTTGCCAAACACTTTTTCGTCCCATAATGACCCCAAACTAAGTGTGTGTGCCAAATTAGATTACGTTCAGACTCTTTGGGAATGCATACACACCAGTTAGTAGCATTTGGATGTCGGCGGTAAAATAACACATCATTGTGTAACTTGTAATACTTAGTCAAAGGATGATTGTGTTTTTCTACCAGTAATGTTATTATCTTATACCAGTGAGGATCAGATTTTTGTAATTCAGCCATGTTTCTGCACATATCAATATAATATTGGTGATACTGCTTGTCTTGCATTAAGAGAATCCTGTAGTCATTTATATTTTCTAAGTCACTGTTGGTATCATTCATACCTTGTGGAAGTATAGACAAAGTGTCTGCAATGGTGTTGTCCTTACCTCTTATGTACTTAATTTCAAAAGAGTAGTTCTGAAGTGTAACTGCCCATCGTGATAGTCTAGGATGTACAAGTTTACAAGTTAACAAAAATGTCAGGGCCTGGTGATCGGTGTAAATTACCGTATGTTTTCCAAATAAATAATAATTGAATTCTTGAATGCCCATACTATGGAAAGTGTTTCTAACTCAGTAGTGGAGTATGTACGCTCACATTCAGTTAGAGTGCGACTCGCAAACCCAATAATTCTTATCTGTTCCTCCTCTTTATTCTTTACAACTTGAAATAAGCAACAGCCCAAGCCAGTACGTGAAGCGTCACAAGTCATACAAAAATCTAAATTGAAATCTGGATGGCTCAATATGTTAGCATTCACTAAAGCATGTTTAATTGTATTAAAGTCATTCTGGCACTGTTCCGACCAGATCCAAACTTGATTCTTTCTGAGTAGATTTAGCAGATGTTTACTGTTCAAAAGTGGTTGTGGCAAAAAACGTCTGAAAAATGAACATAGCCCAAGGAATAATTTTAACTGCTTTTTAGTTCGAGGGCTAGGAAAGTTTCTGATAGCATCTAATTTACTGGGATCCGGACGTATGCCCTGTGAATTAATGATATGTCCTAAATACTTTATCTCACTGCAACCAAACTTTGATTTTCTTAGGTTGGCTGTGACTCCAGCTTGTGCAAATTTTTCTAAAATTCTTTGAAGTGTGTCAACGTGTTCATTCCAAGATTGTGTAGCTATCAGTATATCATCTACATAGTGTGTGACTGTCTCAACTAAATCGTCGCCAAGCACGGTATCCAGGGCTGTAATGAATACCCCAGAGCTGACATTCAGTCCGAAGGGTAGAACACAAAACTGATAGGTTCGCCCACCGAACATAAATGCAGTATATTTCCGAGAATCAGGAGTGATACCTACCTGCCAAAACGAATTAGCGAGATCTATTGTGGAAAAATATTTTGCATCTAGAAATTTCTGTAATTGCTCTTCTAAATTTTCAGGTTTTGTGTGAACCGGTAAAATTATTTGATTAATAGCTCGTGCGTCTAACACTAACCTAATGCTTCCATTTGATTTTTTGACAACAAGTAGAGGACTACAATAAGGTGAGGTGGATGGTTCAATGACCTTCCAGTCTAACATTTGTTTTAATTCTTGCCACACAGCAGGTCGTTGAGATAACGGTACGTTATATGTCTTATGGTAGAAGATCTTGTGAGGCTTAACTTCAATCTTGTACACATACGTGTTGATAACACCTAATCGTTTGGTAAAAACTTGTAAATATTTGGATAACACTTCCTGTAGTTTTATACGTTCATGTATACTGAGAGCTGTAGCTTCACTTACCTTATGATCAAGCAATGTTTTCAAGTCCATTATCTTTGTGTCAGATGAGTGTGTTTGCATGTCTTGAATGTCATTATCAAGTACTAACTGAACCTTGTACCCTGTACAGTGTTTGTCATGCTTTAGAGTTCTCCTGTCCAAATCAATAATAATTACACTGCCTTTATCATTTAAAATACATTTACCTTTGGAGAAGTCTATAATGCAGTCCTTCTCGCTCATAATATCTATTCCTAATATGCAATTTGTCACAAGGTTTTGTACAACCAGGAATGGCCATTGTACGGTACCATTACCTATCTTAACGTTTACAAAAACTTGCTTCGTAACCCTACATGACTTATTACCTAGTGCAGTAGTTATTTTACAGTTTTGGGCAGGAAACTCAGGCACAGGTTCCAATTCACACATCTTTTTATAGAAATTAAAAGACAAAACGCTCACAGCTGCACCTGTATCTAGGATAATAGTAGTTGGAATCCCACCTACTACACCAGTAGTAGATGCTAAAACAATTTCATTTGTGTTTAAACGACATTGTGTACTGTCTTGTAAAAGTTCATCTGATATATTGTTATTGTGGTTGTATCTTATAAATAAAACAGGTAGTTTTTGTTTAGAATTACTCGGCATATCATTATTCTGTTGTTCAAGTGTGGTGTCAAATAACTGATTAACATTGAAGTCGCCCCCCAAGAATTCTTCAGCCACGACCTGGGGCAAAGTAGTGATTGTTTCTAGTTTGTTGGATTATCATTTGTACTAGGTACTGACACAGATTGAGGTTGTGCATCAGGTGTCATTTCTATTATATTCACATTCGGATATTGCCTATTATGATCTCCAAACTTTTGCGGTTGTTGTTGCTGTTGCGCATTATAACTTACCTGTCGGTCGTAAGGTATGCTCCAATTTTGTCCTGGTGGCTGCTGTGGTAAAGCAGAGTTTGAATAAAAGTACTGATCGTTACGAGTCCAACCTTGATGCTGTCTTGGCTCGTAGTTATTATTATTTCTATTTCTGTTTGTGTTTTTGTTATTACCTTTGTATCCGTTGTTACCGTTGTAGTTATTACCGCGGTGCCTTTTGTATGGATTGCCGCATGGAATGTTATTACTGTTGTAACTATTGTTTGTATTGGAATACGCGTGTTGATTTTGATTTCCGTACTGAGACGGCATGTGAGTTTGCTGTTTTTGTTGTACCGCGTATCCAACTGTGGGCGCGCCAGAATTGTGTTGGCAAGCCTGCATGTTTTGCATACCACTAGTGTAAACATTGTGGCTGCTGTTTTGCCGCGCGAAGCGCTGATCTTCAAGTAACATGTCAACCGAATCTAAAGCTGTTAAAAAATAATCTGAATCGTCATCCGGGATATGTAGAAGTTTTTCCTTAATGTTGAAAGGCAATTTGGCCTTCAACGCTCGGAGTATATCACGCGTTGCGACTGGTTCGTCTAAAAAATGTCCCATGTTCAAGTATTTTTCAAAATATCTGCGTAAGTTACCATTTTTACTGTTAAAAGTTTCAGGTTCTAAAATTTGTCTTCTGAGTCGCTCCTGGACGGATTGCGACCAGAATTTGTTCAGAAAAGCACGCTCAAACTCACTGTACGTGGTACATACGTCAGCTTGACTGTATGCCCAGACAGCTGCATCGCCTTGGATGTAACCGACAATATATGAAATCCTTTTCCGGTCACTCCAAGTGCGTGGAAATGCGTTACTAAAAGATTTAAGAAAAATCACCGGATGAATGGTTCGTTTTTCTGGGATAAAAATCTGAAATTGCCTGTGTTTCATTAAGCTTTCATCTTCCTTCGCATTGTGATATGGATTTATTCCACTGTAATTACTGGTATGTTCAGCTGGCGAGTAATTTCGATAATGTTGCTGTGGTTTACCATGATAATAGCTTGTGTTTGTGTTTCCACATCGTGGTATGTGTTGTAGTCGTGGTGTGTTTTGTTCTTGTGTATTTGTCGTGTGCGGAATGTGTGTATCATACTCGAATGTATATTGGTTTCTGAACTGTACATTTTGACTGATATTTTCGTTACATTCAGACTGTAGTTGATCGGTGAATTGTCTCATGGGTGCAGTGACGGATTGTACTGCGTCACTGATCAGCTGTTTGTTATTAGTAATGTATTGCGCTACGGAGTCGTGCACAATTGTTGGTAAATTTTCACGTAAGCATCTATCAAAATGTTTGTCTTTGTTCTCAACCCAATCATGAAATTCTTTGTTAATATTTTGAAAATGAGCTGTGGCATCTGATTGTAAGATGTCAGTCAGGTGTTGTTCAACATTGTCAAATTTATTCTGTACGTCAGTAATTCGTTTTTCAAGATTGTCATGTACTGAAGGATATGTTTGAATTTGTTCAGTAAGAACTTCACACGTGACATTAAGGTTTTTTACTTGTGTCTGTAAAAGTGCTACGTCAGTTGTAGTCTTTTCTTGTCTCGTATTGAGCTGGGAAAATTTAGTACTGAGTTCGGTCATCTGTTTGGTCAGTGTGGCGTCTATAAGTTCCACACGCTTACATAAAGTGTCATTACCTATCTTGATTGCTATGAGATCAGATTTGATTTCGTCATTTTGTGTTTTTAACTGTTCATTTTGTGTCTCTAATTGTGCCTTTAAGGTTGCCATGTTTTCGGCGTTTTGTTTCATTAGCATTTGTAACATGTCGGCAATGTTTACCGTTTGCAAGGTCTCTGCCCCCGCCGCGTCATTAGACGTGACGTCATGCATTAACATGGGCTCTGATTGAGATTTTGAAATTTTTGTAGTGGACGGCCTGTTGTCAAAATTTTCGTCAACACTTGCGTCAATGTTTGATGAATCGTCACTACCGGTTGCTGTCGTAAAGTCATTTTCTAACACTTGTCTCACGTCCGAGTCGGATTGCGTCTGAATAGTACGTCCTTGCTGTTCCATTTTTGCGTATTGTTTTCTAGTTATTACCATGCCACACGTGATATATGTTTCAAGAAAATTTTTGACACTGATTTTAAAATAAAATGTAGTTGAGCATGAATCGCTCGTAGCAACAATGGCTGTCTGTTAATTTAAAAATATAAACTGAATTTGAGATTATTGGTAATGGCTGCTGGCCATGTTACATGATATCGTACAGAAGTCGGCCATATTGTACACTCGTGTATTGGTATTGTTGCATACGTTATTGTTTAGGGAAAAGTACTGAGAATGAAATTTATCACTGAAACTGTTATGCAGAAAAGAAACACTACAGAATTTACTGAAAAGCTAATACACTGAATTATACGTCTGGTCAAGCCTACCAATGCAAAGATGCTGCGTCTTACCTTATTTTGCTGGAAGTTTCATTGCGTCTTCCCGCAAAATTTCAGAATTGGAAAATATCTTCAGATTTTGTTATCTCTCATACATTGACGTCCAGGTCCAGAAAGTTGATTTTTTACATGAAACAAAGAGAACAATGTAACAAATGACAAAATAACAAGTCCGACACGCAGTCGCCAATATAAAATAAATAAAATAAATAAAAAATGTTATTGTTATTTAAATATTAATTATTCTATCTGTATGATGGTGATTGTGATTGCAATTGTAATTAATATTTTGCTTATCTGGAACGTGGAACAATGGCTTTTTCGTAAAGGCAATGTTACTCGTAGTTGACCGTGAAATAAAACTGAAATAATCGGACTTCGTAATTAAATCGTTTCCAAAGACTGCTGCGGTAGGTGCGGACTCATAATCTAAATCTCAATATTACAATAATTTGCCAGCCATGCCAATACGTCGTACAGAGGTGATTGTCTACTAAACATAAAAAAGTTACACAGTTAGTTACATCAGATATATTCAATGAATAAGCCTACAGTTCATAATCCTACTTACTTTTATAAATATAAATTCTTTACAGAATCGAGTGCCTAGTGTGGTTGCAACTCGCAGTATTCTTCTATAACATGAAATATGGCGGTGTGCCAGACAATAAAATAAAATACGTGCTTCTCGCACCACTTCAACCAGAGCTCTCCCTTTCTTAATCAAACATAAGAGTAACGTAATTGTGCTTTTGTTTTATCAGCGACACAGCGCTGCAGTTGTGTGCCATAGGCTTTATTTATTTGTCACTGATTATTTATTTAATTAATATTTCGCGTTTCCGAGGAAACTCACGCTCGGCATGCAAATGTGCCTTTATACAGCCAACCTGTATCCTGGTAAAGGAAGCCTCTGAATTATCTCCTTATTTAAGAAGTGTTCAGATATACCAATAATTTCAGAGTCAACATCCATAAGCAGTTCACTAACTTTATCTCTAATACCTTGTATATTTTGATGAAATACACTAATTCCCTCATTACTCGGATACCTCAGCTTTGTCAAAAGTGATTCTCTTGTTAGAGAGACTTCCCTTAAGCGGGAATACCTATCAGCTGACTTCAATCTAAAAAAGGTGCAGCTCTAACACCCACTACTGCAGGAAATTTTCCATGAGTGATCCCACCAACCCCACCTATGCTTTCACCTATAAGCTTTGCCAACCTTCCCTTCCCATACCTGTTGAGGTGCAGGCCATGTCTAGTGAAACCCGTCCTGCTGATAGACTCCACCGACACCACTGAAATGTGACCCATGCTTTCTGTCATCAGCGCACCCCCAAGTCTCATGTTATTACGCCTGACGGCTGTATTAAGATGAGGCCGATCGTGACGCTGAAACGGTTCCACGAAATGCACATTCGTGTTGCCAGTCTGAGGGGCTATCTTTTCCAGGTCACCATCTATGTTATACTCCCAATCCCTATCAATACTATTACCAGCCCCACCCACAATCACTACCTGATCCTCTTTAGTCACCTGAGCCAACCCTGCATTAGGCTTCACAATGCTGGTGACCTGGTACTCACTCCCCAGCACTTCCTGCAACTGCTGGCCTACACCCCTGCCATGAGAACTACCTAACAGCAGAACCTTCTTCTTCCTCTTCGACTTTGCAACTGTTCTAGGCACAGTAACTACTGAGGTCTGCTGCATACTTCCTACATCTACAGCTACTAGAGATTCCTCTCCACTAGACTCTGACAGTTGGTCATATCTATTGTAAACACCAATAGTAAAACTATCTGAAAATCTTCTTCTCCTAGCAGATCTCTTGCCAACAGCCAGCTCCCATTCCCCAACCCCCTTCTCTCTCCTCATCCTATCTAGCTCCTCCTGTGCGTTTTTCAACTGCACCTGAAGGGCACAGATCTTACGCTCCTGCTCCTCTATCAACTTACTCTTGCTACATAACCTGCAGTTCCAGGAGAGGATCTCACCAGAATGCCCACTAGCTTCCCCACTGCGTTCCCCCCAGTGAAAATACTTCGAACAAGTCTCACACCGCAATCCACTACTCACGAACCTACGGCAAAGCCCACACTTCTCACTCATGGTAAAATTTCACTTTTTCTAAGTTCCGCTACTACAATAAGATGATGTTAAAAACCTGACTACAATAATCGCAAACTTACTCTACAAGGGAAGTAACTACCATTATTAACAGTATTAATAAACAGCAAATGTGAATATAACAAAAGACTAATACAGAAAGAGAATCAAACGTCTAATGACACGAAGCTGAAAACAGTTCCCAAAAGGTTCTTCTGAAATTATTTCACCAGAAAACACCAAGAACACCGGTTGAAGACTACTAAAGTTCCTAAATAAACCACTGTACACAAACAATTAATTAGTATTTAACTTTCGATGCGCCGCTACAGCTGCAACTGGTCAGCGCGGAATGTAAACACAGGCAAGAGGTTAAGTTTCTCGATATGAAAACCCCACAAATATCAGGTCACAACACAAGAAAGGCAGAGGTGAATGAAGAAACCACTAATACGTCACTTACATAGTAAATATTATCACAAAAACCGTTAAAATATGTATCTGAAACATAAAAATGTATGAAAACTTAGAGAGCGATCTCACACGCAGTCACTCGCTTATGACGTCACACCAAAGATCAAAAGACTATCGGTGTATATCAAGAAAGCTCAAAGAAGATTTGCACTTTTCGTATTATAGAGAAATAGAAGTGTCATTGACGCGGTACTGGATTTGGGGTGGACAGCATTAAAACGAAGACGTTTCTCGTTGCGATGAAAGCTTCTCACGAAAGTTCAACCACGAAATTTCTCCTGCGAATGCGAAAGTAGTTTGTTGACGTCGAGCCACGTAGGGGCCAACGACCATCATAATAAATTAAGGGAAACCAGAGCTCGCATGGAAAGATATAGGTGCTCGTTTTATCCGCGCTTTTAGAAAGTGTAGTTATACAGTTAGTGTGACGGTGGTTCGACGAACCCTCTGCCAGGCACTTAAGTGTGATTTGGGGAGAGCCCATGTAGATATAGATGTGGATGTAGATGAAATTTCAACATACAAAATGGTTTCTCTTGTGCTGTAGTCCCCATTTTGCTACAAACAGTAGCGCAATTGTATAAAAAGTTTTGAACCTTCCTCTTTCCTGTGACGTGCGCAATGTGTTTCTATATTTTAGGTTGTCTGTAATAATTAAAAAGTATTCTTTCTTACTGAATCACTTGGTGTAGTAAATGTTCAATAATACTTTGTACTGAGACGATTGGAAAATTTGGCCGAAATACAATGTCTTCTAAAGCCTAGATGTCTGCTCATTCAAGAGCAGAATTCCGTTTATCCTTGCGGATATGTGAGAGTTGTGACGTATACATATTTGTAAAGTATAGACGAGCACGATGGATGCTTTATGTTATGTGACGATGACGATGAGAGAAGGGAGAGGATGAAATCCGGCGGCGACATCCAGCCTACATCAAGAGGGCCTGCTTGTTTATCGTCTCCATCCAACGGACGGTTCATGATCAACAGTATCACATTTTCTCACGTCATGATGGACTGCAGAGAGGTTCGAAATTTAATCCAGGAGACTGGAGCAAAGACTGGTTATCGAGAGCTACACGCTACACGCTGCCATCTTTCCCTCCCTTGCCGGCGAAATACAGGCCGTGTAAATTTCATACACCACCAAGATTCGAACCGGCTTACCTCTGAGAAGAGCGCCGCCGCACAGACGTGCGTCATAGCTTCTCGGCTATTGAAGCCGTAACTAACTAACAATGCTGACATTCGAACCTAGAGCCGTGCAACATTCTGCTACCAGTGGCAATTGAACGACGACATTTGGACTAGTCAGCGATTACCCTTTTCCCTATTCTACTTGAAAGGCTGCAGCCTCGTTAGCCAGCCATCATAACGCTGTCGGATTCTAAATCGTGGCCGTACTACATGCACGTTGCATAGTACGATCTTTTCACAAACAGTCAACATTTGAACACGAGTACATAGCTCGTATAAAGTTCAGTGAATAGTCTCAAAAATTAAAGGAAACACGAGTTACAAACCAAATACGATTGGTTCAAATGGCTCTGAGCACTATGAGACTTAACATCTATGGTCATCAGTCCCCTAGAACTTAGAACTACTTAAACCTAACTAACCTAAGGACAGGACACAACACCCAGTCATCACGAGGCAGAGAAAATCCTTGACCCCGGGACCAAATACCATTAGTGGCCTTCAAAGCAATCACCATTAGCTACAACACGCTTCTGACCTAGTTCAACCAGCACTTCTTGTGGAATCGGTCGAAGCACCATGGTATACTATGACTTACACAAATTAATACAGAGAGTGGCAAATATAAAAAAGAAACAGGTCTTCTAAACAGCATATAGAATTGTGCAAACTTCCCAATATGACTTAAACCAACCAAAAAAATCAAGAGGGACACATTTCAGGGCTCAGGTATCTAAAAACTTCAGTGTCATAGTTGTGATGCTGTATATATTGGCATATTTTAATACTTGGTACAAAGAGAAACTGGGGATTGGATATATGAAACAAACCATTCCACATTTGCAGAACACGTAAAAGATCACGTACACTATCCTACAGACATTGAAAAGGATATGAAAAATCATGTTAAACAAAAAAATGGCTCTGAGCACTATGGGACTTAACTTCTGAGGTCATCAATCCCCTAGAACTTAGAACTACTTAAACCTAACTAACCTAAGGACATCACACACATCCATGCCCGAGGCAGGATTCGAACCTGCGACCGTAGCGTCACGCGGTGCCAGACTATAGCGCCTAGAACCGCTCGGCCACCCCGGCCGGCTTCATGTTAAACAACTACAACAAATGCTTTATACAAAGGTGGGAAAACTACCACTTCAGCAAACCATTGGTGGGAACAAACGTATGATGGAAAACCAGATTCACATCATTACCGAATTTGCTAAATCTAATAAAAGAAATAATATAAAAACGTTCCACTTAAAAAAGATCCACCCATACCTCATCGTACCAAAACAAACAGAAGTTCATACACACAACACAAGCACACACACCGGTTCCCAAAACTCCAGAAGATAGACGTTGACTGTGGATATTGTATCACAGACACACTCCCTTTGACTGTTCGGAGATGTCACTAAACCCGCCCGAAGATATAAACAATCATGCATGAGCAGCGCCTATTAGACAGAAGGGGTCCGACAGCAGAACAGTTCCAGTCATTCCATCAGGAACGAGGTGCACGGCTCGTGTTGTCTGTAGTTCAATCATGCCTAGACGGTCAGTACCGCGGTTCGATCGCGTCCGCATTGTTACTTTGTGCCAAGAATGGCTCTCAACAAGGGAAGTGTCCAGGAGTCCAGGAGTGAACCAAAGCGATGTTGTTCGGACATGGAGGAGATACAGAGAGACAGGAAGTGTCGATGACATGCCGCCCAAGGGCTATTACTACAGTGGATGCCCGCTACTTACGGATTATGGCTCGGATGAACCCTGACAGCAACGCCACCATATTGAATAATGCTTTTCGTGCAGCCACAGGACGTCATATTACGACTTGAACTGTGCGCAATAGGCTGCACGATGCGCAACTTCACTCCCGACGTCCATGGCGAGGACCATCCTTGCAACCACGACACCATGCAGATGGGACCAACAACAAGCCGAATGGACCCTCAAGATTGGCATCACGTTCTCTTCCCTGATGAGTGTCGCATATCGGAGACGTGTTTGAACGCAACCTGGTCAGGCTGAATGCCTTAGACACATTGCCCAGCGAGTGCAGCAAGGTGGCGTTATGTGGGGCCGATTCACACCGCTGGTGGTCATGGAAGGCGCCGTAACGGCTGTATGATACGTGAACGCCATCCTCCGACCGATAGTGCAATCATATCGGCAGAAAAACTGTGAATCATTCGTCTTCATGGACGACAATTCGCGCCCCCATCGTGCACATCTTGTGCTATCCTTCAGGATAGCGACATCGCTCGATTAGAGTGGCCAGCATGTTCTCCAGACATGAACCCTATCGCACGTGCCTGGGATAGAGTGAAAAAGGCTCTTTATGGAGAACGTGACCCACCAACCACTCTGAGGGATCCACGTCGAATCGCTGTTGAGGAGTGAGACATCTGGACCAACAGCGCCTTGATGAACTTGTGGATAGTATGCCACGACGAATACAGGCACGCATCAATGCAAGAGGACGTGCTACTGGGTATTAGAGGTACCGGTGTGTACAGCAATCTAGGCCACCTCCTCTGAAGGTCTCGCTGTATGGTAGTCCCACATGCAAGTGTGGTTTTCATGAGCAATAAAAAGGGTGGAAGTGATGTTTATGTTGATCTCTATTCCAATTTTCTGTACAGGTTCCGGAACTCTCGAAACCGAGGTGACGCGAAGTGTATGTATACACTTCCGTGGTACTCCCAAACAGAAAACGACGCGACCGATTTCCTTTTTCATCCTTCGGAATTCCGAACCTTTGCTCCATCTTTAACGAGCCGATCGTGGACGAGAAGTGAGCCATGAACTTACCTCCTTTTTCCAACTCTAATGGTCTTTCTGCCCAGTTGTAGGTAGTACATTAATTTTGTGTGAAAAGTGTCACCTAAACCTATCTAACACGCTTCGACCACTAGTTCTTACTCCTTCATCGTGTCTCACACGGTCGTGAAATATTCCTATTATTGTTCACTGTCGCAAGAACATCGGGAAACGTCTCACAGATAACAGTCAGTAACTTCTGGGGGATAACTTCTGCTGCAAAAAACGGGGCGCAGAAGTTATTAGTTCATTTGCTCCGGCCGCCGGCCAAACTCGGGAAGACAAATGTTGTTTACTCTTTGTTCCGCCGCTGCAGTTTGGCAAACAAGTGGCTCGGGGAGCCAGCGGCTCCGGGCTGGGCATCGCGGCTGTGCAAACTTGCGGTGAATTAAAACTTCCGGCTCGCAGACTCTGGCCACCAAGTTATAGCGCACTTCTCCCTCAAGAATATCTGTTCTGTGTGTCCACTGTCGGCCTGTCCGCTGATGATGCACTGCGTGAAGCGCGCGGAACGTCAAGGTCGTCAGCTTCTCTGTACTTCTTACGTAAAATATCGTCATGACGTTCCATACATAGAAAAATGCTGTTCCTAAGAAATACATTCCATTTGTAATTTTTGAGGACATTTCACCAGGAGAAAGGTGGTTTTTTAATACTTAAAATGAACATGAACAGTCACAACTGCAAGAAACTTATTTTATTATACGAGGTTACCGGTTTATGTCTGTTTTAGAAAATCTTCAGACCTACCATATTGGAGACTCACACCGTTGGTGGCCAGCGCACACGATCGCACGCCAAGCTGCTGCTGCGGCGACGCTGCTCAAACTATGGTAGGTCTGAAGATGGTCTAAAACAGACCGAAACCGGTAACCTCGTAATAAAAGATGTTTCTTACGGTTGTGACTGTTCATGTTTTTTTTACATTCTTCACGTTGATTTTACATTCCATTTGTTTTTTATTTTCAACGAACGAACTCGTCTGTTTTGCGTTTCGGCATCGTTCACTGCAGAGAGCGTCTCTTTACCGATAGAGAGTGCTGACACACCTAATTCGCTCACCAGCAACCATAGCAAGTGCAACTCAAAAGAGGCAGATTCCGTTCGGAAGCTTCGTATTCCATTGTACACTAACGTGCAAAACTTAAAGATGAAAATAATTTTCTAATTATGTTGTAACCTCCTGCTTCCTAATAGGCCTACTGGACTGCGATATAACTGAACGTGATCGCATATGCCTAATGAAATTTTGCGGTGAATAAGACTATCGTTACCGAGGGGAGATAAGCGTCTGTTACGAAATACAAGAACGTACAGCAAATGAGGTAGAAAATTTAGACTGAAACTGGTCATTAGCAAACAGAAAAAACTGACGGTAAATAGTTATTCATTTGTCATATTCTTACGACACTCGGTGATTGCACGGAAAGGAAAGGGACCATGCCTGGTAATAATGTCTGAAGATAATGACAACACAGGTGCCCTACAAGTTTTAACTATTGCCGGTTATTATTCAGGTTAGTCATACTTTGTGAAAAAAAATGTCGCTAGGTAATGCCTATGTAAGTTCATAATTTTTCACTCAACATTCTTACGATATTGTAGCTGTGCTGACGACGAAGCATGTAGCCGACGACAGTGCTGCTAGTGCATGAGAACCCCGAGTCGTCTCCAGAGCCACGGATAATCACGGGACAGGCAACAGATGGAACTGCAGCTTCCTCCGCCTGTCCACCCCAACAGTGCTCTCAATACTCGTAGGTTAACGAATTAGGCGCGGGTACACCGGCGCGATCATAGCTGCACCCCGAGTCTGCGGTAGCGCCCAACAAACACCTCCGGATTCTTTCATGACTCAAGCTGTTCTGCTTTCTCTCTGGTCACAACGCGACAGAGACTCTCCGTTCGCAAAAATAAACAACGGCACAGCTACCGCCATTTCGTCGTTGCTACCGATACATTTAAATAAAGTTGCGTTGGCCATTACCCAGCAGTTTAAAATATTTTCGTTACATTTACAATCAGTTATATGCAGTCAGAAATAAATATACTACTACATCGATTGCGTATTAAATTTAGTTTTTGTAATAAAGATCACAGATTCAGAATCAGAAGTACAGTACAATTTACTAACGGATATTAAACGAAGTTAAAATTTGAATGGTGTAGAAGGTATTTTATCTGCTACCTAACAAAGTTTGACGGAACTTGGACCACACAAAAAATAAACTCCTGTTATATAGTACTGATGGTAATCGAAAGTAATACGTAATGAGACGAACGGAAATGGCAGCTTTACTCAAAGACAATAATTACACTGAACAACGTTACAAAAGGCGGGGCATGATGTTTGGCTCTGAGCACTATCGGACTTAACATTTCAGGTCATCAGTCCCCCAGAACTTAGAACTACTTAAACCTAACTAACCTAAGGACATCACACACATTCATGCCCGAGGCAGGATTCGAACCTGCGACCGTAGCGGTCGCGCGGTTCCAGACAGAAGCGCCTAGAACCGCTTGGCCACCAGCGGCCGGCGTCATGGTGTTTAATAGGGTGTGTGACTACCAAGGGAGCCGGCCGAAGTGGCCGTGCGGTTCTAGGCGCTGCACTCTGGAACCGCGGGACCGCTACGGTCGCAGGTTCGAATCCTGCCTCGGGCATGGGTGTGTGTGATGTCCTTAGGTTAGTTAGGTTTAACTAGTTCTAAGTTCTAGGGGACTAATGACCTTAGAAGTTGAGTCCCATAGTGCTCAGAGCCATTTGAACCATTTTTTGACTACCATGGATGGCAGTTCTTGATTCTGTAAAGGGCTCCCACGCTGCCCACAAGGTTGGTAACCAGTTGTTCTGGCAGGGCGTTCAACTTCTACACCACCGCGGTTGAAAGTGCTGGATGGTCGTTGGTGTGTGTGGCGTGCTGCATCCTACACGTGCGCGATAGCATTTGAAGTCGGGAAAACTGGCTGGCCACTCCGCTCGGCGAATACGCTCTAGTGACAAGTGCTGCTCCAGCTACACTGTTCGATATGGTCGCACATCGTGTACAATAAAAATGAAGACAGGCCCTAAAGCACCACTGAAAACACGAACTCAGTATGTAACACTACCGCCTACTATTAAAACAGTAATATGCTGACAATTTTATTCATTTTAGGATACTTCTTTCACAGTGATGGTCCATAATGGAAAGATATCGGACTGATTTAATTTGTGTGTGTAAAATTTTCAACATATCATTCTTGCTCAAAGGTTTTTCACTCTCTTGCTCTACCATATCTCCACGTTCTGATTCTATCTCAGGTTTCTCGATCGGTTCTTTCTCTATTTATGGTGAACTGAACATATCAGCCAATTCAATCTCATTATCACTATCTACCACGTAACCTTCCTCATTTGTTCCGACCTTTGGTTCCTGTTTTCATTGTGACGCGCTCTTATCTCAATCTGATAATTTACATAAGCGTGATATGCTAAATAAGCCAATTGCCGTTCTGTGGCGCTGCCTCTGTACACATTTCAGTAGCTGCTATCGGGCTCTATGTTGTTTCTCGGCACGACCCGTATTGTCTCTTTCTGTTCGCTTTGATCTGCTACTGTTTTTGTAGCCATATACTATTAAATATAAAATACAGTTTACTTTCTGAAATCCCGTAATATTTGCTATTATTTGTTTTATTGAATTTACTGGAAGTTAGTGCCACTGGGCATTTAGTGCTCGTAACACGTTTGTTTCGTTCTTAGTACGTATCCTACGATGTGTATTTTACTGTGTGTGTCATGATCGTGGATAATTTCCTCCATGACAGAACCTTCTTGGTTACTCAGCAAGGAAAACGCTCAAGCTTACGTCACATATCGATGGGTACCGCTCATGGCTCTGTGTTATCTCCCATCCTCTTTAACATTTATGTTAATGATATGCCATTCACCCCACACTGCCACCTGGCGCAATATGCCGATGATTACGGCGCTCTATACGACCGGCCGCAACACGGCGGCCGGTGGATGCGACAGTGACCTGGTGTCCTTCAAACAATATTGCCCTCAATGGTGCCAAAATCACGGCAGACTACGTTTCCAAACGGTGTCCAATCCTCCGCCACTATTGCAGGAGTACAGGTCTCACTGTCCCCTGATACCAAATATCTAGGTGTCCGGATGGATAAAAAGCTGCTCTTCCATTGACATGCAGAATACGTTCCCTAGAAAAGGACAGAAGCTGATAAAAGTTGTACCCAATGTTCAACAGCAGGGAACTGAACCTCGACACCAAGCTCCGACTGTACAGGGTGGCTGTCCACCCTTCCCTCACCTACGGCTCCAATGCGTGGGACACGATTAGTGCCTCCCGGGTGAAGACTCTCCAGCGCCTGCAGAATAAGGTTCTTCGTTGGAGCCCGCACGCCCTTCAACTCATGAGGGTAGCTACCACCCACTAGACGCCCATTCGAGAGAAGACAAGGTCTCTATGACAAAGTGAATGCCCTGCGCGAAATGGTCTCTGGCTTACAACACATTGGCACCACGACTGCCCGTCACTGGCACCGCCACCCTGTTTCTCTCACCATCCTCGAGGAATCAGATTCCGACCATGGCTAACGATAGCCCTGTTACGACCACTAACGAAGAGTCAGTCTTGATACGACCACTCGATATGTGGATATATGTCGGCCCTCGTGCGACCACCAGTATCAGTACCTACGTGGTCGTGATACCTATTGCCTGCTACATTGAAAGCCGGCCGCAGTGGCCGAGCGTTTCTAGGCGCTTCAGTCTAGCACCACACGACCGCTACGGTCGCAGGTTCGAATCCTGCCTCGGGCATGGATATGTGTGATGTCCTTAGGTTAGTTAGGTTTAAGTAGTTCTAAGTTCTAGGGGACTCATGACCTCCGATGTTAAGCCCCATAGTACTAAGAGCCATTTGAACCTTTTTTTTTTTTTGCTGCATTTAACTTCCACCGTCGGAGGGTTGTATGGGACATCAAGTGCCACCGCCACATTTTAGACATGCACTACAATGTTGTTATTGGAATGACGTCATTGTGGAACAAATTTACCGTTACACCAAGACAGTAAGACTGAGATTCACCGGTGACGCTGTACCTCAATCTACAACAAGAAATAAATAAATAAATTTACTGCGTAAGAAGCTAACGAATGTTCTGTCACGCGGCACAACGTATAACACTCTTCCTCCACCAGGACAACTAATCCTGTCACGGGAAAAGCCACGTAAAACACTACTGGCTACTATTAAATTAGTAATACGCCGATAATGTTATTCCTGTGAAAGGATACTTCCTTGAACGTAATTGTGAGAGATGGAAAGATATCGGAGTAATTTTATTTCCCTATGGATTTCTATTGAAAGGAAGCAGTAGCAAAACAAAAGGGAATCGAACCAAAGTTCTAGTAGTAATCAAGTAAACTGTAATTACGTTAAAGGAAATGGTTGCTAGCCTAATTAGGCAAAGTTTTACCCAATACTAGCATGGTTCATAAAGAAAGTTAACTATTGGGGTGGACTTTACTTGACTGAACTTTTGTTTTGCGTATAAGATAAACGACAGTGGCACAGTTTAGCAAGTAATGTACCAGTGGTTTGACTTGAACTACACGGGAGGTGTATTAATGCGTTTAGGGTCCAGCTGACTGTCAGTAACACTTAGTATCTGTACATTATAGTAGAGAGATAACGATAATTATAGCTAAATGACTGCTAATGATGGAGCGCTACTGACTTGGCCTGGACGTTCTTTTGTCAGTTTAATTATAGGAAATTACTACTGCTAAAACAGTTATGAAGTAACTATATTTTTCGTACTTATTATTATTTGCCTTCTCAAGGAATGTTCACCTCCCAATTCTATATAACTCAAGAGGAACATGTGACCCCTGAATGCAGTATAGTTTGAATATTTGTATCCATTTGCTCATTCTTTATTGCTGTTAGTGTAATGTGACCTTTAAATCTGCCTCAACTATTAGCGTGAGGACCCAGAAACTACTTTCTTGGTAGACTCAGATCGAGGCAGAACACTTTAGTTACAACACAATATGTGAAACATTGTTAACTACATAACACATGAAATCGTAAACACTATTATTTCAATAAGAGAAATCTTTGAACTGAGTACTTTAAATCTTCTATTAGTAATTGTACCTTGATGAAAGTTTAACTGTCCATTTATGAAAACTGCGTGGAGTATTTCAAAAGTTATACTCACTAAATAATTATGTACGTTACAACCCCACAAAGTTTATTAAATTTTATTAAGGAAGATAATTGCTTTTCAGTTCAGTAAAATAGGATATTCGGATTCATCATAGCACTTGGGACAGGACCCAGTGTAGGTAAATGACTAAGGATAAAATACGTTGGCTCAACACAAACTTTACACAACACAAACTTATTATTAAAAGAGAAACCACATAACTGGTTCATGCAGTTATACAGTCCTCAACTGATAAATTGAGATGAAGTTGCTAGCCACCGACTAACTCATGCCGCACAGGAGCCTCGCAGTTCGACCGAAAGATCCACCTTTTCTCTTCCCGCCTAGCCAGTTCCGTTGCGGAGGGACTTCCCTCCAAGTTTTACATGATTAAAAGCCTACTTCCCCTATGTGTGATCCAGTATTAAAACTAAAGTTTTAGCTTTTACATTCTTTTACAGTACATTACCTTCGAGATTACATCCATAGATTAATTACAATTACAATTACATAAGTTATCATAAATAATGAATAAAACAATTACTTTGATGTTATATCAAAGAGCATGGTTATACAGAAACCACATTAAGTAGGTAGGAGAATTTCAAGTAATATCGGTAGTAATGTTAAAGGTGGCAAATTAACGTTGACCGATTAATTGTATCGTGTTTGGAGCTCAGTACGTCCATACACTATCATGCCTCGCCGCAGAATAAGACTTGGCGCATCAAAACAATCATTGTCGACACTGTTCCTGGGTGGATTACATGTTTCCACCTCTCGCCATCTGAGGGTACGTCCAGTATCACTACTCACATTCAATCTTCTCTCTTCCGAGGAGAGCACCCGATCCCACTCCTCGCTGGTCCACCCCCATACTCTTGACAACATTGAGTCGTGTGCGGCTCGCGTTGATGCCGTTCATAGCTTGGCGTCTTGTAATCGCGATAGTGGTGTCTCGTTTTCTTAGTGTTTTCACTGGCGCCACTACGTTTGCTAGCCTGGTCTGTTCCTGAGTGGCAGCAGCAGCGCTTATCGATAGCGCTTACTGTGGTACCATCTTTGGAGCAGCCTCTAGTATTTCCAGGTCCTCTTCTGTCGACCGAATTGAGTTGGGACGGAGCAGCAGTGAGGTCCGGACAGCCAGTACTCGCCCTACCGCTGGCGACACACATGCACTGTCCGACCGAAGCATGTGGTCGCGAAAGTGCACGACCACGTCAAGGAGCGGATTCAGCGAGTTTTAACTGAATCAACCTTGATATTCGATTAGTGCAACTTTCACTGGTATGTGTGTGTCCGCCCGTCGAAGTGACTCATGGCAATAAGTTGTAAGTCGACGATTTACACTGGGATCTTTCTCGTGCCTGACTTGAGTGGGGACGACCGTTGGTTGGTCTTTCGGTCGGTCGTCGCAGCGGACGACGTGCATTTGGTCTTCCGACCGCTTCTGGCTTCTCTGTGTGTGTGCCGACCTAAAATTCGTCAGTGTTGTGACTGGTTTTAGTATTGTGAGTTGTTGGTGGAATTGTTTTCCCGGATCCGTGTGTATCTTGAGCAGTTATTTTAATGCTGCCTGCGTACTGGATTTGGCGAGGAGTTGCGAACGGACGTTAGGCGGATTGGTTAGTAGGTCGGTCGGCCTTCAAGCTGCCCCTAGTTTGAGTTTCCATCCTGTTACGTGAGTACAACTCTTGCCTGCCTGTTTCACCTTACCTTATGTGTGAGTTACCTTCCCAGGTCGACCCTTGGAACACTTGCTCAGAACCGCTTCTGCTGATTCCTTAGATTGTGATGTTTTTTTAAGGATATTTGTAATTTTCTAATTATTGTTGCTGTGGCATTCAGCTGAGCAATAATTTCACTTCTTTGATAATAAGGCTTTCAGCCGTGTTACAATAAGTTTTTTTAAAGCAAACTTGTTTTAGAAGGAAAGTATTCTTAACGTGTAATTGTCCACCTTATTATTAATCCAGGCCTTTAGACGTTGTGTATTTTTCAAATTGCTATGGCCTCCAGCCGACGAATAATTTTGAACCCCAATCAGGCCTTCAGCCGTTGATTGTGTGTAACATTGCCTGTAGCCTTCACCCGACCATAACTTGCAATTTTTCTAATAAGGCTTTCAGCCGCCAGTGTAGTAAAATATTTTAAAATGATTGTTGAGAGTTTTTTTTTAACAAAGTGTGTGTGTTTTTTGTGCAACCAACGGTAACTGATTAGGCCCCCTCCACACCTTTCCTGCCTTCCCTAAGTCCCACTTGTAACGAAGACCAGCACCACAGTGCACGGTAACTGCTTGCTGACTGACACACACACTGTCTTTTCCCGTTCCTTGAGCTGCCTCGTGTTGCGAGGCCGGTCCCATTTGGGGCTATAGTAACGGTGACCTCACGCCATGTTAATGTGCACGACTGGGAGACCTTTGGCTTCTCGTTTCGAGTCGATCCATCGCTGCTTTCACATCTTTGGCTCACTGTCACGCTGTGTGGCTAGGTGGCGCTCCGGAGCCGGGAGATAAGCGAACTGCAAGCGTGGGAGAGTTGCCGTCGGGAGTGAGATGATTGCACCTTGCTAGGCAAGACCGTTTACAAGGAAGTGCGTGATACTGGGCGTTCTGCACGCCAGTGGTAGCTCCGCGGGCTGTGGGGCCTGGTAGCAATTTTACAGTAGGACTGTTGACATTCTTAAAACTATCAGGAATCTGATGTATCGATATTTAAAAAATATCATTATCGGCCCACGCCATATACGATCAAGAGTATCGATATATCTTTATATCGACGGAGAAAATATTGACGTTGGTGTCTATAAAAATATCGGCTGACATTGTAAATATAGTGCCAGTCTTAGAGCTCTACATTTAAGTGTTATTGATTTATTATTAGATATTCTGTACATCAACAAGCTAGGAGCCTGCCTATCACCCTTCACGAATTGAAAGGAGAACGATGCACGTTCTCACTTGCCGATAACCACTTTACTGACGATGGTAGCTGCATGTAAGTGGCACAATAAAAGGTGTCCGATGGGTTTGTCGTTCGGGTTCATCACATATCGGATTTGTCCGGAACACTTCATGTCGACTTTCCTGTATCTCATTGCTGCCAACGCCAGTGACCTAGCATTTGTAGTGTCAAAACTGCGTGGTGAACCGAAACGTTGCTGTTTCTTTAGCCAGCGCCCAGCGCTGATTACGTCAGCATTTCCCCTCACGCGTCTCCGCCCACTGCAAAGACCCCCGGCGGAGGTTCCAACCCTCCCTCGGGCATGGGTGTGTGTGTTTGTCCTTAGGATAATTTAGATTAAGTAGTGTGTAAGCTTAGGGACTGATGACCTTAGCAGTTAAGTCCCATAAGATTTCACACACATTAGAACTTTTTTTTTTTCTTTTTTTTTTGCGAAGACCAATCTTATCATTTAGATTTTTGTTACGAATGCCGATGTGAAGAAACAGCATACCAGTTGCGTTAAAAATTGTGATATTTGTTCACATCGGAAATCTTGTTCCATTCAGACCGTCACCCCCTCCAGTTCAAACGGACTTAATTGTTTTTTGGCACATTTACTTGCTTCACACAGTCAAAAACAAAGATTGGACGTGGTGAAAACTCAAAGTAGTAAGACTCCTTCATGGAGTGAAACAAAAATTAGGTTCCATTACGATTTCAAAAGAGCAGTATCAAATATTTCCCGAAAATTGTGGAACAAATATAATATATATTAAGAATGTCGGAACTCGATATTGAAATTTTGATATAGATTAATCGATATATAGAGGAAGAATATCCGTTATATCAATATCTTTGGAAAAATATCGATATATCGGTATTTTATCTACATCCTTATCTTACAGTGATCACGATCTTGGTGGTCGTGCTGCATTTTGGTTGCACGCTGGCTGACGGGCAAAAGTGATTTTGGTGGGGCCTCCCGTTTGTCTGTTCAAGCCATATTTGCGGCGAACGAAGCCCATCTTCTGGAAGCGAACGTATTACTGTCCCGATCTCTGGATCTTGGTGTTGAAATTGCTTCGTGTTGCCAGCTCGGCTGAGAGCTGGCTTGCGACTGCCTACTTTGACGCCGGGTAAGTGTAACGTGACATTGTTTAAGTTTGCTTGGGTGCGATTTGCCTTAAATTCATGAATTTATTTGCACTGAAAATTGATGGAAATCTTTGTGTGTTCTAGTTCTGCCAAGTGGACTGCTAAGGACAAACTATGATTGTCACTCGACAGTTGTTCCGCAGGGTGTATCTGGTCTGTTATTTACTCGTGGGCTCACTGCTAGACCTGTGGTAAACTTAAGGTATTAGAGCTTAATTTGCCTTGTTTTATGTTTGAACCTTTACGGGTAGCATACTGCGCACCATTGCAGACCTTGGTGATGTAAATTTGTGATCTAGGTAATATTTTACTGCAAATTGTATATTTAAGATTTCTGTAAATTTATTGTGCTCTCTAGTCAGGAGATTAATTTCATTTTATCGTGTTTGTAAGCTTGTTTATTTTATTAAGATTTCAATCTGGTAAGACGCTGGTGTTTCGGGTCACTACTTAAATTTGTCAGGCCCAAGATAGTGGCCCTGTCCAAGGTTTATATACATAAGATTTAATATCCACGCTGTAGCTCAACTTTGGCCTATCCCTGTGCATAGTTAGCGCTAGTTTTCCCTCTTGTATCGCCACTAATAAGTTTTTGTTTTCTCCCATTGAGGAAAAGAAAATTGAGGATGTGTTGGATGACGATCAATTTGGCGTTAGGAAAGATAAAGGCACGAGAGAGGCAATTCTGACGTTGCGGTTGATAACGGAAGCAAGACTAAAGAAAAATCAAGAAACGCTCAGAGGATTTGTCGATCTGCAGAAAGCGTTCGACAATGTACAATGATGCAAAATGTTCGAAATTCTGAGAGAAGTAGGGGTAAACTACAAGGACGTGTACAAGAGCCAAGAGCGAATAATAAGAGTGGACAACCAAGACCGTAGCGCTCGGATTAAAAAGGGTGTGAGACACGGATGTAGCCTTTCGTCCCTAATGTTCAATCTGTACATCGAAGAAGCAGTCATGGGAACAAAAGAAAGGTTCAGGAATCGTACTAATATTCCAGATGAAAGGATATCAGTGTTAAGACTCGCTGATGACTGTTATCGTGAGTGAAAGGCATGAAGAATTACATGATCTGCTGACTGGAGTGGACAGTCTAATGAGTACGGAATATGGATTGAGAGTAAATCGAAGAAAGACGAAAGCAATGAGAAGCATCAGAAATCAGAACAATGAGAACCTTAAAATCAGGATTGAAGGACACAAAGTAGGTGAAGTTAAGGAATTCTGCTACCTAGGCAGTAAAATAATCAATGACGGACGGAGCAAGGAGGACATCAAAAGCAGACTAACACTGGCAAACAAGGCATTCCTCGCCAAGAGAAGTCTACTAGTATCAAACATAGGCTTTGATTTGAGGAAGAAATTTCTGAGAATGTGCTTTTGGAGCACAGCATTGTAAAGTGAAACACGGACTGTGGGGAAACCAGAACAGACAAGCATCAAAGCATTTGAGATGTGGTGCTACAGGCGTATGTTGAAAATTAGGTGGACTAATAAGGTAAGGAGCGAGCAGGCTCTGCGCAGAATCGGAGAGGAATGGAATATGTGGAAAACACTGAGAAGCAAAAGGGACAGAATGATATAACATCTGTTAAGACATCAGGGAATGACTTCCATGGTAGTAGAGAGAGCTGTAGAGGGCAAAAACTGTAGAGGAAGACAGAAACTGGAATGTATCCAGCTAATAATTGAGGACGTAGGTTGCAACTGCTACTGTGAGATGAAAAGGTTGGCACGGGAGATGAATTCATACTTTGGCGTCAGGCTTCCGCACTTTCATTCATTTCCCCCAATTGGTAGTATGTTAGGTTAGTTTATCTATCGCGTCCTTAAATTTTAGGAAACAGTGTAGTTACAAGGATGAATGAAGCTGTCAACCGCTGCATCGATTTACTAACGAAGGAAAAAATTCGAAATATGAGTGTTAATCTTATTCCATTTCGATAAATATTTGCAATTTAGAACGCGTGGATTGTCTGTATCAATTATGTTGAAAGCCATCTGCTGCCTTACAGGAATGGTACCTGACCGTGAACAATGTTCCCGGGTGCCTTGATTGATGTCACGTCGCCGGTGCCGGTCGATGACTATAAATAATTTATCTGGAGCTGATATCACTGACACAGATTTCTCTGACGCAAGATCAGCCGGGCATCTATGGAGGGGGACACGAAACAACGCATACCGAAACTCTGGCATTTTAACTGATGACCTGAAACACTGAGACCAACAGCTTAATGCGTGTTCGTCCAACCTTTGGAATACAATAGACTAACAGTTTTGCGTGGCATTGGTTCGGCAAGTCCTCGTAAGATTTTCGGAGATATATCGCAGCAGATGTGCACGCACGGATCACGCAATTACCGGAAATTATGAACAGGTGGCTTGTGTGCACAGACTAGGACTGTTGTTAGTTTTAAAAAATATCGGGAACCTGACGTATCGATATTTAAAAAGAAGTAGCTTTGTCGGTCCTAGATATATTGAAAAAAGTATCGATATCTGGATGTCGGAAAAAATATCGACGTACAGGGTTATAGAAGTATCGGCTGCACATTGTAAATATAATACCGGTTTTACACTGAGTGGTGAGAACTTCATTAAACACTAAAACTTAAACACCAAATTGCCATACACATGGGGCGAAAGTTCAATTTCACTAGTAAACAGCTGAGTTTGAAAGTGCTGGACGGCTCATGGCCTTGATAATCCGCAGTAAGCAAAGGTCTCAGTTGTACACTTTATCGCTAGCACAGGCACAGTCATTAATTTCCACCCAAAATTTTCACCACTGAAATAAATGGAGATATACAACAAAGTTAAGGTCAAAATTAATCATAACAAATTAAAATGTACCAGTGGTCCATAAAACACCAACAGAAGAGGCACAGATATCAAGGCGCGAGCAATACAGATCCAAAATTTTCCAGTAATGGTCCTTGCATACTCGGAAATGATGAAGGTAAAACTGCAAGGTTCCACGTTGGCACAACATGGATGAACAGGGAAGTGCAAATCCAATGATGACCGTAAGAAGACACCGTCGGTACAGCAGTGTGATTACCACTACCCAAAAGGAGCGACAAGTCGATCTCATCACAAACACACGTAACGGCCGAAAGAACCACTGCGGGCGAAAATCCACTCGTCATATCTTCAAGCTGCACCGCTCCTGCCCCTTCCCACCTCACAATCCACTGGTAGCCAATTTGATATCTCTCTGAGCCAGCGATCATCTACGAGAGTTGCAAGCTGAATTCGCGCCGTCTATCGAGGTGGGGTTCCAGTGAAAGAAGGCACCGGTAAGACAGAGATAAAATGAACTGGAGCCGCCACGGCTCACGTCCTTCAACCACTTTGCAAGATGCTCACGACATTATCACGTGAACACCCAACCATCTTCGCCTTTTCAGAGATGGTCGCCCCCAGACATGGGTCCATAACAGTCTGCCCTCTTTCAAAGTCGCTTACGTCGATAGATTTCCCCATTTGCGGCCCGCATCGTCGCTAGAACGATTCTCATTTCGTTTATGTCCCACTAACATACTTTCCTTACCGTGTTCCCTGCAGGAACATGATCAGGTGGCAATCCACCTCGCGAAGGACAGTGGTGACAATGTGACTGGCTGTAACTTGTGCAGTTATTGAATCAAGTGCGTTATGTAGTTGCAGAAACTGTACCAGTTTTAGTCATGAGCGGCTCAAGTCTACAATGACATTGTGCATGTCACGGTTTTACGGTTTAAGAATAAAATAATCAATAAATCATATAAACAGACATTTGCGCTCTTGACAAAGATTGAACAGGTAGCTGGCCATGGCATTAGACTAGGGACTATATCGTAATTTCCTGAAGTAATTTATTGTAACCACTGGAATGGAACTTCCGTCCTCTTGAATACAAAACCAGTATATTTAAAAGATGGCAACAACATTCGGCTTATTCCTAATCTACAATATTTTTTTGCAAAGACAATAGAACGACAAAAAAAAATACTAAGAAAAACACTTGTACCCAAAATTATATGTGCAGAAGTTCGAAAGAACTAAGTTTATATAGCAGGAACGGATGACTCTCACTTGACCAAGAAGAAGTTTCTATATCGTTAACAGAACCCGACAATCCAAACCATGTCGACCCACTGGCAACTACATGAATTACACATGGCCACAAAATCAGCACACATTACTTCATGCTCAAGAATTCCACTGGAAGGAATTTGAAACTTAAAAATGCGTTGCCTTAAGGAAGAAGACATGCACGAAGTTAAAGGTTTAGGAAGTCTTATGCTTGCTACGATGTGGTGTAACACTTACCCGGATATTCAAAGAGGATTTTTTTGTCAAGTGAAAAAGGTACTATAACACTAACGTGCCGTGAAACAAGCTAATGTTACCCTGTGAGAGGATTTCGAAGTTTGACCGCGCGTGTGTCTAATGGACAAGGGTATCGGACTACAATTTCGAATTTGGTGAAATAACAGGAAAACCAAACGTGCTTTAATCTTAGGAGTCAACGAAAGTGGTAAAATCATAAATGAAAGAAGAAACATGAACGGTTGCCAGCTCAATTAGGCACATTAATTTGGAATTATGTATTTGAAAAAAATTGAGTATTTGTTATTGAAGTTAGAAAGTGGTAAAATCATAAATGAAAGAAGAAACATGAACGGTTGCCAGCTCAATTAGGCACATTAATTTGGAATTATGTATTTGAAAAAATTGAGTATTTGTTATTGAAGTTACTTTTGTTGAGATTTCCCTTTGAATAGCAAACAGGATACAAACTGGCACAGTGTAGTCTGTACTGTATGTAGCAGCAGTTACCAATAACACACACACACCAGTAAATTACGAGGAGCAAATTTGAACCAAGCTCTTACTAATGACAGTCACACTCAAGAGCATTACTTAATCAAATACTGAAATGTCACTGCATGAAGTGCAGAACTAAATTTGGACATGAAGGGCTTCTATCTTGACTGACATGAAAAAAAAACAAAACAAATGAAGATTAAAAACATCATAAATACACTGTTTAAGCTCCTCTACATATAGCAGTTTTTCTTAGTAACAGTAATAGTCCAATTCTTTTTCAATAGGTGGAGTATATGATGGGGACCCACAAACTAGTATAGTTTCACTAGTCAAAGTTCTTTGATTATTACAATAGTGAAGAATAGCTCTAAAAGCTAATCATTCATTTAAATTACCTTGTAAGACAATAAAATACAACACTGGGCTCAATTAACTTCAAAAAAGGAACCTTTCATGATGGATACAAAAAATACAACTTCTTTATAAATATACATTATTTTTTCTAATAATACTACCGTTAATCTGTTCATTAAAGATTTATATGTACTTGAACTTTAATTACCTGTGAAGCAGGTATTCTTTGCAACAATATTTACACAATCGTGCACTGTAATCATAAAAAACTTTCGTTGCGGAGGGACTTCCCTACAGCGTTTACATGTTACAAATACAAGTGCCTCAAACATGAACCAGCTTTTAACAATCATATCCATTTTATAAACATATTCATATTATAATAATCTACAATTTCAACTTATTCTTTTGCTTTTTTAATATATGCATTACAAAACTCTAATTTCCTTGCCATACATCAAGGAGTTTAAATAATACAGAATACACACTTCATAAATTGCAAATACACAGTTACATAAAATAAACCTACTCCTAATCGATATAAGGGTAACAGTACTACTCGAAGGAATACTTATAAACAGCTTGAACAGCGAAAACCTTTTTCGTTTCATTATTTTATGTAGTGTGTCAGCGAGAAAAGTTTCGAAAAGGTTTGAAATTATATGCATACTGGATGAACATAGTGTGGGTAATTTGTGCGGTGAGCTATACTGCCCCAAGAGATGTACGCTTTTTTGAATTTCAATACTTATTTTGTTCAACCGTTAACGTAAGTTTATAACAGTGAGTAGATTATGGCAGTATTTTAAATTTTTGGAATTAGGTCAATAATTAAATAAAATACTGAAATTTAAAATTTGTTGTCCCTGCAAGCCGTTAGACAGACAATCTGAAACTGGGAATGAATAATTCTAGCGTACGAAGTACAGATATTGCTCACCAAACATTAACATACGGGGATTTTTGCGGTATAATTGCAGATATTTTTATGTGTAGTACGTTACTATATACTACTCAGTGTGTTGGTTGTTTCTCCACTGTATCTGTCTTTTCGCAGACAAGTTACATAATTTAATGCGTGATGTTTTCTGCACAATCGTCACTGTATCACTAAGTGGACTACTTCTATCAGTATATACCTGCTGCCCAGGCAAAAACAAACATTAATGGCTTGGTCCCGCCACACGTACTTGGAGGTAATAACCAACGTAAAAAACACGCTACTCCTAACAGCTACAAAGTATTAGTCTGCAAATGAAGTTTATACTGATGATCAGTACACTGTCTGCGCCCCCAATAGAAATAACTGCTCTCATACTATTAAAACATTGCATAAAACGGAAGCTTTTTTGCACTAATAGCGGACGACAGGATTGCATTAGTATTTATTCTGATGTTACACAGGCCAATAGAAGCAAATAAAGCCGTTCTGATACTGAGAAACGAACCCAAGGAAAAGAGAGAGTCATGAGAACACAATGTGAAGCGACAGAGGACCATGACGAGGTGTTAGCTGGCCTGTGTGTGGCAGCTTATCGACCTGCACCCGCAGACAGACGACAACAGCAAATTACGGATGTAATTCCTCTTGCATAGGGCACGAATCATGAACGGTATCAACCCTTTCACTACAGTTTGGACGTACGGTATGTGTCCCACAATAGATTATCCGGGAAACAGTGAGAATTTGCTGCATGTTACAGCTGTGTATCAGTCTCCCTCTGGTAAAAGGAAGCCTATTAGCAGTCTGAAGGAATCTTGTAATTACAGCTTACTCCTGTAGGATGCACTGTCTTCGTGTTTCATTGTTAATCCTCAGCTCCAACCCGCTCCACAATGTCGCATAGAATTATTTGGCGCCTGCAGATCTGCAACAAGAGCTACTATCACGCCTTTACAGACAATTCATCTCGATGAATTTCAGACACGTATTGACCTTTCCCACGTCACAAACAGTGCACCATATTGAGCACATGTAATGTGAGTTGAAAATCTGGAGAGATGTCCTGTCCACTGGCGTGTGTCCGTTTTCAATATGCATTGTAGTTTTTGAGCAGTCTCTTCTGAAATCCTGGAAATAATTATGAGTACCCCTATACATCCCACCTGTCCCAACACTCGTAAATGAAATGGAGGGAAATACTTGTTTCATATTTTTACTTCTGACTACGACATTAAAATAACACACATTAATGTCTCTCACTCGGAAAAAGAAATTGGTAGTTCTCCGACAGCATGAACTTCAGAGCTATATAAGCAGCAGTTTCATTGTGGTCCACACTGACTATAGAAAGTGCACATTAGCTATTGTTTGCTTTAACAAACTGACAAAAAAGTCTGGGTGATCCTGCTGGGTCGAACTGTAAAATCTCCGTCTCAGCGTAGTGTTGTTCGTACTAAGAAAGGACGTATGTCTAACTTACAAACGTGTTCTAAGCGATCTGCGCATTTGCCATTATCTCACTAGTCCTAACAGCCAACTAAGTCCAAGCTGAGAGATCCTTGATACTCACACAACCTTCATTCACACAAAGGAACGTGTGACGGTCGCTACCATCCTGGTGAAAATCGACAAAATCATAACTGGAGAGGAGATACATCAAAGTAAAAAAAAAGTTGTAAAAATACTTGGGCAGCTAACGAACAAAAGATACAATTTCTGTCTTTCTCCCATCGATAGGACACACAGAAAATTGTTATGAAAATTTTTGCACACATTAATTGCGAACCAAAATACCACACTACCATTTGATTAAGTTTAATTTAATTTGACCTATTTAATCACAATAAAATGTCGACGTCTTTAGGTCTTGCACAACAGGGCAATCCACTGAAGACACGTCGACTGTCTCGTTGGTTCCAAGGTGCCTAGGGGTACATTTTTTGTCTTGGGAAACAACTCGCCTCTTTGGTGGAACGTGACTTTCTACTGTAGAAAAGGTAGATACCCTCAAACTGTGTGACACACTCGCAGACGCTAGGTGTAATCCCCCCCTCCTTCCTAACTCCATCTATTGTCCACAATAAGCAAAGTCTTTCATGAAAAATTTGAGAGGAGCCAAGACTACAACAAACTTTCTGGTTTGCTTTGCTTTTCGTGTAGAGATGGCCTCAGTTCTTCTTGTCTAGGGGTCCGATTCTTCAAGCTGAAATTCTCACATTTTAGGTCCTCATAGATGAATTGAGCTAAATAAATTTATTGTTGCAGGATTTTTGTTGTCACGTTAATATATTTTGTCCCATTTTAGTATATCATACAGTCTTTTGAATTTTCACCTTAACAAAGCCGAAATTACATTGTTCGCCCAAAATACAAAAATACGTCCGATCGCATAGAGGCATGCTACTTCACTCTGCGGCAATAACAGTCTTCCAAAGGGCTTACAGTTTTCCTTGACAAATGAAATTCTATTAATTTCGATTATCATTTCATAAATGAATCCAGAAATAAACAATGTAAACCGTACTAGATTGCGTAATTAATAATACACATTTTAAGTGTGCCAAATAATTCGTGATTTCAAATGTTTCTAATAAAATTTAACTTTACATTCAGAGCTAGTGCTTACCGATTGTAACATCGAAAATAAAGTATTTCCTTGTCATAAATTTTAGCTTGAAATGTAGCATATTGTGTATAAAATTATATGAAAGCTTTCAGATAAGCAGTTGAGACAATATTGACCAGTCCAAAATTCGAAAAATAATACTGGTACCGACAACTACTGTTGAAGAAAAGTAATGCTTGAGGATGATGTCACGTTACATAGGGGAAGGAAATAAGGTCTCCAACGGTGTCGGAGAATGATAATTTTTCTTCATGCCCACATTTGCTCATCAACTGTTTTCTGACTGGTTTGATCGTAAGGATCTCCTCTCAGCAATGATTCTATTCGTCTCACAATAGCCCCTAAGCCATTACGCTCTCACAAAATGTGTTAAAAAATCCCGCTAAAACTTAGGGATAAAATCAGAAGCGAATTTAAATCAAAGAAATATACACTCTAAGGCAGAAGAAAAAAAGTGATACACCACGAAATAATTGACTGAATGGAACGGAAATCAGTGGGTGTGGGGTACATGTGCAGACAAACAAGTAATTAGTTTCAGAAAAACTGAATCATTTGTTCACGAGAACGACTTTCACAAATTGAACAAGTCGATAACGTGTTGGTCCACCTTTTCACCTTATGCAAGCAGTTATTCGGGTTGCCATTGATTGATAGAGTTGTTGCATCTCTCCTTTTCCACATCCATGAGGATTTCCTCAATACTCATATACGGAATGAAAAGTATATTTACCGTATTTCCCGAAGAAAAATTGCGCAGTAATACGCCACGACAAATAGTTCCTTGATAAAGCGAACTCTCGATTTCTCTTGTGTCGAATTAGTACTAACATATCTGGAAAACGTCATGTGCTGTGTGTTTTGGGCTAAGCACCCTACAGTGATATTGTGAAAGTCAGCTCCCTCGCTGCTGGAAGTCACAACAGCTGGACACCTGTTTTGTCTCTGAATTCGTTTCGCCGACGCCTGTGTTTTGCTCCTGCTGCCGGGTTGGGGATCTGTGACGGTAGGCAGGCAGTCGCTCTGTTCTCTTCTCCGCACCAGCCTCTCATGTTTATGCAGTGGCCTTCCTGCTGCTGCTGCTGCTGGCGAAGGGTGGGGGGTGAGCCGAGCCTGAAACAGCAGGAGGGGCTGAGAGGGACACACCACGGGCTGTCGTGGAGCTGCCGCGTGCCGTTGGAATACGAATGCTTGAGTTATGCAGTCGTCCAAGGCAAGCGATAATAACAAGGAAAAAGATGCAGGCTGCTTTCGCAGTATGCCGAAGACCTTCACGTCCAAGCAACTGTCGCATCAACTGAGATTCAAGCATTACGCTAGGGCAGTCAGAGGATCAAGCGGTAGAAAAGAAAGGTCTTAAATGAAGATCACGAGAGGGGAAATGTGTCAGCGTTTTAACCTCCGTTACATTTTACAAGGCTACTTCGCGGACTGGTCTGGCATCTTCCATCTTCTGCATATTTATATGTTTTGAAAATCTGTGCCTGGACATCAAATTCCCAAAGCAGTACACTGGACTTCTCACAACTTGGAACAAATCGCTTTTGAGAAAAAGATTTCCTGCAGCGTTTGACTATAAAAATGTCAAGTAACAGAGTTGCCAGTAATGGAGCGCGAAGCGTAAGTCTACTGATCATAAAGTTTTGGTTCGACTCTTGTTGGTAGTGAACACTTTTTACTTTCATGCAAATTCCATATTTATTTACGAACGGATATCTTAATTAACAACTACTGACTCATCATTTTTGACAAAAATAATGTTTTCCTATTTTTAATTACCAACCACAGGAAAATATGAGTATTCACATTGAATTAAAATTTGGTAGAAGATGCAAACCGTCAAAGAAAAAATAAAATACATTCTTATCTCTAGACATTAAACAACGTTATTGATGTATACAACTTTTCTTCATTTCACACACTTACATGACGCATATCTACCAAATTTTAATCGTTTTCATGTGATTAGTCATTAGAAAGATTTTCCTTTGTTTAAAACCTATTATTCAGCATTGGTTAATTAACATTCCCACTTATTTATAAATATGGAACTTGAAATAAAATATAAAAGCAAGTAGCACCGATGAGACTCGAGCCAAGTACTTTACAGTTATTAAAACTTTTAGGCTACACACTCAACAACCGGTAGCTACGTTTAGCTCCAGCTCTTTTCACGGAAATCTAATTATTAAAGACCATGCTTATTCTGGATGCTTTTGAGAACAGCATCGTTCTGTTTGAGATAACTCGTTGTGATGAAACTGCTACTATCGTACTGAATGAGTGTAAATGAAAGAATATTGACCATCACTTCCCGAACGTACCGTAAACAAAACTAAAAGCATCTTTGTTCGGGGAAACTCAACCAGTTATGGACCTATCTTAAGAATCCCTGACACTGAATATGTTCTATCACAGTATTCGCGATTGGGGCACTGAATTTACTGTCTAACTGCGTATGAATATTTCCACTCTTTGCGACAGTCGTTCCCTCACTCTGGACGAGACAAAATTCTAAAGTGCACTCTGTAAAGAAAACGGTTCCTGGAGATTTACTATGACCGCGAATTTGTAATCAGAAAATGTTTAAAGAAAAACTGCATGAAGTAAATTAATATTGCATTAATCCCAAGAACTCGTTCTACTTCCGGAAACTCCAAAATCAAACCTCTATAAAAGTTTTCTAATTCCGTTAAAATTCTGAAAATCTTTTGATAGTGGGAAACAGTAAAATGAAGCTAATTTGATTAATGACACAGTATACCGTAATTTTGCTTACTAGTAACAGTTAAACCCAGGTAAATTTGCATCTAACCGTGAATGAATGGAAATATGACGTTAAAAGGCACGTAAACAAAGATCGTGTTCTTTGACAGCTGTCAGATTCAAAGTTCCCTCTAATACGCTAACTTGAACCAATGGCGAATAAGCTACTTCTTTGTAATTGGTCAGTATAAATAATTTCAATGACGGATGCATCAACTTACCCGTCTGGCCACGTTTCACAGTCTAAGCTACTGTATATACACATCGAAGCACGCCCTTCCAAAAGACACATACAACGCATGCAACGACTAATACAAATACTCTGAAAAGCAAAAACAAACAAACGATGCCAATAACTACTGTTAGTGGTGAGGTTAACAATCACTGAAGGTGAACAGACTTTGCAGTACACTACTATACATTTATTTACGGAGAGAAACGTTAAGAGATAGACTGTTACAAATCAAAAAGAAACTAATTGGTTACAATTGTGTTTATCGAAGAGAAGCATGGTTTTGAGTTTTACCTGTTCTGGGTCGGCGTGATGTGGCACTGGCAGTGGAAGCAGTTTGAAATTGCTGATATGAATCTTGTAAGTTCATCCAGTCGTGTCCCTGGCATTCATATATCCTCTTTTTCTTACACCCTGTTTCGTCTGGCGGTGGTAATAAGTTGCGTTGCACCCACTTGTCGTAGGCTGGAACAAAGTAACTGTTTATGCAGCACCTGAAGGTCGTGTTAGTTCAACTGCAACTTTCACACACGATAGTTTGGAACAATCCACACGACGTGTTTAAATTAACATTCCGTTTGCTATAATTTGCCAATTGCGAAGTTAGACAGTCCATCTACAGTAAATATTCATGGTTCACGATAGCACTGTTCCCGCGAAAGCATTCACTTACGTAACCCAACACAGTTCACAGTTTCCACATTGGCTGTTAGTGTTTTAGCATACGTCATACATCGTAGTCAAGGAAATGAGCAATATTAAATTCATAGTTTATGTAAAGCAGCTCAGTTCTAAACCGACGACAGTACTGTCTGTTCACGAGTGCACTGTCACTGCCACAAGCATCATTCTGCAAAAACTAACAGCGCTTGCGTAATACAGCATCCGTTTACAATATCCATCATACATTCAAATTTCAGAACGGTCTGATACACGAAAGTCCGGTATTAATATCGCGTTAAACGCACACCGTTACTACACACAGTACTTACTTTCGTATCGCCACGCTCATGCGCCATCCGCGACTATCTGCTACACACCGTTCAACCCGCCAACTGTCGATACCTGTCTCGCTCCACAGTTCTTGCAACACTTCTGCCTATTGTATTCTGTTTCATACGATACATTTAATAAAACTGTCTAAAATATCATCAGAAAAAATTGAAGTCTTTACATAAGGAACTCGTATAGAAAATAGCACAGCAGACATAGTCATACACACTTCATGTTCAACACCATATAACCAACTGAAAAATGTTCTACGTCATCAGAAATATATCTATGGAGTACAAGGTGTTAAAAGAAAGGGAAAAATGATGTCTCGTTACCAGCCATGATATCACAATTCCAACACAAATATAAGTATAAACACAGATCCTATCCCGACGAAACAATTACCTATTAAATATTTTATGGGTTGCAGGAGATGGAAAATAACAGATTACTAAAATAGTGTTTTAATGGTATAGCATTAATGTTTATTGCGAAAGAATGTGAGTTAAGAGCAAATATGAAAAACGTACACCTCATGTAAAAAAAGTGGCTCTGAGCACTATGGGACTTAACAGCTATGGTCATCAGTCCCCTAGAACTTAGAACTACTTAAACCTAACTAACCTAAGGACATCAGACAACACCCAGTCATCACGAGGCAGAGAAAATCCCTGACCCCGCCGGGCATCGAACCTGGGAACACGGGCGTGGGAAGCGAGAACGCTACCGCACGACCACGAGCTGCGGACTACCTTATGTAAGTGCAGTACCTTGTTAAGGGGAAAATTATGCTCTGATGGTGTGACGATCTGGAGGGGTGGTTGAGGGGTAGGGGGGCAGGGGGCTAGTTGTAGAGTGGATGCGCTAGAGAAGGCAGGTCGCCAGACTGTGGTCACACACTACTCTTCTCTGTAGGTCTGTGGGCTGTAGAGCGAGCACAGGCGAGCACAGGCAAGGCCCTCCCCGCTCCCTGCTACACTACTCACAAAAAGGCACTACAGGATAGTCCACAAACTTATGCCGACCGTCCCGTAGGTCACTTTATGAATCACTGGCGATGCAGTGCGCACACACTCACTGGAGAGTTAATACTACGCTGGTTACAGGTATGAGATGCGGATAATACTAACGCAAGAAAAGCATAAGGACACTGCTAGAGACGAAGTTGATCCTGGGTTATCTTTTACGTCAGTGTAGTGTTCACCTGGAAAAGTTGACTTCCTCAACCAAGAGTGCTGCTGGTTCTTCAATGTGTACTTCCCCATCATATCCCGACCTCTTACGTGAGCAGGTAAAATTGAACTGTGTCGGCTCGTTCTACGTTTTACATCTTTGCCTACTGACGCGATCCATCTCTGTCTAGGCGCCGCGTGGCACTTCGATTGCCTGTTAGTTGAGTCTTTGGTTGTTCACCACATGGGCAGGCGGTCGGTCCCAGTCAGGGCCAGAGAGAGAGCCAAGAGGCACGTGTGACGTACGGCGGGCTGTTCACGGAGCTTACGGGTGTACGATCGTCTAAGCGGCCATTGGTCGGTAGAGTTGTGTTGGTCGACAATACTTGGGGCTAATGTCGACGCAGCCGATCTACCCTGGATTAAGGAGGCATAGTTGCTGATGTGGGTGTTGGAGTGCTGTTCATTTTCAGGTGCCGTTTGTTCCGCTATTTGTGGGTAAGATACTCGTTACTTGAATAACGGCTGTGCTCCAGTGTTGAAGTTGCTCCCGCTGCGCTGGGTTGCCTGCGATTCTCCATCACTCTGTCTCAAGTGTTAAATTTACCCTTTGGTGCATCTGTTTTAAAATGAGTGCCATATTTGAGCGTTTTAAAATTCCTTTTAATTACAACTTATTCAATGTCTGCTTATTTGTCAGTTGCGCCTGAATGTAGCTGTCATATGTTCTAGGCCGCCACGTATGTTAGTGACCACTGACGTCGAATTTCAGTCGTATTTTTATTGGAAGTTGTTGCTTCCCTGACTGATATAGCGACTATAAAATTGCCTATGGCTGTGGTAAGCAAACACTAGCGACCCAGTGAATTTGGCCCATTTTGGTAGCTGAATTCCATAACTTTGGTGAGATTTTGCCCTTTTCAGGAAAGTTAATATTTACTGTTTCAAATATAATTACTATTGTAGTTGTTTGAGCATTAGCCCTCAAGATTTGCCTGTTACCTTTTAAACCACTTAAGGTAATGCGTCTGGTGGCTGTATGATTTTCTGTTTATTACATAACTTGTTATATTTTATTGTAAGATTTACAGGTTAACCCTCTTCGTAATTTTTATTGTAAAATTCTTGTTGTTACACGTAAGATTTGGTTGGGGCTAGAAGCAAAGCTCAAATTGAGCTACTTGTCTTGGTCTGAGCATTTTCATATATTCTATGGTTATTATGCATTAATTATATGTTTTCTTGTTTTCTCTCGCCCTTTCGAGCTGTTCGTTGGGTTTGGATGCCCCACTCCGGGATTGTTACCTGTTACACTCCGGTTCATCGGGCGTAGCCTTTCCGCGTCGGCTATGTGCAGTAGGTGCGCGATGGCGTCGCGCAGCTTCCCGTCTCACCGCAATCTCTGAGACGTTGCGTCCTCCTAGCTTGCTACGGTAATACACGGAGCTTGAGTTTTTATCCCGTAGCAATCGAGTGTTAATTTACCCAAAGTGCCCGTTATTCTAAATCATCTTATTCAGACCTCACCTGCCGTACCTGCCCATTCCATGGTTTCCCTGTCTAAGGTTTTGTTTTTAACGTAAAAGTTTTAATATTGATGTAATTCTCGATTGTTAAATGGTATTTTATTATTTTTCCACCTCAGTATCTTGAATATGCCCAAGAGCCTTCCCTGACTGAGCAAATATGTTTTCAGAATTATGTGACTGAACTGAAGAGTTTCCATTTATAATATATGTTTGAAAAATGCTCTATATTTATGGTGGTAAGATGGAATAATCGAATTCAGAGTTTCTGCCTGGCAGCTGAATTATAATATTTATTTGTGGAAGATTATAAGACTTATCTTGCGAAGTAACAAATGACCTGTGATAAATGGCCTGCACTTTTCCATGCCTGCTTACTTGTTCCTTTATCCTGGGCGTCCATTGACATTTCAAAAATAACTTCATTGCGCTCGTGTTGATATGGTGGACTTATTTTCTGTTTATTCAGTTCTTACAGTTGGTAGTGAGCTCTTATGTAAAATAATTTTGTATGACAGAGAAGTGCTTCATTTTCCGTGATGTGAGTTTGTGGGAAAGTGATTACGTTGGTAAGTGTCGCATATTTCTCCTCTATGTCGTTGACAGCATATTGTAAAGAGGCATAACCACGTTGTAGTGACTTGGTGGCGATAAATGAGTGACTAATAGGTAACTGCACTTCTACTGGTACTCTTTCAGGAATCACTGAAACGTGTAGAGTGGGCTGTGCTGAGTGGAGCCACATCAATATGAAGTTAAAATCTGGAATATTAATCTGCTGTAATGAATTACTCGACTTATGATTAAATATCTGAAGCTCGATAACATCTAGGTAGCCTACTTCTGTTATAGAGAGAGCAAATTTAAGCCTCTGGGCCTCTTCGGATGTTGGGAGAACTGAGCTGGAGTTAAGCATTTGATGTTGCGAAAAGTATTACAGCCATTTGCAGTGAAACCATGAAATCAATAATGTCTAATATTCTGCTAGAATGTTAGATTTGGGACAGGTTCTTCGGTGTGATAGACAGTTGACTGCTCCAGCTGTAGAACTCACTCAACAGCGAATAAGTTCACACTTAATAAACTAAACATAACTCTACCATACAAATTCGGGTTCAGTGAAGTTATTTTGTCTGCTCACATGCGATAATTGGATAGGGGATGTTTCGGAGGTGTAGTCCGCCTGTAAATTGAATAGTGAGAAGGGAGTTGACTTTGCTAGAAGAACACAGTAGCTTCCATGCAGGATGGCTAAGAATCAATCGCTTTCTAACAGTACAGAACAGCGTGCAGAGATACGCGTGGATTCTGTCCACAGTATTAATAGTAACTCATATATGCATTCCATTTAGTGGGAAATAAACACCCCCCCCCCCCCCTCTCGATACATGTCTGCACACAGCGTCACCAGCTAGTCGTAAGGGCTACAGAAGGGTCGGTAGAACTTTAAATGAGACACTCTAAAGATAAATTTTGCGACAATCTGCTTTACGGATAATGGGAAATCACCTGAAAGATCTTCAGCCTGGCAGAGCTGTGGAGAGGGAAATACTTGACCCACTTCGTTTAACAACATACATTAATTTTATGCCATCAATCCTCTACTTTCAATAATCTGGGATTTTTCCATCCACTGCGACGCGGAAACTATTAGTCCTAGAGAAAAAAAGGAATATGACCTCTTTTGGCGGAACTTTAATGGTTTAATTTCACAGTGGTAAACTTTTTCGCTCTAACCCACGGTGTTTGCGTTGTTAAAGAAAGAAAAACATAACTCCCTTCTCCGCCCCTCACGACGCTCACTCCCCACCGCCATCCCCCCACCTGGGTCAGGGTTCAGGATTCTTAGTATGTTGTTCACGACACACACTCCTACCACTGTAAAAAGAAATTTGCGCCTACACGAATTTTTTGGTCTCATTTTCCCTCGTTGCCTGGACTAATGTACCGCCTCACTGTTCTGGAGAGATCAGCTATCTTCGGACATTGTCGGTCGTCGGCGGAATCCCTCTATGTCAGAGCCACCGCAGCCGCAGCGTTGCCTGGCAGCCAGCGCTACACGAGAGCACTGTCACTGAAACGCGCGACCACACTGTTGACCTCCTGCCGTGCTGAATGAGCCGGCAGTCTCGGTCCGCCATCGACCGCAGGCTGGGCACAAGCGGCCATTGAGTCGGCCGGCGGCAGCGCAGCGCCTCTCAATGACGCCCACGCCTAACCTCTCTGCTGCCGCCGGCGCCCATAATGAGGTCTGCAAGCCCGCAACGCAGTGCCGACTAACGTCTGCCGAGCCCTGCACGCAATGGTCTCGCGGTCGAAGACACCGCCCTCACCTGGACACTCCCTGCACCACTTTAGGTCCCCAGCACGACTACAGCCACACTATGCCACGCGAATTCTAGTCATACCCTGTTTCTGCTTGAAGTAATTGGTTGGATTGAAGGGAGCGCTAAACGAGTATATTGTTTAAAAAAGGACTATCTCACTTTTGAATCTAAGGGTAGTTAATTTCCGTTATTGTAACAGTAGAGACCAACATCTACAAAAACTCTGGATGCTAAATTACATCTGAATTGTGCAATACATGTGACCCTATTGATGTAATTGCTTCCTTCAGAACGTGTTGTATTAACACAAGCATTTCTTTTGAGCTATAGTCACGTATGCTTAATATGCGATGTATCCCAAGACATACGGCCAATATTCAACTGTATGACAGGAACGATCATTACAAGCAAAATACTTTATGCGGCCATGCCCCATATTCTGAATGATTTCTGAGATAAAACAGATTTAATGTACATATTTGCTTATTATAAAAGCATATCCACTTCATTGAGTGTTGGTACAGCAAACAAATTTCAAATGGCTCTAAGCGCTATAGTACTTAACATCTGAGGTCGTCAGTCCCCTAGACTTAGAACTACATAAATCTAACTAACCTAAGGACATCACACACATACATTCCCGAGGCAGAATTCGAACCTGCGACCGCGCCTAGAACCACTCGGCCACATAGGCCGGCTACAGCAAACCGTACGAAGAATGTGGTGAAAACAACAGTCTTACTTGAGGAATTGATTTTATTGATTTATTTATTCATGATGTGCGTTTCGCCTAATAAAATGTATCTTTATACTGACCTACGTTAATTGCAATGGTATTATAAAGGCTTGATTCTTTGTTGCAACTGGAAAGGTTACAAATTTAAAAGTTATTTTGAAACTTACCAGTACTGTGTTGGTAGGTTTTGGGTATCACAATTAGAGCATCGGCAAAAATAGACTGCCCTCATCATATATAGTAAAATAAATCGATAAAACATCTACTCCCGTCATATGTTAAAAGCGTAACACCCGCTAAGCTATGGATGAAAAAAACAAAATTAAAATATTGTAAAATTTACAGCTGTTGACTTTACGATGGATATGATCGGTATGGGTAAAATAACAGTAGAATATGGGAATTAATTACCTTGCAGGCGTTTGTAGTATAGGACCAGTGCATACAGGGCAGGATCGGGCCTTTTCATAGACCGTCACATGGTAAATACTATGGAAGCATCGTTCGTTACGCGGTCTGATACACTATAATGAGCACTACAGCAAGTATCCGTTTTTCACGACAGGTGGCGTTGGTATACCGTTAGTTAAGTTGCATAGTTTTACGGTTGTTGTTTTTCAGGCTTTTTTCTAGATAATGTTACATTCTGTACATAGGCTACGGTGTAGAATACTTAACGCTATTTTATATTAAAAGTGGCTTATGTAAAATGTGGTAAAGTTCTGTAATTCGTTCAAATTCATTTCAGATCATGTACAGGACGAATGCAGTCACATAGATGCAGAACATCTAGTCCATAAGCTAGCTGGTAGTGCTGATGCTAGGCCGCATAAGATAAGTTCTAATTTTGTTTATGCTAAAAATAATTAATGTTGTGATGAGCTGATTAAATTATGCAATATACATATGTCCCTCTTCATTACTTTTGTGCTGTCTAGGAGCGAAATATGGGCACAATGTAGTTATTGTTATAAACAGAATGCCGTACTGTGTAGAGATAGCCTGTAATTGCTTAGGAATCGCTAATGGGAGTACAAACGCAAATTTCTCTGATTACTTACTGATGGTAGCCTCTCGATTTTAGACTAAACTAAAGGACCGGCACAGGGGAACGTGAACTGAGAGTTGGATCATGATTTACGGTGTAAGATGCGTCGGATGCCTATCAAATGATAACTTAGGAATGACAGCTGTGTGACAAGGTGCTGGGATGGAAAGGGCACTCTTCAGGTGATCTGTGGTGAATTTCATGGGCCGGCCGGTGTGGCCGAACGGTTCTAGGCGCTTCAGTCTGCAACCGCGCGACCGCTACGTCGCAGGTTCGAATCCTGCCTCGGGCATGGATGTGTGTGATGCCCGTAGGTTAGTTAGGTTTAAGTAGTTCTAAGTTCTAGGGGACTGATACCCTCAGATGTCCCATAATGCTGAGAGCCATTTTGTATTTTGATGTGGAACTGAAACTTTATGTATGAGCGCTCTTCAAATAAATGAAGTGGCTATTTCTGTCAGACAGGCAGTAGCAGCCGTCAGCCGGCCGAGACACAAGCAGCAACAGGGAAGTAACCGATTTTTTGAGTTTTACGAGTTCCTAACGAGGAGCGAATTTTATAATATCATCTGTGTGCTTTAATAGTCTGTTTTCTTGAGCTTCTGCGTGTTAATATATTAAGAGGGTTGGAACTTTAATAGCGGCGACTATTTATTTACAGCTCGTATAAAATAGATATGTGTTTCAAACTTTTGCTGACCTTCAGACTAGTCACCAGCATTGTGCATAACCCGTTGCCAGTGATGTGGAAGTCGTGGGATACTCTTAGCAGTGCCAGTTCTGTTGACAGTTCGAGCGACGCGGTCTATTGCCCGACGAATTTGTAGCAGTTCTGAAGCGAATACCGTGAAGTGTTTCCTTCAGTTTAGAAATCGAGTTGAACTGACGAGGGCTTAAGTCAGGGGAGTGCAGTAGGTGGTATAGCACTTAGCAGCCCCCTCAGTCAAACAAATCAATAACAGCTTGAACTGTACGTGCTTGAGTATTGTCCTGCAAAATGATAGTCAGGTCCTGCAGCAAGTGTTATCACTTCTGTCTCTATGTTGTTCATTTTTGGAACGCAGCCTACCCGCACTCATATTTTTTATTCATTATTAAACCTACTCCAGCATTACCCCTATTCGATTCTGTAGTTACAACCCTGTATTCACCTGAGCAGAAGTCTTCTTCCTCCTGCCACCGAACTTCTCTAATTGCCACTATATGTAACTTTAACTTATCCATTTCCCTTTTTAAATTTTCTATCCTACCTGCCTGATTAAGGGATCTGACATTTAACACTTCGATCCTTAGGACGCCAGTTTTCTTTTTCTTGATGACAACGTCCTCTTGAGTAGTCCCCGCCCGGAGATCCGAATTGGGGACTATTTTACCTCCGGAATATTTTACCCAAGAGGACGCCATCATCATTTGACCTTACAGTAAAGCTGCATGCCCTCGGGAAAAATTGCTTTCAGCCGTTCGCAGTACCAGCACAGCAAGGCCGTTTTGGTTAGTGTTACAAGGCCAGATAAGTCAATCATCCAGACTGTTGCCCCTGCAACTACTGAAAAGGCTGCTGCCCCTCTTCAGGAAACCCAAGTTTGCCTGGCCTCTCAACAGATACCCCTCCGTTGTGGTTGAACGTACGGTACGGCTATCTGTATTGCTTAGTCACACAAGCCTCCCCACCAACGGCAAAGTCTATGGTTCATGTTGGCGCAACTACATGTTTGATTCCGGAGGTACGCATAAAACACCATCCGAAATTGTGCTAAACACAATCTCTGAAAATTATTTCGAACATGAGCCACACGAATAGTAAATGGTTGTGGAAACACACTTAACCTCTTAGCAACAAATAATCCTGAGTTAATAACGAGCGTCAAAACAGACACAGGGATTAGTGAACATAAGGTTGTCGTAGTGAGACTGAATATTGTAACACCAAAATCCTCCAAAAATAAATGAAAAATATACCTATTCAAAAAAGCAGATAAAAATTTACCTGACGGCTTCCTGAGAGGCCCGTGGTCTAGGGGTAGCGTCTTCGATTCATAATCAAAACTTCTTTAGTCCCGGAGAGGAATCCTGTTTCTGCTTCAGTTTTGATAAATAGCATTGGCGTCCGAAGAAAAAAAATGGCTCTGAGCACTATGGGACTTAACAGCTATGGTCCTCGGTCCCCTAGAACTTAGAACTACTTAAACCCAACTAACCTAAGGACATGACACAATACCCAGTCATCACGAGGCAGAGAAAATCCCTGACCCCGCTGGCAATCGAACCCGGAAACCCGGGCGCGGGAAGCGAGAACGCTACCGCACGACCACGAACTGCGGACGCAGCCGAAGGCTTCAAGCATAAGAAGTCACTCTCGTTCTGCCAACGGACTTGTCAAAGTGGGCGTAGGAGAGGACAGAGGTTCAGGGAACTCTCTCGTCCTAGTGGTGGGAAACTGCCTTAAAGACGGAAGAACCAGCAATGATCAACGGAATGAGGATGCAGAAGGCAATGGAAACCACAGCATTAAAGAAATGTAACGTGTATCCACAAGACACGTGGCCTATAACTGCAGAAGTGTCATGATGATCTCTACATTGGCGAAAGATTCCGGATTAGTCCCTCATTCGGATCTCTGGGGGGGGGGGGGGGCACTGCCAAGGAGGACGTTACCATGAGAAAAAAATTGAATAATCAACAAAATGGTAATGTTCTATCAGTCGGGGTGTGGAATGTCAGAAGCTGAACGTGATAGGGGAACTAGAAAATCTGAAAAGGGAAATGTAAAGGCTCAATCTAGATGTAGTAGGGGTCAGAGAAGTGAAGTGGAAAGGCGACAAGAATTTCTGGTCATATTAGTATAGGGTAATATCAACAACAGCAGAAAATGGTATAACATGAGTAGGATTCGTTAACAATAGGAAGTAGGGCAGAGAATGTGTTACTGTGAACAGTTCAGTGACAGGGTTGTTCTTGTCAGAATCGGCAGCAACCCAACACCGACAACGATATCTCTGGCATACATGCTGTTGAGTGATACTTAAGATAGGTGAATAAATTAGTGAAATCAGTGTGAAGTGAGGTAGAAATTAGAAAATAAATGAAAAACTTAGTTTAGTTTAGAAGAGTTACACACGGGCAAACAGCGGGCAGAGCAGCAGTGACAGAAGAGCCAACGACCATGAAGTCAACACGTTCTGGAGAAGCCATCGCCCTCCCCACATAAGCGGAAGCTGTCGATTCAGCCGTCAGGGCATCGCACGACCAGCTCACGTGTTTCTCAATTGTCACATGTGATCAAAGGCCCTCGCCTACATTCCAAGAGCCAATGACCGACGTTAAGAAGATTCTTCGAGAAGCTTTTCAACGTGACAGAAGAGGCCATCGCCCTCCCCACATAAGCGGAAGCTGTCGATTCAGCCGTCAGGGCATCGCACGACCAGCTCACGTGTTTCTCAATTGTCACATGTGATCAAAGGCCCTCGCCTACATTCCAAGAGCCAATGACCGACGTTAAGAAGATTCTTCGAGAAGCTTTTCAACGTGACTGAAGAGGTAATGACCGTGAAGTCATTCACCTCCAGTGAACTGAAGTAAATAAATACGTGAGACGCAGTGGGCCCGACAAGAGTAGCAGTAGTTTTCAGTCAGTTTCGGTGCTGAAGACCGTCATGCAAGAAGAGACTACATCATACACAGACGCACGAAGTCCGCCGCTGTAATGGAATAGCAAGCAGCAGCCTCGGCGCCAGAAGACAGAAGTTAAAAGGTATTTGAAGACTGATTTTTATGTACCCGGGTGACTCGTGAGGACGGGAAGGAGACGGCCTCACATCAGCAATCACCTGTGAGCTGGCATGAAGATCTGACAGCCGAAGACTGGCGAGCGGGAGTCCGTTGTTCGAGTCCAGGACACTGGCCTTCCCCCGCCGCGCCGCTCCGCTGGCCGACGCACAACACACGCGGCCGCTTAGAGAAGAGAAACACTGGGACGCCACATCCAAGGTATCACCGTCCGATGCAAGACTTCGCTCTCAATAATTAAACGGGCCACCGCACGAAGCGTATCTCCAGTCAACTGGGCGAAACGGCGACACGAGATACACACCGCCACGCGTAATCAGACGTCGCCGCTGCCGCAGCAGAAGGCTTCGCAAACGACACAGCTGCCGCTCTCCCCAGAACATCCAGTAAGGAATCAGTTGTACAAAACTTTCAATAAAAGTTATCTTATGTAAAAATGCTGTTTCATTCTGCCTCATACCCGAGCCAAGGAAGAACCCACCCCGTCCACATGTTGTTAAGAGAGAGTGAAAGTGAAGAAGAATTACATGATTTGCTGAACGGAATGAACAGTCTAATGAGTACAGAGTATGGGTTGAGAGTAAATCGAAGAAAAAAGAAGGTAACGAGAAGTAGTAGAAACGAGAACAGCGGGAAACTTAATATCAGGATTGATGGTCACGAAGTAGATAAAGTTAAGGAATTCTGCTACCTTTGCACTAAAATAATCAGTGACTGACGGAGCAAGGAGGACATCAAAAGCAGACTAGCTCTGACAAAAAGGGAGAAGTTTACTAGTATCAAACATAAGCCTTAATTTTAGGAAGAAATTTCTCAGTACACACGTCCCGAGTACAGCATTGTATGCTAGTGAAACATGGACTATGGGAAAACCGAGACAGAAGAGAATTAAAGCATTTGAGAAGGGGCGCTACAGACGAATGTTGATAATTAGGTGGACTGATAAAGGAAGGAAGGAGGAGGTTTTGCGCATAATCGGTAAGGAAAGGAATATGTAAAAAACACTGATAAGGAGAAGGGACAGTATGATAGGACATCTGTTAAGACATGAGGAAATGGCTTACATGGTACTAGAGGGAGCTCTAGAGGACAAAATCTTTAGAGGAAGATAGAGATTTGAATACATCCAGCAAAAAATTGAGGACGTAGGTTGCAAGTGATACTCTGAGATGTAGAAGTAGCACTGGAGAGGAATTCGAATCAAGAACAGCTGCCAACATGAGTAAATTAGAAGTCAATATCCTCGGAGTAGTGAAGCAACTTAAATCAGTTAATAAAAGTAAGTCTTCTGGTCCAGAATGTATACCAGTTGGGTTTCTTTCAGAGTATGCTGATGCATTAGGTCCATACTAAACAATAATATATAACCGTTTGCTCGACGAAAGATCCGTACCCAAAGACTGGAAAGTTGCAAAGGTCGCTCCAGTATTCAAGAAAAGTAGTAGGAGTAATCCACTTAATTACAGGCCCATATCATTAGCGTCGATATGCAGCAGGATTTTGGAACATAAATTGTGTTCGAACATTACGAATTACTTCGAAGAAAACATCGTTCTTGTGAAACACAACTAGCTCTTCATTCGCATGAAGTGCTGAGTGCTATTGACAAGGCATTTCAGATCGATTCCGTATTTCTGGATTTTTGGAAGGCTTTTGATACTGTACCACACAAGCGGCTTATAGTGAAATTGGGTGCTTATGCAATATTGTCTCAATTACGTGACCGAATTTGTGATTTCCTGTCAGAGAAGTCACAGTTCGTAGTAACTGATGGAAAGTCATCGAGTAAAACAGAAGCGGTTTCCGATCTTCCGCAAGGTAGTGTTATAGGCCCTTTGCTGTTCCTTATCTGTATAAACGATTTGGGAGACAATCTGATCAGCCGTCTTAGGTTGTTTGCTGATGACGCTGTCGTTTATCGACAAATAAGTCATCAGAAATCAAAACAATTTGCAAAACGATTTAGAAAAGATATTTGAATGGTGCGAAAATTGGCAGTTGACCCTAAATAACGAAAAATTGAGGTCATCCACATAAATGCTAAAAGGAATTCGTTAAACTTCGATTACATGTTAAATCACTCAAATCTAAAGCCCGTAAATCCAACTAAATACCTACGAATTACAATTACGAACAACTTAAATTGGAAGGAACTCATAGAAAATGTTGTGGGGAAGGTTAACCAGAGACCACATTTTATTGGCAGGACACTTAGAAAATGTAACAGATCTACTAAGGAGACTGCCTACACTACGCTTGTCCGTCCTTTTTTAGAATACTGCTGCGCGGTGTGGGATCCTTACGAGATAGGCCGGAGTTCATCGAAAAAGTTCAAAGTAGGGCAGCACGTTTTGTATTATCGCGAAATGAGGGAAAGCGTGTCACTGAAATGATACAGGATTTGGGGTGGACATCATGGAAAGAAAGGCGTTTTTCGTTGAGACGGAATCTTCTCACGAAACTCCAATCACCAATCATCCACTCTGAAAGCGAAAATATTTTGTTGACATGGACCTACATAGGGAGAAACGATCATCACGATAAAATAAGGGAAATCAGAGCTCGTACGTTAAGATATAGGTGCTCGTTCTTTCCGCGTGCTATACTTGGTTGGAATAATAGAGAATTGTGAAGGTGGTTTGATGAAACCTCTGCCATCCACTAAAATGTGGTTTGCAGAGTATCCGTGTGGATGTAGATGTAGACGAAGTAAGACAAGCGAACAGTGTATCTAAACTATAAATTTTAGGTGAGCATTGTTTTCCTGCCTGTGCAAAGTCAGCTTTTTCATGAAATTTGCCACACATTTCTGAGCAACGGACTTGCGGCATCGTAATGTGTTTGAATTTCACTATCTAGTTGAGCATTTTAAAGACGGTTACTTGGTCCTCCGGCAAGTTTTACAGTCTCGATTTCCTTAAGAAAGTTTTTTTGCGCATGATGCAGGGCTTGCAAATTCTGTAGCGTCGGTGGGCGGTAGTGTTACTTCGATTTCTTTCTTTAAACAATTTACTTGGCCTGCCTTGTATAGATTGTAAGTAACTTTGTCACTGACCCACCTTTCTCTGATTTGAATGCTTCTCAAGATGAGTCACATTGAAATCTCTCTGTAGGTATATTAGAGATTAGAAGCTTGAAGACATTTCTGGCGGAGCGTATCTTGCGTAGCTCGTATGCCCACTAAGTTCCACTACCCCTTTCACCGAGATCGCGTCAAACCGCATCTCTGTACATCCTAAGATGAGTAAAGATTTCTATTTAGACCGTTTCCCACCGCTCTACCTGTCGAATTGTGGGCACTGAATAGTACAGATGCTTAAGGAAAACGACCTTTTGGTGAGTTGAAACCAAAGATATTCTTCTATTCGTTTATCCGTTACTATGTGAACTAAGGATGACTGTTAACACCAAGCTCTGTAAGCACAGTGATCTCTGGTGAGCGTATTAAAATACTCAAATGCAGAAAATTACGAATTGTATAATTTTTTTCAATTTAGACACCTGTTGAATAATAAATGTTTCACTGGTATATCCTACCATATCACTATGCTCTGAAAATCATTCGAAGATTTACCGTTCAAACTCGATAAGTCAGAGATTAAATACCACTTTCTTGTAGCGTCGAAAGGTACATGAATTTTCATTCAGTAAAACTCAACGCTTTTCCTGATTTTCACACATATCTCAATGTGAATAAACTGGAGTCATCAATTTCCAAAATAATTAATCCTTTAACACTTTAGCAGACACAAAACGCTTTATTTAGTAACACCACATACAAATGACCGCACCGTAAGTATTTCACCGTACATCTGTCATCAAGCCTGCTTCTTTCAGAACAGCTAACGTCGAACTCTGACATAGGAGCGAAGCTACATTTTCGTTCATGAAACATAATTTCATTGTTAACAACTTAGGCCACAGCATCTAAGAGAAACTTCCAGCATCTTCTTCCTTCGCACGGCCGTCGCCCCTCTGACGTCTGCGTCCGGCGACTGCAACACTCCGGTCCTGGTGGAAGATTCCTTCCGCCGCCGCTTAGCTGCTGCGTCGCTCATGAAAGATAAGAAACAACAAAATATACATAACTTCTGGCGGACACTTGCCATATTCCGTTGCTACACTAACTGATAGTGTAAAAACCACTGTACCATCACAATACCAATATGTTTTCAATGGAAAATAGGCCCACGGATGTGATTAGCACACTAAAGATCCGATTAAAATTTTATTAATTTGTATGATTTCTTACCTACAGAGGTTACAAAAAATTCAATGGGTAACGCAGTAGGATTATGGGGACCTTCATAGGAAGGAACGTACTGGTTTAGTTGATATAGTGCCTGGTATTTGACTTTCTATGGTGTGCACTTAGTGCAAAACTCTAGTGGTTGGTAAGTATGATCTTTACTTTTAATTTTATTTACAGTTGGTCAAAGGGTTTTCTCTCAGGCATTGAGGTCCATATGATTAGACAAGAAGGAAGATTTGGTTTCTTTTACACAATAATGACGTTCATTTTTAACTAGAAAAATCAATTGACAAAGAATGAGTAAGACATCGCTTCGGGCGCACAATATGCCTGCATATTTCTTACGCAGTTTCAGTTTATAGTAATTAAACATGTTCCTTTAATCTGGCTCTGCCCTGAATTGGGAAAGCATAGTAAATCATGGACAGCATCTGGTCTCAGTTCAGACTCGTTGACGTATGTTCACATGCTGTGTTGCGTGGGAAACGAAAAGAAAAAAAAATGGTTCAAATGGCTCTGAGCACTATGGGAGTTAACATCTAAGGTCATCAGTCCCCTAGAAATTAGAACTACATAAACCTAATTAACCTAAGGACATCACACACATCCATGCCCGAGGCAGGATTCGAACCTGCGGCCGTAGCGGTCGCGCTGTTCCAGAGTGAAGCGCCAAGAACCGCTCGGCCACTCCGGCCGGCTGAAAAGAGATAAACCGAGACGATTAATTAATAACAGATATTGAAAGTCAGTGGCTGAGGCATTGAACAGGACTTGGTGGTGGTGGTTACATGCGTGATGAGCTTAAGAAATCACTGGTTTCATTATGGTTTGAGTTATCGGAGACCATTACAAGCGAGAAAGTGGAAGTATTACTGAATACTGATTTCACGAAAGGTTGAACGGCGATGTACCTGCGGGAGAAGCCCAGAATCATGCAGCACCTCGATTACAGGCTCGATGGTTCAAGAGAGAATATTCACTAAGCACACTTTATTCTGGTTAAATTTATCAGATACGGGAAAGAATTATTAAGGCCATTGGCTGTAGCACCATGTTTCAACTCAGATAAGGGAAATACTATCCATTCTGTGGCCGCTTTCCGCAACATGGGCCCGGTAGAACACAAAGACATTACACAAAGAAACGGATAAAAATTGTGAACAAATACTTTCTGTGAAGCGGCGTAAATCACCCGAATAAATTTATTAAGCATTTAAACGTGATGGCGAGTTATGTGTAGGTGTTTGAGGCAGAAGTACACTCACTGTATCACACAAAGGAACTCATATAGGACAAGGGAAAATGGGTAAAATCTGGACAAAACGGTCACAGAATTCGTCAGACGATAAACCTGAATCAACTACCGGAAAGGTAAAGTACTGGACAACCACGTTAATTTATAAAGGAAAAATACTGCAATTGAAAAACCCTCTTGGTCGTGCCAAACGGAAGCCATACCACAACAGAAAAGTCCCTAGCTGACAAAAATTGATAAAATTATGGCCCCTGTTGTATTCGCTCAATGATAACAGATCTGTGAAACAAGAAATAATTAGACTGAGCTGCTAAATAAAACTACCTGATATCTTTGTCCATTCGTTCGATACAGGCTTTCTGAGGAAACGTCTGGTCGCTTACCCATCTCCTTGCAGTCTTGTCTCGGCCTGTGCTTAGAGATGGCCAGCGAAGTGGAAGTCTGTGGCTGGCCAGCATGCGAGCTGAAGAGACAGCAGTGTAGTCAGTTGCTGGACGCAGACGAACGAACGAGTTCTGGTCAGAGCTGTGAGGGTGGGCCTCAAGAAGCTGGTGTGCTGCTGGACCACCACTACAGTCTGCACGGGGTGGGCGCAACAGTCTAGAGGAGTGGATGATATCTTTCTCCGCCAGATGGACAGAGATCGTAGGCGATGCGAAGAAAGAGGCTTCTGCGTGTCCAGTGGAACATAGCCTGCGTGCTTTTGCAGCTGACTGTACGTGATGGTAGTTTTTATCAATGATACACGGTGTGGTACAAGAACAGTGCTCTGTAGCCTCCCCCTTACTAATCGACCTATCCTGCTTGCGATATAAAATATGACCGTGGATCGCGTGTATACCTAATGGAATTTTTCTAATTGGATAAGGCTATCTTACCCCAAGAAGTAATACCGATAAGTCGGGGGAAAGTGTACAACCGATCTTTCTGACTGAAAAGTTTACTAAAAATAAAAAAGGGCTAAAATTTGGAAAAATGAAAGTTATTTTGTGCATTCACTCAGAACAACACTGGACAGAAAAGGAGTACCACTGATCATGAATCCAAACGTTACACTAGTGAACGAAAAGGAAATAATTACGGTCGCCAGCCCACTAGGGCGATTTACATCCAAAATCCTGTACAAGATGATTGGAAAGAAAAACATTTATTATCAAACAGTGACGTGGCTACTGAAGGTTGTCACGTTTTTGACACTAATTTCAAGTGAGTATGTAACGATAAAGAAAACTGAGAAGTCACTTTTACGTTAAGTTTGTCATTAAATTTTGAAAAAGGCAGTAGAGTAATGATCTGAAAAAATCCACTTAGACTGTGTGTTAGTATTGAACTTCGTTACGTGAACAATGACTTCCAGAGACCTCAACATAACGCCATCAAAGAAATTTAGAGAAAGGCAAGCACTTTTTAGTTTGCAGTTACTTAATTTTCAAATTGGATTTCATATTATTGTCTGAACAACTGAGCATTTTTTTACTGACCTGAACAGAATTAAAAAACAGAAGTTTTTTAATTCTGTTCAAGTCAGTAAAAAATGCTCAGTTGTTCAGACAATAATATGAAATACGTTCCAAACCAAACAGCCATGTGCTCCAAGCTATATGTAAAATAAATAAAACTTCCGCACTCTTATTTGTGCATTATCTTTAGATTTGGATTTTTTCCAGTGATAGATTCTCAAACTTCGGTTAGCATGTAAGGAAAAAACGGAACAAGGACCCTGCTTGGTAACAATATCTGGGGGCAATGAGGACACAATCGCCCTGAATTTAACTAATTAGTATTTAAATAAAGTTCATTCATCAAATCACATTCAGTTGTGCTGTTGGGTTAGCAGTTAATAATTTCTACCAATGAACAGTCTCACTTCAGTGCTGTGCGTGCGACGGAACTCGGAGACGACAACTAATCTGTGTTGCTGGAACTGCTGCTGTTGTTGAAGACGGTAGCATCTTGTGGGGCCATGACTAATTACAGGAACGGGCAATTGTAATTAATACAGCCTCTTCCGCCCGTCCACTGTTCTTCCTCCTGCTTCTAGTCATCTGGCCGGCGCGCGTACATGATGCCGCCGAAATGGTACTCTCTACTGCGAGAGCGTTAAAACACCACACTTCCGCACACTAAAAGCCCTGGAACCCGCCTCTCGCTCTCTCTGCGCGCACTGCGGAACAACTCCCAACTCAAAGATTTTACAACGCACAAGCACTGCAGTTGTCGTTGCTAGTCGATGCAAATAACAATTCCTTTGGCTTTTTCCCAGAGCTTATAAGTTTCACAGTAAAACACCGATAAATACAGTGAAACGTCAACTGACTTCTACCTAAATGTACACGTACAGTGAAGCAATGTCTTTACTTAATAAAAGAAAGCATTTAAATTACAAATATTTACATACAATTAAAAAAAGAATTATATACCGGTAGCAGGTGCCATGCATCCTGCATTTTCGATGTTACAGCTTCATGTATGTTTGATACCCAAAAATTCTGCACGTATGTCTGTGGTCATAAGTTGTATGTCCTTGCTGATAGTACTGTGATTCACAGCAGTTCAGATTTCTGAACTACACTCAATGAGCGTTATTAATTTATGATCCCTAAACAGTTTCGTTCGAATTTGCGATGGTACCTAGAGTTTACCACCACTGTAGGTGTTCTTCCAAACAACATTCTTTGCGAGCAAACCAGCTCCGTCTTAAACTGCGGTCATTTGTACTTTAGACACTTGGGCTATAACGGCTCTGTTTAAAAAGACTATTTCAGTGTAGTCATAGAGTGGGACTGTGCGCATCTGTGTTCGTACCCCTACAGCTAGTTCGCTGCAAATAATAATCTGTAGCTTTGATACTGCAGTTAAATAGTCTATGCATTGGCTAGAATTACAAGTTAATAAAATACAGAAAATAGAAAATAAAAATTAAATTAATTTAATAACAAGGGCTCTATTCCAAGGGCTGTAAATGATGTAGATTATAGAGAATTATATTGAGTAACGTTTACTGAAGAAAGGACATCTCAAATAAATGGGAAGTAGTCCTACGATATTCAGTTAAAATACATACAAAAAATACCTTTATCAAACGCAGCAAAGTTACGTTGAAAGCGTTACGAGAATGGTACCAAAATCCCCAAACCAAATAGTCATCAAAGATGCATAAAAACTAAGTCCATTTCGGAATCACAATACACGAAATATTCACCAACTCAAAACAGTTCAGAGTTCATTATGTTGATTTACAAATTAACGCATGTGTGATGACGAGTAGAAACTCATACCATGCTACCCTCAGTTCTCTAATACAAGTGGAAAAAGTCAAGAGTCCGACTCTGGAGCACATTCGGTCATCTTGAAATATAAAGTCCCTTAAAAAGTTAAAGTACTTGGCGCCCAGTCACCGACGAGAGTGTAACACCGACGCAACCGAATATCACACATTATCTACTCAGGTCTGCCTTCCACTAGGTCTCCATGTAAAATATTTTCAAAAGTTAACGTCTCATAGTGGCTGTTTACCACCCAGAATCTATCACCCACTCGATAAAATATCACTCGACACAACAGGCTGGCCTGCCTTCTTCCAGAACGAACGTCCCAGTGACCAAAATCGCTCCCTTGAGCTCTTCATTCGAGAAGTCCCTCTCTCCACTTTATTCCCATAGTGTTCCAGTACTATCAGCTTTTCCATTAGCTGAAGACCGTCTCCACCAAAAACACATCATTATTAATTTCTACAGACATGATCTGATTCAACTTGACCACTTCCCAGACTAAACTAATATATTACAACAATGTTTAAATAAATAAATATTATAAATATGTGGTCATACTCAGACCATTCACAATAATTACATACAAGGTTTCTTCATAAATAAATAAACTACTATTCTTCTGCAAGTCTGTTCATGTTTGCTGACAACAGATCGATGTTAAGTATTGCTGAAAAAGTTATTTTGTCCTTCTTGACTGAAGAGTCTTTTGGTTCTCTTTTAAACTGTGGTGTCTGCTAACACATGCGACAGACCACTTTTAAATTAGCACAGTGTTTCAGTAGCATTTGCAGTCAACATTTAAATAAAATTACTATCAAAATGGGAAACAAGTAACTACACAAGTGTGTCAAGATATGAGGTATTCATGCTATATTCATTTGATCTCTAAATGTGGAGAATACGATGTTTTGACAAACATTTGTGTAACAAAGAACATACAAAAGACGTCCTAAGTCAATAAAACAACACATGCAGATGAGTGGCTTTCACGGATGACAGCTGTCATGCAATGCTATGAAATGAGATATTGTTTGTTGCAATCGTATGAAGCGTTTAAAAGTAGATAATTCAGTGGTTCACTGTGGAAACGTTTATTCACTGTTAAATATTAACTTCTGTAATTTTAATGAGATTGAAAATATTGTTATTTCACTGCATGGACCTCATTTTTCTGAGATCAAAGATGTATTCAGGTTTGCTTTAATAGGATCTTGAAGGGCTATAAGAAGTTGTCTTTCAGCTTGTCTGATAATCAACCATTTCTTGTGCATCTCCTGCACAAAGGCCATGTAGGCAACAGCCATCCAAAATTACCAGCTTGTGATTTACCCATTTCCGGCGGCGCTGCTTGTCTTTGTACTTGGACTTGCCCGTACCAGTCACCTAACCACACCTGCCGTGGCGCCCCCTGAGCCCTGAACCCACTAGCGTTCAGCCGTACAATTTCACTGTCCTTCATACTACTTCCCGGTGGCCAAATCGCTCGTCTACATATGAGTAACGTTCCGAATTACTCCGTGAGCAAACTTAGTTGCTGAGGCCTTCTGCTGAGAATTCATCTTGTTCTTTGTAAATAATCTATTGTTTGTGCTATTGTATAAGAATTATCGAGTATGTACATTGGTAGTTTGTTAGAGACTTTGATTAGCTTGTTGTGGGAGCTGTCTGGTTATGGTACCAGTAGCAGACCGATTCATAATTGTGTGTTATGATCTTCTTTCAGTTAAGAATGTTTTCCACCTTATGTTTTAATGCTTAAGTTGTCCCAGATATTATTGCTGATTTGCTTTGTAAACTGCTAACGTTATTGCCCAGTTATGTCTTCAGTCCAGAGACTGGTTTGATGCACCTCTCAATGTTACTCTATCCTGTGCAAGCTTCTTCATCTCCCAGTACCTACTGCAACCTACATCCTTCTGAATCTGTTTAGTGTATTCATCTCTTCGTCTCCCTCTACGATTCTTACCCTCCACGCTGCCCTACAATACTAAATTGGTGATTCCTTGATGCCTCAGAATATATCCTACCAACCGATCTCTTCTTCTAGTCAAATTGTGCCACAAATTTCTCTTCTCCCCAATTCTATTCAATACCTCCTCATTAGTTATGTGATCTGCCCATCTAATCTTCAGCATTCTTCTGTAGCACCACATTTCGAAAGTGTTTCGAAAGTGTTTCACATCCATACGTGGCTACACTCCATATAAATACTTTCAGAATCAACTTCCTGACAGTTAAATCTATACTCGATGTTAACAAAATATCTCTTATTCAGAAACGCTTTCCTTGCCATTGCCAGTCTACATTTTAAATCCTCTCTACTTCGGCCATCGTGAGTTATTTTGCTCCCCAAATAGCAAAACTTATTTACTGCTGTAAGTGTCTCATTTCCTAATCTAATTCCCGCAGCATCACCCGATGTAATTCGACTACATTCCATTATCCTCGTTTTGCTTTTGTTGACGTTCATCTTATATCCTCCTTTCAAGACACTGTCCATTCCATTCAGCTGCTCTTCCAGGTCCTTTGCTGTCTCTGACAGAATCACAATTTCATCGGCAAACCTCAAAGTCTTCTCCATGGATTTTAATTCCTACTCCGTTTTTCTTTTGTTTCCTTCAGAGCTTGCTCAATATACACATTGAATAACATCGGGGATAGGCTGCAAACCTGTCTCACTGCTTCCCTTTCATGCCCCTCGACTCTTATAACTGCCATCTGCTTTCTGTACAAATTGTAATTAGCCTTTCCCTCCCAGTATGTTACCCCTGCCACCTTCAGAATATGAGAGAGGGTATTCCAATCAACACTGTCAAAAGCTTTCTCTAAGTCTACAAATGCCAGAAACGTACGCTTGCCTTTCCTTAATCTATTCTCTAAGATTAGTCGTATGGTCGGTATTGCCTCACGTGTTCCAACATTTCTACGGAAACAAAGAATATACCTTTCCTGAATTGTTATTAGCTTTGAGATACTGATGTTCACGTAGGCTCCAGAACCTGAAAATATCATTCAGCACCATCTTAGCAACACAATCCTGTTTTCGTAATGTGTACACCAATTGGAGGGGTACTTCACGACCACAACAAAAAATTTTCTTAAAAATACAAACTTCGTTAAATGTAATTTTTAAATGTAATTTTTAAATCTATACAGTTGTGTCACATTCACTACGAAGACTTAAATCACCGCTAAAGATGTAACGAACAATTTAAAACAACTACGGAAACTAGTATCAGAAATGATTATAAAAAAACAATAAATACATTTTCACAACTTTAAAGTATGAAGTAGGATTAAAATATTTTCAAAAGGCATAAAGTTGCCCCCATCCCCTCCCCTCCTCACCCTTTGGTAGTGTGAGCGTTAAAGGCCAGATGAATATCACGCTGCAGTATGTAACACGTGAAAGGATATTTTTCACCTACACGTGGTCTGTAGAGCGCCTCACCCCTCTCTCCCGAGTTTCCACAGCCGCCGTGACACAGTTTCCCCCGTGTGGGGACGCCGCTGCAGGGGTTCTGCGTCCCTGACCCGGTGCCTCCCCCACTGGGGCGGGCTGTGTTGTGCTGTGTGGTAGCCCCGCCGCTACGTATATTACCGTGTGTCGCTGCTGCTGCTACTGTTGTTGCTGCTGCTGCTGCCGGATCTGGGTCACGGCGGACACACCCGCTGCGCGGACCGGCGACCGACCGGCCGGCCGGTAAACGGCGTATCGAAAAAATAAGCCCTCCCCAGTTACGGGCGCTGTTCCGCTTACTGCCGGCTCTAACTGCGGAAGCGTCCGCACTGCGTTTCCAATAACAGCCTGCGCAGTTCGCTCCGCGCTGGGAATTCTGCAGCCGGCCTCTCTACATGCCGAGAGAGCGCCAGTTGTTCTGTCCGAGGTAATAAGTGACCAGTAGGAGAGCAGCGCGGGCTAGACAGTGACAATTTGCCAGAACAACCACGCATGTAATAAACTATAGCGTGTGCACCCGGAATTAAAAGCACACGCGTCCATAGCCACCGTGTTCTTCTTACTTTTCTGACTTCTAAGTCGTCTTTGGGTTATCTCTTCTACTACAGCACATCTGTAAGTGTTCTTGCAAAGCAGCTTTTTGTGGAGTTGTATTGAAAAACAATCATATAGTATGGTTTTACTTTGGTGTGGAGCCACGGACATATAAAACTGTTTGAAAGATATAATCGCCATTTGACTATACAACGGGTTTCACTCCACAACCTAGATTTCGGCCTTAAGCCATTTTCAAGTGTTACAAATATCAAAAATCTTTAGAATTGAGTAGAACACAAGTCATCGTCAAAATATGTATCTTCCAGTAAACGATTTATATAACCGAAGATATGTATTTTAGCGATGACTTGCGTTCTACTCAATTTTAATGATTTTTGATACTTGTAACACTTGAGAATGGCCTAAGGCCGAAATCTAGATTGTAAAACGGAACCTGTTGTATAATCAAATGTCGATTATATCTTTCAAAAACATCATATATTAATTTGCACAGTGCTGTATGAAACGCATTTGGCTGTCAAGACGACAGTGTTTGAAGAGTTCAACGACTACCATAGTCTAAGGCGCTGCAATCATGGACTGTGCCGCTCGTCCCGGCGGAGGTTCGAGTCCTCCCTCGGGCATGTATGTGTGTGTTTGTCATTAGGATAATTTAGGTTAACTAGTGTGTAAGCTTGGGGACTGATGACCTTAGCAGTTAAGTCCCATAACATTTCACACACATCTGAACATTTTTGACTACAGTAGTAGGCTACAGTATTGTTGAAAGATCTCTCACAAAACCCAAAGAAATTGTATCATATACAGGACAATCTTATAAAACTTGCGCAGTAAATATTTCGAAAATGGAAGGCGCCATTGATATGCTGATTTCACAAACTGGAATGGTAGTCAAGGGGCCCGTCTTTGCGGCCCTCATACTGTTATCAGTTTCAGATGTCTATTTATTTATAAAAGGTACAAATTTTTTAATGGAAAGATGCATATTGACAGTAACACAATCAAAGTAGACTAAATCAGAATGTCACTGGTGTTTTTTGCAGGAGTCTAGTGATATAGCTCCATATGCAATGTAAGATAATCCTCCAAACTAGCGCGTTCAGTTAACGATTTAACAATTGAAAATTTTAGGGAAAGCGTGTGACAGTTACACTGGGCTGAGGTCTACAGGGAACCTGAGGCTAATTTAAAATGAAACATATTTCATGATACCTTTGTGAGAATATTTGAAAACAATTTCCATGAGAAAACAGTGAAATATTATTGTAAGAAATCATCTAAAAAGCCATGGCTTACTAAAGTGATAAAAATATCTTGTAACCAGAAAAGGGAACTGTATCTTATAGCTAGGAGGAGTAAAATTCCTGTAACAGCGAAACATTATAAAAATTACTGCACTGTTTTAAGAAGAGTTATTAAAACGTCTTAGAAGTATGCTCATAATGTCTGAATTAGCACATCTGATAATAAAATTAAAACAATTCGTAATATTGTTAAAAGGGAAACAGAGCAACTGAGAGCACAGGAAGACTGTACTTCTATCCCCACTCAGTAAAAAGTTTGTTAACAAGAAGTAAGTGTTCTAGAGGAAACGGAATACAGCTATTGATTAGAAAATGCAAGGCTGTGTACGGAAGAGGAAATACCTACGCAATTTGATAAAATTGAAATTCAACCCACCTCTCCTACGTAAATTAGGACAATAATAAATTCACTCAAAAGTAAAAGCTCACATAGAGTTGATGGCATTTCCAACAGAGTACTAAAAGCTTGTCCGCAACAGATAAGTAGGATTCTCAGCCACATATGTAAGAGCTCACTAATACAGGGCATTTTTCCAGATAGACCGAAATACGCTATTGCTGAATCATTGCATAAAAAAGACTACCGTCGAGTCTCACTTCTGACAGCTTTATCAAAAATTCTTGAAAAAGTAATTTATTCAAGAGTACCATCACCTATTTGTAAAAATGAGGTACTAACAAAATGTCAATTTGGTTTCCAGAAAGCCTTTTCAACAGAAAAAGCTATATATGCTTTCACCGATCAAATATTAAATGCACTGAATAACTGATCATAGCTCATTGCGATCTCTCAAAGGCTTTTGACTGTGTGAATCACGAAATTCTTATAGATAAACTTAAGTATTCTGATATGAGTGGGACAGTGCGCAAATGGTTTAATTCATATTCAACTGGAAGAATGCAGAAGGCTGAAATGAACAGTATAGATAGCATGTAAAAATCGGCAGACTCTTCTAACTAGGGAGCTGTTAAGAATTGTGACCCACAGGATTCAGTCTTGGGTCCATTATTGTTCTTAACATATATTAATGACTTGCCACTCTATATTCGTGAAGATGCAATGGCAGTTATTTTTGCTGATGATACAAGTACAGTAAAACTACCAAACAAACAAAAATCAGTTGAGGAAATTGTAAATCATGGCTTTCAGAAAATTATTAAGTGGTTCTCTGCAAATGGACTCTCACTAAATTATGAGAAAACACAGTATATACAGTTATGTACAGTAAATGGCATAACACCATTGATAAATATAGACTACGAACGGAGTTCGTTGCTAAGACAGAACATTCAAAATTTCTGGGTGTGTGCACTGATGAGAAATTGAATTGGAAGGAACATATTGATGATCTGCTGAAACAGTTAAGTTCAGCTACTTATGCTATTAGGGTTATTAAAAATTTTGGTGACAAACATATCAGTAAATTAGCCTACTATGCCTGTTTTCATTCACTGCTTTCATTTGGCATCATATTTTGGGGTAATTCATCATTAAGGGAAAAGTATTCCTTGCACAAAAGCGTGTAATCAGAATAACAGCCGAGCCCACCAAAGATCTCCTTCCAGACATTTATTTAGGGAACTCGGGATTTTCACAGTGTCTTCGCAGTACATACATTCAGTTATGAAATTAGTTATTAATAACCCATCCCAATTCGAAAATAACAAGAAGTACATAGCTACAACACAAGAAGAAAAGATGATCTTCACTATTCTGCGCTACATCTGACTTTGGCACAGAAAGAGGTGAATTATGCTGCTACGAAAATCTTTAGTCATTTGCCAAATAGCATTACAAATCTGACAGGTAGCCAGCCAACATCTAAAAACCAACAAAATGAATTTCTGAATGAAAAGTCCTTTTACTCGAGGTAGATGAATTTTTAGATATGAAGTAGGAACTGTAAAAAAATTAATTATTTTCTGTAAAAAAAAAACTTATGTTGAAGTGACACATTACACATCATTACGAAATGCATTCATGATATATGGAACAAATATTAATGTGTATATTTGGTATTCTATGAGATATCGTAGTTCGAATATCGTCAACACTGACACTTGTTTGTTCCACTGTGTAGCGCAAACGAATGTGAATTTTACATGGGTGCTACGTTCAGCCATACACAGATGTTAGTACATCTCCAGAGGTGTCGTATCGTTACATGGGGCGTTACCGAGGACAAACGGAAGACAAACAGTACCTCCATGGGTCTGCCACACAAAGAACCAATACAGCCTCAAAGCCTGTACTCACAATGAACACCACCAGCTGCCACACAAGATTGCGGTCTGTCAGGCAACGATTGCTGCAAGCATTCGAGCATTTAATTGGAAATTACAGTGCAGGCAGCAGTAATAGTCCATTTCAAATCATCTGTAATTGTTTGAAGAGGTTGAGGTATATTTGGTTATCTTTCGGCATACACGGTACGTGAACGAATGGCATACTTCCTACATTCACCATAAACCATGAGCATTTCCGCTTTTTTCACATTGGGAAATACCACCTTACAAGCACATCCTGCTACGTTCACTATCACGCAGTAAGTGAGAGGACATCGCAGAGCAGTCAAAGTCTACACACAATAAATTGTAAATAAACGTAACGTCATCGCCTATCATTTACGCAATAGATAGGAACAAACAAACTGTTGTCCGTGTTTACATTGTTCACAATACGATAGCTCGTAAACTGCCTGCAATACCTTCCTGCAAGAAACACCATTGGCATTCTCATTTACGTTACTTTTAGGATTTTACTGTCAATAGGCATTTCCCCGTTTAAAATATGCAACTATTGTAAAAAAAAGTTGCACTTTCGTCAACGTCGCAAAATCTGTGTATTGGCTGCAAATACTTGCCCTTGCCTACAATTTTGTTCTGTGAAAACCGCGTATAGACAGTGTCTTCCATGTCCGAAACATTTGCTGCACAAATGTTAGATGATTCACCCTATATAAAGGCTGTCAGAGGTACCAAAGTTAGTGACCAGCCACAGACAGGAACAGGAACTAAAATTGAGGGTAGCAATGCAAAACCAGAAATTCTGTTTTCAAATGTTCCTTTACAAACATAAGAAAATTGGCTCTATGCAATTCTCGCTATCACAGATATTAATGTCAGCACTATTGAGGAACTGAGGCACCGGCTAAAATTGAACAAAGGTACAAAGCCCGATGGAATCCCCATCATATGCTACTTAGAATTTGCAGTTACGTTGGGATTCTTCTTAACCATAATATGTCACAGATCCTTCGAACAAAAACAGTAGAAAGCACAGGGCAGACAGAAATGTAAGAACTATAGCATAAGCGAGCCACAGCACAGTTACTCAATATCCTTCACATAATTTTGTTGCAGACTCTTGAAATTTATTCTCGGCTCAACCTTCATGCGGTATTTCAAACAAAATAACCTCCTCCATACCAGCCAGCAAGAGCTCCATCTCTCTCACGAACCTGATTTTGATTTCCAAAAAGCATTTAAATCAATACATATCCACACTCGTTATCAAAAATCGTATGGGGTATCAAGCGAAATTTGTGATGGACTGACGATTTTTAGGTATGGAAGCCCCAGGAAGTTATCTTGGGTGAAGAGTCGTCGCCAGATGTAGAAATAACTTCAGGTGTACACCTGGTTCAAAAAATGGTTCAAATAGCTCTGAGCACTATGGGACTCAACTGCTGAGGTCATAAGTCCCCTAGAACTTAGAACTACTTAAACGTAACTAACCTAAGGACATCACACACATCCATGCCCGAGGCAGGATTCGAACCTGCGACCGTAGCGGTCGCGCGGTTCCGGACTGTAGCGCCTAGAACCGCTTGGCCACTTCGGCCATGTGCACCTGGGAAGTGTGCTGGGACCCTTACTAATCATGTTGGATGTTACATGTATGTACTTACATTTTATGTCTTTAACATATATAAAGATATAAAATGTAAGTACATATTCTGTAATTATACACCAATGAATTTATACTCGTTGCTTAAGGCATTTAACGTCATTTTAAATTTTATGTGGTCTAACTGTACGCAATTTTTGCACACAGTTATACTTAAATATACAATAAAACAGCCAAATGGCTGTGTGTTCCTTTAAAAAATATTGTATGAATGTGGCTCACCAACGTCAAAAACTGTTTGACTTTCAGGTGGGTTTCTACACTAATAACAACTTTCGCAACATCCTTGGACATAGTACAAATAAAATGAACCCAGTGAGTAGATCCAGTATGTACAAGATTAAATATGTGTGATATATGCAATAAGTACTACAGTGGACAAACTGGGCGTTCTTTTCACAACAGGCTTAAAGAACACATCAGAAAAACAGAGAAATGCACTTCTACTTCCAGTAAGTATCTGAAACAGACTAATTACCAAGTGAAAGGGAATGATGTGGCACTGCAAAATTATGCATACACTACCCAAAAGCAATGAAATGAATGTTTTAAAGGAAATCGAGATATACAACTGTGTGATTAACTCTCCAAACGACCAATTGAATGAACAACTAGAATTTTGCATTAAAAAGTTCTTAGATAATTTCAGGTTTTTATCATTTGAGTAAAGATGTAAGCAAACTGACGACTGTTCTTCATGAGTGTACTTGAGCTACACATATGATGTTAGTATCAGTGTAGCTTACTGCCTGTCACTGATGTATCTGTAGGCCAGTACAAAATTTCTCCATACCATAATTTTTTTATGACAGTGGCCCAAGTGTATAAAGTTTTACAGTGTACATACCGCTTTCCTCTTTTACGTAATATTCTACAGTGTTTTAGAGTTTGTAGCTACATTGGTTCTACGGTAACATGTAATTTGATTGGTATGTATAAGTCTGGATATCATTCTATGTAGTTTAGTATATAATACAGTTAACCACTGTGCCCATTGTCTTCTCCCTCCTTCCTCTGTAAGGCCCTCTCTTCCATATGTATGTACCCAATAACCTTTTCCAATCATTTGGCTAAAAAGGCTCTCATATTGTAGTTTAAGGTACATACCATCCAAACGGTAGCACCACTGAACTTATGCCTACATGCTAGAGTATAGGAGGGCCATATAGGTACAGTTAATACTAACCTATCTCCATAATGCTGGCATGTGCCCTTTGGGACATTTTAAGAGTGTTATTAATTTTCTCATGAGTTCAGAATAGTTTAATTATTTCTGATGATTTTAATGCCTCTCTCATATACTTGCTGCAAAAAGACGATGTTTCTAGTGAAATTTAAGAATTTAAAATATTTACACAATAAATTATTTGTGCTTTAGGTATCATCAAGACCACATCAGTATTACATTTTCCTTTAATATGATACTTAAATCAGTATGATATTTTAGGAGTGTCTATAACCACCATTTCTATATAAGAGACCACAGTGTACTGGGTTTACAGTAATATATAACTTAACAAATATGTGTAATTGCAGATGTCTCTGTGTACAGTTAAGTACATTATACAGTTAACCATTGTGATCCCTTCCCCTTGCCTCCCTCCCCCTACTCTAAGGTTAGTACATCCATAATGCATTGCCTAAAGGACTTGTTAATATTTTTATTAATTTTTCATTAATCCACTAATAATTTTGACAGCTTTCTTATTTAGCATTTGTAAAATGAATTTCTTTACATGTAATTCCAAGAACTTAGAATGTTTATGGAACAAATGAGGTATGCCTCAGAGCTCTACATGTTAACATTATTAAGACCTCATCAATGGAAAATGGGATAATAATGGTTATTTATGCAATACTACAATATATGATCAAGGGCACAGTGTATCAACCAACATGTTATCTTGTTTATTGAACAAACTGTGTGTGCTTCAGATCTCCTCTTGATGGAAATATTAAGATCACATCAATATGAAATTTAATGGGTATTTATATAATACTACAATGTATGCTCAGGTACATAGGATAATGGACCAATGTACGATACACCCACTACCATTTCTGCCTTCCCCTCCAATTGCAGTTACCCCTCCCCCTCTCCAAATCCCAATATTCTTGCTTGGACAGCTGTCAGGACCGTATCACCTGATAGTCAGGACCATTTGCCTGATGGTAACACTGCTGAACTGTGACCATCTTTAGCCGAGCCAAATAGCGTAAGTTAGTCTTAACATACTACTTTCACCACGTATGTCTTTTCTGACTTCTCAACAATTTATGGTAATTTTAGAATCACCTTGAAAATGCGTATTGAACGTATTATATTTGGTTCAAATCTTCATATACTTTAAGTAATAAGGCTATATTAATATGTGATTAATAATATTCACGTAAAATCGTGTCCGCAGCTCATAGTCTCGCGATAGCGTTCTCGCTTCCCAAGCGCGAGGTCCCAGGTTCGATTCCCGGCAGGGTAAGGGATTTTCACTTGTCTCGAGTAGACTGGGTGTTGTTGTGTCGCCTTCATCATTATCATTCATCTCCATTACGATCGGAGGAAGGCAACGGCAAACCACCTACATTAGGACATTGCCTAGTATGGCGGTGTGGGCCCCCCGCATCTTTCCCCTATGCTCTGTCAAGAAGCATGAACTTCATTTCAATTTTCCATGTAAAATCGTAGCATATGGTATAGGTATGTAGTTTGACATACTGATGCACCATCTTGGAAATGTATATAGAACCTATTATGATTCAGGTCTTCATATGCTATAAGTGGTGGGAGTACATCAATACGAATTTAGTGGACGTTAATATTTTAGTAAATGGGCAGGCACCTACTATAGTTAAGTACCACACTCTGCCTATCCCCCCACCAACCACCACAACACCTCCTCCTATGAAAACTCTCAAATCTCTTCCGTCGTTGAGCCATCCCAACAACTCCCACCTGCAGTCAACTGTCCTCTACTTTCCTCTTGACAACCCTGACACTCTGTCACTTGCCCCTCCCATTGCCACCCACTCCCCCCTTCGTTCTCCCGCTACCTGAGTTCCGTTTACGAATGTTTACAGAATGTCCTTGAGCAGTTCAGGCTTAGGATTTTTCAGTTTCTGAGTTGGCAGTCCTGCCACTGCACCTGGGTCGTGTAAGTTGTTGCACAGATGTGATGGCTTTTATGTAACTCTCCACGAGTCAGCGAATTACGTTTTTGTAATCGTGGGATCAGTGTGAGCTCAAAATTTTGTTGCGCGTCCAAAACGATTATGTTTACACACTGAGTATGGATTATTGCAATGTATACATGTCAGAGTCTGTTATGAACTTCTATTACAAAGACATGTTAAGCATTTAGCTAAATAAATATCCATCTTACCTTTCCTGGTAATAACACTGGTAAAGCAAAGAGGTTCACTCAGTAGTGCCGCCTTTGTACGATCTCTGCCATTACTTTGACATATTTTGACGTCAGCTGATGAACAGAAGTGACAAAGGCAGGTTACAGGAATATATTAGCTGTTAAACATGCCGTACGGTGTGCTAATGGTTTTTCACTGTGCACATTGTCAGCCATATTATGTATTTTCCATGCATACTCGTATCCTGTAATATGACAGTTGGTCTGTTAAAATTAGAAACACGTGTTTTCGATGATGACATGCCACAGACAGGTCAGACATATTCTAACGTGTAAGTAATGTTTTCAAATAAGCAATAATCGCTTGTTTCTAAGCATTGCACTGTATGATAGATACGACTGATTAATTTTCAGTTCAACATGCACTTGAAAATGGCTATAAAGCTGAACCCATGAATGGCTAGAAAAAGAACATTTAATAGTCAAATGGCGGAAACCTCTTTAAAAAATTACTACAGGCCTCTAAATACCCCTCGGGTTGGGTCACAAGCAGAATATTACTCTAATTACAGAATACTGAAACACAATTTTGGGAGAGTGGGGCTAATGGGAGTTACAGACTGGGACCCAGTGTTATTCTCCTTTCGACCAACGCTTCCCTTTTGAATGTCCTCAACTCTTATAACTTCAGTCTGATTTCTGTTCAAGTGGTAGATAATCTCTTTGCTTCCTATATTTCACCCCTGACATATTCAGATTTCTAAAAATGCATCATTATGATCTCCCTCATCATCTGGGATAAACACATTCACTTGATAGTGACTGATTAGGCGCAGAATAGTTCTTTCCCGCGTCATGATTATTCACTCATAGAGGCGTTGACGAGATGATTTCTGTACCTCATGATAGTTTCTGACTGAAACTAGTAGCTCTGTGATCAATATGAAATTTTTGTTCACACTTCTCTTCCTGGATACCCACCAACTCGAGCTTGCGAGCGTCACGTGCTCTTTTCCGACCAGAGTGTGCGTGCAGAAGTGCGAGGGCAGACACCACTCCGAAATTTTCTATGACGGTGCAAGACAAAGGAAGAGAGTCTACAGCTTAGAGTGCAAGAGACAGATCGACTTTGGGCCGAACGGGAGGCCGTGGGAGTGGGGCGGTGTTGGAGCTAGCCCTGAAGTTGCCGTGGCCGAATTATGGTGGAGACGCTAGTCAGTGGTTTGGTGTGGTGGCAGCCAACCAAGTCAGGATTTGGCACTGGGCCTGGGTGGCATGTCGGCTGTGGCTGCCCTCACATTCGTTGTGGCTGACCAATGGGTGGTTGTAGTTGTCAGCTGATGACAGCAAAGGTAAGTCGCTTGATGGAGACAAACAGCAACAGAATGGAGAAGTGAATGATGTGATACAGCAGCAGACTGCAACGGTCACCATGGGGTGTGGCTAGTTATATGCAGACATCGTCAAGCTGGGTAATAGTGAGTGCCTTCTTGTCGATGTGAAGACAGCAGCTCAGAGCAAGTGCGTAGGAGTGGTGGAGAAATTGGTTATGCAAGACACTACAGTGTACAAAGTGGTATGTGCTTTGGTGAGCTATAACAGATAGCGGCGGGCACTGTGTATATTTGTCTGATTAGTTTACAGCAGTCTAGCGGCTGCACCCAGATAAATAAAATCTGCTTCCATCTGTTTCAATTGTATTAAGTACAGCGAGGAGTGAAGAATACTGCATGAAAATAACATGGAGTAAGAGAGTGCAATATTCAGATGTGAAATTATATACCTGCTCGGAGTGTGTTTCAGTTATTGTGCGCAAGTGATAAGTTTCTGTGTATTATACTGCTTTTCTTATGATCCAAGTAGTAGCAAATTGGGTGTAGTTGTGCTGTCAGTTGGAACTCGTCTGGCAGGAGGTGAAGGTTGGTAGTAGTAGACTGTAGATTGAAGATATCACAGTGAGTCAGTACTTTGTCTTAGTGATTCAATGTGCCCACTTGTAAAGTTAATCATGGACTTACACAAGTTAAAATTTTTATTTGGAGCCAAAGTAAGATTATCCATCTAAATTATATTTGATAATGTGTTTTAGAATAATGTCTGTGAATGTTGTTGGCCTTTGGAGTTTATAATTATCATATTTCTGTCTTTTCGAAATATAGTATTATTTATGATATCGCAGTTTTCAGAATTTATTATGTTATTAAACGCCAATATTTCAGTTTTCTTATGCACTCACATCTCATACTCTATTGGTTATAAATGAATGTATTTAGTAGAGGCTCTCACTTGCTCAACCCTAGCAAAACTGCACTCCACTCAAAACCTGCGTCACAGAGTAGTAGATACGGATTCACCTTAGGAAGTATCGATAATTTCAAGGTGACTTCTCTAAATATAAGAACGGATGTGTGGGTGACGACTTACTGTGCCAGTGACATGGGAAACCTTGAATGCGAAGTAAGGCTCACTTGAAAGTGTTGTGTTAACTATTATGACAGGAAAAGCATTAGCTAGTACTGACTCACCATGTGCAACAGGAGGGCGACATGAATGAGCGCCCGGGAGGTGCAGAGATCAACTTTCTATGGGATACATTTATTACAATTCCAGAAATGTTCAAAGCAAACCATTACCTTGCACCGTGAACCCGAAACGAAAAATGGCGCGCCAAGTGGTCACAAAGTTTTCACTATGAAGAACGAAGGCGAACTCCTTGGGAGTTACAAACCGCGAGGACGTTCAGCTAGGTGTCCACCCCAAAACAAGGCATATTCAATCGTAGTGGCGTAATGGGGTGATGAGAACTGACAGAATGTGATGGAATGAAATTGAATGAGAAGCAGTCTGTCATGGAGCTTATCGTGAAACTGACTGTCCTTCAAGGAACAGCTGCAAATAGTGCGAAAACATGTTTGATAGGCACAGGAAAAGAAAACACCCGCAGGCTGAGTTTGTCTAGTGAGTCCAGGTGGCATGAAATGCAATGTCACACACTTTTCAGGGGGGATAGTTTGCTCTAAAGGAGTACGATATTTATGGAATCCAGGAATCAAGCAAAAGAAAGTTAATGTGACCAGCTGTTGGCCAAAAGCAGTGGTCATACTATATCTGTAGTTCTCTTATGCGCATTTTGCCACTCTTGCTTGCTGTGATGTACATATTCACTGCTACCGTTGCATGATCATGCACACAAGAAAGAATCGCAGAGGGCAGAGCACCCCCAACTTCTCCGAGCATGATAAATAACTTTACCATGCAGATTAAAAGTCGGCATAATAGTCTACGAATGCGTTAAGGCAATGATAACAGTTGATCTTGATACAACTCTATTCGTACCTCTAATTTCCTGGGTTCTTTTCGTGTGCATTTCCTCTTTAAGTCGCTATTGGTCGGAGTTGAAAACAAGTTCCTTACTGAACAATGGGATAACTTTGTTTATTTCATCGAGCCGATTTCACAGTTTGCTGTGCATAATTAAGTTGACACTTCGTTTAAAATTTCGTTATCTTACGTCTTCCAATTCTGTAGGACTCTTTGATGTTTTGGTGTCATCCACAGATTCGTTAGAAATCACTGTAATCTATGTTCCGCGCAATTTCATGTGCATATCGTAGTAAACGACTATCATGCACATCCTGCAATTTGTGTCGAGCATTCTTGAAACGCATGTACACCAGTTTTTGTAATAACTGCGCCTTGTCCTCTATTGAATATATGTAATTTTTCTTATGCATTACACGATCATATTCTTGCGGGATTATTGGAAATCTGATCATAATTGTATTTTTATTATACTGTAGATAATCTTCCATTTACCTGGTCCTCGGACAATGACTGTCCCTTACTACGTCTCACTGGAGACGGGATTTGTGGCCGCCTGTCGGGCAAGGATGATGAACTACATGGCTCGAGACCTGTTTCAATATCACTTTCACTTGTTAAAGACCCATCATCAGCATTGTACTCCTCATATACATTATTAGCACAGTCGAGGGACACCACAGGCATACGACACCACACATTTCACCGATTCATCTTGCAGAAACGCCGATGTTTCCTCTGCCGCTTCTTTCTCATTCTGCGAAATTCTTTGGTTGCCCTTCTGATGAAGTGTCCCATTCGGCAACTGTTGTTATAGATACAATGCAATATTTGCTATGTTTATCGTTACCATTGCTCTGCTTTGTATTGACATCACTAGCACGGAAGCATTGTTGTTAAGTTACTCGTCGACTAAGCAGTTCGACTTCGCTCCGTAGCTTCATGCTATGCACACCATTTGATACATCTAGTCTCTCCCGTTGTTGCCATTAATAACCAATATTGTGGTTGCATGGTATTAAGTATGTAGGGCTTAGAATGCCGTAAGCATCGTGGCCTTTTGCGACCTCGCACTCAAGGGGTTCCTTGTGAGAGTTTACTGTGCCACTTTCTGCGAAACCCACAGCTCAGGGGAATTTGAGCTAAGGCAGGTATTAGCCTTCTTTAAGGGTGTATTGGGACCACAACTAAGTAGGATAGCACCACTAACTCAATTCTAGGGGCAAGGGACAGGCAACTCTCATATCCGGTGATAAAATAACGTTGTAACTGATTAGCAATGGGTTAATAGTGTATGTTCTAGTGCATGTAACGATCTTATGTCATTTCTAGTGTCAGGTTTTGTTTCCGTTGATAGGTTACATACTTGTACTACATACAGGGAGACCTCCCCCCCACCCCCTCCCAAAAAAAACACTGACCTTAGTATGTTGTGCAGAAAGTTACACTGATCGGTTTTCGAGAAGGAACCCTTATATGGAAATGTACAGCTTCTGCGCTAGAGATTGTGGAAGTCTGAGATGGGTGTGTGTTCCACATTACATCAAAAAACCCAACATGAGCAGCACATAGTGCTGTCAAAATTACAAACGGAATTCGAATTGTGTACCTCCTACGTAAATGCAGAGCCTGTATCGACGGTGCTGCACCTCACGCACGTGAGTCAATATGTGTGGTTATCTTTGAAGCACTTCAATCGCTCTATGGACTCGAGAAGTAAGGTCCTCCCCTGACGTTACAGGTGCGCCACACACCACAACCCTTATATTACTCCACAGAAGATAATAAAGAGGTGTCAGATTGCAATATCAACGCCAATATTTTGTGTCGCCAGTGTATGGGACAGTGCTCGAGACATAAATTAACGAATATTTTTCCAGAAATGACTTTTAACTGAGAAAAGACTTATTATTATATCGTAACTTATTATTATATTGTGAAATGTCCATCAACCTTATGTTTTATTAATTTTGTTACCAGTTCTCTACAAGGAAAAGTCATATAACAAATGATAATACCACTATGTACTAACATTGTATTTTTCCTTCTTCTGTTCTTCTTCTTCTGTTGATGTATGAAACGGATCAGATCGAAGATAAGCTGAGGTCTGTTCTTTTAATTATTGTAAAAGGTAGTCATATATATAAAGATAGTCATATATAACAAACATATAACGTACCATTTACTAAATGTAATTCTAGTTTACAAACTTTTATTTGTAACTAGATAACCAACAATGAATGTTTTAAGTTTTGTGTCCGTAGCAGTCCAGATCGTGCTTTGTTTGGGGCCATTACGTGAGCGTAATGGTGGCAATTTTAAACTGCAGAAATAATCAAACACACTCTTTCGATCGTTATTACAAATTTGAACTCCGAGTACAAGAACCCAGAGGAATTTATTGTTTTTCTATTGTAAAAGTGAAAATTACAACCAGTAGAACAATCTTAGACTACGTAAATGAAATAATTTTATGGCTGGTGCGTGAGATTAATTTTTCCCAAACTAATTCATCAGTGACTAATTTTTCCCAAACTAATTCATCAGCGACCATAAATGAAAATATTTACTACACCAGTGTTGTTATGGGTAGAGGTTGCGGTGTGATATATTAGTTATTTGGTGCATACATTTTAATGTCAAGTATAGAATTACTAAAACTCGTTATAGTCGGGGTCAGCAGCACATAAATAAGACTTATCAGACTTTCTTTCTTTCTTTCAAACAATACTGTTATTGTTGCTGCTACATTTTCATACGTTATACAGTAACATGCACACACCACCACAACAACATTAAAAAGAATCTCATTATTAATTATAGGATCTGGCAACCGTGTCGGACATAGAAATGGTCCTCCCCTACCAAACCATTGATTGCGATATGCGACATTGAGGTGATACTGCGCATTGTTATCAAAGGATCATGGAGTTTCGTCACGCTGCTGCCACATCTCCATCCGAACATTTAGCGGCACTGAACCCAATGGGGTAGGCAAAGCATTTCTAATAAATGTGAGATACATCGTTGCCGTTAGTCTGTTTGACAGTAGATATGGTTCAATGATATGGTCACCGATTATCCCCACCCATATGCTAATACCGACTCTGTGTTGATAATTTTGTGCTACTTTCGCACTCAGATATTCATCTGCCCAAACACGCATTTTGTGCACTTTTAATATGCGATCTCCAGTAAATGTGTGTTCATCTGTGAATAACACCCAGTTCGGGAATTGTGGCTGTAGTAAGCACTGTTGTGAGTACCACTGTATAAACTGTATCCATCCTGTGTAGTCCTCCTCCTGCAATGCTTGCGTTTTCTGTAGATGATATGGACGGAGGTGATGTTTATGAGAGCACCCAACATGGCACTCTTACCTGTGTACAGCGCCTCTGACACCTGCCGAATGCTGGTGGCTGGGTATTCTTCGAACATTGTCTGTACGTCCTGCTACAACTGTTGTATTCAAGTTAAATGTGGACGACCTGCACCATGTTTTGACGCCTACTAGTAGAAAAACGGTAGACTGAGCATATTAGTCGCAAATACCAAGCACAAAGTGCTACTGCTTTACTGTACAATGGACACACGTCAGGCAGAAAATATCTACATGCAACCTTCCAGCTACTCTGAGGGATCCCTTGAAGCCCACGACCATGGAATGATGTGGGGTATGTCTGTCTGGAAAACGCTCCGCATATAATCTTGTAATATCTCTCCCATTGTGATCTACCTTACCATGGAAGCACCATGTCGCGCTGCTGTCAGCAACGTTACTCCACTGGGAGATCATACAAAGTCCACTTAGGATGCACACAAGGTCTGTGTAGAGGAATGTAGTGGGTATCCAGGAATGTTATAAGGCTCAGGTCGTCCATATGCAGTACACACATGACTAATGAGTCGCATATCTTCCATATTCAGTCACTAAAACTAATCACCGCAGCGACCTTGTACATATACAAGGGCACCCCCGATTCACCTCCTCCCTGACAACTGATCAAGGTCACCCACACACCTTAGGCAATTGTGCGATTCATATTCAAGACCATGATGTAACTCTATACCTATCATGTGATATAAAATTGGTGGGAAAGACCTGGACCAATCGGAGCACGTTAAAATGGCCGAAAACCGTTCGTCCTCTGCCCGGGACCAACAAGATTCACACTCCCCCTCCCCTTATCATCCTTTATAACTTGTTCGAACTGCATCATGGGGAGAGGTTCAGGATTGTTACATACTAAGTAATAATAATTGTATAGTGCCAGGGTTTGGAAACAATAACAATGACATAAAAAATTAGCTTATGGTTTATTATTACAATTTCTTTTCAGCAGTACAACTTTTTACAATAATTTTTGGTGTTTATTAACAATTTCTTCTTTTGTTTACAAAACTATTTGTTTCTAATGACATGCACTCAGTGGCTTCTTCTTATCTAAAATACATTGAAAAACCATTTTCTTATTACAATTTTTTTGTTCGTGCGTTTACATGGCCACTTCTTTCTGGCTTTTCTGCAGTACAACATTTATAGATTTTTGGTGTTTATTAACAATTTCTTCTTTTGTTTACAAATGTATTTGTTTCTAATGACATACACACAGTGAATTTTCAACAAGGCTATTTTATTCTTGTCTAAAATACATTGGAAAACCATTTTATTATTACAGTTTTTTCACTGGTGCATTTACATGGCCACTTCTTTCTGGCATATATACATTGGCTTTATTTTCAAAGTTATTATATCCTTTTGTAGACTTATGTACTTTTTCAATACTATCAGGTATATTAAAAACATAAATACAACGTTTCCCATTTGAATTTGTTGTTTTTCATTCTATACACAATATTTACATTTTCTTTCTGATTATTTACATCTTAATCAGATGACCACATGAGGAAGCAAGCCATGATGAAGACAGATTTGTGGCAACACCATTGATATGGACACCATCTGTCTTTTAAATCAGAAATATTTTATAATGCTTTTATAATGACCTTTAACTTCAACAAAGCACAGATTTCAGTTAAGTATGTCCAGTGTCACCAAACAAACAAACATTATTAGTAATTGGGTGTGGGTGTGTATGTTTTATTCAGATGCGAGAAATGTACCAAACTGTTGACAGTCGGTGTATGGGCTACATTACTAATGTAGATTCTACCACAGCACTGTTTTACTATGTGCCATAGATTGTAAACTTGCTGAAAATTCGGTGTGTTAGTCTTGTACCTGACGCATTCAGGTACACTCTGGTGCATTTGATGTTTCATATTGGAATGGCATGGTAACACTTTGTGTTTCGTACACTATTTGCTAATTAGTTACTTTACTGTTGTCTACAGCATTCTCGAGGAGACGCTATCTACATGCAGCACTGTGCGCCCAGGCGGTAGTGTTTAAACGTTTTTTTATCCTGTCTTCAGTTTTTATTTCTTGAGATGGCACCATCCCCCAAGGGGGCTCCCATCTCATGAGTATCTGGATGGTAACCACAAAGGTCTTTAGCTTATTCTGGTATTACTTCCACTTACCAGGGTCAGGCTTCTGCTGTCTACTTTGTATTCAGCCGTACTTCAACAACTCTTGTTTTTTCGACTCTGACGGTATTAGGTTTCGAGGCCCAAAGGTGTCTGGCTTCCTTTTCTTTTCCTAATCTACATGGAAAGAGGAGGTTCGGTAGCTCAGTGACGGCAAATTTTCTAGAGGAGAAAACTTCTACTTAAAATCCTGCAAGTCTGGAAGCAGTAAGGCAGCAGCCCCACCATCAGTCTCTGATTGCATGCGGCCCATAAGTCTATCAAGCAAGGTTTTATTACTAAAAAGTTTCATAAAAATAAGGTGCATGGACTAGGCAAGAGAAAGCCAAACTACTGATATGAGCCAAACTACTTTCGGCAACATCGAACATTTGTGGTTTAGCTGATAATAAAATGGAAGTTATTAAACAATTAGAGGAAGGAAAATGCAATTTATTTGTTCTAACCGAAACGAAAACGAAACTTAATGCATATGACACTACACTTTGATTTACAGTGAAGTTAGTAAACAAAAAAGAGCAGCTAGTGGAGTTGCAGCAATTTTTGTAAGAAGTGGGCTAATAAAATAGTCTTACATTTTCATAAATGACGGAATAATAACAGATTTAAAATAGCTAGAGGTTACTTGGCCGTAATTGGACTGTATGCTTTTGACGAAGGAGAGAATGAAGATAGTGAAAGAGTCCACGAAGAAGTAAGTAAGGAAATGAGCAAATATGTAAAAAGAGATTATATTATCAGGAGATTCAAATACCCAAATGAGCAAAATGCTGTTTAAAGACGTTATACATACTTTTGGTGAAGCTACTTTGAATGATAATGTAGAGTAGCTGAAACATTTCGCAGCATTTAACAAGTCAAGGGAAACAAATACTTTCTTTAGAGAAATGGAGTTCCATAAATGAATCCCTCATTATTGATAGGCACTAAGTCCAACTTCTACTGTTTTCAGATAAACACAAAAAATGTTTTTCCAATCTTTTAATGTAGTATGAGACACAATTGTTTGTGCATGTAAAGTTCACACACACGCTGTTACAATAAAGTCAAAACTGCTCTGCTGTGGATTACTAACGCTTTTATTGACAAAATATGTAACTTACGTAACTGAACTTGGTTCCTTTCAACATGGAACGAACAGAACCAATAAGAAAGCAATAACATTCATGGTCTTTGTTTATTTCTTTTATTTCCGAATGAAAATCTGCTTGTGAAGTATGAAATTAAAAGATAACGTAAATGAAATAATAATTATTTTTTCATACAACACACGGAATTATTTATTATTTTCTTTGGCGGAATACAACTCTATTAATGCTGAAACAGCTGCTGTATAGTCATAGATATTGCACAAAAAAACTATTAGGATAACACTTCATACATTTAGGAAAAGTAGGTAATGCATTTTCACTGACAAGGTCATTCTAGTATTTCATCAAAGAATGCTTCACTAGCCTCGGAAGTCATGACATCACGATGAACCTTCTTGAGATCGTCTTTATATCAAAGGAGGTCATCTTCCTGCCAGCAAGAACAACAAATTGGCCAAGATGTAAGTGAGGAACGGGATGATATTGTAAAAACTGTAAGAACTATAGTTAATCAAGCGTTAGGGAAAAAAAGAAAGTAACGTGACAAACAAGAATTAAGGATAAGGAATGAAGAAATTTCAAACGCAATAAGAGACAAGAAATCGGCTCATGTACAAACCTTTACAACTACAAACGAACAACTGAGATATAGAGAGAAAAGAAATGAAGCGTAAAATTTTATAAGGAAAGCTAACGAAGAAACATAGTTGAGGGTTATACACACATGGGAGGCAAATGAAGGCCTACAAAGTGCTTAAGCATCTAGATAGTCAGGAATGACATGATAAAATATGAATGTAATACAAAAGGAACAATGGATACAACATTACAGAGATTTGTTTCTAAGAACTCAATAGAAACAGAAGAAGGAAATGACGACCCTATTTATGGAAATGTAAATCAAATTACCTCAAAGGAGTCAAAAACCATTAAAACAAACGAAGAATAGGAAGCCTACAGGAGAAGGTCTAATAAATACATAATAATGGAGAAATGGGGACCCAGTAATAAATCACTTATTTCTGAATCAACTTAATACATGTTGGAATGTTATCCAGGTTCTGGTCGCATGCCCAGTTATGCCTATATTTTTAAAAATGGTGCTAGAAACAGGTTTGAAAATTGTAAGGGATTAAGAGTTTCGAATACAGGACATAAAAGATATGCATGAAAATTAAATAAGAGTACGAGCTGCCACAGACGTTTACTAGAAGAACAAAACGGTTGGAGAAAGAGAAGATTCTGTACAGATAGCACTTTCACAGTTAATGAGATAACAGAAACTGGGAAGGAAATATAAACTTGAAACTTATATAGTTTTTATTTGTTGAAAGAATCAGCAACTAGCTACATGCAATAAATTTTATTTCTTTACCGGATTCAAGTATCTAGTGCCCTTCTTCAGAAGATCGGTATTTTCGCATCATTACATTAACGAGCGTCAAAAAAAGGCAGTAATATGCAGCATATTACATGTAGATATTTTGTGCAGCAACAAATTGGTGCATGCATTGTGATCCACATGATTACAGTAATATGCTGCATACACCAGCTTATTTTTAACACTCACTAATAATGCGATAATTCTAATTTTCTGAAGAAAAGCGCTAGTCCTGAAACCGGTAAAGAAAGAAATCTTTGTCATGCAGCTGGTTGCTGATTTTTTCAACAAATACACTTACAGTTGCACAAAATGGACAAAGTACGAAGTATATTTTTTATTGATTACGAAAAAGCATTCGACCGAGTAAGTAGAGAAACATTATGAGAAATCATGACTCGAAGAGGATATCCGAACATCTCTTTAAAGTACTGAAATATGTACAATTATGAAGCCACAACAATCAGTGTGTGTTCTGGAAACGTGGAGGCATAGTAAAAGATACCTATTAACCTAGGTGCAAGAAATGGCTGTAGCTTGTCCCCTATTTTGTTCACAATTTGTAAAGGCGATCTGATTAGAGAATTGATGTATAGAATTAAAAGAGACGCATACGACGATGCTGTTCGTTGAGGGTCAGATTGTTATAAGTAAAAGTGAAGAAGAGCTGCAAGAACGACATATATGTTACAGAAGTAATATGAGAAGATATTTTAAAACTTCCATAAATAAGTAAAAAATAGTAGCCTTAATAGGTAAACATACTGTTACAACCAAAATTGTTATCATTGATGCCATATTAGAACAAGTCATTGTTTTGCTTATTTAGTCACATATGTCAGTTATAAGTGTGAAAAGGATTTTCAACGTCATACCTATGGTCCAGCAAACATGCGGCAGAATAAACAGAAGGCTAGAAACTAAAACCAGAAAAAACGTGAACGAAATTCTACAAAGTAATGGCAGCGCTTGTTTCCCGCGATGGATCTCAAAATTGGAACTTATCAGAAGCTAATAAAAACTAGATACAAGCCGCCTAAATGATATTTTAAGAACAATAAAAAGATATGTTGTTTCAGACACCATTTCAAATGAAAAACAAGGGAAGATCTGGGAATAAAAATGTTTGAAGAAAAAACTGTAAAGTGATTGAAGACAGCATGTTGATACAATATCGAAGAAGAACAGTGTTGTACTGTAGGTCCAAGGAAACAAGACAACCGTCAAGACCTAGTAAAAGGCTGATAAGTTTTCAAGTCCAAACAGGCAACACTGCCTAATCCATTTAGTGCAGAAGAAGAAGTTTTGTTTACATACCTGAGGATAGTTCATGCTGAATCTAAACCAGTCATTTAAAAAATTAATACAATTAAGACGGATAATAAACCGGTCTGAAAAGTGGTGATTTCGGTTTTGTTGTCCAAGGACATTATGTCAATTTTTGCAAACTTTAACTTATGTCAGCATGTATCTGCATCAGATGACATTATAGTCCCGCCAACCGCTTTGGTTCGCCGTACTAACAACATATTATGTGATCTTTCCAGTTTAAGCTATTCGTAATCGTAATTCCTAGGTATTTAGTTGAACTTACGACCTTTAGATTTGACTGATTTATCGTGTAACCGAAATTTAACGGATCACTTTTAGCACTCATGGGGATGACCTCACACTTTTCATTATTTAGATTAATTTGCCAATTTTCACACCATGCAGATGTCTTATCTAACTCGTTTTGCTGTTGGTTTTGATCTTTTGATGACTTTACTAGACGATGAAGGACATCAGGATCTGCAAACAACCTAACGTGGCTTATCATATTGTCTCCTAAATCGTTTGTATACTGGGTGATCAAAAAGTCAGTATAAATTTGAAAACTGAATAAATCACGGAATAATGTAGATAGAGAGGTACAAATTGACACACATGCTTGGGAAGACATGGGTTTTATTAGAACCAAATCATATAAATGTTCAAAAAATGTCCGAGAGATGGAGCTTCATCTGATCAGAATAGCAATAATTAGCATAACAAAGTAAGACAAAGCAAAGATGATGTTCTTTCCAGGAAATGCTCAATATGTCCACCATCATTCCTCAACAATAGCTGTAGTCGAGGAATAATGTTGTGAACAGCACTGTAAAGCATGTCCGGAGTTATGGTGAGGCAATGGCGTCGGATGTTGTCTTTCAGCATCTCTAGAGATGTCGGTCGATCACGATACACTTGCGACTTCAGGTCACCCCAAAGCCAATAATCGCACGAACTGGGGTCTGGGGACCTGGGACGTCAAGCATGACGAAAGTAGCGGCTGAGCACACGATCATCACCAAACGACGCGCAAAAGAGATCTTTCACGCGTCTAGCAATACTTTTTTTTTGGGTTCTAATAAAACCCCATGTCATTCCAAGCATGTGTGTACCTCTCTATCTACATTATTCCGTGGTTTATTAAGTTTTCAAATTTATACTTACATTTTGATCACCCGGTAGTTATAGTACGGCAGAGGGGCTATAACACTACTTTGGGGAACTACAGACATCACTCTTTTTTACTAGACGACTTTCCGTCAAATACATACAAACTGTGACATCCCTGACAAGAAATCACGAAACCGGTCGCATAACTGAGACGATATTTCGTAAGCACGCAATAGGATTACAAACCGTTTGCGACGTACGGTGTCAGAAACCTTATGGAAATCTAGAAATACGGAATCAATTTGAAATCCCTTGTTATTAGCACTCAACATTTCATGTGAGTGAAGAACTAGTTGTATTTCCAAGAACGATTTTTTTAAATCCATGTTGACTGTGCGTCAATAGACCGTTCTCTTCGAGGTAATTCATAATGTTCGAACACAACGTATGTTCCAAAATCCTGCTGCATATCGACGTTAACGAAATAGGCCTGTGACAGTGGATTACTCCTATTGCCTCACGTTAGTGGGTTATCCGGTAGCAACCTGCATAGTAACTGCACTTTCTCCAAATGGTCTGCTGGTACCTCATGCAGTATATTATACTCAGAGGAGACCAAAGCACAATTCAATATAACAGTTCTGCACATGAGATAAAGACCATTTTGAAATTCTGGAGTCTGGCAGTTGATGACGTACTGTCTAAACTAATTCCAGCACAAAAAGATGTTCCTAACAGCTTGTGATGATACGTATAAAAACGTCTTTGTGGAGCAAAACCAAAAGATGATTCCGCGATAATTTTTGCGACTGCCTGACGCGTGCCTAACGGAATGTGGCGTCACGGCACGGCAGGCAGCAATCCATTCGCGTCCCGCCAGACGGAGGCACGCTCCGGCTGTGACGACAGAAGCGCTCGCCCGGCGCTATTTTTAGCCTCGCTGTTCGCTCTCGGCGTGCGTATATCTGATGGCTACGCTTGCGCCGCGCCAGCCGTGCGTGGCACAGTGTGTGGCCTGCCTCAGCAGCACAGCAGTGACGTCACGAGTCACGTGACGACCGGGACTTCCCCGGCGCGATCAGCGCGCGTCATATACCGGTCGCCCTAGGCTGTTGCCCTTTCCTCTTTCGCTTGCTTTCTCTGTCCAGCGCACAGACAAATGCCACGTTAAGTTTAAATTTTCCAGCGATGTCCTTCTATTTGTGAAACAGTCACTCAAGCTGAACGAATAAGTCATGTATTCTGCTGCAAGGATATTTCAGAATATTATCATGAAAAAAAAATTGAGTACTCTTCCACGTTAAAAAATGAATAAAATTAAACTAAAATAAAAATTAAAAATATACGTCGCTTGTTGTTATGAGAAATTTTACAGTAAAGTTTCACTAAAATATCGTAAAGAAGGTATTTTGAGTACATGCACTGTGATCTTTTTGTTGAGATAACTCATTGCTTTCAAATACATCTGCAGTAACGACACATTTTTAAAATGGAAAATTCCACCCGAAATTTTGTCCTTAAAATTTCGTCAGTCTCTACTTAACATCGTTTACTTGCATATTGACTCAATTTAACATGGATTAACTTAACACTGCTCACTTTCTGCGCGAATTAACGAAACAAATCTCTCCAAAACACCAATTTAAAAGGCTGCAGTTCTATCATTTTTTTAGGTTAAGACCGGTATTAACGCTTTTTTGCAATAATAAAGTATAGCAGCATCGGAAATAAATTTATGATTCAGCGCAATAAAAAATTAATTTTAGCAATCACTTGCTACTGCAAGCAGACAATTTTGAGGATGACCCTTAATATTCCTACCATCAATCTCTCACGTAAACAATGGTAAGGGATATAACTTAACATGGTATATTTGCTTAAATAAACACATTTCTTTGATTAGAAACGATATTTGAAGGTGTTTGCCTTCAGGAACATATTCAGAATCTTTATCTCAGACGTATTTATTCACATCGTCCTCAGATTCGTACACGCCATACCTGAAAAGCATTTTCCTAGCACAACCACCGCATATGATACTATCACCGGCAACCATGTTTTTGGCACCTACCACAGTGTACATGCACGCATACCGACAAAATTTCCATTAGCGAGAACCTGAAATTTGAGACAGAGGTGTCATACTCTGTTTATTGCGTAACTGTTAACTACTATGAATGAAGCACATTACTTACCATATTTTACAAGCAGTAGCTCTGTTTCATATCGACAGTCAGTTACCATTGTTTACAGCTGAGCTCTTCGATTATAGGACTGTCTACATTCAAAGACTAAAATCCCTCTTATCTAATCTAATCAGTATCACAAGGAAATCTATTAATGGACACTAATAAGTGGTGTGCCCACCCTTCACCTTCATGGTAGCTTGAACTCCACTGGGTTGTCATTGAATGAGGTTTTCTGAATGTCTGATGAAATCCGTCAGGCTATAGCGAGCCTGACATTGCATTCAATAACCACTTGAATTAATTTCGTAATGCAATATGCAGATTTTCTGTTGATGTAACGCATGATTAACGTTGATCTGATTCGTATATGGGACAGAAATAATGACTGCAGAAATTACTCTTTCCTAGTTTGTAATGTTTCTTTCTGTAGTGAGTCTGCATTGTAGAATAAGCGTTAGAAATGTATGTGGCGAGCAGAGTTGTGAGGGACGAGAAATATTCTCCATGGTTCGACAACCATGTTAGAAAACTGCTACGAAAACAAAGACTGCTCCACTGCAAATTTAAACGTAGCCAAAGCCTCATAAACAAACAAAAGCTAAACGAAACAAAAATTAGCGTAAGGAGAGCCATCTGTGAAGAGTTCAATGAATTCGGAAGTAAAATTCTGTCTGCCTACTTGACAGAAAATCCTAATAAGTTTTGGTCGTACGTTAAATTGGTAAATGGAACGAAGCCACCTGTAGACACTCTTTGACGGGAACGGTAGCGAAACGGAGGACGACAAAGAATAGGCCGAAATACTAAACTTCTTACAGAACTGTTTCACAGGGAAAAATCGAGCTGTAGTACCTCCTTTAAATGGTCGCACGAATAACAAAATGGCAGGTATCGAAAAAAAAGTGACCATGGGGTAAAAAAGGACCTGAAATCGCTCAACGAAGGCCACTAGAGCTGACGGGACAATTCTACATACGGTATACAATAGAACTTGTTCCTCTTCTAGCAGGTGCGTATCGTAAGTCTTTGATCCTGAAGATTGAGAAAAGCGCAGATCATTGCCGTGTTCAAGTATGGTCGTCGCACAGACGCACAGAACTATAGACCTTACCTTTGACGTGGGTCAGTTGTTGAATTTTGGATCATGTTTCACGTACGCTCTCGTATTATGACACTTCTGTTATGACATTTATGGAGATCGTGTGGAAAATAGATCTCTCTATTCGTCGACGAGAACCAGAAAGCAGTAAATATAGGCATCCAGGTAGATGAAGTGTTCCTTGACTTCCTTAAGAAATTGGGTACAGTTCCACACTGTCGCCTTATGAACATAATACGAGATATGAGATCAACTGTACGATTACACAGAAGAGTTTCTACCAAACGGAACACAGTTTGTAATTGTCAATGGAGACAGGTCTTCAGACGTAAAAGTGACTTCTGTCTTACCCCAAGCAGGGTGTACATTAAGTCCGGAAACACTCTCAGTTATTTATTGCACAAGAACCAAAGATTGTACAGATATCACACCCTGAAAGTTTTTTTTTTTCATGTATACCGCCACAGCGTAGTTTTGTAATTTGCCGATAGTCAGCGCTATTCGCAAACATGGCCGTGCTACAGAAGGGGACAGTTGTTTCATGAAATGGCCTCCCCTATCACCATATCTCACTCCGTGTGACTTTTTTCTGTGGGGAGACATTAAAGATCTGGTGTATGTACCGCCTCTACCACGTGATGTAGCAGAGCTCCGGGAGAGAATACGGGAAGAGACTGCCACAGTCGACGATGCCATGCTGGGACGGGTATGGAAAGAATTCGATTACCGTATTGATGTTTGCCGGGTCACTCATGGTTCGCATATAGAATTTTTGTAAAAAAAAAAAAAAACTTTCAGAGTTTCTCTTCAAAATGCAATATGTACGACATCTCTACAATGTTTAGTTCTTGTGCAATCTCTCTCTTTCCGAGCATTAATCCCGACTCGCGAGGTCTGCTGGTTAGTCGGATGTGGCATGTAAATTGTAAGGGGTGGCCGGGTGCCCTTCCTGTCGCCAGTTTAGTTCTTGTGCAATAAATAATTCAAACTCTTTCCGGACTTTATGTACACCCTGTGCTGAAGAGCCAAAGAAGCTGGTACACCTGCCTAATATCGTGTAGGGCCCCGCGAGCACGTAGAAATGCCGCAACACGACGTGACATGGACTCGACTAATGTCTGAAGTAGTGCTGGAGGGAACTGACACCATGAATCCTGTAGGGATGTCCATAAATCCGTAAGAGTACGAGGGAGTAGAGATCTCTACCAAACAGAACGTTGAAAGACACCCCAGATATGCTCACTAATGTTAATTTCTTGGGAGTTTGGTGGCCAGCGGAAGTGTTTGAATTCAGAAGAGTGTTCCTGGAACCTCTCTGTAGCAATTCTGGACGTGTGGGGTGTCACATTGTCCTGCTGGATTTTACCAAGTCCGTTGGAAAGGACAATGGACATGAATGGATGCAGGGTGCTTACGTACGTGTTACCTGTCAGAGTCGTAACTGGACGTATGAGGGATCCCATATCACTACAACTGCACACGCCCCACACAATTACAGAGCCTCCACCAGCTTGAACAGTCCCCTGCTGACAAGCAGGGTCCATGGATTCACGAGGTTGTGTCCATGCCCGTAAAGGTCCACCCGCTCGATACAATTTGGAACGAGACTCGTCCCACCAGGTAAGATGATTCCAGTCATCAACAATCCAGTGCTGGTATTGACGGGCCCAGGCGAGGCGTAAAGCTTTGTGTCGTGCAGTCATCAAGGGTACACGAGTGGGCCTTCGGCTGCGAAAGCTCACATCGATGATGTTTCGTCGAATGGTTTGCACGCTGACACTTGCTGATGACTTTGAAATCTGCAGCAATCTGCGGAAGGGTTGCACTTCGGTCACGCTGAACGATTCTGTTCAGTCGCCGTTGGTCCCGTTCTTGCAGGATCTTTTTCCGGCCGCAGCGATGTCGGAGATTTGATGTTTTACCGGATTCCTGATATTCACAGTACACTCGTGAAATGGTCGTATGGAAAATCCGCATTTCATCGCTACCTCGGAGATGCTGTGTCGTATCGCTCGTGCGCCGACTGTAACACCACGTTCAAACTCACTTGAATCTTGATAATCTGAGATTATAGCAGCAGTAACAGATCTAACAGCTGCACCAAACTGTTGTTGTCTTATATTGGGGTTTCAGACCTCAGCGCCGTATTCTTCCTGTTTACATATCTCTGTATTTGAATACGCACGCTTATACCAATTTCTTTGACGCTATCGTGTATAATTTTGCAACATATACGGGTCGATCAGAAAATGTCTGAAACGCTTGTAGGGTTGTTGCAGTGCAGGTTGCACTAGAACATAAATGTTTAAAAAAAAGAAATTAGATACGTTGCGCCGTTTCCAAGTTATTTAGCATTGAAATTAGGCAGTCAGGTAGTTGTCCGCACATACTCAAGTGTCAGCTATGCAAACAAAGCACTCGCTGGGAAATGCTGCCCCTGGCGGGCAACTTGAATGTGAGTGCGTGACGCCGCCATTGGTTAATATCAATGCTACACGACTGGCTATTGAAATTTCTACACCACGAAGATAACGTGCTAGGACGCGAAATTTAACCGACAGCAAGAAGATGCTGTGATATGAAAATGATTAGCTTTTCTGAGCATTCACACAAGGTTGGCGCCGGTGGCGACACCTATAACGTGCTGACATGAGGAAAGTTTCCAACCGATTTCTCATACACAAACAGCAGTTTACCGGAATTGCCTGGTGAAACGTTGTTGTGATGCCTCGTGTAAGGAGGAGAAATGCGTACCATCACTTTTCCGACTTTGACAAAGGGCGGATTGTAGCCTATCGTGATTACGGTTTATCGTATCTCGACATTGCTGCTCCCGTTGGTCGAGATCCAATGACTGTTAGCAGAATATGGAATCGGTGGGCTCAGGAGGGTAATACGGAACGCCGTGCTAGATCGCAACAGCCTCCTATCACTAGCAGTCGAGACGACAGGCATCTTATCCACATGGCTGTAACGGATCGTGCAGCCGCGTCTCGATCCCTGAGTCAACAGATGGGGACGTTTGCAAGACAACAACCATCTGCACGAACAGTTCGACGACGTTTGCAGCGGCATGGACTATCAGCTCGGAGACCATGTCTACGGTTGCCCTTGACGCTGCATCACAGACAGGAGCGCCTGCGATGGTGTACTCAACGACGAACCTTGGTGCACGAATGGCAAAACGTCATTTTTTTCGGATGAATCCAGGTTCTGTTTACAGCATCATGATGGTCACATCCGTGTTTGGCGACATCGCGGTGAACGCACATTGGAGCCCGAGGTTCTGCCTCCCTTAAGGACGTCAGTTCTGCTTGAGGTCTGGATCACAAGAGAGAGAAGCAACTGTTTTCTGCACTGTAGAACGCTCCAGCGTCCGCACACGTGACCTGTATCCTACCCACACTATTGGCTAAAACCGATAGCGGTAATTCGCTAGCAATTCCAGCAGGTTTAACTGGAAGAACTGCCTCGGTTCCGGATGACAGGCAACTTGGGTCACGTGGGCACAGCGGAGATTGCTCTGGGAGAAAACTTGCAAAGATTTGAATGGGCTTTGAAATAAAAACTTTTTAAACCAGTTCCCTAAAATATCCTTGACTGGCTGTCAGCCTGTATATTCATATAGTATGTGAATGGGTCTGTGTACTCGTCAATAGTTCAGTCCCAGAAGCAGTTCGCAAGGTAGGAGAGAAGTAAAGCTGTGGCAGATGGTCTACATCCACATATACATCTACATTTATACTCTGCAAGCCACCCAACGGTGTGTGGCGGAGGGCACTTTACGTGCCACATTATCTCCCTTTCCTGTTCCAGTCGCGTATGGTTCGCGGGGAGAACGACTACCGGAAAGCCTCCGTGCGCGCTCGAATCTCTCTAATTTTACATTCGTGATCTCCTCGGAAGGTATAAGTAGGAGGAAGCAATACATTCGATACCTCATCCAGAAACGCACCCTCTCGAAACCTGGACAGCAAGCTACACCGCGATGCAGAGCGCCTCTCTTGCAGAGTCTGCCTCTTGAATTTGCTAAACATCTCCCTAACGCTATCACGCTTACCAAATAACCCTGTGACGAAACGCGCCGCTCTTATTTGGATCTTCTCTATCTCCTCCGTCAACCCGACCTGGCACGGATCCCACACTGATGAGCAATACTCAAGCATAGGTCGAACGAGTGTTTTGTAAGCCACCTCCTTTGTCGATGGATTGCATTTTCTAAGGACTCTGCCAATGAATCTCGACCTGGCACCCACCTTACCAACAATTAATTTTATATGATCATTCCTCTTCAAATCGTTCAACACGCATACTCCCAGATATTTTACAGAAGTAACTGCTACCAGTGTTTGTTCCGCTATCATATAATCATACAATAAAGGATCCTTCTTTCTATGTATTCTCAATATATTACATTTGTCCATGTTAAGGGTCAGATGGTCGTGGGTCGTGTCGGGAAGGTGTCAGTCAGTGTGGAGCATTAGATCGTGAAAGACAAAGGTTCCGGTTTCGAGTACCGATCCAGCATACAGTTTTATACAGTTTCACGGTGCTGGAAAGTAGTGAGTCGCCACAACCGGCGGTCCACAGCGGGTGTACGCGCTCAGTGGCGTGCCGCGGGCGGCCGCAGTGTGCCCGTGCGCTACTGCAGCCATTGTTAGGGACGGCCGGGCGCCGGCCGGCTATCGAGCAGGGGGGCTGCAGCGCGGCTGCGCCGTATCGAGCGGCGCCCGCCCCCCGCCCCCTGCCCCCCACCCACTCCGACGCTCGGCGTCGCGACGCTCAGTGTGGGCCCGGCGGGCAGCGGAGTGGCAGCAGGCAGGCAGGCAGCGCAGCCGGCGCAGCGGACGCCGCGACAGCAGCCAGCAGACAGCGACAGCAGCAGACACCAGCCGCCCCCGCGCCATGCCGCCCCGCGGGCCCGCCCCCGCCGCCCCCGGCCTCTCGTCCTCCGCCTTCATGAAGCCGTTCGTGGTGCTGGCGCTGCCCGGCATGTACCTCTTCTACAAGTACAGCCAGTACCGGCGGCAGCAGCAGGAGCAGAACCGCCGCAAGGTCACCGAGCGCGAGCTGCAGCACCTCAACCACAAGATCGTGAGTACCACCTCCGGCGCTGACGATGTCGCGTGCCGCCGAAACGTCGCGTGCGCTGCCGCCGCTCCACAATCGAACTCGTAATCGTATTACTGTCCACGTGCGCAACATCTCCCTTAACAATGCCCACGGCGTCTGTAGTGAACCAAACAGTGGTGTCTCGAAGAAATTTTTAGAATTATACTCACTTTTCGTACAGGAAACAGCGAGATAGAGAATCCGCTCCTAACTGTGTCACTGGCGGAGCAAAAGACAGACAACTAGGAAGTTATTTCTTTGATTCCGTCTCGCGTCACACCAAATTCTCCTGTGCACTTAATCAGTGACCATCGCCTAATCTGAAAACAGTCACACGGAACCCACAACTAAACCAAAGTCGAATGTTTAGATGTACAAGAATATTTAGGAGTCGCTTAAAAGTTGATAAATATCACACAGTTCAAATAATAGCACTGTGGGATGCATGATGCGATCGTTGTGGCAAACAAATGCTAATGTCACAAAAAATGCAGTCTATTTTCTCCGCTATCTCTATATTCAACTGTTACCAACATATCTGAGCTATCCTCTTGCCTGCATATATTTTTTCGGCGCTTAACCTCAAATATCTCCGGGACCGCTCGTCTGTTTCGCCACGTAAACATTGTCTGGGACAGAGTTTGCTCTGAGCACAAAGCCATGTCTCCACATTCTAATTTTCAAATTTACACACAGGGCACTGAAAGCTCAGTGTACAAAGAAAACACAACTGAAATGTTACCAAACTATTAAAATTCGTTTTGTTTTACATTAGTCAGGACAATGCGTTGATAAAACTTAAAAGATATAACCCCGTCATGCGCATCTCCCACATACTAAAAAAAAAAATGTGAATGCCGAACACAATGGAAAAAATATGTAACGAGAATGGATGACCGTCATAAATCACAATCACTCACCCTTGGGAAGACGTGATTTGGAACAAATCAGAGGGCAGAACCCATAAAGCTGATGTTGGCGATGAGACAATAACAAATCCGTTATCAGTTCTATTTTCCTCTTGTCAATGGCTTTCTGTGGTCATCAGAAATGTACATATTTTCATTAAAAAAGTAGTTCCTTGAATTAGTCGGCAGATAAATAAAAGCCAAGAGAATTGAACATGAAGCAGAATAATAGTCCCCTTAGAGTTATTACCTTTTGTAGAAAACCTTGTTTATATATTTTCTACATGTATTTTTGTCTGAACAGTTTATTTATCCTCATCACCGTGATGTTTTCCGCAATCTGTCATGAGCAGTAGAGCATGCAATTGCTTTCTACCTTCTGCATTCTTCGTCCTCTAAAAATACTCATACATTAGTAATTTACAACATAATGTATTTTGGGAACCATTACCATATCTAGTATAATCCGTCTAGGCTGAGAGGCGATTTACCCATACATCAACTAGTTATCTTCTACAGTGACAAGTTGCGTGTTCTTTGTTGACTACACAGGAGTAAAGGCGGGGACAATAACCAAGTGTCAGAGCACTATTCTTATGTGGGTATAATAGAATTAAAATTTTGTGAATAGGATTCTCACTTCAAAACGCAGCAGCAATCTGTTTCTACGTATATGAAAGATGTCTTTATAAATGCCTGCCTGATGCAATGATTATGTTTGAACATTACCCTAAGTTTTTCCGCTATGGAAATCTAACGAACAGCGTCTAACTACACAGTTTCTTCGGTTTTTATTGTTTGGAATCGTTGTTCACTTTATGATATTGCAAAACAAAAACTGTATATTTAACATATTGTAACATCCGCATCTCTCATTCCACGTAGTTATGTTATATGACGCTGAGTTATTTTTCTTGCGAACAGCTATAGCGAGTCAGAACTAAATAAAAAATAATTAGGTGTTAAATGATTGTACGGCTGTCGTTTTTAAACTTTCCTTAAGTTTATAATTTAAACGAATGGCCGTTGCCAAGTAAATGAAATATCAAATGTTCAAATGTGTGTGTATACCTAAGGGACCAAGCTGCTGATGTCATCGGTCCCTAGACTTACACGCTACTTAAACTGACTTACGCTAAGGGCAACACACACTCATTCTCGAGTGCCTCAAACCGCGCGGCTACTCCGCGCGGCATGAAATATTAGCTCGTTTAATAAAACTCTTTGTTATGCCGTTTGTTTCCTTAGGAAACTGAGCGATAAAACCTTTTTTACTATGTAGAACTGAATCAACGTTCCATTTAGTACATGACATTGCAGATTTAAGTGCACATTCCCTTAAATACCGATGCATTTAATACGGCCGCCCGCCCTCAGGAGCCCAGCTCGTCAGCGCACCTGACGATGGCAACATGTCTGATCGCCGAAATATTGCGCCCGTTGGACACTATGGACGGGCAGTACACCCGTGGACTGTTCGAGCAAGAAATACGCCGGGAGAAACTGAAGAATCACACCGATGCATTTGTTCACTTTCGCCAATAACATGGCAATATTTGTCTATGTGTGTACATGACGATTATTCGATTTGTATAGTGTAATATGTTTCATCGAAAGCCTCTAGCGTGTAATTAAGGATTCGATTTTTCTGGCATCACTCTGAAGCTGCATTTTATGACCTGTAAGTAGTGCATTTGGGAAAAGAGCGTTCGGAACACGCAAGAAACCCGCACTGGCGAAGCTATAACAGAGATGGCTGGAATTCGCCTTCATCCGATATGTAGTGAAGTTTCAGTTGTGTATCTCCATCGTGTGAATATATGTGGGGAGTGCTTGTAGCGTGTAGTATTCTGTTTGCGGTGCTGTGGATGGAGAGAAGGGACAGGGTTAAATCCGGTACATAGCGTACACGTCTCGACTATCACCAAGGGGCCATTCGTCTCCACCCAGCCGACGCATCGCCATCAATGGTGTCACATCTCTTCACTTCACCAGGCACTTCTGAGAGGTTTTCCAGTTGAAAATAAAATGTTCGGGTTGCAAATATCGCTTTCGAACAGGAATCGGAGAGCTTATATCCATGCCGGTGGACAACTCACTTGCACATGTTGGCATCAGTGGAAACGGTGACAGGTCATTTTACGACCATACGCTCCAAGTCATGTGGGAGATATGTTTGGCACCTATTGAACTCTAGTCTTTTAATCAGTTCTTGCCTCATGCATCTTTAAAAGCAATGGGAAACTTTCACGCCTCAGACTTCAATTGGAAATTGTAGGATCTTGATGTACATGATTCCATGCTTCTATTTTGGCAGTGTTCAATATATTTCCTCACCGCACGGAAACATGGTGGAAACAGTGTAATTATTTAGTAGATAATTTGTGTAGTATTGGAATGTAGGCTAGTGTAATAGGGCAAAAGTGAGTAAATCCAAACTGGACGTAATTTTTATGTTTGTAATACCCAAACCTCCTAATTTTAGACACTCTAGCGATACACAACGTTTGGTACCGATCTGAGTGTCGGACATCTGGAGGTTTGTGCGTAAGCAGCGTTGTGACGTTGTAATATGTTGTTATTGTAATAGTCTTTATTCCTAGGACTGGTCTGCTTCAACATCCACGCTAGTCTGTCCCGTGCACGCCTCTTCACCTCTGCATAACTACCGCAATCTGAATCCATATGAACCTGCTTCCTGAAAAGTGCTGGTCTTCTACAATTTTTAACCCTCATACTTCCCGCGATTAAGAAACTGTCGATTTATTGATGGTTCAAATGGCTCTAAGCATATGGGACGTAACATCTGAGGTCATCAGTCCCATAGACTTAGAACTACTTAAACCTAACTAACCTAAGGACATCTCACACATCCATGACCCTAGGCAGGATTCGAACCTGAGACCGTAGCAGCAGCGTGGTTCCGGAGAGAAGGGCCTAGAGCCGCTCGGCCACAGCGGCACACTGATTTCTTGATGCTTCAGAATACAACCCAAAAACCAGTTCTTTTAGTCTAGCTATACTGTAAATTTCTTCCACCACGAATTGAGAGAGCATATTTTAATGAGTTATCCGTACTTCCCAAATAACTTTCCTCATCTTCTATAACATCGCACATCAGACTTCCCGTCATTTCGAAATCGTCGATTCTTGAAGCCTCAGTGTACATTCCAACAACCAGTTTCCTCTTTTAGTCTAGCTATACAGTAAATTTATTTCTCCACGAGTTGACTGAGTACCTCTTAACGAGTTTTCTGATCTTCTCAAATACCTTTCTTCATCTTCTACAACGTCCCATATCAGAACCTTCTGTTCCGTTCTGCTATATACTGTTCGTACTCCTCATTTTACTTCCACACAAGGCTACACTTCAAATATTTAAGAGAAGACTTCCAAACATTTAGATTTGTATTACTTATTTAACTTTTTCAAGCGAGCTTTCTTGCTGTTCACTTCCTGTATTTTATGTTTACTTTATTTCTACCTTCATCAGTTACGTTTCTGTCCAGATAGCAAAATTCGTCTGTTGCGTCTCATTTCCTACTATAATTCCCTCAAAACCATTTGACATAAATTGATTACGCTCCTTTGCCCTTTTTTAGTTTTATTGACGTCTGTGTATAAATTCTATTCCATTATGTAATATACTATTATTATCTGATCGATAGTCAGTCAATGAAGACTTATAGTCACACTTCAGACCTCTTTTACTATCAAGAGCTAGTCTACGAATTATTGCGCTCTTGGAATATATGCAGACAAAAATTATTGCCGATTTAACTATTGCACTGTCCCAGCTAAACCATGTGCTTACAACAAAGGGGTTACTAATTTTCCAAAACGTTGTATACGTTACGCATGTACTTATCGATCTGAAAATTTTATCAAATTAATCTACAGGTAAATAGTTACTACAAAAATTTGGAAATTTTACCAAAAAAATTTTCAAATCAAAGTTACAAGTCAATATTTGCAATAAGAATGTCTCACTCTAGGTTTCACTACCAAAGATAAGAAAAATAACCTTTATATGAAACCACAATGATTTTACATGAAACATAGAGACAGTTCATTAACCGCCAGGATTTCGATTTTTTTACTAACTTTTATTACGTATTTCCAAGCAAAACATTAATCTTCGGGATTTAAAAACTTCAATCGTCACTTTTGATGGAGATCGTATCACCAGGCAACTCCTGCACTGAAACACGTAAAAAAAAATTAAAATACTAAATCAGACAGTACACGGAATTTCATTCTTAAATATTTCCTGTAATTTTTGATAAGAGATATTAGGATACACGGTAGACAAGTCTTTTGTCAAGTCAGCTTGCAAAAGCGATTCACAGTATCAGCGCACTGAAGCTGAAACACAAATCCAAACACAATGGCGATCATGTCAATACTTCCGCCAAACAAACACACTTAGTAACGAAACACACGCTGCCCTAATCGGCAGTGAAATGAAACAAAACAAGTTACTGCTCTCAGTAATAAACCACTACTACAGCTAATTACTCGGCGGTTACACAATGTAGCATAGTTTCGAACAACTTATTAATAGCAATCAGTTACTACTACTAGCAGCTACAAATTTTCGATTTTACTCGAAGCGCTTCAGCTAGGTACTGTTAACTATTGTCATGTCAAAATAAGTCACGAGAATGAAATAATTAATCGGGATAAATTACGTATTTATAAATGGAATAATTTATAAATAGGGAGACTTTTCCCCGAAGGAATGGAGTGTTGGCATCAACAGTTCCAACAGAAGCCATTATGATTGTCGTGGTCTTTTCTGCGAGTTGCTGCGTGTCATAAGGAATATTCGTGCTGTTTCTGCATCATGCGCCTACAAGAAATATCATGATTCTATGTACATTATTTGATTTTAAGAGTACCAATACACCTACGCTACAATGCATGAAGCCTAACACTTCTCGTATTATATTAATGATATTTAGTCCACGTCTACCTACGTGCAACTGAATAAACGAAATTTATGTTTCGTCAGAGGTATTTCACTGTGATACTGTTGTTGTGGTCTTCATGCAAACACTGATCTGACGCTCCTCAAGAAGCTATTGTATCTTTTACAAGCCTCATCATAACTGAATTACTATTGCATCATACATCCACCTCAGTCTGCTTACTGTGTTCAAGCCTTGACCTCCCTCTTACGAAACTGACGGTTGCTTGATGCCTTATGATGTGCCATGTCAAAATATCGCTTCTTTTATTAATTAGTGCCGTAAATTTCTTATCTCCTCGATTCGATACAATACCTCCTCAATAAGTTTCCTTTAATTTACGCCTATGGTCACAAACCTTTTGTTAACAGATTACCGGTTTCGGTCTTTAATGACCATCATCAGATCTGTTTCATAAAAACAAAGTCCTAATGCACTACTTTGTTTTTATGAAGCAGATCTGATGATGGTAATTAAAGACCGAAACCGGTAATCTGTTAACAAAAAGTTTGTGAACTTAGACGTAAATTAAAGGAAACTTACTACATATACAGGTCACTGTCTTTTCTCGACAATGTCGCAACTTGTGAAACCTCCTCATTAGTTGTCCATCATGCCCATCTAATACTCAGAATTGTTGTATAGAACTACATTTAAAACTCTTCCTGTCTGAATTTCTACCGTCCACGTTTCAGTTCCGTACAAGGCTACACTTCAGACACATACATTCAGAAATTACTTCCCATCACTTAAACTGGTATTCAATCTTCACAAATTTCTCACACTCAGAATTTTTTTTCTTGCTACAGTCAATCTGCATTATATTCCGCTCTCATTTGGCCACCGTCACTTACTTTTCTGTCCAAACAGCAAAACCCATCTACTAATTTTAATGTCTCGTTTCCTAACCTAATGCCCTGAGGATCGCGTAATTTAATTCCACTGCATATTCACTTCTATTAAGGTTCACCTTACAGCCATTTTTAAGATGTTAACCATTCCATCCAACTGCCCTTCGAAATCCTTTGTCGTCTCTGACATAAATATATGCCATTGACAAACCTAAATGAATTTCGTCTCCCTGAAATTTAACTTCCTTTATAAATTTCTGCTTCTTTTTCCCGACTGATTGCCGCACAGGGTAGCTGCGCGGTCTACTTCGTCTTGTCACGGCTCGCGCGGCTCCACCCGTCGGAGGTTCGAGTCCTCCCTCGGGCATGGGTGTATGTGGTGTCATTAGCTAAGTTAGATTAAGTAGTATGTATACCCAGGGACCGATGACGTCAGCAATTTGGTCCCTTAGGAACTTACCACAAATTTCCAAAATTACCAAAACTGATTTTTTGACGTAGATACTGACTAACATGAAGGGTAGGCTGTAACGCTGACTCACTCACTTCTCAACAACTGCTTCCTATCCGGCAGTTACAACTGAATGCAACTCGCGTTTTATTCCCGTTGCCTTCAGAGTTTCAAAGAATGTATCTACCCCTACAAACCCTTGGTTTTCATTTGTTCAGCCTATTTTCTACGAAAAAGTGCAGTATTAGTGTTGCCTCGCGTTTTCCTAAACGTCAACGCCACTCAAAGCGATAAGCCACGAAGGCAGTTCAATTCAGTCCAGTAGTAAGTTAAGGCATCTGCTAACGAGTAAATTGCATTTTTCAGTTCTACATTGGCAGACACCACGTAAAAAAAACATTAACATAATACTAGTACCAGTTGAGGACACGCATAAAGACAAAATTTAGAGATGTTACTTTTTCCGTACGTTTATCACCGATTATTTTCACTGGTGTCCAAAATTAAAGCAAACAAATCACTATTTCCCTCTCCAGTGTCTAATTCACAATATAATCATACACACTCTCAACAGGTGTTCGTAACATCGTGTCCTGCACGGAAGATGGTATTCTGGTCAACGGACAACGACGTCAACGATGACTTTCGGTCACCTACGAAACGAGATAGTGTTTGCCGTGTAGTCCCACATCACCTGTCGCTGCGTACACTGTCACAGACGGTGCGGTGTGTCACAGAGAAGGCGCTTACTAGGCTCTCTACGATGGAGTGCCATGAGAAGAATGGAAGCAAACTGATGTGGCCCGATGGCTTAATGTGAATCGTTCTGTTGTTTTTCGGATGTGGGGACAGTTTATAGAAATCCAAACTGTATCCCGGAAACCAGGTTGGTGCCGACCACGAGTGATATCATCAGAAACAGAGGACCTTTATTTGGCTGTAAGGGCACGACAGCACCACCGGCCTGGACGGCAGCTGGCATCTGACCTCGCAGCATCCACTGACCGTGTTGTATCGAGGCAAATGGTATAAGGAAGGCTTCGGCAGAGTGGCCTTTATTGTCGGAGACATGCTGTATGTGCACCTCTGACGCGTCTTCACAGAAGGGAACGTCCAGAGTAGAGTCGTCAACAAGCCACCTGGACGGTCGAAGAGTGAGCCGATGTTCTTTCCTCAGCTGAATCCCTATTTGGTCTGGACAGCGATTCGCGACGGATTCGCGTCAAGAAGGAGCGTGGAACACGAACTCGGGACCCACCCATCATGGAAAGAGACTGATATCGAGGATGATCCGTAATAGTGTGGTCAGGGATTACGTTCACCACCTTCTCTTTATGAAATTGTACAGTTAAACAGGCAAGGTTTAACTATTGTCAGGTATTGAATTCCATAGAGCACGTCTGGGATGAACTAGGGACACAGGTTCCACCACGTCAGCACCCACTAACCACTCTCCAAGACTTGCGAGCAGCTCTGCAGGAAGACTGGGCGTTATTGCCTCAACATGAGATTGATGACATCATTCACGGCGTGCCCCGTCGTTTGTCAGGCCTTTATTGCTGCCCGAAGTGGTCACACACCATACTGAGCACATTAACCAGTTGTAGGAATGTGTCTGTAAATCCGTTAAGTTGGAAAAAAAAAAACATGAACATTTTCGTCGACTCGTCGACCATTATGCATGTTGCAGTTGCTTACGTTCTGTATTCTTTAGATTTCTTCTACTTCACTATCACCTGTTTCTACTGTTTTGTGTCAAAAGTAACGCAACTTTGAAAAATTTCGATTTGGTGCTTTACTCCAGTACATTTACTTGTGTTTAAATAGTTTATACACTAAAATCACTATTTACTCACTCACCGGAAACAACCAATTTGTGACTGATCTCCTATTCCGAAATAGTTTGTTATTCCCACCCTACGTTGCTGCTGACCGGGTGTACTGTGTTAGCACTAGGAGAAGAGGGAAGATATGGGTTTAACAGCTGTCGGCGACTACATCTTTAGAGACGGAGCACATACTCGAAATGTGGAAGTATAGCCCAGCCAACTGGCTGCATCTTTTTTAAAGCAACCATCTCGATATTTGCCTCGCTTGATATTGGGAAATCCGCCGACAAGCTAAATCTAAATGGCGGGACGGAGATTTGAACTGCCGTCCACCTGAATGCGATTTCAGTATCTTAACCACTTCGCGATGTTGTTCCAGTTTAGTTAACCTCTGTAATGCAACGCACAGTCATTTAAACTATGGATTCCTAAAGGCTTCACGTATGGCTAACGCTGCACCACTGCAAACCACCACGTGGAATGGACTGCGGTATTGTATCTCTGGTATCTTGTCTTACGAAAAAAATAGCAAAAGTAAATGGGAGATTTCGTCAGAGGTCGTCCCTGACTGCTGAATTAGCTGATTACCAACAAGCGTATTTTCACAGTATCTTGTCTCACTGTAAGAAGCACTTCTTATTAATACACTCCTGGAAATTGAAATAAGAACACCGTGAATTCATTGTCCCAGGAAGGGGAAACTTTATTGACACATTCCTGGGGTCAGATACATCACATGATCACACTGACAGAACCACAGGCACATAGACACAGGCAACAGAGCATGCACAATGTCGGGACTAGTACAGTGTATATCCACCTTTCGCAGCAATACAGGCTGCTATTCTCCCATGGAGACGATCGTAGAGATGCTGGATGTAGTCCTGTGGAACGGCTTGCCATGCCATTTCCACCTGGCGCCTCAGTTGGACCAGCGTTCGTGCTGGACGTGCAGACCGCGTGAGACGACGCTTCATCCAGTCCCAAACATGCTCAATGGGGGACAGATCCGGAGATCTTGCTGGCCAGGGTAGTTGACTTACACCTTCTAGAGCACGTTGGGTGGCACGGGATACATGCGGACGTGCATTGTCCTGTTGGAACAGCAAGTTCCCTTGCCGGTCTAGGAATGGTAGAAAGATGGGTTCGATGACGGTTTGGATGTACCGTGCACTATTCAGTGTCCCCTCGACGATCACCAGTGGTGTACGGCCAGTGTAGGAGATCGCTCCCCACACCATGATGCCGGGTGTTGGCCCTGTGTGCCTCGGTCGTATGCAGTCCTGATTGTGGCGCTCAGCTGCACGGCGCCAAACACGCATACGATCATCATTGGCACCAAGGCAGAAGCGACTCTCATCGCTGAAGACGACACGTCTCCATTCGTCCCTCCATTCACGCCTGTCGCGACACCACTGGAGCGGGCTGCACGATGTTGGGGCGTGAGCGGAAGACGGCCTAACGGTGTGCGGGACCGTAGCCCAGCTTCATGGAGACGGTTGCGAATGGTCCTCGCCGATACCCCAGGAGCAACAGTGTCCCTAATTTGCTGGGAAGTGGCGGTGCGGTCCCCTACGGCACTGCGTAGGATCCTACGGTCTTGGCGTGCATCCGTGCGTCGCTGCGGTCCGCTCTCAGGTCGACGGGCATGTGCACCTTCCGCCGACCACTGGCGACGACATCGATGTACTGTGGAGACCTCACGCCCCACGTGTTGAGCAATTCGGCGGTACGTCTACCCGGCCTCCCGCATGCCCACTATACGCCCTCGCTCAAAGTCCGTCAACTGCACATACGGTTCACGTCCACGCTGTCGCGGCATGCTACCAGTGTTAAAGACTGCGATGGAGCTCCGTATGCCACGGCAAACTGGCTGACACTGACGGCGGCGGTGCACAAATGCTGCGCAGCTAGCGCCATTCGACGGCCAACACCGCGGTTCCTGGTGTGTCCGCTGTGCCGTGCGTGTGACCATTGCTTGTACAGCCCTCTCGCAGTGTCCGGAGCAAGTATGGTGGGTCTGACACACCGGTGTCAATGTGTTCTTTTTTCCATTTCCAGGAGTGTATTAATTTCCGTGGTAAATCGCAATGTAAACTGATTATACTGAGCGTAACTGCACTGCTGTTTTCTCTCTCGCAATTTGGAACGATTTTTCGAGTAAAAAACAGACAGGAACGTCGTTGGTTAATTCGTAGTAGCTGATATACGACTACGAAAGCGCGTGAGTGGAATAACTCACTTCAGCCTTATTTTTTCGAAGACGTCATGGCGTGTGTTTACCAACATTATTGTAGCTTTTCTCTTCGGGAGCACCGACAGGCCTGGAGAAACGTACTGCGTCCTTTTTTCCAAAATTATTATGACAGTTAATGTACCAGTATTTGGCAGTTTCTTCCTGTAACCTGAAAACGACCGCAAAGTGCAAAACTGCCCTTTTAGGGGGTGACAATATGAATTTTAAAATTTGATTTTAATCATTAACAAGCAGGAGAGTACGTCACAGATATCATAAAAATAATTTTTGTAACGGATACGACATTTCTGGGTGTCATTCCGAGACAGTCAGCGCCATTATTCTGATATTCAGTCTTATTAATAGCTTAATTTTTGCCGCAGATTGCTACGATAATCTACTCGGAAGTTATCTCCATTATATTACTCCATATCAGAGACGAACTCGGTGGAACAGTCGTTAAAGTGGCCTGCACTAAACTAATCAACAAGATACCCATGAACTTGAAACGGGGAACTAAAATAAAGGAAAACATTATTATGATTCATCTGTTAAAATATTACATGGATTCTTTGACAAAAATTCATTATTAGTATCGTACAGAAATACATACACAATAAAAAATCTTCCATTCTTAAATGCTTAGACCATTAAATCGTTACTAACTGTTTGACACCCGCTATAGGATAGAGTCCTCTAGAAATCATCATGTAATATACGGCTCTCAGTCATAAATATTCGTGTTGTTCCAAAATGTCTAATGTCACCTACTAACCTTCCATTAAGTAGTCGCTCTGGTCTTTTACTTCTTTGAAACGTAGCAAACCATTTACTTGATCCATCTTGCAACTATTTACCTGCTATGTCTACCTCCAGTCCATTGTCGTCGCTGTTATAATTATGGAATACATTTCAGTCTGTTTCTCAATCTATTCCTTATTTTCTAAAACATTCTGATATCTGTTCGCGGAACAAGTCCAAGTTTCTAATTATTTTCGTATTACAATTCCCTGTCTCAATACCAGAAGACAAAACTGATGTTACGCATATATGGTAAACTGTAAATTTCAGTCACAATGCAAGCTTCATTTTTAAAATTATATATAGAATCACTTCATTTTTGCTCTTTTCTTTGTTTCATTTGCTGACTGTCCAGTCGTTTCCTTCAACTGCCACAAATAACTCATGAACTGATTAATTTCTATTATTTTCTTTCCGATGTGTTGCATGTGCAATATTTTCTATTAATGTAATTCATTGTAAGCCCACTTGAATCTTTGGTCCTTACTGTAAATACAAAAGCTTATCAACTGGTTCTACGATTTCAAGCTTAATCTGCATGTTTTCTTTTCGATGTGCTGAATACTCAACATTTTCTTCTCATTATAACTGAATTTGAGGCTTGTTTGCGTCTTCGTTTTGTTCCATAATTCCTTTAGTTTTGAATCTCATTTGCACTTCTAGTTACCATGGTTATCAGAACTTCATCAGCGAAATGAAGGTGGTTCAGATACCTTCCTCGAGCACGTATGCGTCCTACTTTTCCCGTTTTGAGCCGTCATTTTGATCCAGGAATGTTGAGAGTAGTATTGATGATCTGAAATTTCTTTACCTGACTCCACTTTCCATTATGAATTTCCACTATCATGTTGAATAACGTAACGTGTAGTATTAACACACATACATTCTTCAGTCTACTAATATTACTACAATTAATGATTTCTAAAAGTCTGTTGGTAACGATTTAGTTGAAAATGAGTCAAAAGATTTTTCTAAATAAATACATCCCAGAAAAAGAGCGATTGTTACTCAGTGTTATGTTGCATACTTCCTGGTCACTACATACTGCCCGCATCTCGTGGTCGTGCGGTAGCGTTCTCGCTTCCCACGCCCGGGTTGCCGGGTTCGATTCCCGGCGGGGTCAGGGATTTTCTCTGCCTCGTGATGGCTGGGTGTTGTGTGCTGTCCTTAGGTTAGTTAAGTTTAAGTAGTTCTAAGTTCTAGGGGACTGATGACCGTAGCAGTTAAGTCCCATAGTGCTCAGAGCCATTTGAACATACGAATTTTTCATTGTGCTACATCAACAGCTAGGTCATATTTTCCCTTTAAGCACATATTTTTTTCTCTGCCTGGTAAGAATTTTTGTAGTAACTTAAGCATCTTGATCATTGCAGGAAAAGCGTTGATAATTATTTCTAGTATCTTCTGAAGTGGAACAATTACAGTAGTGTTAAAGTATCCTTGAACTGCCTTCTCTTACACATAACCTATGAAAAATTATGCAGTTCCATTTCTGCTACTTTTCCTTGTATTTTTAATCATACATGTAAATATACATTAACTCATGTTCAGTTAAAATTACTTAAATATCTGCATTGATACTAATGGGTAATATTACATTATAAACTAACATCTGCATCTAAGGTGGGGCCCTGATCGACGATCTCCAGTAGTCAAAGCAATGGATCACAGAGGCCAATCAACCTCCAATTACCAGCATGGATTTTTACTCTCCAGTGGAACTTCCTGGCACATTAAAATTACGTGCGAGAAATGGACTAGAACAAGGGAACTTTGGCTTTCACCTTACAAACTGAGCTATCCAATATGACACGCAGTGCACCCTTTCATGATCTGGTGCATAGTTTTAGCTTGCCAGTGAGTTTCAGACCTTTAATTACTTTGAAGGACACTCGTTAGCGGTAGTATTCAACAAGCAGCGGGCCGAGCATGTGAATCCTGGAAAACCCGGGCCGCAGGCGAGGTGTAGTGGTGAGTCTGATGGGGTCGCCAGTCTGCTGTGTGCAGCATGCTGGTAGGGACAGGGAACGGACTGCCCTGGACTACTGATGCGCTGTTACACCTGGCGGTGGGCATGCTCCCCATCTGCTCAGCTGTTACAAAGCTGACAACAGTTCCGCTCACTGGAGACACCCTCATCTGACTGATCGTTCACAGTCCTGTTTTTGCATTGTGGAGGAAAGTATCCACCCTGTTTATAGACAATCGGAGGAAGACAATTAAAAACTGTGAATGGTGAACTCAGAAAGGTGGCACACTGCTCACCGTACTGGAATCTCATCACAAAGGTGGTGGCATTCAAATTCCAGTCCGACCATCACGACAGATTTTCTAGAATTTTCCCATATCATTCTCCATAAAGCACCCAATGTTGTGTGTGAAGGATGCTGTGAGCACAACTATTATTACTCCCCTTTCCTGTTCCATTCTCTGATGTATCCCAAGAAGAACGACTTTCGCAAGAGGTGTTATAAGCCTGAAATTCTCCCATTCTTCACTTTTGCGGGATTAATGTGTCAGGAAGTAGAAGTTTGTCTGATCCCTTTTGGAACGTGCACTCTCTGAATTTTTAAATGTAAATTTTCGCACGATGCATAACTCGTCTCTTTAACTTCTGCCACATTAGTTTGATGAAAATGTTCATGACATTATTACCAATGAATCTGTCATGTATTGTGACACTTTTCTTTGGATTTTATGTATCTTCTCTATTAGTCCTATCTCCTCAAGACCCCATACTGACGAGAAGTTCTTGAATTAAAAAAAGTCCTGATGGTATCCTATTACAAGATTGTTGATGGACCACTAGATCATGTCACACCGTTTGGAGTGCCTGATGATGTAAACTCTAAAGTAGGGAATATGAATGGGAGGGTTCACTGAAGTTGGACGATGATGCAAAATCTGTAGTGGCGAATGTGAATAAAAGGGTTGTCAGAAAGTGCACTGCATCTGTGAAGGCAGTCACATTCAAGATACCAACCAGATAATTTCTAGAACACCAATAAACTTCCAGTTCTGTAAAGAATTGAACTCCTTGGATAAAACATTTCGAAACATCTGGTTATTTTACAAATGAGTTAATGTGGGAAGTATTTGATATTAAGCAAGTAAGAGAGAAAAAGTTTAGAAAAGGTTATACATTGTGCTTGGAGTTGATTGGAAGCCGTTAAGTATTCTCATGATGAAACACTGAATATGTCTGGGTAATTTGCACTCCATTTTAATCGGAAGTTAGTCGCACATGTCAATGTTTATGATGTCATATCTCCTGAAAAACGGAGCAGTTATGCGGTACATTCGTTTCTATACGTAGAGGCTGTCTGCAAAGTGTGTTGCGAATGGAAATAGCAGTAAAGAAATAAAACCTCATGCCTAATGTTGAAGTTTCACAGCGCACCATTTTAAGCATGAGCTAGTTTTTCACAAATCACAATGTTTATGACGTCGTATCTCCTGATATATGTCCCTTACAATGATATAATTTTGCAGGCACAATCAATAGTATGCATGTGGATACTGTCTGCAAATTGTGTGTTTGCTGGAAGTCGCTAAATGCTCTGAATCTCAATTACTGAATGAATAAAGTCTGCATTTGCACGCCGTCGGTTGTCGGGCGGTATGACGGGTGAGAGACACTTCTCCAGACACATTATCGCTGGTCGTCGCGGCTCAGTTCAAAGCGGGGCCTCATCACTGAAGACCTACTCCAGTCAATGAGATTCCAGGCGGAAGACTCAGCGAAAGTGCAATGTCCTGTTTCTATGCCTAGCCAGTATTCTTCGCCTCGTCGAGATACATGACAGCGAGGCGACACAACACTGTTTGTTATTGCAGTAAATATTTGTTGGTCATGTCCACTCTTTGCGCTAATTTGAGTCAGATTCTTTCGTTAACAATTTTAGACACAAACTATTACAATCAGCTTGCTGCGTTGTTAATCGGTTGACGCCAAAGATGCTCATTAACAGTTACTAGGCGGCCGATTGGCGTTTCATAATATATTGTTACCTGTGACTTGCGTAGCACGCGTAATTTGAACTAATTCCTTCAAGTCACAGCGTTCATTTCATATTAATGTGAAATAAACTATTATTATTATTATTATTATTATTGACCAGAGACAATCCAATACGCGGTTCACTTCCCTAATACCCTGTCTGAAATCGTAGGCCACTACAATTAACTCGTTTTTTTATTAACACAGTTTCTTTGATATGATCCACTACTATAGATGGTCACACTTTAGGTCAATAATAAATGTCCAAATAGGGTCTATAATTGAAAGTCATGTTGCGACGCGATATTTGAATAGTAGCTTCGGCAACAACTGAAGTTCTGAAACTGGAGTTAATTATATCGACCTTTTATCGATTGAGATGTACACTGAATGTTGGCGTTATCTCAGTTCTGTTTTCGTACTTTTGACAATAAATTAAAGGAACAGAAATTTACTTTTAATTAGCCCAGGTTCCAATGAAATTAACTATTTCACACAGTGCACATGAACTTAGAGACGCGAATACTCAGGATTCAAACGCTTAAAACTCGCACCCTAAAATCTCGAAAATAAGGACTTCCAAACAATACTTGCGCTGGGTTGTATAGCAGCTGTGAAACAACAAGGACGTTCATTAGAAAATCGTTGAAATGAGTCCCTTGCTACTTTGCACATAATACTTTGCTCCATTGGCTCTTATTATTCTTTTACTTAATTTTCTCCACTTTAAAACGGGAATTCGTGATTTTATATGAAATATGGGAATTGTTCATGGCCAGTTCCAATGAATTTCAGTTTCAAAAGAGAACAAATAGGTAATGTGGGGCTACACAGTACAGCGGTACGTCGACTATGTTCTACACCCTGGTTTGTTGACCTTCGTGGAAAGCCTTTCTGGGCTTACATTTCAGCAAGATAATGTCAGCTCGCTCACGGCGAGAGTTTCTACTGCTTTTCTTCGCCCTTGGCAAACCCTACCTTGGTCATCAAGGATTCTTCCAATTGCAGAACAGATAATTTTAACACGGGACGCTCGAAGCTTATGTTATCAGCTGCTGTGTTGGTGGCGAATACACTCGAGCGTTCGGCTTTTTCTCACTACATGGCCCAGTACTTCCCTGAATAACATCTCTGAGCGGCATTTTGTTGCTTGACATAGGCCGATAAGATCATATTTTAACCGGAAAGTGGACAGTTCGCGACTTACCACAGACATGACATTCAGCCTTGACGGTGGTCTTTTTATCAGTTGCCGATGTTTTTTACCACTTGAGAATGGCTGAAATCTTTACCTATCCAGGCCAATTGTTACTCTGCGGCATTTTTAACCTACGACAAAGCATTTAAATTTGCACCAGGAGACGCAACTCAAAAGTTGCGAATCTGGTTGTTTATAAGTGCCCTGAAGAAATACAGTTACAAAGGAACACTGGAAATTATATTCCGTTTCATTTTCGTAGTTTTAAAACCTCTGTTTTAATAAACTGTTCACCGTATGAATTGTCAAGCAGTCATCCACGCCAATTACGAATGTTTGCAGCATTACAGGCAGGACCTTCCAACGAGCTCGGGATTTTGACGATACAGCACGACAGTTGGACAGACTCTGGCACGGCATCCCTCAGGAGGATATCCAGCTACTCTGTGTCACCAATGTTAAGCCGAATAACTGCTTGCATAATGGCCAGATGTGCACCAACGCGTTATTGACTTGTTCAGTTTGTGAAGCTTTTGCTCTTGAATAAATCATCCTATTTTTTTCATTTTTCCGAAACTGGAATGATTTTATTTTGTCTATACATGTACAACACATCTACTAATTTCATCTCATTCGGGTAATTTCTCGGTTGTGCAACGTTTTGTGCTTTAGATGATATTTACAAAATTGAAGTTTAGCACTGACACTGTCGTCATCGAAAACCTGTGTTCTCGCATAAGTTCCCATATTATGGGAGCCATGTGTCATACGCAGCTTATCATCGCACGTTCAAAGCCGGTTATCTCGCCACGCAATGCCGTGTTCGCCACACAGCAGCCTTTAACTGACTGTTCAGGTACCGTGTCTTCACTAGCTCCACTAGCCGTAAGATTTGGGCCTCGTACACAGCACATCTTCGACAGGGCAATCCTTGCCGTGACATTTGGCGACTCGTTCTATATCTTGTGTATGGATCAATGGATCACCGGAGAAGTAGGTGAGAGATTAGGTCGCTTACACATAGCCTGTTTCTTTTGCTGAACATGCGAGTGGAGTAGGACAGAAATGCCTTAGTACTTGTACGAATAAGACAGTGCTGCCAAAGCAGAGTTACTAAACACAGCCTTCCGAAATGCCTTCAGAAAAGAAGACGAAGTAAGTACTCCATAATTTGAACCAAGAGCAGCTGCCAATATCAGTAGCGTAGAATTAAATATCCTCGGAGTAGTAAAGCAACTTAACTCACTTAACAAAAGCAAGTCTTCTGGTCCAGACTGTATACCTACTAGGTTCCTTTCACAGTATGCTGATGCATTAGCTCCATACTTAACAATCATGTACAGCCCTTCGCTCGACTAAAGACTGGAAAGTTGCACAGGTCACACCAATATTCAAGAAAGGCAGTAGGAGTAATCCACTTAATTACAGGCCCATTTCATTAACGTCGATATGCATCAGGATTTTGGAACATATATTGTGTTCGAACATTATGAATTACCTCGAAGAAAACGGTCTATTGAGACACAGTCAACATGGGTTTAGAAAACATCGTTCTTGCGAAACACAACTAGCTTTTTATTCTTCATTCGTGTTGCCATAGTGTCCGTAGTTGCTTTATAATTCATGAGGGTATTTTTGATACGTCGTTTCAACTACAAAATGCATGATTTTTTCACCAGACGTGTTTCGCTTTAATGAGATAAAGCACCATCAATGGCCTATAATTATGTTTATTCACCTTTTGATTTGCTTTTTAGATCGAAAACCAGTTCATTAAAAATAGGTCGTTTGTACTTAGGTAATTTTTCTGTTGATTTCTCGCTTACATCGGGAAATGTCGTCTGCTAACATATATTTGTTTTTCTGTGTTAGACCCTGTTAATTTCGTCTACTTTTCAGATGGTCTGCAGCGCTCTGCATTTCTTACAGCACACTTTTATGCACACCACTGTATTCTGTTTGTTTTTGTACTTCAAGTATGTGTTTCTGTTTGTGTTTTTTTAGTGTTGCCAACATAACTTTTCCACTACTTTGTCTTTGACCTACAAATATTATCTTTATTGTATGTGTGTAATTCTATTTAAGCATGTTTCTGTGTATTTATGTATTGCGTAAGAGTAGAGAAGGAATAGCGATGGAGTTGTTTTTTTGAGGGGTTTGGGGTGGGGTAGGGGAGGGAGAAACCACGATTAGTGGACATGAGACGTAAGTAAATAGCAGTATGATGGAGTGTGAGTTAGAGGCGGAGGTGAGGAGAGAGAAGTGAAGTAAAACTGTGAGGGGGGGAAGGGAAGAGGGGGTTGTGGAAGAGTGGGAGGGGGTGAAGGATGGAAAAGGTTCTCTTCTTTTTCATGTGATTTCATCAATTATTCTATATAGAGCCTCTTGTTTCCAATATTTATCTGGTCATTGAGCAACTGTTCATTTTGTGTTAATCCTTTTTGCATGTGAAAATTTTCTTGGAAAGGACGGAGGTGTCTGTCTTTACTGATTTTAATGATATTCACATCGTTTTCAATGTTGCTTGGCCTATGGTGTACTGCTTTTAGATGATCCGCAAATACTGAACAATTTGTACCGTATTTGAATGCTCTGATGTGTTCTTTACATGTTGGATCAAATGTCCCGTCAGTCATTCCAATGTCTATCCCCTCACAATCTCTGCAACTAAGCTGATAGATACCACACTGTTGGTATCTGTCTGGTTTTCATTTTAGTTTCGGGATGTGCTTTTGTATGGAATTGTTTGTTTTGTAAACAATGTTTATGCCTTGTTTTTTGAATATGTTTCCTATTTTATGAGTGAATTTGTTGTGGTAGGCCACTGTACGCCTTTTTTGTTGTAGTGCAAGTTGTACGAGTTATTGTGGTTTGGTTTGTTTTCTTCATTGTTTGTTTATTTTTTAATTATTTTGTCTACCACTGTTTCTTTGTGTCCATTTTAGTGGTGTTTACTTGTACGTACAATAGAATATACAGGGTTTTTCAAATTTTCGTCAAAAGTCTAGTGCAATAGATTTGGAAAATGCTAAGGGAGCAGAGAGTGTTGCACTCTCTGTTAAAAAAAGAACGTGAAATTGACCTCAGGGACAAGTACGTAGAACTTCATGAGTCTGTGAAAGATAAATGCGCGAAGCGTACAACAGCTGCCACCGTCATATCTTAGCAAAAGGTCTTTCCCAAAACCCGAGAAACTTCTGATCGGACGTAAAATCGCTAAACGGGTCTCTGGTTTCCACCCAGTCATTCGTTGATCAGTCTGGTGTGGCAGTAGAAGACAGCAAAACGAAGGTCTAAATTTTAAATTCGGCGTTTAAAATATTGTTCACACAGGGGACTGTACAAACTTACCGTCGTTCGACCATCGCGCAGGGTTCCTTATGGAACACACAGCAATAAGCATCCCTGGCGTAAAAAACAACTGAAAGAGCTGAAAATACAAAAGTCGCCAGCTCAGGATGGAATCCCAATTCGGTGTTACAACGAGTACTCTAAGGCAGTGGCCCCGTACTTATCTTGCATTTATCGCGAGTCTCTCGTCCAGTGCAGATTGCCAAGCTACTGGAAAAAAGTGCAGTTAACTCTTATATATAAGAAGCTTAAAAGAACAGACTCGTAAAATCACAGAACACTATCCTTAACATCGGTTTGCTGCTGAATTCGTCAACATAATTCCTAGTCTGGGCCGCGCGGGGTAGCCGTTCGGTCTTGGAGTCCTGCACGGTTCGCGCTGCTCCCCCCGTCGGAGGTTCGAGTCCTCCCTCGGGCATGAGTGTGTGGGTTGTCCTTGGCGTAAGTTAGTTCAAGTTAGATTAAGTAGTGAATAAGCCTAGGGACCGTTGACCACAGAAGTTTGGTCTCATAGTCCTTAACACAAATTTCCAAAATTTCTTAGTCTGAATGTAATAAAATTCCTTGAGACCAGAAAACTTCTGCCAGAAAATCACCATAGATTTAGAAAGAATCGCTCGTGCGAAGAGCTTGCCCTTTCCTCGTGCGATATCCTGCGAACTGTGGATGAAGGGCAACAGGAAGAGTCCATATTCCTTTCGGAAAAGCGTTTGACACGATCCCCTGTCGAGACTGTTAACGAAGGTACGAGAATACGGATTAGCTCCCCAAGTATGTGAGGGGCTCGAAGACATCTTAAGTAACAGAAACCAGAATGTTATCCTCGACGGACAGTGTTCATCAGAAGCAATTGTATCGTCAGGAGTGTCTCAGGGAAATGATATAGGGCGGCTGGTATTTTTTTATGTACATAAATGATCTGGCGCACACGGTTGGCAGCATTCTGCAGCTGTTGGCAAAGGATGCTGCGGCGTACGGGAAGCTATCGTCGTCGAGTGACTGTTGGAGGATACAAGATGACTCAGAATTTCTAATTGGTATATAAAAGGCAGCTTGCTCTAAATGTAGACAAATCTAAATTAATTCAGATGAATAGGCAAAACAGTTCCGTAATTTTCGAACACAGCATTAGTGATGTGTTACTTGGGACAGTCACGTCAAATAAATACATAGGTGTAACATTACAAAGCGATATGAAATGGACCGAGCGCTTTACTTGGGTAGGAGGGAATTTGAATTGTCGGCTTAGGTTTCCTGGGAGAGTCTTAGGAAAGTGTAGCTCATCTACAAAGGAGACCGTGTGTAAAACTTTTGTGTCTTTCATTCTTGAGTAGTGCTCTAGTGTTTGCGATCCGCTCCCGGTCGGATTGGGGGTAGATATGGAAACAACTAAGAACCGTGGTGCTGCCTTCGTTACCGGTGTATTTGATCAACACACGAGTCTTAGAGTATGCTAGGCGAACTCCAAAGGGGATCCTAGGACAGAAGAAGGCATTATTTTCGCGAAACGTGATTGAGAACATTTACAGGACAGAATGATTTATACTGCCGGCAACGTACAGTTCGCGTTAGGACCAAGAAGAGAAGAGAAATTAGGGCTCATACGGAGACACATAGACAGCCGTTTATTGCTCTGATTGTGAGTGGAACATGAAAGGGAATGAATTTTAATGGCACAAGGTACCCTCCGTCATTCACCGTAGGTTGGCTTGCGGGAAAGGTGGAAATGAAGATATAGATGTAGATACATAACGTCAGCACGTCTTGGAGAGACGCCAGGCGTCTTATGGTATTTGCCTACCCTGGTACGACAAGATTTCACAGAACTAACAGGGTCTGCTACTTCAGTGCAGTGCATAGTACCTACCCCAGTAAATCATTAGAGTGATTTTCAAGAAGACAACATTTTCTGAAAGAGTGCCTCTGAGCGGAGAAAGGTATTTCAGGATCCGAAACTTCAGTTTTGCTGGGCCTTTTATACGGAACTAATGGCTGGATTGTAGGCAACAAACAAGGCTTATACACACATATAGACGTGGCCTCTTTGTGGCATAATTAATACGAACGGACTCCTAGCGTTTTGTTTCTGACAGAATAGTTCTCTATAACATCATCTATCAACCCCAGATATTTGATGCAAGGACTTTGAGGCACGTCATATGTGTGTATTGCTATGTACTACATCGTAGATCTTCACAATATTCTGTATTTGAACCAACAACACGTGTATCTGTAGATAACACGTAGCGCTGATACATACAAAAACGAGAAGACTTAAGCTATTTTATTCCAGACATAATTTCTAAGTGAATTAAATGTTGCATGATAATTTTCGTGATTTTTATCAAATTGATCTACTAGGTGTAGATGACTATTTTTGTCATTAAGGCTATATGCTCAGCATTTACATTTTACTAAAGTGCACAGTAACTTAAATTTTATTACGTAGTCGTATTAGTGATTGAGACTACTCATGTTACAAGTGAACTACAAATTTATAAACAAATTAAATGTCTTAAGAGACCCTAGCTGTAAGTGTTGACAGAACCACACATGGTTCGAGTTAGGTTATCGAGAGGAATTACTACACTTAAGGTTAAGTGTATACTTTGCTTATTGACAGATGACGAGCGTGATCTTCCTTCGAAGAGTAGCAACGCCGGAATGCAGCAATGTAGTTCGCACAATCGCCATCATTAAAGCTAATGGGGGTTGTAAGTTTGTGGCGAGCGTATTTATCTCATTACTGGAAACGGCACACGTTCCAGCGGGGCCGCGCTGTGACACTAACGGCCGGAATTAATGGTGCACTTCCTGCGACAGCAGTAATGGCCACGGAACAGCAGAGGGCGGGAATAATACAAGGGCCGTGTATCGGCCGGCAGGGGGAGGGATGCGTGTGCCGAATGGTGGCGCCGGCTTCCAGATTTCAAAAAGCACAGCACGAAGCACGGAAACTAAAAACGTGGAAATGACGGCGAGTGTGCTGCAGATAACCACGGCGCTAAGTTCACTCAGTGGCACGCTATTCACAAGCTACTCAATACTAGTTGTGCAGCGAAAGTAAAAATCAGATAAATGAGATCGATGTTGCCATTAGCGTTTAGACAGGCAGTTGTGCAAACTTTAGAGCGCTCATCGTGATACGTTTCGATAAATGTTAGTGATTCCTCTCTTAACACTCGCACTGAATACAGCTCTCCTTATATGGAACAAAAAGGTAATCATAATCCACCAATGACAACCTTGTTGATTCAGACACCTGCTCTTTTCCTAGCCAGTACCGTGATTTCCGTCTTTTATTCCACAAACAGCAATCACAAGGGTTTTTTTCTCATCATTCATTCAGTTGCACCAGATATTTGAATTGTTAAGGTGTAGCTGAAGGGCAGTTGGGATGCATGCTACGTGAGGTAGTTGGCGACATACGCCGCGTATTCAGTATACTGTAGAAGGTGCACGCGTGTTGTAGGTTTCGAGATGTTAGCGATGTAGACGGCAAGAAAGTGTGGGAAGATCTGGGAAAGACGGGATTATATAACTACACACAGCTGACTTATATAAGCTAGCACTAGGCGATCGGTGCTAAAGTCATTTGCTATTTCAGTTAGGGAAATTGCAGTGCTACAAGCAGCTATCAGCAGCTTTGTAGGAGACCGGAAGGTCAAAGGGCAAATGGATTCAATTTGGAACCTACAAAATATGTCGGTGTTAGATGGAAAATGAAACTGGTGCAGTTGCTGAATGATATTTGGCGCTTGGGAAAATTCCATAGGAATGATTCGCAACGATTATAAGTATACACAAAAAAGGAGATAAAAAATAATATTATTTTATCCACGTTGTATCTTGTGAAGTCCACGGCCGTTAATGATAATTGGTAAATAACTCAACCAGGGATGGTTGCGTCATTTAATGACTAAACGAGGATGCTCAAATTGAACAGGTATACCCATTTTAAAAGCTATTCATAAACTATATTGATCTATTATTAAAAGGAAACTCCACCCAATAGGAGAAACATATTCACGAAAACAACAATGCACCTTTCGTAAAGGCAGGTCCTGTGCAGATAGAATATTTGTTTTAAAACAGCTGATATAAAAGAGAAGAGAATTCAAAAATCCACTGTGTGTGAATTACGTGGACTATGAGAAGTCCTACGATAGGCGAAGGATGAAATTATGAGGTACACTCACTGACTGCAATGTACCTCTAAATTTACTGAATGTCATTAAATCACTATACTAAAATACAAAAATTAATAGAAACGAAGAGTTAGTCACTGTACATCAACAAAGCTCTAGGATAGTGGAATTCTAAAAACCCCGAGAAGATGGCTATGAAAAGGAATAAATTTGTTAATACAATTTTATTTCCAAGAGACCAAGTTCTCCTAGCAGGTAATTTGAATGAAGTTTTACAAACTTATCAAACGGTTAGATCTCTAAAAAACAAAAGTATTGGTGGTGGACTGAAAACAAATAGCCTAAGAAGAGCCAAATGGTTCAAATGGCTCTGAGCACTATGCGACTTAACTTCTGAGGTCATCAGTCGCCTAGAACTTAGAACTAATTAAACCTGACTAACCTAAGGACATCACACACATCCATGCCCGAGGCAGGATTCGAACCTGCGACCTTAGCGGTCACGCGGTTCCAGACTGAAGCGCCTTTAACCGCACGGCCACACCGGCCGGCGCCATGAAGAGCCAAACTAGTGATAAACACTAAACTAATATAACGGGTAAATGTCTCGGAACAGAGATATCAATATAAAAAATTAAATTCAGATGTTGTTCAAAATATACCGAAACATAATGCTCTTAATCCTCATAAATAAAACAAAATCTCCTAACTGTGTCACTAAGTTATCATTACCCTGTCCAGATCACTAGGGATAGAAACTTGAAATTCGGAGAGGGTGTTGATCTGACTGCACAGCCATTGTTAAAGAAGGAATTTTTCAATATTATACTACTAAGAGGATGAAATACGGGATTAAACAGTTTGAAAAATATCGCTATTACGACAATTTTGAAGCTATAATTATGAAAATTGGTGTATGGTTTCTCAGTCAGAAATAAAGAAATACTTGTTTCAGAATTTTTGGAAGTTCAACGCCTAAGTGGACGAAACAGTGGGTGAAAGCTTTCTTTTCTTTTTTTAAAGCAGATCATATTAACCTACCAAAGCCCTTTTAAAGCTATGTCCACGAATGCTGGTATTTGTCTTCTCAGAAATAAAAAAATAGGGGTTTCAGCGTTTTTAGAAATTCAGCCCGTAAGAGGGTGAAAAAGAGGATAAAAAGTTTTTTGAATAAAGTTCATTATGAAAGCACTTACTCTAAGTGTTTCAATGTTTTTCGAAATTCAACCCCTAAGGGGGTGTAATAGAGGATGAATATTTTTACCAATATATTTCGTTATATTAAAACATAGACGTTGTTAATTTTAACTGTAGTCGTCGTTTGAGGGGGAGGGGTTACGAAATTCCGCCCCTGAAGGGATGAAGTAGTGGATGAAGGTTTTGTTTTAAATACGTCGTCATTAAACTAATTTTGAAGCTAGAACAATTAAAGTTGGTATTTGATGTCTCAAACAGAAGTAAAAAAGTACATGCTTCAGAATTTTGGAAATTGAACCCCTAAGAGGGCGAAATAGTGTGTGAAAGTTTTGTCTCGATAAATTATTATTAAAGACCTAGTAAAGCGTTTTTAAAGCTACGACTATAAAAATTAGGATTTGACCTTCAGCTGGTAACAAAATAAATGCGTGTTTCATTGTTTATGGAAATTTAACCCCTAAGGGAGTGAAATAGAGGACGAAAGATTTTTTGAAAATATATCACTACTAAGGCAATTTCGAAGCTTGAACTACGGAAATTGGTATTTGGATTCTCAGACAGACATAAAAAATAAGTTTCAGAATTTTTGGAAATTTAACCCATAAGGGGATGAAACAGTTGCTGAAGAAAAATTTTTTAGAGTAAATCAATACTGAAGAACTACTAAAACATTTTTAAAGCTACATCTATGAAAGTTGGTATTTGACTTCCTAGTTAAAAATTAAAAACAAATGCTTACCTCAGTGTTTCTGGAAATTCAACCCATAATGGGGTGAAAGAGGGAATGAAAAATCTTATGAAAATATCTCATTATGAAAGCAGAATCGCGTTTTGGTCAGAAGTACATTCTGAAAATATCGTACTTCTATAGTATTAATTAGATGGCAAAGTTAATAAGATGTTGTAATTTGTGAACTGAATCAAAGAAAGCTGTTTGTCATTATGACAAATCGGGTTTGTCAGAATTGTGTAGAAAAAGAAAGGAATTTTTAATACATTAATTTTTCAGTGGACCTAATAGATGTCTATAAAATTATGTTTGTTGTAATTTATTTGTTAATAATGGCAAAATGGATACCATATTCAAATGCGACTTCATGTACGAGAATATCCGTATGAGACGAGAGATTTCAGTACCGGGTGTAACACTGGCGCTAATAATTGCAAAACCACTTACCTGATTTGTGTATTTCTTTTCTTTTTAACTCGTTATATGAATTTAAATTAAACCCATTGGAAAACTTAAATTATGCAAATCCTGGCAGCCATGTAAACTGCGAGCAACTCTGTTAAGATATGTGGATTTACATATGAGCAATGGGCATTTCAACATGCAGATTCCATTAAAGAAAAAGAAATCTATGCACACCATACAGTCTTTTCAAGCGAAGCACTAGGCGCTAAACTAGTGGTTTGGATGTATCTTGGTAGAACCAAGAGATAACACTAAGACTAGACAACATGGTAGTCCAGCCTTGTCTTATGTATAGCAGTGGAAATTCGATCCTAAGAAAAGAAGGTGGAGAATAGTAGCAACTAGCAAGGAAAACCTTGAGTGCAATGTCGTAAATTCAACCTTTAGTAAGGCGCATTTGAAAGCGTTGTGATAACAATTATGACAAGAAACATCTTAGCTGCTAATGTAAAATAAAATGTAAATGTCGTGTGATTAGGGCCTCCCGTCGGGTAGACCGTTCGCCGGGCTCAAGTCTTTCGATTTAACGCCACTTCGGTGACTTGTGCCTCGATGACTCACCATGTGCATCAGGAGGGCGACAGAAAATGAGTGTCCTGAAGGTGCAGAGATAACCTTCTTATTTTAGGATGTGTGTATTACACTTCACAAAATGACATGGTAGACATTCAAGAAACGTTCAGAACAAACCTTTACCTTGCACCATGAACACCTAATGAAGAATGGCGCGACACAGTGATCACAAAGGTTTACACCACCAAGCTCGAAGGCGAACTCATTGGGAGTAACAAACCGCGCAAGACGTTCAGCTAGGTATCCACTCTATAAATGCATATACAACCATATTGGTGTAGCGATGTGATGAGAACTGATGGAACACGATGGCGCACGAACGAATGCGAAACAGTGTGTGGTGGAGCTTATCGTGAAAATGGCAATCCCTTAAGGCGTAACTCCAGATAGAGCGATAGTATGCTTTATAGGCAAGGACAAACAACCAGAGGCTGAATTTGTCCAGTGGGTGCAGGTGGTATAAATTGTAGTGTCACACACTTTTCGGAAGAGTTAGTTTGCTGCAAAAGAGTATGATACCAGGAATCAAGCAAAAGCAAGTTATTTTGGCCGGCTATTGACCAAACGCAGTCCGCATACCATAGTATGCTCGTTTTCCCACGCACGTTCAGAGTGATGTAAGCATTCTCCATTACCCTTGCAAGACAACTCGCACGAGACAGAATCGTCAGTAGCAGAACACCTCCACCTCCTTGCAGCACAACTGTCCAGCCAGTTTATCATCTAGTCGGAATTATTGTTTTTTTGGTCATCAGTCTACTGACTGGTTTGATGCGGCCCGCCACGAATTCCTTTCCTGTGCTAACCTCTTCATCTCAGAGTAGCACTTGCAACCTACGTCCTCAATTATTTGCTTGACGTATTCCAATCTCTGTCTTTCTCTACAGTTTTTGCCCTCTACAGCTCCCTCTAGTACCATGGAAGTCATTCCCTCATGTCTTACCAGATGTCCTATCATCCTGTCCCTTCACCTTATCAGTGTTTTCCACATATTCCTTTTCTCTCCTATTCTGCATAGAACCTCCTCATTCCTTACCTTATCAGTCCACCTAATTTTCAACATTCGTCTATAGCACCACATCTCAAATGCTTCGATTCTCTTCTGTTCCGATTTTTCCACAGTCCATGTTTCACTACCATACAATGCTGTACTCCAGACGTACATCCTCAGAAATTTCTTCCTCAAATTAAGGCCGGTATTTGATATTAGTAGACTTCTCTTGGCCAGCAATGCCTTTTTTGCCATACCGAGTCTGCTTTTGATGTCCTCCTTGCTCCGTCCGTCATTGGTTATTTTACTGCCTAGGTAGCAGAATTCCTTAACTTCATTGACTTCGTGACCATCAATCCTGATGTTAAGTTTCTCGCTGTTCTCATTTCTACTAATTCTCATTACCTTCGTCTTTCTCCGATTTACTCTCAAACCATACTGTGTACTCATTAGACTGATCATTTCGTTCAGCAGATCATTTAATTCTCCTTCACTTTCACTCAGGATAGCAATGCCACTAGCGAATCGTATCATTGATATCCTTTCACATTGTATTTTAATTCCACTTCTGAACCTTTATTTTATTTCCATCATTGCTTCTTCGATGTACAGATTGAGGAGTAGGGGCGAAAGGCTACAGCCTTGTCTTACATCCTTCTTAATACGAGCACTTCGTTCTTGATCGTCCACTCTAATTATTCCCTCTTGGTTGTTGTACATATTGTATATGACCCGTCTCTCCCTACAGCTTACGCCTACTTTTTTCAGAATCTCGAACAGCTTGCACCATTTTATATTGTCGAACGCTTTTTCCAGGTCGACAAATCCTATGAAAGTGTCTTGATTTTTCTTTAGCCTTGCTTCCATTGTTAACCGTAACGTCAGAATTGCCTCTCTCGACCCTTTACTTCTCCTAAAGCCAAACTGATCGTCACCTAGCGCATTCTCAATTTTCTTTTCCATTCTTCTGTATATTATTCTTGTAAGCAGCTTCGATGCATGAGCTGATAAGCTGATTGTGCGATAATTCTCGCACTTGTCAGCTCTTGCCGTCTTCGGAATTGTGTGGATGATGCTTTTCCGAAAGTCAGATGATATGTCGCCAGACTCATATATTCTACACACCAACGTGAATAGTCGTTTTGTTGCCACTTCCCCCAATGATTTTAGAAATTCTGATTTAATGTTATCTATTCCTTCTGCCTTATTTGACCGTAAGTCCTCCAAAGCTCTTTTAAATTCCGATTCCAATACTGGATCCCCTATCTCTTCTAAATCGACTCCTGTTTCTTCTTCTATCACATCAGATATTGAGGCCTCATAGAGGTTTTCAATGTATTCTTTCCACCTATCTGCTCTCTCTTCTGCATTTAACAGTGGAAGTCCCGTTGCACTCTTAATGTTACCACCGTTGCTTTTAATGTCACCAAAGGTTGTTTTGACTTTCCTGTATGCTGAGCCTATCCTTCCGACAATCATATCTTTTTCGATGTCTTCACATTTTTCCTGCAGCCATTTCGTCTTAGCTTCCCTGCACGTTCTATTTATTTCATTCCTCAGCGACTTGTATTTCTGTATTCCTGATTTTCCCGGAACATGTTTGTACTTCCTCCTTTCATCAATCAACTGAAGTATTTCTTCTGTTACCCATGGTTTCTTCGCAGCTACCTTCTTTGTACCTATGTTTTCCTTCCCAACTTCTTTGATGGCCCTTTTTAGAGACGTCCATCCCTCTTCAACTGTACTGCCTACTGCGCTATTCCTTATTGCTGTATCTATAGCGTTAGAGAACTTCAAACGTATCTCGTCATTCCTTAGTACTTCCGTATCCCACTTCTTTACGTATTGATTCTTTCTGACTAATGTCTTGAACTTCAGCCTACTCTTCATCACTACTATATTGTGATCTGAGTCTATATCTGCTCCTGGGTACGCCTGACAGTCCAGTATCTGATTTCGGAATCTCTGTCTGACCATGATGTAATCTAATTGAAATCTTCCCGTATCTCCCTGCCTTTTCCAAGTATACCTCCTCCTCTTGTGATTCTTAAACAGAGTATTCGCTATTACTAGCTGAAACTTGTTACAGAACTCAATTAGTCTTTCTCCTCTTTCATTCCTTGTCCCAAGCCCATATTCTCCTGTAACCTTTTCTTCTACTCCTTCCCCTACAACTGCATTCCAGTCGCCCATGACTATTAGATTTTCGTCCCCCTTTACATACTGCATTACCTTTTCAATAAATAAAATAATTTTTTTATGTACGTGATAATGTTTAGTATACACACGTTAGATAATGATTGTCCTTTAATATGTCTCACTGGAGACGGATTTGTGGCTATCTATCTGACAAGGATGATGAACTACACTGCTCTACACCTGTTTCAGTATCACTTCCACTTGTTAAGCACCTGTTGTCATAATGGTACTCCTCATATACATTGCCCACACAGTCGAGCATATATGACATCACACATTCTACTGACTCATCTTGCAGAGCCTCTAAAATTTCATCTGCCATTTCTTTCTCACTCTGTTAAATTCCTTGTGTTCCTTTCTGACTACATGCCCATTTCGGCAACTGCTGTAGATATAATGCAAAGTTTGCTTTGTTTATCGTTGCCATTGCTCTGCTTTGTATCAAAATCACTACCACTGTAGCACCGTTGTGAGTTACCATCGGCTAAGCAGTGAAATCAGGTTTGTCGGAATTGTGTAGAAAAAGAAACGGATCTATAATGTATTAATTTTTTCAGGGGGCCTAATATATGCTTATACAATTACTTTTGTTGCAATTAGTATGCAAGCTATTTATTAGTAATGACAAAATAGATTAGACATTTAAACGCGATTTCATGTAAAGGAATATCTGTTTTAGAAGTGAGATTTCAGTATCGGTTGTAAGACTGGCACTAATAACTACAGAACCACTTACCTGATTTGTCTCTTTCTTTTTTAAACCCGCTTTATGTAATTAAATTAAACCCACTGGTAACCTTAAATCATGCAAAGACTAGCAACCTCGTAAAGGGGCAGTAGCTCTGTTAAAGTGGGTGGACTTACACATGAGCAATGGGCATAACTACATACAATTTCGAGTAAAGAAAAACAAAAACAAAAGGCGAAAAAAAGAATCTATACAGACCATACAGTCTATGCAAGCCCCACGCCATGCACACCATTTTATACATCTAGTCTCACCCCCTGTTGACATCAGCAGCCAATGTTGTGATTGCGTTGTAGACAATAGGTCGGGCTTCGAACGCCGTAAACATCATTGGCCTTTTGCGACCTGGCACTCAAGGGGTTTCTTGTGAGAGGAAGTTTCTGAGGTCACTTCTTGCACTAACAGTATGACAGACAGTATGGAGTGAAGTCCTAAGATAGCAACTGGATGTAAAATCAACAATGATAGAAGTGCTTAGACAGTACAAAAGGATGCCACCCAAACTCCTTCCAAGAGAGGCATTACATTTTATCCATCGTGGGAAAAGGTATATATGACGCCCAGTGAGGAGATGGAGACAAAAGCTTTGTTAAATTCCTTTGGTTTTGGAACACGCCAATACACAATCATTGAAGTGGGAGAAGAAGAAGAAGAAGAAGAAGAAGAAGAAGGAGAAGAAGAAATTACTGTGTAGTAGATAACTGTATACGCGTTCATCAACGCAAATAGACATACACATGTGGCACCAAGTTGGATAATCCACAGACATTGGACTTGAGCGCATTTAGTTGAAGGAAGTCTGTATATGATGACCGTGGCCCATACTGTGTTAGGTTTATGAAGTAAAACCATACCAAAGGTGACAATGTGTTGCTGTAGCAGTCTTCAGGCTGAAGATGAGTTTCGCGCAGCTCTCTAAGTTAGTCTATCCCACGCAAGCCTCTTTCACCTCTGCGTAACGACATCCATTTGAACCTGCTTCTAGTACTGAAGTCTTGGGCTTCATTGCAATTTTTACTCTCCGGACTTCCCCCATTACCACAAGGACGATTTCCTGATGCTTCAGGAAGTCCAGTATCAACTGATTCCCTCTCTTATGTGTGACACACATTTCTCTTCTGTCGGATTAGATTCAGAGATAGTTCATAACACCAAAACGCATTAGTAGTTGCTGAAAATGTAATCTCCCCCTCCTTCCTACTTCCATCTATTATCCACAGTAAACAATGTCCAGTCGAAGCAATTAATAAGCAAAGTCTTTTATGAAGACTTGAGAGAAGCGAAGATTACAATAAACTTTCTAGTTTACTTAGCTTGTCATGTTGAGATGGCTCCAGTGCTCCTTGTCTAGGGGTCTGATTCTTGAATCTGAAAATCTCACATCAGGTCCTCATGGTTTGTTTGAACTGAATGAATTTGAAGATTGTTGTTGTAGAATTTTTTTACGTAAATATATTTTCTCACGTTTTAGTATATCATACAGTGTTCTGACTTTTCACATTAATAATGACGAATTCACACTGTTCACACAAAACTACAAAAATACACCCGATCACATCGGAGGCAAGCTAACGACTCCCACACTCTTCGGAAAAAACAATATTCCAAGGGGTTTACAATTTTTCTTAACAAGTGAATTTCTACTAGTTTCCGTTACATTATTAATTTCGACTATTATTTCATAAATGAACCCAGAAATAAACATCTTAAACAGTAGAGGATTGTGTAATTAATAATAGAAATTTTAAGAGTGCCAATAATTTGTAATTTCAAGTGTTTCTAAATAAACTAATTTTAGCTGTACATTAGAACTAGTACTTATCGATTATAACATCTTTACATAAAATCATTCCTTTTCATAAATTTTAGTTTGAGGTATAACACACTACCTATAAAATTATAAGAAAGTTTCAAGAAAAGGAACTGAGATAATACAGCCTTGTCCAAAATTCGTAAAATAATACCGGAATCAACAACTACTGTTGAGGAAAAGTAATGCTAGACGAGCATGTCCCGTGACAAAGACCATTCCTAAACAATCGGAATTGGTAAATAACGAAAATTATTGTGGAAATGAGTTTTGAGGCGACACTAGCAACTTGAATAGCTCGAACAACTGCTAGTACGTACGAGCTGCTCAACCTTCTGTAGCTTACAAACTCAGAACCACTGACTCCATGGAAATCTCACTGACATGACTCACTTCTTAATGGAGAACTTCACTACAAGTTTATTAGAAGACCGTCAATAAAAGTTAAACAAGGACAGTGAGGTGTAGACAGATGAAGTCATCTACATCTATGTCTAAATCTGTACTCCGCAAGCCACTTTCGGTGTGTGATGCAGGGTACTTGGTGTACCAGTGTCATTTCACCCTTTGCCAGTTCCGGTCCCTTATGGTTCGTCGGAAGAAAGAGTGCTGGTAAGTCTCTGTATAGGCTCAATTCTCTCTAATTTTATCTTCATGGCCTTTTCGCTGCGTTATACCTAGGAGGAAGAAGCACACTGCTTGACTCTTCTAGGAACGTCGCTCCCGGAACTTTAACAGTAAACCACAGTGTGATTCAGAACACCTCTCTTACCCAGTCTGTCCCTGCAGTTGACTGATGAACCTGTGTGGTATGGATCCCATACTGACGAGCTGGTCGAATGAGTATTTTGTAAGCTACTTCCTTTTTTGAGACACTATATTTCTTAAGGATTCATCCAACGAATCTCTGTCTGGCATCTGCCTTACTCGCACTTAATCTTATGTGGTCGTTCCAGGCCGGTTGGTGTGGCCGAGCGGTTCTAGGTGCTTCAGTCTGGAACCGCGTGACCGCTACGATCGCAGGTTCGAATCCTGCCTCGGGCATGGATGTGTGTTATGTCCTTAGGTTACTTAGGTTTAAGTAGTTCTAAGTTCTAGGGGACTGATGACCTCAGATGTTAAGTCCCATAGTTCTCAAAGCCATTTGAACCATTTTTTTAGACCACTTCGTTGGGTTCACCCTAGTTTTACGTCTGAAGACTCTCTCCGTTCAGCAGGACATGCTGTAGTTTTGTCCGTCTCTTCTAGTACCCTTCTTGAAACAGGAATGACCTGTTTTTTTTTACGGTTATCAGGGACACTTCACTCCTCCGAAGACCTACGGTACACTCCTTGTAGAACAGGAGCATGTTCTTTCGCATACTCTAGGTAGAACCGTATGGGTATCGCGTCAGGTCCAGTGGCCTTCCCTCTGTTAAGTGATTTGAGTTGCTTTCGTACCCCATCGTTACTTATTATGGTATCTGTCATTTTGACGTTATTGCGACTGTGTGAAGGGGGAAATTACAGCGTGATTTCCTCTGTGAAACAGTTTTCTGTGTCATTGCTCTGTTTCAGTGCCATGATGGTAAGAGAGTATCTGGACATGTGACTTCGATCCGTTTACCGATTTGTCGTAAATCCAAATCATCTTAGAATTTTCTGTCAATTCAGTAGATAATCGTGTAATCTTCAAGCAGTTAGATTGGGAAATGAGACTCAAGAAGTAGTGGAAGATATTCGCTGTTTGGCCAGAAAAACTGGCGATTGCAGAAATAAGAGCATGTAAAACGCAGACTGGCAAGAACAGGAATGGGTTTCCTGAAAAACGAACGGCGTTTCAATATCGAATATAAATTTATGTGTTGGATAGTCTTCCCTAAAAGTATTTATCTAGGGTGTGGCATAATATGGAGAAATTAATAGACGCTTTCGAGCAGTGTTACTACAAAAGGAGAATCCTGAATATTAGATTTGTAAATCTGGTAACTAATGAGGAAGTAATGAAATGATCTTTGAGACACAACGTGACGTAAATAACGGATATGTTGTTAGGTCATATACTGGGGCATTAAGGAATAATTAATTTGGTAATGGAGATCAGTGTGGGAGTAAAAATTACACAAGAAGATTTCTACTTTCAACGGTCCTGGCACTGGTTTGATGCGGCCCGCCACGAATTCTTCTCTTCCATCAACTTCTTCATTTCGAAGTAGCAACTGCAACCTACGACATCAGTTATTTGCTGGATGCCTTGTCCCTTCTTCTTGTCAATGTTTTGCATGTGTTCTTTTCTTCGCCGATTATTCAGAGATCCTCCTCGTTCCTTGTGTTATCAGTCCACCTGATTTTCAACATTCTTTTGTAGCATCATATCTCATATGCTGTGCTTTGATTGTCTTCTCTTCCAATTTTTCCACTGTTCATAACTCACTACCATACAGTGTTGTGAGCCGGCCGGGGTGGCCGAGCGGTTCTAGGCGCTGCAGTTTGGAACCGCGCGACCGCTACGGTCGCAGGTTCGAATCCTGCCTCGGGCATGGATGTGTGTGATGTCCTTAGGTTAGTTAGGTTTAAGTAGTTCTAAGTTCTAGGGGACTAATGACCTCAGCAGTTAAGTCCCATAGTACTCAGAGCCATTTGAACCATTTTTGAACAGTGTTGTGCTCCAGACTTGTATTTTCAGATTTTTTTTCCTTTGTTCCCGCTATACTTCTCTTGGCCAACAATCCACTCTCTACCTGTGGTAGTCCGCTTTTTATGTCCTCGATACTTCGTCCGTCATGGGTAATTTTGCTTCCAGGGTAGAAGAATTCCTTAAGTTCGTCTGCTACGTGATCACTAATTTTGATATTAAGTTTCTCGTCATTCTCATTACAGCTACTTGTCATTACTTTTGTATTTTTCAGATTGACTCTATACCCATTAGAATGTTCATTCCATTCAACAGATACTGTAACTCTCTTACACTTTCACTGAGGATAGCAAACTCGTCAGTGAATGATATTATCGATGTGGTGTCACCGCCAGACACCACACTTGCTAGGCGGTAGCCTTTAAATCGGCCGCGGTCCGTTAGTATACGTCGGACCCGCGTGTCGCCATTATCAGTGATTGCAGACCGAGCGCCGCCACACGGCAGGTCTAGTCTAGAGACTCCCTAGCACTCGCCCCAGTTGTACAGCCGACTTTGCTAGCGATGGTTCACTGTCTACATACGCTCTCATTTGCAGAGACGACAGTTTAGCATAGCCTTCACCTACGTGAATTGCTACGACCTAGCAAGGCGCCCTATTCAGTTACTATCATTACTATCTTCAAGAATGTATTCTGAACAGATAATATTGTGAATCATGTACCGTCAAGAGCGACGTTCATCATTAATGGATTAAAGTTAAGTATCAAACTAATTACTTCCGCTTTCTGAATTCTCAGTCCTTGTCATGTTCCAGACCTCACGTCAGTATAGTTCTTCCCTCCCCACGCCAGCCTGCGTGAGCTAAAACGCGTGCATTTCGGCCTCCACTCGTAACACGGTGTTGGCTCTTCTGCTAACGCAAAAATCGATATCCTTTCACCTTGAATTTTAATCTCACTCTTGAACATTGCTTTTAGTACTGTATTTGCCTTTTCGATGTAAAGACTGAACAGTTGGGGCGAAAACTCTATCCCCTTTATAACAGGAGCACTTCATTTTTCGTCTTCCACTCTTATTGTGCCGCCATAGTTCTTTTACAACTTGTACATTGCCCGTCTTTTCCTGCAGATTACTCCTATTCGAACATCTTACACCATTTTACACTATCTAATGCTATTTCCAGATCGAAAAATGCTACTAGCATGTCTTGATTTTTCTTCAGTCTTGCTTCTACCATAGAGCGCAAAGTCAGAACATCCTCTCTGGTGGCTTTACCTTTCCATAAGCCAAACTGATCATCATCTCACTTACCCAAAATTTTCTTTTCCTTTCTTCTGTATACTATTCTCGTCAGAAGCCTGTATGCATGAACTGTTAAGCTGACTGTGCCACAGTTTTCGCGTATATGTGCCCTTTCTATCTTCGGAAATGGATGATATTTTTCGGGAAGCCTGACGGTATCTCGCCGATTTCATAGATTCTACACGACAACTTGAACAGTCGTTTGGTTGCAGTTTGCCATAATCATTACCGGAGGCTGAAATGGTTGTGGATTACAGTAGTTATGTAGAAATGAGACTTGTCCGGGGTAAACTAGAGCGGAGAATTACACTACAGGCCATTAAAATTGTTACACCACAAATGTGACGTGCTACAAACGCGAAATTTAATCGACAGGAAGAAGATGCTGTGATATGCAAATGATTAGCTTTCCAGAGCATTCTCACAAGGTTGGCGCCGGTGGCGACACCTACAACGTGCTGACATGAGGAAAGTTTCCAACCGATTTCTCATACACAAACAGCAGTTGATCGGCGTTGCCTGGTGAAATGTTGTTGTGATGCCTCGTGTAAGGAGGAGAAATGCGTACCATCACGTTTCCGACTTTGATGAAGGTCGGATTGTAGCCTATCGCGATTACGGCTTATCGTATCGCGACATTGCTGCTCGCGTTGGTCGAGATCCAATGATTGTTAGCAGAATATGGAATCGGTGTGTTCAGGAGGGTAACACGGAACGCCGTTCTAGATCCCAACAGCCTCTTATCACTAGCAGTCGAGATGACAGGCATCTTATCCGCATGGCTGTAACGGATCGTGCAGCCACGTCTCGATCCCTGAGTCAACAGATGGGGACGTTTGCAAAACAACAACCATCTGCACGAACAGTTCGACGACGTTTGCAGCAGCATGGACTATCAGCTCGGAGACCATGGCTGCGGTTACCCTTGACGCTGCATCACAGACAGGAGCGCATGAGATGGTCTACTCAACGACGAACCTGGGTGCACGAATGGCAAAACATCATTTTTTCGGATGAATCCAGGTTCTGTTTACAGCATCATGATGGTCGCATCCGTGTTTGGAGACATCGCGGTGAACGCACATTGGAAGCGTGTATTCGTCATCGCCATACTGGCGAATCACCCGGCGTGATGCTATGGGGTGCCACTGGTTACACGTCTCGGTCACCACTTGTTCGCATTGACGGCACTTTGAACAGTGGACGTTACATTTCAGATGCGTTACTAACCGTGGCTCTACCCTTCATTCGATCCTGCAAAACCATACATTTCAGCAGGATAACGCACGACCGCATGTTGCAGGTCCTGTACGAGCCTTTCTGGATACAGAAAATGTTCGACTGCTGCCCTGGCCAGCACATTCTCCAGATCTCTCACCAACTGAAAACGTCTGGTCAATGGTGGCCGAGCAACTGGCTCGTCACAATACGCCAGTCACTACTCTTGACGAACTGTGGTATCGTGTTGAAGCTGCATGGGCAGATGTACCTGTACACGCCATCCACGCTCTGTTTGGCTCAATTTCCATGCGTATAAAGGCCGTTATTACGGCCAGAGGTGGTTGTTCTGGGTACTGATTTCTCAGGATCTATGCACCCAAATTGCGTGAAAATGTAATCTCATGTCAGTTCTAGTATAATATATTTGTCCAATGAATACCCATTTATCATCTGCATTTCTTCTTGATGTAGCAATTTTAATGGCCAGTAGTATATATGCGACGCAAGACGCAGCAAATAGTGTAACAAGTGCATTTAGATGAAAGTCACATCACGCTGTTATAATTCTGGGGTCGTGCGGAGCGTGTGTCAGCAGTTAGTAACGTGTCTGCTACGCAGCGATCACGGCCATTGGGACCGAAGAGCACGTGTCTAGCATTCTCCGGGCAGTGGCGGGACGAGCTCGGTAGGAGGTAAGCCGCGCATGCGCACTCGCGACGTCCGCGTCTCGTCTCCTCGCTACCGGCGGATCTGGCGACGACGCCAGACTGCGGCAAATTCTGCGGCTGCCGCCTAACTTCTAGAGGGCACGGTAGTGTAGCCTACCTGTCTCTACTGCGCCGCCAGAGCTGCGGAACCTGCCGTAACCACTTCCGCAGACGCCGTTAAATTAACGCCTACATCCTCTCACTGGAAGCGTTTCTGAGTTCGTCGGACCGGATATTGTAGGGCCCACTCACAGCATCGTTCTTCGAAATAACGAAACATGACGTTGACTGTACTGCAAAACTTCAGCCACCACGAAAGACGAGTTACGCAACTCTGTCTCGTAGTTCAGAAATTGTAGGGACAGACAGAGTAAATGCAGTAATTGCTACAACAGGAGAAAGCGACTTTACATTTGTCTATGATTAGTCAAGTAACTGAGATAATTTTCACGTTCATTCAGTCTGTTCACTCTAGCCTAGGAATGGTCCTGCGGGAAAAAGTGCGACAGACAGAAAGGGAGCCGGGCGATGTGGCAGAGCGGTTCTAGGCACCTCAGTCTGGAACCGAGCGACCGCTACGGTCGCAGGTTCAAATCCTGCCTCGGGCGTGGATGAGTGTGATGTCCTTAGGTTAGTTCTAAGTTCTAGTTATTTCTAAGTTCTAGGGGACTGATGACCTCAGATGTTACGTCCCATAGTGCTCAGAGCCATTTGAACAGAAAGGGAGAGAGACAGAGAGAGGGAGACAGAGTCTGTTGACTCTTTTCACGAATGGACTTGAGGGAAGAGATGCGACACACACACACACACACACACACACACACACACACACAGAGAGAGAGAGAGAGAGAGAGAGAGAGAGAGAGAGAGAGAGATGTGATAAAATAATGGTGAGACGATCCAAAAAAAGAATATGATCAGTAACTGACAAAGTAGAAGAAAGAAAAATTAACCGTAAGAGGAAATCCTCACTGTTACACTAAAACAGATGGCCAATGTCTTTTATTTATTTATTCAAAAATAAGTCATGAATGATTTCGATTTATTGGGAGAACTTAAGAAAAGTTCAGCTCATATATTGAGACCGCGCATGAAACACTACTGCAACACATTCTTGACTACCGCCCAAGAGTGAGGAATCCCTACCAGGTCAGATTATAGAAAGACACCGAAATAGTTCAGACGCGTGCTGTTAGATTTGTTACAAGTACGTTCCACCAGCACGCAAGTATTACGAAGGTGCTACGTGGACCCAAATGGGAATCCCTGGGGGGGGGGGGGGGGGGGGGGGGCAGTAAGAAGTTCCAATCACGAGGCACTATTGAGATAATTTATAGAACCGTCATTTGAGGCTGACAGCAGAACAATTATAGTGCCGCCAGCGTACATTTTGCGTAAGGACACGTGCGAGAGAAATTACGGCGCAAACGGAGGCATACAGACAGTCCGTTTTCCCTTCCTCCATTTTCTAGTGGAACACGAAAGGAAATGACTGATAGAGCTACAACGTATCCTCAGCCGTGCACCATGCGGTGGCTTGTGGAGCATGTACGTAGATGTAGTTGTATAATTCTTAAACACAACGTGCTATTGAAGAGCATGTGGACTGCACGATAGCTTGTGCAGCAAGTGGACAGCGGCAGTAGAAAATATTACTTTATGAAGGGAAAGAAGCAGGGCTCTAGCTGAAACTTCGTTTTGCGGTAAGGATGAAATGTGCGATATTTTCCTTGTCCGGAAAATTTCTTTAAGAGTTTTACAGTCCAATATCGCTCCACGTTCAGTGCTTCTTTCTTGTCGAGGAACAGATCGTCAAAGTTACATCCCGTGGGGCAGTTGAGACATTGTGGAAGACGTCCGATCACCTTCACCATAGTTGCATTCGACGTTTGCCTCATATTTGAGGCCCCATTTAATTCGATTTGTTTTGACCCTGCACTACAATGTTCTGATACGAACCAGTGGCCCCAAATCTTCCAGTTTGGTGTATTCTCGCTCGGTGTACACTGGGGTGCCAAATTAATAGGATAGCAAATGCACTGTCCTTTTATATCTTGCGTACGTCATATTACAGCCATCTGTATGTGTGCACATAGATGCCGGTAGTATCGCGTACACATATAGGCGATTCATATAAAAATGTTTCCGACTTGGTTTGGCTACATGACGATAATTAACATACTTTGAACCTGGAATGACGGTTGGAGCTAAACGCATGGCAAATTCAATTTCGGAAATCGGCAGGTGAGTCAGTATTTTGACATCCACAGTGTCTAGAGTGTGCCAAGAATACCAAATTTTAGGCATTACCTCTCACCGCGGACAACGGAATGGCCGGCCGCCTTCACTTAACGACCGAGAGCAGAGGCGTTTGCATGGAGTTGTCAGTTCTAACAGACAAGCAATATTGCCTGAAATAACAGCAAACTTGGATTTCATGGTCGAGCAGCTACTCATAAGCCACACATCACGTCAGTAAATGCCAAATGACTTCTCGTTTAGCGTAAGGAGCGTAAACATTGGACTATTTAACAGTGGGAAAACGTTGTGTGGAGTGACGGATCACAGGACACAGTGTGGCGATCCAATGGCACGGTGTGGGTATGGCGAATGCCCCATGAACGTCACCTGCCAGCTTGTGTAGTGTCAACAGTAAAATTCGGTGGCGGTGGTGTTATGGTGTGTTCATGTTTTCCATGGAGGGGGCTTGCACCCCTTGTTGTTTTGAGTAGGACAATCATGCATAGGTCTACATTGATGTTTAAAGCACCTTCTTGCTTCCCACTGTTGAAGAGCAATTCGGGGATGGCGACTGCATCTTTCAACACGATCGAGCACTTGTTCATAATGTACGGTCTGTGACGGAGTGGTTACCCGACAATAAAGTCGCTGTAATGGACTGGCCCACACAGAGTCTTGACCTGAAACCTATAGAACACCTTTGGGACGTTTTGAAACGCCGACTTCGTGCAAGGCCTCACCGACCAACATCAATACCTCTCCTCAGTGCAACACTCCGTGAAGAATGGTCTTCCATTCCCATTTCCAGCACCTGATTGAACGAGTGCACCGTTGGCAATGGAGGTTAAAGGTCTGTCAATGCCAGCCGCTGGTGCTGGCGAAACGTCAGGAAGGTCACCAAGCTAACGTCGCCCTAAGAATCAGAAGTCAATAGGCAGTTCCTCACAGAGGAATACACTGGAACAATGAAGGCGTTGTGGAAGAACTGGAGGGAACAACGAAATATAGTGAAACTGGAATATGTTGCCCAACGTAGAAGCAAGAACGGGTGAAAAGTTTCCTATATTATTTCCTGGCTTTATGCAGGCTTGTTTGAGAGACTGGATGAAGTGGAAATGAAATTATTGCGATGGAGAGATGGTCAGAAGCAATGAAGAACAGGATGGAGAGCGAAAAATGCGGTGCCGTTGGCATACTGGAGTAGGTACACCAGGGAGGGGGTAATGGGGCAAGTGTGATAAGACGGTTACTTGGCGTATACATGCAGGAGGTGAATGGAACATTTGATTGTGCATGTTGTCTCTATGTACATAGGACGGTCAGTCAGACAGGAAGAATACGGTTAGGTCTCAACATAATTAATTGGACACATGTATCATCAGAACTTCAACCAGAGGCTTAAACATTTTTTTTTTTTTTTTTTTTTTTTTTGCTGCGTCATTCTGACTGGTAAACGATCTACGATCTACTTTCGAATGACTCTATTGTTTCTTGGCGGTTACAGAGGATTACACGGTCAGCTTAAGGGAACGAGTAACTGAATCGATCTGTCATTGACGCCTATTCAGTGTGGTGGGTTCCTCGAGCCGTGGTAATAGTGGCCGATGTGGCTGGCTCGGTCATTACATATTGAGCGCGCCCTGTCATCGTCCTGCTGCGACAAGCCTGGCTTCGATCGCAGAGCCACAGGTCCGCCGCTCCCCCCCCCCCCCCCTCCCCCCCTGTTCCATTGCGACACTCGCCTTGCGTCCGCATAGCTTTGTTATCCCGGAGTGGCTGCTAACTGAAATTTCTCACGTTTTGCTCGTTTAATGCGAGTAATTCTCCAAGTAATACATTACGATACTGTAATTCCACTTATCGATAATTGCTTTACACTCCGCTAACTATACTGTTGACCATAGAAACCAGACACCAGGAAGGACAGAAAATGAAATTTTATTTATTGTGGCTCCGCAGTATAGCAGGATGAATAAGTGATGAAACTGAGCTTGTAATACTCATGGTTATTACCACGAAAGTAACACCCAAATAATGTTCCTCCTTCGAAAGGAATTTGTAGTTGACCGTGATCATGAATTAACGCAAATTAATCGGACGAAGTTTCCTCACTTGACATTATGTTTTGGCAGAGAGGAGTACTTACACTAACTGGAATCTAGCCAAGGTTACTGGGGTTGCAGGGTAAAACTGTGGTTATGTAAATAAAAGACTGTCGCTGACCTATTTAGTAAAGTGATTCCAAGTAAATATACTCTTAATCAAGAAAATTAACTACTGTACGTTACTTTACTTTTGACTGAAATCTGTTTTGTAAGTTGTGCACGAAATAATAGCACAATCTAGGAAGTATCGGTATGACAACCAGTCATGAGCAACACAGGTATAAGCTTAAAATGTTTTGGGGAACGAAGTATCTCCCACTACCGTTCAGTGTCTGTTTCATAGTAAGAAAGATAAATGAAATTACACACAAGGAGAGACGCTCAGTAGCTCGGTACGGGCTTTTGTTGAAGTTTCGAGAACATACCTTCACCGAGGAGTCAAGCAGTATATTGCTCCCTCCTACGTATATCTCTCGAAGAGACCATGAGGATTAAATCAGAGAGATTAGAGCCCACACAGAGGCATACCGACAATCCTTCTTTCCACGAACAATACGAGACTGGAATAGAAGGGAGAACCGATAGAGGTACTCAAGGTACCCTCCGCCACGCACCGTCGGGTGGCTTGCGGAGTATGGATATAGATGTAGATTTAGTAGAACCTAGTTGCCGTGTAGTGAAATCGAATGATATTTTGATTTTCATTCATAAGACGAGAAAGCAGTACCACTATCGATAGTCAACAAAGGAAACAACAGATTTAAACTATCTATACATCCACAGCACTATTGCCTATTGTCCATCCTTATTTATCCACGACCAATTGTTGGCCTTGCTTGAGGGCAGTTGAATTTAATGTAAGTGCGACCGTTTATTGTTTTTGTGCAAGTTTGCTGTTGTGATAGTTCTAATGGTGGATAAGTTTGTAGCTAGAAAGAGGAGGAAAACATATTCTGATTCGTCTGCTAGCGTCATGATGAGTTAAAAATATGTACTACTACTATATTAGCCTGCTTACCTACCTATAGCAGTTTAATGTCAGCGCTGTGTTCGTTATTTGGAGCCGGCCGCTGTAACAGAGCGTTTCTGGACGTTTTAGTCCAGAACCGCGCTGCTGCTACTGTCGCAGGTTCGAATCCTGCCTCGGGCATGGCTGTGTGTGATGTCCTTAGGTTAGTTACGTTTAAGTAGTTCTAAGTTCTAGGGGACTGATGACCTCAGATGTTAAGTCCCAAAGTGCTCAGAGCCGTTTGAACCAATTTGAACCATTCGATATTTGGAGGCTGACAGAACTTTGGAGTTGCAATATTTCAGTATTTCTTAAGGCAGCGGAGTGGCAAACATCATTACAAATAACGTTATATTAAAACCAGTGCGTAGAAATACACTTGGACTTGTCTGTGTCGCCCACAAATCCCGTTGACCGGCAATAATATCGCCCAACGGCGAAGGTTGTGTTTCTTTAAAAAATCTGCAATGTTCTGTTATTACTGGCCCAAATGGCAATATATCGCTCAAATTGGTCACCCAGGCGGTACCCAGTTATGAAAACAAGTTCCGATACAGAACGATGGGGAGGAATTTGTGGAGAGAGGAAGGGGTATGTGGTAACAACACATTCTATTGCACATTCGTTTCTAAAAGATTTTTTCAGCGGGTTGCTTGAATTCGTCCGAGTCAACTGCGCTCTGCATCCCCCCCCCCCCCTTTTCCTCCTAAATCTATTTATGCCCTTGCAATACTATAATAACTGGAGTTGACAATTCCATTCACAATTAAATATTAAAATAACCCAGGGATTCAAGCACCATCAAATGACGAAACACACACAATTAAAGGTAAAATATGCAATGGCAAAACTCAATATTTTGTTGTGATGCATTTTATTTTGTTTTAAAACAATACAAACAAGCAGTTTTTCCAAATTCTCCAGCGACTTGGGATAGCTACCTCTGCTGAGCCGCTGAGCTAGCAGTCCCTGGATTCGGAAGACGAAGTGCTCTGAATCAATCCTCCAGCAACCTAGAAGACCGTTTCCTCTGGTCTTCCATTTATTCAAATGTCGGGGTTGGTCCCTAGCTATAGGCCACAGCCAGTTCCATCAGAATACTTTTATTCCCTGAAAGATTTCAATCCCCTTAAAAATGCAGCCCCTATGCTTCAATGAAAAGCGCTGCATCGAAAGTGAACCGAGGATATTTTTGGAAACTTCCGGCACTAAAAAACGTATGATAAGTAATAATCCAAATTCTCCTCATGCTTTTGTCTACCGGGACTTTTTTTAATGCAGAAGTGAATAATGTATATATAAATGATGAAATTTGGGAAAGGGTAAGGCTGGCCGGAGTGGCCGAGCGGTTCTAGGCGCTTCAGTCTGGAACCGCGCGACCGCTACGGTCGCAGGTTCGAATCCTGCCTCGGGCATGGATGTGTGTGATGTCCTTAGGTTAGTTTGGTTTAAGTAGTTAGTTAGGTTTAAGTAGTTCTAAGTTCTAGGGGACTGATGACCTCAGATGTTAAGTCCCATAGGGCTCGGAGCCAGTGGGGAAGGGTAAGGTTGAATAATTGACGATGCTTTGCATTTTCGCCACCAAAAATGGTTCTGCTTCTCTGTCGAATAGATATTTCTATATTCCAAAAGTTGGTTGTAATCTGTTGGTAATAATCACACTGTCCCAAAAAATTAGTGGTCCTCCATTCCTGATCATTTCCTCAGCTCGAACACAGACTGAAAGAAGAAGAGTGTAAAATGACCTTGAAGGGTGAAGAGAGATTGGAGCATGACTGCTTGTTAGTGGTTTGCCAAAATAAAGCACTCTCTGCCGCGCGGGATTAGCTGAGCGGTCTAATGCGCTGCAGTCATGGACTGTGCGGCTGGTCCCGGCGCAGGTCAGAGTCCTCCCTCGGGCTTGGGTGTGAGTGTTTGTCCTTAGGATAATTTAGATTAAGTAGTGTGTAAGCTTAGGGACTGATGACCTTAGCAGTTAAGTACCATAAGATTTCACACACATTTGAACATTTTTTTCAAAGCACTCTCTGCTTGACGAAAATTCTTAGATCATTGTCGAATAAAATGGTAATTTTGAGAATAAATGAGGAACATGAGTCTTTTTAAGATCCCCTTTAACAAATCGGACCCACCCTTTTAAAACATCCTGGCTACGCCTTCGTTACACAGCGCACTTAACAGGGGAGGAGCACAGCTAAACTGGACATGAGGTGGCTATAGCATTTTACTATTGAAAGAGTGTAACATAGAAATAACTGTCAAACTGTCATGCTAGCTGCTATCTGTCTACAGATGGAGGATATTAGCGAATTCGGCGAAATACCTAGGAATTACAATTACGAACAACTTAAACTGAAAAGAATATGTTTTATTGGCTTATAAGATGCAACAGGTCAACTAAAGAGAATGCCTACACTAGGCTTGTTCGTTATTTGCGAGAGTACTGATGTGCTCTATATGATTCTCCTTATCAGATAGGATTCACGGAGCACATCTCAAAAGTTCAAGGAAGGGCAACTCTTTTTGTATTATCACGAAATAGGGGAAGAGTGTCACGGATATTATAAACGAATTGGAATGGTGTTGATTAAAACAAAGGCGTTTATCGTTGCCGCGAGATCCTTTCACGAAATTTCTGTCATCAACTTTCTCCTCTGAATGTGAAAATATTTTATTGTCACCAACCCACATAGGAAGAAATGATGATTGTAATAAAATCCTATTCTGCAAATATCCCAGTCTGCAAATCGGAAAGCCACAATTTGTCCCCTTTCAAACTCGCTCAGTTGGCTGTAGGAAGTACGAGTGTACGTTCGTGGCATGGTTACCGGCTTGCTTCATATGTCTGCACCACACTGAGCTTTCTGGGTGAGAGCATTCCCTATTAAAGGGTAGACACAAATGGAAGTGTAGTGGGTATGCTACCACGCTATCTATTGGTGGACGACGATGAAAACGTCATTAGTACATCTACTATCCCCCAGGTGGCGTATGCCATCATCGGATTAAAATCGACGTCGTCTGTGCAGTTATTTTAATTTTTTCCAGCAGTGTATACGAACCAAACATTTTCGTCTGCTAGACGCAAAATCGGGGCGATTATTTTTAACGTTATTTTACCATTTATATTAAACAGTGTGTTTCTTTCTTTGAAAAACCGTAATTGTGTTACAGTAACGATGGATAGCTCAAAGAGAAATGAAGTAAAACATGCTCTGGTTGTTATAAGATATTTCATTGTGGAGTCCATCTTTTAAATTTCGATGAGGTGTCGCATGAAACTGCTCACACTTTGACGCAGTGAGTGAAAAGATACGAAATTGAAAAGAAAAAAAAATTGGTTCGTTGTACTGTCGATAGCATCAACAGTAAATTTGGTGGCGTAAAGAGGAATGAAAATGTGTTCAAAAAAGTTCGAAGCGATTTAGGTAGATTATTTTAGGAAATTTCTATTCAGCCTAGATTTACGCTAACCACTTCTGAAAAAAATTCATGGCTAGTGGAAAAGTTAATGTTTCACTCTGTTAAGATTTTTAAGTAATTTCAAAATATGTCCAGTGTTGGCACCAAATATGTGGTATAATGTCCTAGGTTTGACCCAAAAAATATGGTAAACGTATATATGCTGGCTTCACTATGTTGCATTTTTGTGGCTTCACTGACTAATACGAACAACGTACAAGTCATTCACCGTAACTGTTAGAACTGTATGTCGCACAAGGGCCATTTGCTGACTGCCCCAAATAGTCTGAAACTTCTTGTAGTGCTGTGCTCCCCTGCCATAGAATTATTTGTAAGTCCCTCCGAGCTCATAGAAGACGTCTGTTTGAAAACTGCAAAATCCATATTAATATCATAGATGCGGAAGTAACTACGTCTGTTATGCTTTCACGACTAACGTCAGCAGCTCGTGGTCTCGCAGTCGCGTTCCAGCTTCCCTAACAGGGGTCCCGTGTTCGATTCCCAGCGGTATCAGGGGTTTTCACCTCCCTCGAGATGTCTGGGTCTTTGTATTGTCCTCATCATTTCATCATCATTCAAGAAAGTGGCGAGACTGGACTAAACAAATGTTGGGAATTTGTATGGGCGCTGATAACCGCGCAGTTGAGCACACCACAAACCAAACATCGTCATCATTATCTTTCACGACCTAAACTCTGAATTGATTTTAATGAAATTTAGTATGGAGATAGCTTGAACGCTGATGAAGAACATAGGATAGTTTAGAAATTATGTAGTGCAACATACGTATTGATTTGAAGAATACAACGTGAAATTTGGAATAATAAGTACTCTTCGAAAAACCTATACCCTCCCTGACTTTTGAACTTTATTATATTTGTGAAAATGCTTTCATTGTTTGATATGATCCACATAATACGATTCAACGTAATGAATACAGTGTCTATATAATCCTGTATGTTTTTAATGCGGTTTCCATATATCAGTTCCAAAAATATTGCATTTTAGGCGCTAAGCATTATGCATCTCTTATGAGTAAGACGAAGAGTGTTATGTGTCAACCTGTGGTGGCCTTGTAGTTAGCGTTTGTAACTGTCGTCTGTGTGGTCCCCGGTTCGATTCCCTGCCGGTTCGCATTTTATTCGCTCGCCCCAGGATGTGTGTTGTCCTCATCATAATTTTAGCATCATCGACGCCCAAGTCGCCGAACTGGCGTCAAATATAAAGACTTGCCCCAAACACCCCAATTTCCCGAGCGAGATCTCCCGACCATTAATGCCATACGCACATTTCATTTTATTTTACTGATATGTGAACGCAGCCGGGCGTAATTGCCAATATATTATAAAAACGAAAGTTTGTGTGTGTGTGTTAGTGTGTTTGCTACTCCTTCACGATGGAACAGCTGAATGGATTTGGTGAAATTTGGCATAGAGGTAGCTTACACCCTGAATTAACAAGCAGGATACCTTATAACTGAACCACCAAAGAAACTGTTTAGGCATGCGTATTCAAATGTTGTTACATCCGTTACTGCTGCTACAATGGCACGTTATCAAGATTTCAGTGAGTTTGAACTTGGTGTTACAGTCGGCGCACGAGTGATGGGACACACCATCTACGAGGTAGCGATGAAGCGGAGATTTTCCCGTACGGCCGTTTCACGAGTGTACCGTGAACATCAGGAATCCGGTAAAACATCAAATCTCCGACGTCGCTGCCGCCGGAAAAAAGATCCTGCAACAACGGGACCAACGACGATCAAAGAGAATCGTTCAGCGTGACAGAAGTGCAACCCTTCCGCAGATTGCTGCAGATTTGAATGCTGACAAGTGTCAGCGTGCGAACCATTCAACGAAACATCATCTACAAGGGCTTTCGGAACCGAAAGTCCACTCGTGTACCCTTGATGACTGCACGACACAAAGCTTTACTCCTCGCCTGGCCCCATCAACAACGACATTAGACTGTTGATGACTGGAAACATGTTCCCTGGTCGGACAGGCCTCGTTTCAAATTGTACCTAGCGGATGGACGTGTACAGGTATGGAGACATCAATCCGTGGACTCTGCATGTAGGCTGTGGACTGTTGAAGTTGGTGGGGGCTCTGTAATGATGTGGGGCAGTTGGAGTGATATGAGCCCCTGATACATCTAGATACGACTCTGTCAGGTACCACGTAGGTAAGCATCTTGTCTAATCACCTGCATCCATTCATGTCCATTGTACATTCCGACGTTTTACAGAGTGGCTCCAGGAGCACTCTTTTGAGTTTAAGCACTTTCACTGGCCGTTAAACTCCCCAGACACGAACGTTATTGAGCATATCTGAGATGCTTTTCAACGTGCTGTTCAGAAGAGATCTCCACCACCCGGTTCTCCTACGGATTAATGGACAGCCCTGCAGGATTCAAGGTGTCAATACCCTCCAGCACTACTTCAGACAGTAGTCCAGTCCATACAACGTCGTTTTGCGGAACCTCTGCCTGCTTGCGGAGGCCCTACACGATATTATGCAGGTGTACCAGTTTCTTTGGCTCTTCAGTGTATATGTCTACCTATCAAAGGGCTGGGGATGGCACGGAAAAAGTAGTGTAGCCCACGACGCACGAATACTCATATAGTATTTGAGAAACGTTACACATAATATCGAACCATTACGAAACTTTTTCTCTCTGATAACCCCCATAAAACGATGAAATGAAAAATGTTTATGTCTTACCACAATTGTGCTGTCCGTGCAGTAAAACTGCCACAAGAAGCATGACATCTTAATTTATTACTTCTTTGTTACTGCTTCTATTCGTGACACGTTTCGCAGACAGTATTCCACACACGTCACTGAATGAATCAGAAAAATTGTATCATTATATGACACAGAGTTCATGAGATATGACGTCGTGAACACTACGACGCGTGAAAATGGAACTGCAGGGTGAAATTCGCTAGAGATACAAGTGAACATTGTGCACAATTACGTGTGAAATGTACGTTATATAGATTGCACATGTGCGTATGCGGACAAAGCCAAGGGTAAAACGTTCATCTAGACCTCTGAAACGATCTGGAAAAATAATATGTGGGTGAGAACCACAAGCCTCCTATTGGGGTGGGAACGATAGCATGAAGAGAGAAGGGCGGAATGCGAGATAGACAGACAGAGAGGGGAAGGAGGTCGCAGATAGGGGCTGGGGTGGAGGAGGAGGTGGACAGGGAGAGGGGGGAGGGGAAGATGGACAGATAAAGGCGAAGAAAGAAATGGTCAGAGAAAGGGAAGGAGATGGACAAGCAGAAGGGAAAGGAGGAGATAGACAGAGAAAGGAAAGAGAAGGAGATGGACAGAGTGGGGAGGAGAGGAGATGGACAGCGAAAGGGAGAGGAGGGGATGCCAGAAAAAGGGGGTGGAAGAAATGGACAGAGAAAGGGAAGAAGAGGCGTTGGGCAGTGGGATGAGAAAGGAGGAGATGAAAAGAGAGTAGGTACAGGAGGAGGTTAGCAGAGGGAGGGAAGTTGAACAGAGAGAGGGGAATGAGGAGATGGATAGAGACGGTGGAACGGAGAAGATGGAGAAAGAGAGGAGACAGAATGAGATGGATTAACAGAAGATTGGAATAAATACATACCCTGGCAGTGCCGGATAGTCAGCTATCTCTACGTACACGCAGAGAACAAGAAGTCTCGGAACGTTGTTTACAGAGAGATATTGCTGTAGATTTATGACTCTCCGTCAACACCAAGACAATTATGATCTTTCCCCGCAAAGCACGCCGCAAGCAATCGTTAAATTATTTACTTCCTTTCCTGGCACATTTTGTTGTTCGCTACTCGGTCGCATAAAAATGTTTTCTGTGAAGTAAGCGAATGAGTTGCGAGCGACACGGGTTCCGTCAGCTTTTACCATCTTTTCCGATGTCGTGCGCTTTGCTGGGCCGCAAGTGTTCGCGCCACAAGACTTCCAAGAGACATGGGAAGCGAAATTAGTCATTAACATTTTTTTTATAAATTACTGCTGAACCGCTGCTAACCCTGCGGGGTACAGCTAGTATAAAGATAAATGATATATGTCCATGGATGGAGGACCTCTCCAGGTTTTGATTCGTAGTGTGCGTTGTGGCGTACTTACAGAATCCACCACTAGAAGGCAAGCTAGTCTGACAAACCATGCGTACCGTATTGTCACATCGAATTATTTGGTGCCGCAGATAGAGAACCAGTAAACTGATATCTAGAGCGGACTGCTGCTGTTGTGCCTTCCCAGGCACCAGCAGAGCGACAAGAGGCTTAAAAATAGAGTTTAATAACGGTGAATTCATGATCGTGTTCTTTAAACTGTTTAAAACTCTGTAAGAACGTAGCAATGATTCTTTTCATTCCAGTTGTCATGCAACCTGTCATACTAACACACGCCACCATGCACTGCGTTCGCGTCAGGGGCTAGCGAACTGGAAGGAACGGTATGGGGACTATTCAAGCTGGTGAAGGCTCTCTAATGGTGTGGGGCGTGTACGGTTTGAGTAATATGGGACCGCTGATACGTCTACATCCAACTCTGACAGGTAACACGTACGTAAGCATCCTATCCGATCACCTGCATCCATTCATGTCCATTGTGCATTCCGACGGACTTGGGCAATTCCAGCAGGACAATGAGAGACTCCATACGTCCAGAATTTTTACAGAGAGGCTCCAGGAACACTCTTCTGAGTTTAAACACTTCCGCTGGCCACCAAATTCCAGGAACATGGACATTATTGAGCATATCTGGAATGCTTGCATTATGCTGTTATCCACCCCCTCGTACTCTTACGGATTTGTGGACAGCCCTGCAGGTTTCTTTGGTTTCTCAGTGTATCTTAGATCCCCGTTTTAGGGGGGAAACTCCCAGCCAGGAGGAGGAATCACAGGCTCTAGACTTAATTGCAGCAACGAATAAAGTAATACGACAGTGTCCTCATTATTGTAAATTTGGCGTCATTTCGGTCAGTCGAAGGATTTTTCCACCACAGTGCCTTACGTACATGAGCAAAATTTGTATCTCCTTCTGCATAGTGGTAAGGTTTATGTCCTAAACAACTCCTATGTTCACTTGCCCCTAAAATTTTAACGCACCACGTCCCTTAGCAGCAAGCGAGCATAATTAGTCAGCTCACGAACGTATTCACACTCCATTACGAAGCAGGTATAACTGAAAAACTAGTTTGCGTGCAGTGAAACCTCAGGTACACTGGTGATATGTTACTTATAATCCGTCTTGATTGCAAAATATTTATTCACATGACCGGTTTCGGTTCCTCTAGAACCATCTCCAGATCTGCAATTTCGGTTACAGGGGTAACCAGTCCACACTCAGCAACCTTCACATGCTGCGTCACAATCCCTGCAGGCATTATGTCTGTTTTTGCAAACATTGGTGATACACGGGTCATCGAAACATTCCGGACATCGTTTATAGACGAATCTTATTTACATCGTGATAAGTGACTACCAGAAAGCACATTTATGTCTGTTCCAGAGTAAATTTAAATTTCTTTGTTGTTCGTTTCTAATTACAGTTATTTTTATTTTGCTACTATTACAGTGGCCTAAATGAGACAGGCGTTTGAAAATGTTTTCTTATGATCTATTTTCTGATGCTAATACTTCAAGTATGATATACTCGGAATTTGGAGTCCCACGTCGAGCAATTACTTATTTCCATATTTTGGACTACGTAATGTATCCAAGAAATAAAAGACCATTGCAACATTCTTGATATTTTTCTTCGCGCGGATTGAGATTGCCAGTCAAACCATCTATAAGAACTGTATCTAGCAATTTACGGTTTAAAATCAAGGTTGTCGTATTTTACCAAGTACACGTAACTGGTTTCAAACATCGTCGCAACTCTAAGAGCAACGCTCGGCGCATCACCAACGGCGCTCATACAGAGTCTGACACCCTAGAGATACTTACGAAGAACTCTATTCTCATGCTAACACTTTTCTTTTGATACTCTCAAGACTGATAATCACACTACTGCTGAATGACTTGGCGTGAGTTCGTACTCGTTGGGTAACTCTCTTGGTTTGCTTTCTGCACCACAAAGCACCAGCAGGGGTTTTGTGATTCTGTAGGCGTTACTTGTGTAGAAAACCAGACAGCGCAATAAATGGCTCTGAGCACTATGGGACTTAACATCTGAGGTCATCAGTCCCCTAGAACTTAGAACTACTTAAACCTAACTAAACCTAAGGACATCATACACATCCATGCCCGAGGCAGGATTCGAACCTGCGACTTTAGCGGTCGAGCGGTTCCAAACTGAAGCGCCTAGAACCGCTCGGCCACAACGGCCGGCAAACAGCGCAATAAAGTAGATTTGTTACACCATATCAGGTGTAATGCTTGGACTGTCGGACTTCGTGATACCCAGACGAGTGAGTCCTGTGGCCTTTTTTGTCTTGCTTTACTCTCGTTATACTGCCTAAAATACACAGCCTAACTACACAGCAACTGTTTCTTTTATCCAAACACTACGGTGCCCGTTTTTATATACGCTTTTCTTATAAGATTTATTAAACTAGGACATACGTTTCTCTCGTTATTCGCCGCAAGAAAACCTGAGGATTAGCGTCTTAACACCGTAGCGCTACATAACAGCTTAGTGATGCCAGAGTGAATAAAGAATCACTACACGTTGAGCGTCTGAAGTAACTGGACCCTTCTTGGCATTCATTAATTTGCTTGTATTTTGGCCACACCTTCTAGGTCACTCTTCTTGTCTTTCATGATCGGTACTAGTCTACGGCGAAACAAATACCTCGTTTCAGTATAATGATTTCACTGAATTTCCGAACATTTGGCTCACTCAAAGATAATTCTGTGCAACCATCGTCCCTGAAAACAGAGTTGCTCATTTCTTCAATTATAAAGCGCATTTTCTAGGATTGCCTGAATACAGTGACAAAGCTGTTCCGATGTTTCGTAAGCTTGAATTTTGTTGTCTATACGACAATGTTGGACTTTCCCAAAAGGTATCACTGACGGCAGAGGAAGGTAGACAGATGGATCAGTGTATATTTCTAAATGGGCAGGAGATACAAAACCTAGATAACTGTGCGACTGTCGGCAGTACACTGATAAATATCGGGTCTTTACTGTAGCGTGAAAAGAAACACGTTCTCAAAACGATGTGTCTACAATATTTACATGCCCTTGGTAGGTAAGAGATATTCTGCAGATAAGCGATTGTAGGCATTTATCCAGGAATAGCACTTGAACCTGGACGTGTGGCAACCCAAATATCACTAATGTTGAGCGGGTAGCGGTAGCGTAGGCGGCAGCAATCAGGAACCGGGAGCCGGGCGGGCTGCGATCGAAGCCCAACACCAGCCGGCCTGCGGCAGGTAGGACGCCGTCACACGGTCGCGTGTCTGTCAATCACGCTGTCCCGTCTCTGTCTGAAAGCTGCGTTTACCTCCAGCACTCTCACGTCACTGGAAGTCAATAGAAAGGAGAGAGACTACGGTTTAGCCTTCGGTCGATGATTGTGTCTTTAGAGACGGAGCACTAGGTGACGATAGGGAACGATGCGGTACGAAATGGATCCCTGTTGGTCCATCACGGACATGGGACATCGGCTGGGCACGTAATTATCAATGAAATTCTCCAACAGCCGTGTAATTGAGATATTATTTTATTTTATTTTATTTTTTGTCTATCAGTTTCGGCGTTCTACTATTCCACCTTCAGCCTCCATATACAGTTCTCAAAAATAAACAGTATTGTCATATACAGCGCCATATATTCCTTGACGTCGAGATGGCAATCAAGTCTTCGAATGTAGCACCTGGGATGCGGTTCTGAATTCACGACATCCAGAATATACGCTATGTGATCAAAAGTAGCCGGACACCCTGAAAAACATACCTTTTTCAAATTAAGTGCATTGTGCTGCCACCTACTGCCAGGTACTCAGTATCTCAATATCTCAGTAGTCATCAGACATCTTGAGAGAGCAGAATGGGGCGCTCCGCGGACCTCACGGACTTCGAACGTAGGTCAGGTGATTGGGTGCCATTTGTGTCATAAGTCCGTACGCGAGATTTTCACACTCATAAACATCCATAGGTCCACTGTTTCCGATGTGTTAGTGAAGTGGAAAATCGAAAGGACACGTATAGCACAAAAGCGTACAGGCCGACCTCGTCTGTTGACTGACAGAGGCCACCGACAGTTGAAGAGGGTCGTAATGTGTAATAGGCAGACATCTATCCAGACCATCAGACAGGAATTACAAACTGCACCAGGATCCACAGCAAGTACTATGAAAGTTAGGCGGGAGGTGAGAAAACTTGGATTTCATGGTCGATCGGCTGCTCATAACTGACACATCACACCGGTAAATGCCAAACGACGCCTCGCTTGGTGTAAGGAGCGTAAACATTGGACAATTGAGCAGTGGGAAGACGTTGTGTGGAGTGGCGAATCACGCTACACAATGTGTCAATCATATGACAGGGTATTGGTATGGCGAATGGCCAGTGGACGTCATTTGCCAGAGTGTGTAGTGCCAACAGTAAAATTCGGAATCGATGGTGTAATGGTGTGGTCGTGTTTTTCATGGAGGGGGCTTGTATCCTCTGTTGTTTTGCATGGCTCTATCACAGTACAGGCCCCATTGATGTTTTAAGCACCTTTTTGCTTTCCACTGTTGAACAGGAATTCGGGGTTGGCGGTTGCATCTTTCAACAGTATCGAGCACCTTTTCATAATACACGGCTTGTGGCGGAGTGGTTACACAACAATAACATCCCTGCAATGGACTGGCCTGCGTAGAGTCCTGACAAAAATCATATACAACACCTTTGGGATGTTTTGGAACGCCGACTTCGTGCATGGCCTCACCGATTGTCTACGATACCTTTCCTCAGTGCAGCACTCCGTGAAGAATGGGCTGACATTCCCAAGAAACCTTCCAGCACCTGACTGAACGTATACGTACGAGAGTGGAAACCGTCATCAAGGCTAATGGTGGGCCAACACCATATTGAATTCCAGAATTACCGATGGAGGGCTCCGCGAACTTGTAAGTCATTTTCAGCCAGGTGTCCGGATACTTTTGATCACATAGTGTATGTCACTGTATGATAGTAGTGTTTATTTTTGAGAGATGCAAAACAATTGTTCAAATGGCTCTGAGCCCCCGACGGCGGCAGCAGGGAGACTGCAGACCCCAGTTCAGACCCAGGCGCCGCTTACCCCACCACCTCCAGTAGCCGCCGCGCCGGCCGCACCGAAATCACCAGGAGAGGAACGGTGGAGGGGGTAACGGCTAGTATGTATAGGGCGCCGATAGGGACAGCACAGCATTCGTCAGGAACCACCTGAAGATGGCAGCGTGTACGTCTGCCGAAATATTGTAGAGAAATTACGACGCTACCCGGTCGGATACCCGAGAACTGTTCTAAATGGAAATACGCTGGGAAAGCTTCAGATCGCAGTTTGAAATATATATGGTGTTCTGTACCTGAAGAATAAACAATATCATACACGTAACTCCGACATATTACACAACTATTAAATATGTAGGTTCGTAATATTTACAAACATTGCACAAAACACAAGCTCATATCTCACAACAACACGAACGGTAGAAAATAAAAATAAATAATTAAATGTTTTTATTTACTTACTACAAAACGTACTGTTTATGTTTGCAGTTTGTAATACTTTTCTATTATGCTTCTGATGGACGATGAATTACAATTTAACAGCTTTCGGACTTTTTTTCTTTACTTCTATTGTGAAACCTCGCTTTTTTCCAACTTTCATGATTCTAGGTCAACGGGAAGTATCCACTACGTTTTGATGAGTGGATTTGCGAGAATCAAAATAAGTTCCACGTGGCACATTGACTGAGAAGCTTAAATTTTTTGCACAATCAGCGTACCGTAGACCTTACTATGTGACATAAATTTTATCTTGATTCGTCTACTCGTTCCTGAGAAAAGAGTTCTTAACAGTCCGACAAGCAGACAGACAGATGGATAAAAAAGCGATCCTCTAAGGGTTCCGTTTTTACCAACTGAGGTATGGAACCCTAAAAAGGGATACCGAATTGACTCACACAACTTCTGTCCTATACTACCCACGTCAGTTTGTAATAGACTTTGTAACATGATGGCTTTTTTCCTGTACTTTGCGTGTGTACGTATGTCACGTATACTGCACGCTTATATGTCTGAAACCCTGCTGTTTTACTCTATATCTGTCCAGAGAGAACGTTAAAGTTATCGGTACCTCTTCCACCTCACAGCCTGTCTCTCTTCTACATACATCCCAGAGCCACCTTCCTCCTAACACCCTCTACGTCTTCAGCCTCACTAAAAATGGTTCAAATGGCTCTGAGTACTATGGGACTTAATTTGGGGTCATCAGTCCCCTAGAACTTAGAACTACTTAAACCTAACTAACCTATGGATATGACACACATCCATGCCCGAGGCAGGATTCGAACCTGCGACCGTAGCGGTCAACCTCACACTCTCTCCCTCTTTCACCTCATACTCTCTCGCTCTTCCACCTGCCTCCTACATCTCCACCTCCTGTCTATTCTTCCTCTCTGTCTATTTTTCTCTTCCCCCCTTCCCCCCTACCATTGCCCTCTTAACTTGCCCTTTCCTCTTCCGATCTCTCTGTCCATATGCTCTTCTCTTTCTGTCCATCTTCTCCTCTCTATCTGACTGTCCATCACCTATGTCGCCCCATTTTCACCTCCACCTCCAGCTCAATGCAAGGTAATTCTAACCCTCACAGAGCTTCTTTCCAGGCAATAAGTGGTATGTGTAAGAAGTTTGGTTTAAACTAAGGCAATAGTTTAGGAGGAGCAGTAACTGTATGAGGATACAAGATGACATAGATAAAATTTATAGTTGGTGTGAGGAACGGCAGCTTGGTCTAAATGGTTGGAAACGTATGTTTAATGCAGATGATTAGGAAAGACATCCCGTAACGATCGAATACACCACTAATAGTGTCGACGAAATATCTGGGTGTAACACTGCAGAGCGACATGAAATAGAACGAGCATGTAAGGTTGGTAGTAGGAAAGGCGAATGACGGACCGATTTATTGGGAGAAATGTAAGAAAGTGTAGTTCATTTGTAAAGGAGAGGACGTATAAGCAGACTGCGACCCATTCTTGAGTGCTGCTCGAGTATTTCGGATCCCCACCAGATTGGATTACAGAACGTTGTCGAAGCAATTCAGAAGCAGGCTGTAAGGTGTGTTATGGTAGGTTCGATCAACACTTGAGTATTGCAGAGACGCTTCAGGAATTCTAATGGGAATCCCTGGAGCGTAGACAACAGACTTTTCGCGAAATACTGCTGAGGAAGTTTGAAGAAACTGACGGGAGAACTATTCTACTACCTCCAACACATTTTTCGCGTAAGGACTACAACGACAAGATAAGAGAAATTAGGGATCATAGCCTATCGATTCTTCATACGGTGACTTGTGGAGTACGTATGTAGATGTAGGTGGATATATAGGTTGTAACGTTGCCTGTACCAAAATTTTCTCCTTATAAATCAGCATGGATCCCAAAAACATCAATCGTGCCAATTCAACTCACACATTCAGATCACTCCACTCCATACTACTGCGGTGGTACTGGTACAGCATCCGTAACAGATCTTTGAATACAGGAAAAACAGTACTGGTTGTAAAAGACAGGTGTATTTATTCTTCACATGTGACACGTTTCGCCTGTTCAAGGCATCCTCAGATGATATCGATAAATTACAAACTGGTACAAGGATAATTTGCTATTAAAGACAATAATAAGTGATTAAATTAAAAACAGCAGAAGGAACACAAACATCTGCTTGAGTATGGGGCACAGCATATTTTCTTGTTTCAGAAGGTGGTGAGAGGTATAAATTTCAACTCATAAAATACTGCACCATGACTGAGCTTACTGAACAAAAACTCTTTCTAATTGTGACCCAGGCGTCGAGCGTAATTAAGAGTCCCATAGAACAGGGAGGTATCGGCCAGATAGCCACAGTCGATGCTTCATTACATCACTGATAAAATTCCTCCTACTAGTATCCAAGTTGTCAAACGTGACTAAAAGTCCAAAAGAACCGGGAGGCAACAGCCAGATACCATTGACAATGGCTTTTTGGCTGTTTACTTCCAGTTATTTCGGAGTTTTAATCAAGTTTGACACAGGAGAGGAATTTGTGACGGGCCACATCAAACCAGTCAGCAGAGTGAAGACTCAAAAAAATAAATAAATAAATAAAAAATAAAAAATAAAATAAAAACCTTTGGCGGCTCGGATATGAGTAGGAAGAATTTCGTCGGTGATGTAATGTTTGTCTCCCTTCCAGTATTTTTAATTTATTCATTCATTATTATCTTTAATAGCAGTTCCTACTTATGCCAGTTTTTAAATTACCCAGATTATCTGACGATGTCTAGAAAAAGCGAAACGTGTTACAGGTGAAGGTTAAATAAACATACCCTGTACAACTAAGAACGTTTTTTCTGTATGCCACACTATTCACCCTTGATATTCTTGATGCCATCGATAGAGAAAGTCCAGTTTATTCGGTGTTGCAAGCTTTCTAAAATCTTTTATAACCGGAACACATCGAAGCCTACTAAAGAGAGTAAGTCCCCACGCCATATTTGAACGGATTAGTTCGTGGATCCGAAGTTTTGTTACCGACAGGTCATCTTTGGTGGGTTGTCATTTACAGATACTGACGTAATACGTGGTGCGCCGGAGGGGAGTATAATAGAACCTTGATGACTCATGTTATATATTAACGACTTAGCCGAAAATATTAGTTGGAACGTCAGATTTTTCGCAGATGTTGTAGTCACTGATAAAAATGTCAGTAAGATCCAGCGACAACTAGACGTGAAGTAGCTGTTAATGAAGAGAAATGGACGAAACCTAAAAGCGTGGTGTTCTTGAATTACACGATTAGAACGTTACAAGTAGAGTCAATCATCTAATTCACAAGTTTGGGAATAATACAGTGTACAGAAATAGATTGGAACGACTTATTTTTGGATATGATAATTCTCGCATATTGCATGGAACATTTGATATGGCTATCTACCTAATGATTCCCATCTCTTGTTTTATGCCTAAGGGGTGACAGCTATGCTGTTTTAAATGGTCTTCGTTTATGAAATGATTGTTTTTATATTTACTTGTGATATATTCTTGCTCCAAGGGCACAACTGTTTACAGCTTATGAGGATATTTATTTAGTATTTCATCCATAAGGCAGGGAATCCCGAGGGTTGCGATTGTTGATAATACAAATAAAACAGTTTTCTACACCAGTCGCTTAGTTATGTAGCCACTACGCGTTTCGGTGGTTCACGCCGTATTCTTCAGACGGTGAACTGTTTAATTAGTTGGTGTCCTTGTGAAAGATGTCTCTGCTCTTCAATAACATCAGTTAATTACGTAAGTAGTTCTCCACCTGCATGACACGTAGTGGCAAAATAAATAAGCGACTGACGCAGAAATCACCTTTATTTGTACTGGATATGTAAGTTAAAAATATGTATTTCAGTACACAGAAGATGTTTCTTTACATTGAGGAGAAACGTGTCTGTCAAAACATAAACTACATTTATTCATTCACATAGTCGTAATATCAAAATCACTAGTACGACTGTATTTTAAATTCTGCTTTTATATCAGTCTGTAACACACGATACTAATTTTCACTTGTAGCCAGATGCAGTTTGTAAAGTGTCGTATTTTACTTTGTTGGCGGTGCGGTTCTCACATTACTCGCGCCTCTTGTGCGATGAAAAACACGCAGTCCGTGCGAGATCAAGGTCGCCAGTTGTTAATTGATGCGTTTTCGCTGGGTGCTGCCTAAGTCACGTTAAAAGTGCAACGGTTACAGGTTTCTCGTGGGGGCCATGCGAACGGCTAAATGTCAGCTCATTAAGTGGGATGACCTTTCAGTACCTTCATTTAAGGCATTTATGCTTCATAAAAGAGATGAGAGAACAGCGATACGATCATTTCCCATCAGCAGGAGATCAAACGACAATTAGCTGCATTAGCCTCATGCGGACGACACGAGATACAGGGAAACTGCACATAATAGACCATTCACCGTATAGTAAAGTAAGTGAGTTATCGGGGGATGAAGCTTGCCTGTGCGTTAGTATCTTGTCCAGTGCGGAATGAGAGAACTACAGCTGATTAACCGGCATCCCCCGCTCACGTATTTTAGTCTGACCTCTCCTGCTGGCAGAAATACCTTCCAACCCGTATTTACTAACATGTTTAGAGTGACGTTTTGTTGTCGCAGTATTTGGTTCGAAGATTGGTTCGTTGGGACTGTCCAATTTTCTGTACCATAGCAGTTCTCTAGATCGCTGCGTAGCTATTGCAGCCTACACCCACTTGAATCGGCCAACTGTTGTCATACTTTTTACTCCCTCAAGAATTCATGCATTGCACACCTTCATGCATTACCAAATTTCACGCTTCGTTGATACCTGTTCTAACTATTGCTTGTCTGCACCGTTACTTATCTTACTGTCCAAATAGCAAAACTCATTTCCTAATCTAATTCCCTCAGAATCGCCTGATATGGTTCGACTACTCTCTTTTATTACCTTTACAGCTTGTTCAGTGGCCAGATTGGATACCGTCGTTGAAAAGAGGCTACACGGCTGTCTCCATTCCTTCTCAACTACTGCTGAGGTTTCATAGCATTCAACTCATTTAACTATAGTCTCGATCCTGTACGAGTTGTAGATAAAATTTTAGTCCCGGCGTTTTATCACTGCTACCTTTAGAATTTGAAATAGTGAATGCCAGTTAACATTTTCGAAAACTTTGTCTGTATCCACAAACCCTTTAAATGTAGGTCGTTTTTAATTCACCTAAATACAGGGACCGATGACCTCGTTGTTTGGTCCCTACCCCCCTCTTTTAAACCAACCAACCAGCCTAAATACACTATTGTCCAGAATTAAAGCAACAAACGGAAATTTAGCAAAGTTGCATTAATTTTGCCACAAAACAGTATAAACAAGTGGTAATAAAGTAGAAACAGCGTAAAGAATACAGATCTTAACCAACTGCAACATGCATAACGGTGGACAAAAATGTTCTTAGTTTTATTCCATCTTAACGGATTTGCACACACATTCTGACAACTGGTGAATGTGCCCAGTATGGGGTGTGACCACCTCTGGCTCCAATACAGGCTTGACAACGACGGGACATGCTGTGAATGATGTCATCATCTCACGTTGAGGCTATAAAGTCCATTCTTCCCGCAGAGCTGCTCGTAAGTATTGAAGAGTAGTTTATGTATGCTGAGGTGATGCTATCCCGCTCTCTAGTGCATCCCAGACATCCTCTATGGGATTAAAATCGGGAAAGCGAACAGGCCCCGCAATGCGTGCAATATCTTCCGTTCCCATAAAAAAAATCATCAACCACCCGTGCTCTATAAGGTCGAGTATTATCGTCCATCAATACGAAGTTCGAGTATAATGACTCTTCTGGAGACTAGAAATCTACTCTGTAGGAATCAGCATGGGTTTCGAAAAAGACGATCGTGTCAAACCCAGCTCGCATTATTCGTCCATGAGACTCAGAGGGCCACAGACACGGGTTCACAAGTAAATGCCGTGTTTCTTGACTTCCGCAAGGCGTTCGATACAGATCCCCACAGTCGTTTAATGAACAAAGTAAGAGCATATGGACTATCAGACCAATTGTGTGAGTGGATTGAAGAGTTCCTAGATAACAGAACACAGCATGTCATTCTCAATGGAGAGAAGTCTTCCGAAGTAAGAGTTATTTCAGGTGTGCCGCAGGAGAGTGTCGTAGGACCGCTGCTATTCACAATATACATAAATGACCTTGTGGATGACATCGGAAGTTCACTGAGGCTTTTTGCGGATGATGCTGTGGTATATCGAGAGGTTGTAACAATGGAAAATTGTACTGAAATGCAGGAGGATCTGCAGCGAATTGACGCATGGTGCAGAAAATGGCAATTGAATCACAATGTAGACAAGTGTAATGTGCTGCGAATACATAGAAAGATAGATCCCATCATTTAGCTACAATATGGCAGGTCAGCAACTGGAAGCAGTTAATTCCATAAATTATCTGGGAGTACGCATTAAGAGTGATTTAAAATGGAATGATCATATAAAGTTGATCGTCGGTAAAGCAGATGCCAGACTAAGATTCACTAGAAGAATCCTAAGGAAATGCAATCCGAAAACAAAGGAAGTAGGTTACAGTACGCTTGTTCGCCCACTGCTTTAATACTGCTCAGCGGTGTGGGATCCGTACCAGATAGGGTTGATGGAAGAGATAGAGAAGATCCAACGGAGAGCAGCGCGCTTCGTTACAGGATCATTTAGAAATCGCGAAAGCGTTACGGAGATGATAGATGAACTCCAGTGGAAGACTCTGCAGGAGAGACGCTCGGTAGCTCGGTACGGGCTTTTGCTGAAGTTTCGAGAACATACCTTCACCGAGGAGTCAAGCAGTATATTGCTCCCTCCTACGTATATCTCGCGAAGAGACCATGAGGATAAAATCAGAGAGATTAGAGCCCACACAGACGCATACCGACAATCCTTCTTTCCACGAGCAATACGAGACTGGAATAGAAGGGAGAACCGATAGAGGTACTCAAGGTACCCTCCGCCACACACCGTCAGGTGGCTTGCGGAGTATGGATGTAGATGTAGATGTAAAGGCTAGGCCCACAGCACCTCGCAACAACCGATCCGAAGATCTCCTCACGGTACCTGACAGCAGTTAGATCTTGTTGATTGACCCGTACAATTTCGTGAAGAGCTGTTCGATTGGTCAAAATAATCTCTGCTCACACCATTAGGGATCCTCCTCTATATCGATCTCTTTTGCCAGGGTGTTGGTCCAGAAATCGCGTTCCACGTTTCCTCCAGATGCGAATCTGTCGAGAATCACTCTCCAGACCAAATCGGGACTCATCTTTGAAAAGAACATTGGTCCACCGTTCGACCGTCCAGGTGGCATGTTGACGTCTCCACTCTAGACGTTCACGTCTGTGAAGACACGGCAGAGGTAAACAGACAACAGGACTCTGACAATAAACGCCCCTCTGATGAAGGCTTCTGTACATCGCTTGCCTCGATACAACACGTCCAGGGGATGCTGCGAAGTCAGATACTAGTTGCAGTGCAGTACTAATTCGCTACCATTGTGCCCTTACAGCCAAACAACGGTCCCCACTTGGTGTCACACGTTGTCGGCCCTGTCCTGGTCTCTGGGATACAGTTTGATTCGAAAGACTTGAATTCTATAGTTAAATCTGTCGTTTCAAACTAACTTACCTTTAGTCCTCTGTCGTTACAGTGACAGATGTATTGAAACTGGACCGCATACACCGCATACATCGCAGCGAAGTCAGATACTCGTTCTGGAAATAATTACCCACGATGTAGCTAATAATCACCCGCCAGGTTAGCCGAGAGTGCTAATGAGCTGCTTCCTGGACTCGAGTAGTCGCGCCGGCCCGGATCGGATCCTCCCGGCGCATTAACGACGTGGGCCAGTGTGCCACCTAGCATGCATATGGTTGTTAGGTGTTTTTTCACATCCCCCTAGGTGAATACCGGGCTGATCCCCACATCCCGCCTCAGTTACACGATTCGCAGACATCTGAAACACTTTCATACTCTTTCATGGTTTACGCTAGACGCCGGCAGCTGGAGTACACTGATTCCGTCCCAGGGGTTATGGGGTGGTAGCAGGAAGGGCATCCAGCCACCCCTTTAAATTAACCATGCCAACTCCGATTGTACTAATGCCGACCATGTGAAAACTGCGGGACAAGGCACAAGTAAAAGAAGAAGTTGTGGCTAATCATCGCAGCCTGACAAAAAAAGTCGAATACACAGAAGACATGGTCGAGTGTCAATGTAACTTCGTACATGTACGCACAGTCTGCAGTTATGTATATGATTGCTGGAACGACAATCAGAGTGTTTAGTGTTTAGGCCTGGTAAGATATCGAATGAGACAAGATCTTTGTTTACAGAATATAACAGTATACATGTGATGTGTTACGACAGTGAAAGGAACCTGTGACCACTGGAAACAGTGCCAGAAGTTCCTCCAAAAATCATAACACAGGACCCACACCTATGTCATATTAATAATGTAAATTCGCCTGATGATAGAGGTTGTATCCGCCTACCATCGGAGAGCAAATAATGTGTTCCATGCAACAGTTTGTGTCATCTCGCACCGTTGGTTGATGACTAGCAGCAGACGGATGATGAAATTACCTCCTCACGGGTAGCTGCCGTTAACACGAGACCAGGAATCGTGGACTGCTAATGAATGACACCGCACCGCGTCAGCGATGCATTGCGTTTTTCCACTATCCTGGATGACCTTCGTTGGTGACTACAGCCTCTACCTGTGGAGAAATCCTGTCCTCCAATGTTTTGAAGAAGCACGCCGGAGTTACTCCTGACGTCACGGTGTGTGGAGCCACGGAGTATGACTGCAAGCCACGGCACAAACGATACGTCACTGACATTCTGCGTCGTCCTATATCACCTTTCACGCGACAGTGTCATTGAAGCCATTTTTCAACGGAATAATGTTCGTCCGCGCATGGCTCGTGTCTCTGTGAACTGTGTGCTTGATGTTCAGGTAGTACCGTGGCAAGCAAGATTCCTAGATCTGTAATCGATAGAACAAGCATGGGACTAGCTTGGACTTCAGTTCCAATCCATCGCCAGTATGGAACATATCGAGGATGAGTTACAATAGCTACGCGCCAGATTTCTTCAGTAGGAGAGGGGGGGGGGGGGAGGGGGAGGAGTAGAACGGTTTTATGAGAGCCTTCCCATTTGAATCAGTGCACGCACCCATGCCAGAGGTGGTGTAACGTCATATTGGCAAACGTCCTCATACTGTTAAGTTTTTTGCACATTTGACTTGTCTTTGTAGTAATGATTCAAATATCATAACAAGCTCTCTCAACCAGTGATATTTTATTTTGTTTCTTCGTCTCTTTCTGGAAGCTTAACTTTTCTTGTCACCCAGTGTACTTTTCGATATCCTTTATTCTACTAGTTGCAGTCCAGCAAGGTATGCACGAGCGCTTCTGTATGAAGTCTTGAAGGTAGGAGAGAGGTATTGACAAGAGGTATGAGGGTGGGTCACCAGTCTGCTCTGGACAACTCAGTGAGTCAGAGAATCGAGTGCAGAAGGTGACGTTCAGGGTTCGAGTCCCGGTTAGGTACTCAGGAAACTTTCAACCTACGTGATTGTTCAATTGCATCTCTTCATGCCTTATTATTCCTACACATTTCTCTTATATGACTGATTACATTGTACACAGCGATTTGTTAAACGCGTGATTCTCATCATTATCATCGTCACCATCATCATCATTGTCATCAGCCATTAGACATTCATTGCTGGATAAATGCCAGCCAGACGTTCCCATCTACACTTAAGCGTAGCTACATGTCCTGCACATCTCTTTTAATACGCGTTATGGCTGTTATTACGTCTGGCACTGCAGCGTGTTCTCGTATACATATCTCTGTCTCTTGTGTCTCCTAATTCCTGATATCGCGCTCACCATTACTCCTACACAAACCCTCGCCTTTTGAAATGAATTTCCTGTTAAGAGTCCGTATCTCACTGCTGCAAGTCAGAACTGGCAGTGTAGGCTGATTGTTATCCTCCCGTTTCAGACACATCGGATGGTTCATTTTAACACCATTTTATGTTTACCAGTAGCACTGTAGCGTATATAATAATTTATTACGATATTCATTACACCGTTTATCCCTTGATTGACATCTTGACGTGTGATTAATTTCCTAAAAACTTCGTCGAAATACAGTCTGTTAAGTAAGAGCGGATCGGCATTAGTCACAGATAGTAAAATACTGTATATCGCCTTAGTTCTTTCACAGCCCAATAGATGGAACCTTTGTCCTTCATGCGATGTCTTTAAAGCATTAGTTTACTTTGAATTCTTGACTGAGATGCACAAGAAGAAACATGAGTGCAGCGCATTGTCAAAGTAATTCATGTTCCTAATCAATTTCTAGCGTGTTACCCTCTTCTCTACAAACGACTGATTTCCCCGTATATTTCTAAACAGGGACATGACTCATTTTCTGGCCCAAAACGCGAAGCGTAAGCTGAAATCACGTCTCTTCTTGTCTATCTCAGTCAAGAATTCAAAGTCAAGTAATGCTTTATGGATACTGCACGAAGGCGATGGTTGCTTCTATTGGCCTCTGAAAGAACTAAGGCGATATTTTTTTCCATCAGTGTATAATGCCGACCACGCTCTTGCTTAACAGATTGTGTACAACACTTCCAGTTAAACAATCTGAAGATAATGAAGTCTTATAAAATATGACCATGGAATATCGTATCGTCACCTATTAAAGAGACTGAAATTAAAATACTACCCTATGCTTTTTTATATGGAGTTTTTTGAAGCGAGGTTTATGAGAAACAGGGGAGGGAGAAAACTAAGGCCACACACGAAGTGCAATGTTTGTTATATGCAGTTGTTTTAAAAGTAATAAGTTCAAGTAAAGAAAGATTAAAAATAACTAAAGTTATCATATTCTAAGATGTTTCTAAAATTTTAAAGCGTCTTGAAGAATAGATAATATGAAAAAACATGCATGCGGCTGTCATATCAAGATAACCATAGACTTTGTATGTCTAAGTTACATGTCTAAGTTACCATACACAATGAAATTCTATAAATAAATAAAAGAAAGAGTGCACCAAACTAGCGGTCTTGTCGAAAGTTTTCCTTAATGTTTTCCTCATTTCCCCAGAAACGGAAAGAGTTGGTGGAAGACAAAAACCATTACTCAGGCAGAAGTTACATGTATTTAAAAGGTAATTAAAGTATAAAAAAGATGACAAAACAAATGTATACCAAATGAAGTTTTCTTTGTGAAAATGCGCATGGGTAGAAAATATTCATTTTTAAATCTTCAATGAGGATTATATATTACTATTGAAATATAATGATTGATGATAATACGATTTCTGCCATGGTGTAATGGTCGTGCTTGTGATATATTAAAATGATAATGGTCATGATGAAACTGGATTCTTCAGTATGTCTACGGAGCCCTGCAAAACCACATTTAGTGAATAAAGTCAGTAATGTGGGCGAAGTGGGAGGGATAAAATGGAAGGATGATGTGAGGTAGAGCGTTCTGACTGGGGTTGGAAAGAGGGTTATATCTCGGAACGGATTTCGTATTTGGTTCAAAAATAGCTCGAACACTATGAGACTTAACTTCTGACGTCATCAGTCCCCTAGAACTTAGAACTACTTAAACTAACTAACCTAAGGACATCACACACATCCATGCCCGAGGCAGGATTCGAACCTGCGGCCGTAGCGGTCGCGCGGTTCCAGACTGCAGCGCCTAGAACCGCTCGGCCACCCCGGACGGCCATTTCATAGTTAGGGAGTGGGAAATTTCGGTAGGTTAGGATGGCTTAAATGGCTTTGAGCACTATGGGACTTAACATCTGTGGTCATCAGTCCCCTAGAACTTAGAACTACTTAAACCTAACTAACCTAAGGGCATCACACACATCCATGCCCGAGGCAGGATTCGAACCTGCGATCGTAGCGGTCGCGCGGTTCCAGACTGAAGCGCCTAGAACCGCTCGGTCACAACGGCCGGCAGGTTAGGATGGATAAGGTGTGAAGGTGGGTGGGAGGTATAATATGGACGTAGCGACGCAGCAGGGTACTATGAGTTTTGCGATACATTGGATCCAAAAGTGCTCTAGAAAGGGAAAAAAGTGTTAAGTGGATGAGTCGGTGCAGGATGTTAGTAGGGGAATGTTGGCGGATGCGGAAGAGGAAATGTAATGCCTGTCTTTCCACGATTTCTAGGGAGTTGTAGAATTGAGGGGCGGATATGCAGGTAAGAGTGAAATAGGTGAGGATGGGGCTGTTGAGAGATTTGTAGGTGTGGATTATGGATGAAGAAAGTAGATACATTGTGCAGTCCGTTAGCAGTTTTAGTCTGTTGCGGTACTAAGAAGGGAAGAAATTGTAAGGAAAGAAAGAAAAACGAGCATCACGAAGTAATTATCTAAATGGTACGCAACTTGGTAGATGTGATGAGCATGTACAAACAAACAAATGACTGATTTGTCCAAAGGAGAGAGCTTCACAAATCGAGGAAGTCAGTAACGCGTTGGTCCACCTCTGGCCCTTAGGCGAACAGTTATTCGGCTTGTCATTGATTGATTGAGTTGCTGAATGTCCTACTGAGGTAAATCGTGCCAAATTGTGCCCAACTGGAGCGTTATATCATGAAAAACACAATCGGGTTAGGCAAATCTGCCCAAAACGCTCCAAAGTTTTTCAATTGGGGATAGATCCGTGAACACGCCTCTGGCTGGGACAGGGTTAGGCAGGCACGAAGAGAAACAATAGAAACTATCGCTGTGTGCGGCAGCGCATCATCTCGCTGAACTGTAAGCCCAGGATGCCCTTACTATGAAGGGGAGCAAAACGGGGTGTATCATGTCGTCGATATACCACTGTACTGTGAGGATGCTGCGGATGACAACCAAAGTTGTCCTGCTATGAAAAGGAATGGCGTCCCAGACCACCACTCCTTGTTCTGAGGCCGTATGGCGGGCGACATTCAGGTTGGTACCTCACTGCTGTCAGGGGTATCTCATTAACTGTCTTCAGTGATGAGCCCCGCTTCAAAAGGGCTCCGATACCGGCCCGCACATGGCGAGAGTTTCTACTGCTTGCCTTCGTGCTTGGCAAACTCTACCTTAGTGAGGAAGGTAGCCGGGTTTCTCTCCAGTTGAGTCGTTTGGAACATTATGGGAAGAATTATCTAGGGAACTCGGGATTTTGACGATCTAACGCACCAGTTCGACAGAATTCGGCACGATATCCCTTAGGTGGAGATTCAACAACTCTATCTGTTATGTATGAGGCCGAACTATGGGCCTCATGGAAAAAAGGTGACCCGACTGAGTCACGCAATTTGACTCTTAGTCTGATCATTGCACGCATTGATCAAGTAGGCTGGCGTGAGGATCAATGAACTATACTTGACGGGATGTATCTGGAACATCTTAGGTGATTAGAAGTTAGTAGACAGGAATACAATTAAATGCTTAGCTTTAATTCAGCATCAGCGATGAATCGCGCCCTATTTGAAGCCTACAACCTAGCAAGTGTGGTGCCTTGCGGTAAAACCACACTATCAATTAATGCCAATCGCAATAAATGCTTGCGTATGGACGCTTTATTGATTTCCTCAGTTCGTGAAGTTCTGACCTTTGAATAAATCATCGAATTTTTCTAAAATTGTGATTTTTCCCCCTTAGAACATATCTTAGCTTTCTGTCGATAGTTAGTGCTGAATACTTTATTGTGTCAGACTGAAGGATGGGTTTATTAAAAAGGCTTGCATTTGTAAAAATAATAAGCGATTAACATAACCAAAAACATTTAAAAAGAATATGTGTCATTAATGAAGTAAGTATAGGAAGATAATCTCATTAAGAGAAACCTGTCGTAAAAGTAATAGAACTCATGAAATGAGAGCGTCAGTTGACATTAAAATTTCTTAACAAATATAATAATTTTTTAAGTGAACGCATCACCATTTGACTGTATTGTTGTTTATGTAAGTACGACCCAGGTTTCGGCCTTTTGTGCCATTTGCAAGTCATTGAGTTTGAAAATAGCATAAAAGGCCGAAACCTGTGTCATAATTAAATAAACAACAATACAGTCAAATGTCGGTGTGTTCCTTTAAAACTTATGGTGTGACTGTTTCTTAGCAACATATACAATAAAACGTATTGACACAAGGGCGACGGTTCATCCACTTAGCGGTGAGGTTACGCTGTAGAGTAGGTAGCGCTGGTCTTGTCAGTGTGTTTAGCAGCTGTTTCAGCACGTGGCCGCTACATTCAGTCGGGTGCCCACTCCCTCCAAGTCTGTCCTTGTGCACAGCACTGGAGTACCAGCCCGTCTAAAATACTGATCATTCATGTGCATGTTGTGTGTTGAATTTGAAGTTCTTCATAATATCTAGATTGCTCGCCTCTTACCTGTTCTAAGTAAACTTTTAACGTTTCTTTGGAGGCTTTCAACACTGTTTGCATTCAACCAAATGTGAATCGAAAGGTGACTTATTACAAAATCCTGTCCGTTTTGCACTATTTTCTCATAACTATTACACTTCATTTAGTATACTCTCGAAATGGTAAAGTGGTTTTCGGTATTATTAATGTTGTACCGTGATTGGATTTTGAGTGGTATTTCTGTCTGGAAACATAATTTAACTTTGCTGTTGCGAAAATATTTTGCAGTCTTATCGGATAGCTGACAGAAATAAGTCACAAGCATACATTTCATCCTTATTGTGGATTTTCCTTAGTTCGACAATGGTCTTGTTCGCCACATGATGTAGTTTCTCATTGCTCATCTTGCACAGTATTGTCATATGAGTGATTCAGTACCCGTTGTTTATTGCTATTCGTTTTAAGATGTGTAATTACTTAACTATTTCAGGTTTAGTTAATGATAACTTGAGTATACTAGTAACCATCACATCAAAACATGGTTTTCTATGGTACTGGTGATGGCAGGATTCTGCATTAATAATGGCAATGGTGGTGCTACTTTTTCTAAAAATTAATATTTCATTTTTGCGTCTAAATTTGCTTAATGTGAAATATAAGAAATTGTCGCTGCATCCGTTTCAGCTTTGAAATTTATCTTTGAGTGCGTTGCACTTAATTTGTCATCCAAATCGTGAAAGTCAGGCTGATTACCTATGAATCATGTGATAGAGTCGTCAACATAACTTTTTTGATGTTTTTAATACAAAACTTTTTCGTTTTTTAAAGAATTTGTTAAATAACTTTCTTTCCAGATAGTTTATAAATGTATGTTCCAGATAGGCTATTTCCCATAGCTAAGCTGTCAGATGCTGATATACATTTGTCATGAAATTTGAAATAATTAAAATGTAGAAGCAACTGTACAAATTTTATTAGTTTATGTAGTTCACTGGTACTAAATACAACGCGGGGCAGTACGATTATTGTGAGAAAAACGTCTGAACTGTGCACACAGTCACCGTTCGTTTCTGGCTGTATATGAAGCTAACGCATTGTCGTGTCCAGCCGTAGTAAAATGGTGCCAACATTTTTATCAAAGTCGCGTAGACGAGGGTGATGCTAGGAAAGCCATCGATATTGACATCAACATCGACCACAGACGACAGTGTCCTGGCAGACGAAGAGGCGATTCGTAGAAATTTCAGGTTTCCCGACGATGAGAATGTTCACACAGCGCTATTCGAATAGCTACGTGACCAAGCAACGGATTTCTATCCTCAAGGAACTGAACGACTGGTAGCAAGTTCCAGCCTTTGTTTACAGAGTCTCGGTGACTATTTTAAAAAATTGCGTTAGCTGTCTCTCTCACTTCCATATTTGGTACAGCATTCAGAAAGGTTAGTTGTCCTACTATAACAACGTGTAACTCTCCTTTTTAGTTCCTTAGTACCAGCCGTGTCAATTGAATTTCCTGAGGAAAAAGGAAAAAAAGTTCCATAACTCAGTTGTTTGTTGAAAGTGACAGACTAAACTACATTCTGTTTCTTGTTTTTAATTCGTCTACATCACCTATGACGCGTTCTGCAAATGCAGTTTTACTAAGGCACTTCATTTGTCGTTATAGGAAGTGGGTTTTCCGATAATTAATGATATGATCTGTTTGAAGTCTCCAAAGACTTGGTAGTCCCGGCTTCTTGTATTTCATTGTGTGAGTATACAATTTTCAAAGTTTAAGCACTACTGAATCCTTCAGTTTCAGTCTTGTCAAAATTTAATGATAATCCGTATGCCTTCAACTATCCCATTCACTGTTTGCTCAATACGAGACGTGCTACTAGTAAAACGGGATCCTCCAGTTTTCAGCTACTCTGCTTGCTGTTGTAAGCCTACACTGACACCCATAAAGGGCGTCTACTTACGATGATTTTCTTCCTTGTTCGTATGTTTACAGCGCCAGATTTGGGGAATAATAAACCTCAAAATCAAAAAGGATCTGCCCAAGGGAGACGGTTGGAGTCATAGCCGCCTTTGTGAATCATAATTGGTGGAATGCTGAATTTACATTTTTTTTTAATTTCTTAAGAACATTGGATATTACTAGTCCCCCTAGACAACAGTTCATAAGCTGTTTTACAAAGAGGGACCGGCATTAAAGCTCGAGATAGTCACCACATGGAGGTAAAGACTTACGATAACTGAAATGAAATGATCGGAAACATTGTTGGCCGGGAGGCCCCTTTAGGGCGAGTTCTGCAAGTCCTATTTAGTTGACGCCACTTCGGCGACTCGCGAGTCACTGATAATGAAAGACACACAACACCCAGTCCCCTGCCGGGAATCAAACCCGGGCCCCCTGCGTGGTAGGCGGTAACACTACCGATACGCTACGGAGGCGGACTCACGGTAACAAATACCATCAGCAATAACTTAATCAGAAGTACGTTTAAACATGTACTGGTGAGAAAACAAAGACTATCACATAATCTCACTTAATCCCATCTCGATAACCATGACAGAATGCAGTTTGATGTATAGAGAGATAGCGGGTGGAGGTAGAGAGAGAGAGAGAGAGAGTGAGAGAGAGAGAGAGAGAGAGAGAGAGAGAGATCAGAACGAAAAATTCCATGGGACACGCTGGCGTAGGTAAATCATGGAAATAAAGGAAATCATGTAACCACCAAGAAATACGTATTATCATCAGTGTAACTCAGAAAAAAAGAACACGTTATATTATAGCCTGACGAGGCAAAGGAATTTTATATCTGCCCAACTACTCACTGATGGCTGCAAGTACTGTATGGGCGCAGACGTATAATGGGCTAACACAGCTAAGTGTTCAAAACATACTGATCTGTTTGACGCAAAAAATGCTCTTCCTAACGAAAACTTGGGCAGACTGTTTCATTGGAATTAATGACCTTACATAATTGGAGAACCCTTTATGAAATGCACACGCTACTGGCATCATTATCAATACAATTGTTAGCTTCTGTTCAAACTTGAATGTAGGGTCACGAGTACTTATTTTTGCTATGTAGATAAACGAGGCGCTTTCACTAATTTTTAGCCCTACATATGCATCATTTGCACAAAAGACAAAATTTGCGTTTTCTGACAATGCTTCTGGCAAATAATTTCTGTGTATCAGAAACCAGACAGGACTCAAAGTATTTCAAGTGAGATTGCATCAAGTTCAGTGGTTAAATCGCTGTAATCAGCATGTAAGTGATACGCATTCATTTCGAACACGTACATAGCATAAGAAGGTGACCCTGTTCTGTCTGCTGTTCTATAGTTCTACTTTCCCAAGAGAATGTCAGTGGAAAGGCTTTTCCAGATGAATGGTAATAATTTCTAATTTATCGATTCTAGTATAACTTCTGTAACGGTAAATACAGACCATTCAGTTGCCAGACTCTTTTGTAGTCTAAACTCTTTGCTACTAAAAGTGTTCTTTCTTTCTAAAGCAACTGTTCATAAAGCTCTATTTTATATGATCTTCTCGAAAAAAGTAGTAATGCCGTTAACGATTGTGACATCTGGTATCTTAATTGATGATATGTCACAATCACCCACATCATCATTATCATCAACCTTTTTTATCATCAAAGGGTGTGCCGTCTCCAGGTACTGAACTCAGGGTGCGTGTACAACTTTATCCATGCGCAGGATCGTGAGCAGTATTTAGCCAGTTGAGTCCAGCGATCTCCCGCAGATATTTGTCCCATCGGTGTCACGGTCTTCCTCGTGGTCCACATCTGTCTCTGGGAGTCCCCTCCAGCATCGCCATTGTCCATCGCTCATCGTTTCTTCTATCATGGCGGTCAGTTGCCATTGTTATACTGACTGTCCTCTCGAGGATGTCCTTGTCTGCCCTTTTTTGTTTAGATTAGATTAGTACTTGTTCCACAGATCATGAATACGACACTTCGTATTGATGTGGAACGTGTCAGGTTAATAAAAGGTGTCTGTACAAGATATTACGTTACGCAAAATGTTACATGACACTTACTATATCCGAAAATTCATCTAATGAGTAGAACGAGTTGCCGTTCAGAAATTCTTTTAATTTCCTTTTAAATGCTAAATGGCTATCTGTCAGACTTTTGATGCTATTAGGTAAGTAACCAGACGTTTGTGACAGCATAATTTACCCTCTTCTGAGCCGAAGTTAGATTTAACCTTGAGTAGTGAAGATCATCCTTTCTCCTAGTGTTGTAGCCATGTACACTGCTATTAATTTTGAATTCGTTCGGGTTGCTAATAACAAATTTTATAAGTGAATATATGTATTGTGAGGCTACAGTAAAGATCCATAGCTCTTTAAATAAGTGTCTGGAGGATGATCTTGGATGAGCTCCAGCAATTATTCTGATTACACGCTTTTGAGCGATGAATACTCTTTTACTCAATGATGAGTTATCCCAGATTATGATGCCATAAAAAAGCAGAGAATGAAAATAGGCGTGGTAAGTTAATTTACTGAGATGTATATCGCCAAAATTTGCAATTACCCTAACAGCATAAGCAGCTGAACTCAAACGTTTCAGCAGATCTTCAGTGTGTTTTTTCCAGTTCAACCCCTCATCAGTGCATCACCTAGAAATTCTGAATATTCTACCTTAGCTACCGATTTCTGATCGAAGTCTATATTTATTAATGGTGTCATTCCATTTACTGTGTGGAACTGTATATACTGTGTTTTGTCAAAGTTTAATGAGAGCCCATTTGCAGAGAACCACTTAATTATTTTCTGAAAAACATCGTTTACAATTTAATCAGTTAATTCTTGTCTGTTGGGTGTGATAGCTACACATGTATCATCGACAAAAAGCACCAGCTTTGCATATTCGTGAATACAGAATGGCAAGTCATTAATATATATTAAGAACAGCAGAGGACCCAAGACTGAACCTTGCGGCACCCCATTCTTGATTGTTCCCCAGATTGAGAAATCACCAGCTTTTTGCATATTATGTGAACTGCTTTCCTTGTAAACGCCAACATACCTGTAGACGTGTCCGCGTCCCGCTCTGCAGTTCTGAGTTTCCGTTGTTTGCTCATGAAGTCTCAATGTCTCACAGCCATAAGCCAATATGGGAAACACATAGTGACGAAAAACTACTCTTTTCAGCTTCAGCGCCGTGTTTGACCTGGAAATAGTTGAATGTCTTCCAAATGCTTGCCAGCCTTGCTTGTGTGGTACATTATTATTACCATTAGCACCTTGCTTGTGTGTGAGTTGTTTGAGTTGATAGGCAGACGGAAGAGTGAGAATATTTTTACGACATGCCTGTGTTTTTCCTTCGGTGTCCACCCCTCGGCCGGTGGTTGACAGTGTGGACTCCCGCGGCCGCTGCCAGATTCAGCCACCACCGGCAGCTGCCGTCCCTCGGCGCGGCTGTCGCAATGCGGCGAAGCGGTGCAGCGCCTGTTCCCTGCTCCACCACAGCCTCCTAGCCCGTCTCTCTCCCTCTCTCTCCCTCCCCCACACTCTCCAGCTGAGCTCCGCCCACGCGGCAGCCTCCACTCTCCAGACCCACCCTCCCCCCTCCCCCGCACAGCGCGCGCACACACACCGCACGCACACAACACACGCAGCCACAGCCGCCCAAACTCGATACCACCGCGGCGCAGGCCGGCGCTCCCTACTCCACCTCCTCACCCACCGCCATCATCTCCTTCTCCGCTTGTCCTCTCTGTCTCTCGCAACCGCGCTCTCATCTCCCTCCACTGCTGTCCGAAAGAGAAATCTCGTTTTTTAACATCCGGCATTCTTTCCTTTGTAAGGGACATGTCGGCTTAAGGATAAACCTGGAAAGTATTTTCATCTCTCATCTGTCGCGAATCCATTTATGTGACGCTTGACGTGGCGCTTCTTGCAACTGGAGCCGCTTCCCCCCATCCTCCGTGCGCATTATCATAAGTGATGAAAGCCTTTCCCCTGGAACAAAATACGAAACACACTGTTTCTTAACAGGCCTCTGAGGATACATTATTTGCATAAATGGAATCGCATCTTGCTGCACGGGGAAGGTTTTTCGCAATTGAGATAATGTATATACTGCATATAAAAATTACACAGAAACTAAACGGGCACAAGTTTGGAGATACAATCATTTTTTTGATTTTTCTGCTTTTTCTGAAGTGCCACTCCTATTTCTTTATATAATAATAATCTGACGAGGAGCTCTTTACCACGGTGCCACGCAGATTCGCTGAATTGTGCTGGTCATTGCCTTGAGGACAAGGTTCCTCATTTCACAATTTATTACTGTTATTTGTTTATCTCCAGAGTGTGTCCCACGGACATGTCAGAAATGATCGCCGGCCGCTGTGGCCGAGCGCTTCTAGGTCCTTCAGTCCGGAACCGCGTGACTGCTACGGTCGCAGGTTCGAATCCTGCCTCGGGCATGGATGTGTGTGATGTCCTTAGGTTAGTTAGGTTCAAGTAGCTGTAAGTTCTAGGGGACTGATGACCTCAGATGTTAAGTCCCATAGCGCTCAGAGCCAATTGAACAGAAACGATCATTCGAAGCAAAAATATCTAGTAAACATGGGCTCTAAAATACATAACTTAAGAGCTATGAACACTTCTGCGTCTTCGATGCTGTGAAACAGATCTCTTCTACTGCAAGCTCTTTGCTTAGCATATTTTGGGATGCGTTAATATGAATGGAAACAAGAAAAAATGCCTTCATCAGGTTACTTTCCATTAGGAATGTGGGTACACTCAGCGACTGTTATGTAATTTATAAATGATAGAGAGCAGCAATCAGACGTCCTTTTGTTTCAGGTTTTATTACACAAATCCAGATTGTGCCTAGCCATTATGAATGCACTATTTTTTAGTCTGAATGCATGTTAGTTCCCTGTTGTTCGGAAGCCTGAACAACAAGGAACTAACATGCATCGAGATTAAAAAATAGTGCGTTGATAATGGCTAGGCACTAGCCGAAATCTGGATTCGCGTAATAAAACCTGCAAAATGAAAGAAGACTGATTGCTGCGCTCTATCATTTATAAAAGAAAAAAGTAATCTACTAAAAATGGGTTCTAAAATGTATACCAAGAGCTGTGAGTCTTGTTCAGTGGAAGAGATGTGACTCAAGTAGCGATGTTGAGCAAGTGGTCATAGCTCTTAAGATACGCGTTTTAGAGCCCATGTTTATTAGAATTTTTTGCTTCGAATGGTAGTTCCAGTCATATTTCTGAATATTCACGATTCCTCCAGTATAAACAGCTCTTCTTGTACTTCTTATTTATTGAAAAACGTCTTTACCTTCTCACTGTGTCATAGACATCGTTATGGTATTCATGTCATTTTGAGTTTCAGGATTCTTTCTGTTAGCTGTTTGTAAGTGAAATTACGAGAATCGATCTTCATTTTGTATGTCGCCTGAGTAACTGCAGTGGGTTAGCTTACCAAATATCCTTTCGAGTGTTGACTAGCCATCGTACTTTGGTTTACGTGGTCCTGTTTAGAGAGTGCAGGGGTTGTCTGAGTTGTCCACTACAAAATTTCACACAGTTTGTCCGTACAATGGGTCGAAATCGTTCTGTAAGGGAATACAGTTTTCCTGATGGTGGTAAGTTCCTATGGTATCAAACTGCTGAGGTCATCGGTCCCTGGGCTTACACGCTACTTAATCTAACTTGAACTAACTTACGCCAAGGACAACACACACACCCATGCCCGAGGAAGGACTCGAACCTCCGACGGGGGAAGCAGCGCGAACAGTGGCAAGGCGCTTCGGACCGCGCGGCTACCCCGTGCGGCTTCTTCTGCTGTATGCACTTCCATACATCACTTTGGATCTTGCTTCTGCATATTTTCGGCAGTATCTATTGCTCCATTTTGTCGATGGCACTGACATTGACGATTGATGGCTATGGTCAGAGACTAGGACCAACTGAGTGTGGTAATGTATGGCTTTGATGGAAAGGAATTTCTTGTCATAAGTATTCCATATGATAGTGTAAGCTTTAAGCAAGATTTGTGCACCAGTTTCTTGCTCTCTTTTGACGCCTAAGTGTCTAATGTGGTGAACATGAATGATGATGACATATAACGCCTTGTGGTGTAACAGATCTGTGTGTTTCTTGCCCTTTTTCATTATTTTTATTACTTTCTGATGAAATGATGCATTGTACACAATCTGATCAACCGGACGCTTGGCTGAAAATGACTTACAAGTTCGTGGTGCCCTCCAACAGTAATGCTGGAATTCAGTATGGTATTGGCTCACCCTTAGCGTTGTTGACAGCTTTCACTCTCGCAAACATACGTTCAATCAGATGCTGGAAGGTTTCTTGGGAAATGGCCCCATTATCGACGGAGTGCTGCACTGAGTAAAGGTATCGATGACGGTCGGTAAGGCCTTGCACGAATTCGGCGTTCCAAAACATCCGAAATGTGTTCTAAAGGATCCAGGTCAGGCCTCTGTGCAGGCAAGTCCATTACAGGGATGTTATGGTCATGTAACCACTCCGCCACAGGTCGTGCATTATGAGCAGGTGCTGGATCTTGTTGAAAGATGCAATCGCCATCCATGGTTGCTCTTCAATATTGGGAAGCAAGAATGTGCTTAAAACATCCGTGCTGTGATAGTGCCTCGTAGAACAACATGGGGAGCAGGCCCCTCCATGAAAAACACGACCACACCATAACACCACCGCCCCCGACTTTTAATGTTGGCACTACACACGTTGGCAGATGACCTTCACAGGGCATTCGCCATACCCACACCCTACCGTCGGATCGTGACATTGTTTACCGTGATTTGTCACTCCACACAATGTTTTTCCACTGTTCAATCATCCAATGTTTACGCTCCTTACATCAAGCGAGACGCCTTTTGGCATTCACCGGCGTGATGTGTGGCTTATGAGCAGCCGCTCGACCATGAAATCCAAGTTTTGTCACCTAACGCCTAAATGTCACAGTGCTTGCAGTGGATTCTGATGCAGTTTGGAATTCAGGTGTGATGGTCTGGATAGATGTCTGCCTGTTACACATTACGAGCCTCTTCAACTGTCGGCGGTCTCTGTCAGTGAACAGACGAGGTCGGGCTGTACGCTTTAGTGCTGTACGTGTCGCTTCGCTTTCCCACTTCACTAACACATCGGGAACAGTGGACCTATGGATGTTCAGGAGTGTGGAAATCACGCGTACAGACGTGTGACACAAGTGACACCCAATCACCTGACCACGTTCGGAGCCCGTGACTTCCGCGGAGCGCCCCATTCTGCTCTGTTACGATGTCTAATGACTACTGAGACCGCTGATATGGACTACCTGGCAGTAGGTGGCAGCACAATGCACCTAATATGAAAAACATGTGTTTTATGGGGTGTCCGGACACCTTTGATCACGTAACGTATTACGATTACATTCTGGCTGTGGTACATTTCCATCTTCCGTATTAACACAATGCCATTAAGAAGCCATCTCTATCAGTATAAGCAGTTTACATCCATCAATATATTCAAAAATATAAAAATGGATGTATTTATGTTTCAGCTTAAGTTTGGAACATATTGAGCAACTTCAACCAACCTTGGTTCATACACAATCATAAGCCAAAAAATTATAACCACTTCCCAACAAACTTTGCATGCCGCCTGGCGGCGTTGCGGATACGTGACGCGCTAACCGAAGTATGTAAGTGGAGCAGACATGAGCGGGAGATCACCGTAGAGAAGATATAGTCTGCAGATGCGAAAATCCAATGAGATAAGTGATTTTGACAAAGGGTGGATCATTATTATGCAGAGTCTGTGAACGAGTGTCTCGAAAATGGCGAAACTTGACGAATTTTCACGTGCTACTGTTGTGAGCATCTACGGAAAGACACAGAAGCGAAGTGAAACTACCAGTAGGTGTAAAATGGTTGGACGCCCACGACTCTTCACAGAACGGGGGTTTCGGAGGCTTGTCTGCTCTGTAAAGTAGAGTAGATGATGATCTGTGCCATATCTGCCGAAAAAGCACTTTGCTGGTGTGCGCACAAGTTTATCGCAGCACACTGTTCATCGTACAATGTTGAAGGTGGAGCTCCGCAGCAGACCATCACTACGTGTTTACTTGTTGACCCGACGACAATAGCAGTTCTGATTGGAGTGAGCACGGGACCATCGGGATGCGACCGTCGTGTTTTCGGGTGAATCGGATTTTTGCTACGTTAGGTTGATGGAAGTCTTCACAAACGCCGACATCGAGGTGAACGGCGTCTCGAAACGCGCAGCGCCCCACGGACGCAAGATGGTGGGAGCGGTATTATGATATGGGAGACGTACTGCGCTTGCACAGGATACGCTGACAGCTGCTAACCATCTGCATTCCTTCATGCTCGATGTCTTCCCCGACGGCGATGTCATCTTTCAGTAATACACTACTGGCCATTAAAATTGCTACACCAAGAAGAAATGCAAATGATAAACGGGTATTCATTGGGCAAATATATTATACTAGAAATGAAACATGATTACATTGTCACGAAATTTGGGCGCATAGATCCTGGGAATTTAAGGAGATGGGACCTCGATAAACTGACTAAACCATAGGTTGTACAGAGTTTCAGGGAGAGCATAAGGAAACAATTGACAGGAATGGGGGAAAGAACTACAGTAAAAGAAGAATGGGTAACTCTGAGGGATAAAGTAGTGAAGGCAGCAGAGAATCAAGTAGGTAAAAAGACGAGGAGAAAATACAAAAATGCAGTAAATGAAGCAGGCAAAAAGGAATACAAACGTCTCAAAAATGAGCTCCACAGGAAGTGCAAAATGGCTAAGCAGGCATGGCTAGAGGACAAATGTAAGGATGTAGAGGCTTACTAGGGGTAAGATAGATACTGCCTACAGGAAAATTAAAGAGACCTTTGGAGAAAAGAGAACCACTTGCATGAATATCAAGAGCTCAGATGGAAACCCAGTTCTAAGAAAAGAAGGGAAAGCCGAAAGGTGGAAGGACTATATAGAGGGTCTATACAAGGGCGATGTACTTGTGGACAATATTATGGAAATGGAAGAGGATGTAGATGAAGATGAAATGGGAGATACGATACTGCATGAAGAATTTGACAGAGCACTGAAAGACCTGAGTCGGAACAAGGCCCCGGGAGTAGACAACACTCCATTAGAACTACTGATGGGCTTCGGAGAGCCAGTCCTGACAAAAGTCTACCATCTGGTGAGCAAGATGTATGGAACAGGCGAAATACCATCAGACTTCAAGAAGAATATAATAATTCCAATCCCAAAGAAAGCAGGCGTTGACAGATGTGAAAATTACCGAACTATCAGTTTAATAAGTCACAGCGGCAAAATACTAACACGAATTCTTTACAGACGAATGGAAAAACTGGTAGAAGCCGACCTCGGGGAAGATCAGTTTGGATTCCGTAGAAATATTGGAACACGTGAGGCAATAGTGACCCTACGACTTATCTCAGAAGCTAGATTAAGGAAAGGCAAACCTACGTTTCTAGCATTTGTAGACTTAGTGAAAGCTTTTGACAATGTTGACTGGAATATTCTCTTTCAAATTTTAAAGGTTGCAGCGGTAAAATACAGGGAGCGAAACGCTATTTAAAATTTGTACAGATACCAGATGGCAGTTATAAGAGTTGAGGGGCATGAAAGGGAAGCAGTGGTTGGGAAGGGAGTGAGACAAGGTTGTAGCCTCTCCCCGATGTTATTCAATCTGTATATTGAGCAAGCATTAAAGTAAACAAAAGAAAAATTCGGAGTAGGAATTAAAATCCATGGAGAAGAAATAAAAACTATGAGGTTCGCTGATGACATTGTAAATCTATCAGAGACAGCAAAGGACTTGGAAGAGCAGTTGAACGGAATGGACAGTGTCTTGAAAGGAGGATATAAGATGAACAACAACAAAAGCAAAACGAGGATAATGGAATGTAGTCGGGTGATGCTGAGGGAATTAGATTAGAAAATGAGACACTTAAAGTAGTAAAGGAATTTTGTTATTTGGGGAGCAAAATAACTGATGATGGTCGAAGTACAGAAGATATAAAATGTAGACTGGCAATGGCAAGGAAAGCGTTTCTGAAGAAGACAAATTTGTTAACATCGAGTATAGATTTAAGTGACAGGAAGTCGTTTCTGAAAGTATTGTATGGAGTGTAGCCATGTATGGAAGTGAAACATGGACGATAAATAGTTTGGACAAGAAGAGAATAGAAGCTTTCGAAATGTGGTGCTACAGAAGAATGCTGAAAATTAGATGGGTAGATCACACAACTAATGATGAAGTATTGAATAGAATTGGGGAGAAGAGGAGTTTGTGGCATAGCTTGACAAAAAGAAGAGACCGGTTGGTAGGACATGTTCTGAGGCATCAAGAGATCACAAATTTAGCATTGGAGGGCAGCGTGGAGGGTAAAAATCGTAGAGGGAGACCAAGAGATGAATACACTAAGCAGATTCAGAAGGATGTAGGTTGCAGTAAGTACTGGGAGATGAAGCAGCTTGCACAGGATAGAGTAGCATGGAGAGCTGCATCAAACCAGTCTCAGGACTGAAGACAACAACAACAACAACAACGGATCCTGAGAAATCAGTACCCAGAACAACCACCTCTGGCCGAAATAACGGCCTTGATACGCCTGGGCATTGAGTCGAACAGAGCTTGGATGGCGTGTACAGGTACAGCTGCCCATGCAGCTTCAACACGATACCACAGTTCATCAAGATTAGGGACTGGCGTATTGTGACGAGCCAGTTGCTCGGCCGCCATTGACCAGACGTTTTCAGTTGGTGAGATATCTGGAAAATGTGCTGGCCAGGACAGCAATCGAAGATTTTCCGTATCCAGAAAGGCCTGTACAGGACCTGCAACATGCGGTCGTGCATTATCCTGCTGAAATGTAAGGTTTCGCAGCATCCACTGTTCAAAGTGCCGTCAATGCGAACTAGAGGTGACCAATGGCACCCCATACCATCACGCCGGGTGATACGCCAGTATGGCGATGACGAATACACGCTTCCAATGTGCGTTCACCTCGATGTCGCCAAACACGGATGCGACCATCATGATGCTGTAAACAGAACCTGGATTCGTCTGAAAAAATGACGTTTTGCCATTCGTGTACTCAGGTTCGTCGTTGAGTACACCATCGTAGGCGCTCCTGTCTGTGATGCAGCGTCAAGGGTAACCGCAGCCATGGTCTCCGAGCTGATAGTCCGCTGCTGCAAACGTCGTCGAATTGTTCGTACAGATGGTTGTTGTCTTGCAAACGTCCCCATCTGTTGACTCAGGGATCGAGACGTGGCTGCACGATCCGTTACAGCCATGCGGATAAGATGCCTGTCATCTAGACTGCTAGTGATACGAGGCCGTTGGGATCCACCACGGCGTTCCGTATTTCCCTCCTGAACCCACCGATTCCATATTCTGCTAACAGTCATTGGACCTCGACCAACGCCAGCAGTAATGTCTCGATATGATAAACCGCAATCGCGATAGGCTACAATACGTCCTTTATCAAAGTCGGAAACGTGATGGTACGCATTTCTCCTCCTTACAGGAGGCATCACAACAACGTTTCACCAGGCAACGCCGGTCAACTGCTGTTTGTGTATGAGAAATCGGTTGTAAACTTTCCTCATGTCAGCACGTTGCAGGTGTCGCCACCGGCGCCAACCTTGTGTGAATGCTCTGAAAAGCTAATCATTTGCATATCACAGCATCTTCTACCTGTGGGTTACATTTCTCGTCTGTAGCACGTCATCTTCGTGGTGTAGCAATTTTAATGGCCAGTAGTGTATTATTGTCCGTGTCTCGCAGCCAGAACCGTGCTATAGTGATTTTAGGAGCATTATATTGAACTCGCGTTGATGTCTAGGCAATTTGTCTGATGTAAATCCCACGGAACCCATTTGGGTCGCTGTTGGAGACATCAACGCGTATGCCAATCAGAGGTCAGTTATTTACGTGAATTACATGACCTGTGCATAAACATGTACCTCCAAAAACTTACCAACAAACTGTCGGATCCCTGATACGCAGAATCGGTGCTGTATTTTGCTCCAAAAACGGATAAACAAGCTATTAAGCAGGTTCTCACAATGTTTCGGCTCATTAAACTAATGCAGAAAAAGGGTAAGAAAGAGGCAAGAGATCGCTATGTGCGGGAGCGTATATCTCAACGAGTTTCATTTCAGAATAGTCATAACTCTGAAATTTTTGTGATAGTCACCACAAAAATTTATACACATACGTCTTATTACCTGGAACAAATACTGTACCGTATGTCACACTTAACTACTCTACAACTGTAGTTGGAAAACAAAATACTGGGGAGAAGAGATGAGACGGGAAATCCTGGAGCTACTGGAGGTGTATCATCCAAAACTGGTACTCATCGACAGACGAACAGTCGCAAAGAATACTAAATGTGTAAGACAGACCTACCACTGACGAGAGTGGAGACAGTGTGTGTCAGACAGAAGTATTAGGAATCACTGGCATTAGTGTCGGGTCCGCAGTTTTAGAAGTTGCTAGGTTGGTTGCGACAAGTCGTTATACCAAACGGGTAGCATGATGCGTCAGTGGAATGATTGCCTCAACGAAAATGGCGATTATGCGTGATTGGCACACCGAAACTGCACTGTACCACTTTCGAAAGGAAACTTTTTGATTGCCCCTTAAAATTATCATTAGATCGACAAATATTGTCGACTTATTGACTGTTAATCCACCGTAAGTGTTTCGAAAACAAGAAAAGGTTTTTCATACAGTGAAACTGATACAAACTTTGGTTTGGCCGCCTTCTTGTTTATACTAATGTTGATTGTGATGACGTGTTTTAAATGTCCTTCACCAAGTTTATAAATAGTGGTTAACAAGATTCAATGCTTCCAGAATGAGATTTTCACTCTGCAGCGGAGTGTGCGCTGATATGAAACTTCCTGGCAGATTAAAACTGTGTGCCCGACCGAGACTCGAACTCGGGACCTTTGCCTTTCGCGGGCACGTGCTCTACCAACTGAGCTACCGAAGCACGACTCACGGCCGGTACTCACAGCTTTACTTCTGCCAGTACCTCGTCTCCTACCTTCCAAACTATACAGAAGCTCTCCTGCGAACCTTGCAGAACTAGCACTCCTGAAAGAAAGGATATTGCGGAGACATGGCTTAGCCACAGCCTGGGGGATGTTTCCAGAATGAGATTTTCACTCTGCAGCGGAGTGTGCGCTGATATGAAACTTCCTGGCAGATTAAAACTGTGTGCCCGACCGAGACTCGAACTCGGGATCTTTGCCTTTCGCGGGCAGGTGCTCTACCAACTGAGCTACCGAAGCACGACTCACGCCCGGTGCTCACAGCTTTACTTCTGCCAGTACCTCGTCTCCTACCTTCCAAACTTTACAGAAGCTCTCCTGCGAACCTTGCAGAACTAGCACTCCTGAAAGAAAGGATATTGCGGAGACATGGCTTAGCCACAGCCTGGGGGATGTTTCCAGAATGAGATTTTCACTCTGCAGCGGAGTGTGCGCTGATATGAAACTTCCTGGCAGATTAAAACTGTGTGCCCGACCGAGACTCGAACTCGGGACCTTTGCCTTTCGCGGGCAAGTGGAAGGTAGGAGACGAGGTACTGGCAGAAGTAAAGCGTACCGGGCGTGAGTCGTGCTTCGGTAGCTCAGTTGGTAGAGCACTTGCCCGCGAAAGGCAAAGGTCCCGAGTTCGAGTCTCGGTCGGGCACACAGTTTTAATCTGCCAGGAAGTTTCAAGATTCAATGAGTCATACGAATGGATGTAACTCAACACACCACAAGAATATAGCTATTTCGTATGAACAAACTGAGTGACTATTTGCATAATGAGAACAAACTAACAAACGAAACATATTTCGCCTCATATCAGATTATCCTTTTTGTTCTCCGCAGAATGGCCACAGTAGACGTCAATACTGAAAAGAGCAACTTTAACATTTAAGCGTACATTTTGTTTTGTTTTGTTAGTGTAATTTGAAGATGAAGTTTGTTCCTCGAACATGTTGCTTTGTTAAATAACGTAATTTGAGTAAATCAACAAATATCTGTGACTGGTAACGGTCTTCATATAGGTAGGTTTTGACGCCTTTTGATTATTTTCTAATACAAGAGTAGGATAAATATGCAACCAGGAGACACCGTGTCATTACCTCTGCATCGTCATCGGCAGGTAGAATTTAGCTCAGACACAACGTGCAGTGACTAACTGAGCTGTTACGTTAGATTGGTTATGTTTTATTACTGGGCAACTTGTTTTGTTCGCAATTGTCTCAGGTAGGACGAGGAAGTTAAATAATGAATTCGTATTTAATTCCCTATTATTAGGGTTCTGTCCGAAAGATCCTTACATTCACCCACATTACACGTTTAGTAGAAGTAACAAACTATAAACACTGTGGCAAAACATTTACTATTTAGTCAATAAAAGAATTCACAACGTGGCAAAGATATGAACGCAGATACATTTAAATGAATTACTGCTTGACCAGTTCATAATTACATTTTGCACAGTAGTAAGTTTATAAGGACTTGTTACAGTAATTGCAAGATTATTAAGAAAAGAAACCAAACGGTATTATTTATAGTGCTATGTGTCTTGTCTGCAGCCGCGTATGCATGTTTTACATTGTTTGACAACCTAAATTTCTGTATTTTTGAAGTGGTAATATTGTGAACTTCGGACGTTGACGCTGGATTTTTCCTACTCCTTTGTTCATCGGAAGATAATCACTAGTATATTGTCTGCCGTCTCCCGTGTGGTGTACATGCATCCTCAGGTGATTGTTGCAGCAAACGAAACCTCATAATGCAAAGATGTATCTGGTGACATGACAACCATCTAGCGAAGATAGCAGAAAATCACAGCCGAAACCAGTAAGTGTAACGGTAAACCAGAATTATTTTTTAATCAAGGCATCCGCCGGCACAAGGCAGCCGAACGGATTGCAGGGGGGTATATTTTCGATTTGAATCGGTGCGAAACTTCTATCACGTAGCACAGAACTTATTGTGTGCCGTTTAAGCCACGCGTTCCTAACGCGGTTTGTGATTAAGGGAACGAGTGAGGCGTGGCGGTGAATTTTGTGCCTGCGTACTTCAGGACCTTAGTCTTTGACCGATCTGTACAGTCAGTCTCGACAGTGTCCCGTGTTATTTACATTTGTTGATTGGTATTCAGTCTTCTTCGCATTGAGGGGTAATGCCGGCAGCTCGAGGCAATTCTTCCGTGCTCCGACTTGTCATTGAAGGCCTTTCTTGTCCCCAGCAGCCAGAAAAACATCGTCAGCATATAGCATTCTGAAGATCTCCTGCGAACGGTCCATTGTTATGATGAAGAGAAGGGGAAGAAGAGCACATTAATTCATCTTATCACGACAACGTCTTCGTTATTCTTGGTTTGTTACATCGACGACAATCTATTTAGTAGTCCTTACGATTAAAAGCACTCGAATAAACTACTGTCATTTGTTGACTAGTCTGATCAATTTCATAAGGATGAAATTCACTAAAGTTCTCTCCTGGCAAATCTTTATGTATAAAAATTCAGCCTGCGTATGTTTCCGCTCGCAAAACTCGAAAAGTAATCGGTCGATTGACTAGAAACTTTGACACAACACTGCATCCGAATACGCCTGTGATGTTATGTACCTATTTTTAAATATATATAATATATAAATAAATATCTAATGAAGAACAAATGTTTTCACCAAAAATCTCAAAAGGTTCTTTGCCGATTTACTTCAAAATTTAACGACACGCTTATGAACATTTCGACAGACATAGGCTATATATTTCTAATACGTAATATACAAAGACGAAACATTGTTATCAACAATTTCAAAAAGTACCTGACGATTAAACGATATTTTATCAAACAAACATATAATAAATGCATTTTTAAACAATCATGTAGGAGTTTTCAGCTAAAACCGACTGCGAGAAACAAAATGCTCTGGTGTGCTCTGCCGTCAAATGTACGGTGTTGTTTTCTTTGTCGCAGGCAGTTTCAACTACGATAGCGAGGCATTTAAACCATTAGAGAAATTGTGTCTACAATATTTATTTATTGGAAACGCACACAAACGGTGCAAAGGGTTGCATTCACATTACATTACATTCACATTACTTGTCTGTGCTATAAGCTACGATAGATTTCTGTCTATTCCTGCATTTGATAATATTGTATCTGTCACAAAATTCCAAGCACAACTCACACATACACACTCGTCATTTGGTTTGTGAAATAATTTGTTGCAACACACCTTGTGGTGAAAACCATGGGTTGCCAGTATTGTCGTCACGTGTGGCATTTCATGGTTAGCTTCCATCCAGGTCAGGTCTTGCATAGCAGACGTTGCATAGAAGTCCTCTGGTATGTTGTTTTTCTTCTCATGCAGCTCGTGTAGAAACTGTTTGAAGTTGGCACAAGCTCGGAATATGAGCTCACATCTTAAATGCTCTATTAGGAAGGTCTCCCTGGTAAGCTCGTACACTAGCCTCGATCTTGAGTTCTGCGGGATTCCTAAAATTCTCTTCATCTCTATAGCTTTTACTCGCTCCAATTCGTCCAGCTGTTTGTATGTGAGGTATTCTCCCACTGATTCTAGGCCATACGTCACAACAGGTAGTATCTTTAGCCTAAACATTTCCACAGTTGTGCTGATCGATAGTTTTGTGATGTTTCTGGTTTCATTCATAGCTCTCGTGGCCGCCATTGCTCTAGTCTGAAATTTTTTCCCATTGTTTAGATTTTGATGACCAGGTATATAAATTGTTAACCCTCTTGAGTGGCTTTCCATTGCATTTGACGTTCTCTGCTTCAGCGAGTCTTCCTCCTTTCCTGAACATTACCAACTCCCCTTCCCTTCGTTTATCCTGATGTCGTTTCGCTCCACCCATTCGCTTAGTGTGTTTAGCGCTAATAGTAGTTTGTCTATATCATGTCATCAGCGTATATGTACGTGCTTGTTTTTGCCATTTCTTTCGTGACATCGTGCGTGAGGACGTTAACCAGGATAGTCGATCGCCTTGGAGGACACTATTCGTCTGTGGCAGTCAGTCGGATATGCCTATTCCATCACCTATCTGTATGTGGTTTTCTGGTAATAGTAGTTTGTCTATATCATGTCATCAGCGTATATGTACGTGCTTGTTTTTGCCATTTCTTTCGTGACATCGTGCGTGAGGACGTTAAACAGGATAGTCGATCGCCTTGGAGGACACTATTCGTCTGTGGCAGTCAGTCAGATATGCCTATTCCATCACCTATCTGTATGTGGTTTTCTGCAGTATATTCGATATCAGGGTCGTTGTTCTTCCAATTAGTTCCTCCAGTTTGTCTATTAAATCATTTTGAGTAGTAGACAAAAACCGCACACAGTTTTCCTTTGGGTCTTCCTAACGTCCGTTTTATTTATTCCAGCAGGTTTTCTACTGGCAGGGCCGTGGAACGTTCTTCCTAAAACCGAACTGCTCCTCTGGTAGATGGTGTTCGAGCTTCTCTGGCAGCCTTTTGGCGAGGATTCCCGTTAGGAGCTTCAGTGGCGTGTATTCCAAGGCTATTCCTCTGTACGCGTCTGGGTTCTCTGTGTCTCTTTTCCCTTATACAGTAGATTGATTGTTGACTTTTTCCATTCGCCCGGTATGCTTCCTAGTTCTACACATTTATTTAGACGGGAGGTCCATATCGGCAGGTACTCTTGCGCTGTCTGTTTTAAGTGTTAGTTTCTTATCCCATCTGCTCCTGGTGCTCTGTTGTCCCTCATTTTCTGTATCTCCCTCGCAATTTCAGCTATGGTGAGGATCTCATCAGCCTATGGGGTCCTAGATGTCTTGATCGTGAGTCTTGTTTCTTGTGTACTGATTACTTTTCTTATGTGGTCTTTCCATTCTGCCTTTTTTCTGCCTTTTCGGTCTCAGAGCTCGTTATGGATCTTCTTATGCCTCCTTTACCATTTTCTTTTGTTCTTCTTCCAGGTGCTGCTTTTTCTTTGTTCTTATTAGGTCCTTGTATTTCCTCCGTTCTCGTTGGTATTCTGCGATGGTTGCGCTTGCCATTTGTCCTCTAGTTTTATGTAGTGTTATCAGCGTCAGTTTTCTTTGCTCATACCATTTTCTGTCGAACCATAGCCTCGCTCTCCTATTTGCATCTTGTGTAGTGGCACCATTTATTTTATTTGATTCCAGCCATGTGGCAGGCTCGTCAATATTTCCTGCTCGTATTGCTTTTTCTGTCATTTTCTCTTTGATTATTTCCATGCCCAGGATCTTGCCAGGTGTTACATTTCGCCTTTCTTCTAATCTGATGGTTCTGTCGTTTTCTATATTTATTTGTACTGGAATGTGCTTACGAATGAGTGCTTCTTCCTTTTTCGCTGTAGTGTGCGACGGGGCGGTAAAATAATAAAGCAGTGTGGTTACAGCGTTTTCACACGAACGTGCATATACAAATGTTGGTTAAAAAATGTTATTGCAAATTTTGGCTCTCACGTAAGTCTCAGGGGATGATTTCCACACTTGGTGCATTAGTTATACTGTTCCACACCCTCGCATTTGTTACAGTTTTGAAATAATTATTCACTCAGACATAAGTACAGTTTATGCTAGGGAACGAGAATTAGGCGATTATTATACTAAAATCAGTTTTTCACGACACAGTTCAGTCACTGTTTATTAGCGTTGTCCCTTTTTTTCACACAATGAAATTAGCACTGGTGAGACGGTTTACAGTTTTACTTTAATAATAATTTGACTCCGAGCCCCCAATAGCAGTAATGTAGGAGGCTATAATCGAAAGTTATTCAATCAATTCGAACAGAACCACAAGTCCCACTGCCCTCTTTGTTCGAACAGTATTGGCGCGAAATCACAGTTCGCCACATGTTCACTTACGACGATGTATACCTCATAAATCGGACTCACACAAATAATCGTAGCACTTCCAGTTCACTAAATATATGCTTACACACTTGCATTATTTAACAATACTCTTTGTCGAAATAAATCGGCGCGAAAAAGATTTCTCAAACGACCACATGGGCCACCCTCTAGTGGGGCTTGCTCGCTACCCACCCTCCAAAACGACTGACCAACGACTGACCCGTATCCAAGATGGCCTCTCGCTTGTATAGGCTCGGATGTCAACCCCCCTGGTTATGCAAGTATCAATCTCACCAGTTAAGGTTACAAGTTTTGATAAATACATCGCTCGACAGAAATAAGTACACCATCGTAACCGTGCTAAAAAGTACATCTTATGTATTATTTTACAATAATTTCTACGATTATTCTATATCCCGTAAATCAAGTTTTAGTTTTTGCAAAGTTTCGCCACTTAGCGCAAATTTGTTTGTTTACATCTGTGATGGAAAGTTTTAACATAGAACTGCATATAGCACCGTTTTTAGACGTAATCTATAGCGATCTACACATTTCGCTGCTCAAAAGCTTCATATCTACAATAATTAATTAATTATGGGCGATAAATGTTAATAATAATTTGCAAACAATGAAAACTACTGCAAGTTAAGTGTATAGTATAACTTAACTAGTTTAAAATACGTGTGATGCCACCCAAAATATTATATATTGCCGTTCTTTCACGTCATGAATTTTCTATTGAATTTTATAAATAATTTTCCCTCAAACTTTGTTTGATGCTCTTTACGGGCTTAATTATTTATGAATCTTAACTACGGCAATCGATCCGCTATGACGAAATTTTTTAATGAGTGCTCGCTCATCGCTTAACGTTGTTATTTACTATTTTTATTAATCTTTCAGTAGTCGTGATATTAACCGATTTTGAGGTTACTATAACTTTTGCGTCTCGTGAGTTGAAATAAAGATCGATCTTTCAGAAGGTGCATATGCTGACCACAATCCACTGCCGCATCGCTCGTCACCGTAAGTTACATAGTTTTAGCGTAATGCGTGAAAAACCAAACAATGCCCCAAGCTGCGGGACACGTGGAGATATCCCACCGACCGTTGCAAATCTCGTGCGGGCGCGCCACGCGCTTCCGCGAATCGCGCACCATGTCGCGCGCTCGCTCTCCACAAAGCAATCCTTGCATACTACATCTATCCATCTAGTAACGTGGCTTTGTACCGTCACAAGTGGCACGTCGGTTCGCTCTGATACCCTTTGCGATTATTAGATCTACTGTGCTGACTCCGTCATGCCCTATGTATGTCCAGTCATCCTGTCTGTTGCGTACTGTGAAGCCCCCGTTTACTAGATATTTCAAAAATTCTTTGCATTTTCTATCTTGCCTATTTATCGCGCAATTCAGGTGTCCCGCAATGATTATCTTGTCCTTCCTTCTTCTGTAATCCAAAAAAAAAAAAAAAAAAATGGTTCAAATGGCTCTGAGCACTATGGGACTTAACATCTATGGACATCAGTCCCCTAGAACTTAAACTACTTAAACCCAACTAACCTAAGGACAGCACACAACACCCAGTCATCACGAGGCAGAGAAAATCCCTGACCCCGCCGGGAATCGAACCCGGGATTCTGTAATCCAAGGCCATCCTACCAGATATATATTTTCTCTCACTTTTAAAGACAAATTGTATAAAATATAAAGTGCTGTTTTGTTTTCTTCCTCGTAGACGGTTTTCACAGAGAACATGAAAGTTGTACTACTGGCTTATCGGCTTATGACTAGAACACTACTACACAATCTGAATTTGTAATAACGATAAACAAGGCTCTAAGTCAGAGAGGTTGGGGGTAGAAGAGGAAATCGACCCAGAGAGCAGAAAGAAGGAGATGGACAGAGAGAGGGGGCAGAAGGTGATGGACAGAGAGAGGGAGAAGGAAGAGGAGATTAACCAAGAGAGGAGGAGGAGGAGGAGGAGGAGGAGATTGACAGGGACAGGGAGGAGGAGGTGATTAGCATGCATGTCCCATGCGAATACATAAGAGGAACATGTTCTTTCCTTTTCTTACTTTTACATTTAACTTCAATCAGTCACAGCAATGTGTGGCCGGATACAGCCAGTTTTCTATAAACATTGGTTGTTTCTGTCGGAATGCTTACAGCACCACGTCATGGTCTAACGAAGTATAGATCACTGTCTTTCCATTTACTTCTGTGTGTGAAAATAGGAGACATCTTGGTATTCATAGTTAGCGAGATATACCATTTACCAGAGGCTCTTTTCCACTCGCACAAGAACTTGGGTAATATCAAGTCAATTTTGAACTGGCAGACTGTACTGAATACCTCGGTGCCACTGTTGCTGCATACTTGACGTATTGACATCTGGTGAGTGTAGCTACCGGACAATATGGATCTTGTGAGAATATTGGCGCTGGCAGTGTGTCTGCGTGTGTCTTGGGTCCGTGATGGCTGACTTCCCAAGTTTTTGCACGCTGCTGTTGACGCCGGATGCTGTTCGGGTTTTGGAGGAAGTACTACTGATGTGCAGTACTTCGTCATGAAGCTGGTCTGGAAACATATGCTTGTCTTGATGCTGCTGATATTGTGGAAACAAGTTCCGGAAAATCTGCTGGAACCTTTGCAGACTCATTTCCTTCAGCTCCTTCAGTCGTTATCTATGCTTTCTTTTTTTGTCACACATGCGCATGTCACACATTTCGTCGTAAACATCCGGTCCCGCCTGCTGTTGCAATGACTGGTGGGAGAAATCATTGGTGGTAATAATGTAAGGAAATTCACGGCAACTGGGAGTAATCTTTCAACGTGTGAGAAAAATCAAACTATGCCAAATAACCCTAAATGAAATCGAAAGTTCATGTGCCATTTACCTCGCAAACCAATATGCATCTAACTATCGCTACTCAGATACTGACAGGTTTGAATGTTACCGAGCCATTAGTTTAATAGGTCATGGTTGCAAAATACTGACAGCAATTATTTAGAGAAGGATGTAAGGTCTGCCAGAAGCCGACCTCGATGTATATCAATTTGAGTTCTGCAGAAATGCAGGAACACGCGAGACCGTACTGACCCTAGAACTTAGGCTGGAGAAACACGAACCTACTTTTATAGCTTTTGTAGACTTAGAGAAATCTTGGGAAAATGTTGGCAAGAATAAACTGTTTGAAATTCCGAAAGTACCAGGGATGAAATAGAGAGAGCAGTCTGCAGTTATATGATTCGAAAGACATGAAAGCAAATAGTAACTGAGAAGGGATTGAGACAGCGTGTAGCTTCTCTCCGGCGTTATTCAATCTGTAGCACACATTGAGCAAGAGTACAGGAAACCAAAGAGGAAATTGGAAAGTGAATTAAAGTTCTGGGATAGAAATATAGCATTACAGTTTGGAAACGACATTGCAGCTCTGGCAGAGACGGCAGAGGACTTGGGAGAACAGTCGAAGGGAATGAATTGTGTCTTAATAGGAAGTATAAAATGAATATCGCAAAGTAAAGGATAATGGAATGTAGTCGAATTAAACCCGGCGGCATTGAGGAAATTAGATTAGGAAATGAGACACTAAAGGTAATAGATGAGTTTTGCTATTTGGGAAGCAAAATAACTTACGATCACCAAACTAGAAACGATGTAAGATAGTGAGCTTGTATTATTAGCGAGATGAGTGTTTTTGATACAGAGAAATTTGTTAACATCGAATATAAAGTTAAGTATTAGGAACTCTTTTCTGAAGGTATTTGTGGAAGTGCAGCGTGGAAGATAAGTAATTCATAAAAGAACAGATTAGAAGCTTCTGAAAAGCGGTGCCAGAGAAGAATGTCAGAATTAGATGGACATATTTAATGAACTATTGCGCAGGTACCGTATCGAATCTGGGGAATGAGAAATTTCTGGCTCAACTTGACTAAAAAAAAAAAAAAAGGTTTGACTGATAGGTCACATTCTGAGGCATTAAGAAATCGTCACTTTGGTAGTGGATTGGTGTGTGGGGAGAAGGGATAAAAACTGTACACAAAGAGAAATGCTTGAATACACTAAGCAAGTTCAAATGGATGTAGGTTGTAATGGTTGTATGAAGATGAGAAGAGAAACTGGCGTGGAGAGTTTTAATAAACCGTGCTTCTTACTGGAGACCACAACAACGACAGATCGCTACTTATGTGTAGCCTACTCGGAAGAAATAGAAGTTTAGAGGTGATACATAAAACGGCCACACAATGAAGATTTTATTGGCGCTGCTTGGTCCCAGTAAAACACGATGGTCACCAACCACACGGAACGTTTCAGTAGTGAAGCAAGCGAAAATAGGTCGTAACTTTAGGACTACCATAGCGGGTGGCACTGCCTGACCTCTGTGGCGCCAATACGGCGTACTTTTATTTGTCGTATTCGCCGGGTATTATCAACAAGAAGTAACAAGTGTGCTACAAGGCAGGTTTATTTTTTGAATCGAATGGTTAGTAGCGGAGTTCGTTCTGAGGCTACAAGCAGACAACTGTCCTAGGCGTAGATGGCAGGAGAACGCTTTAGCGGCAACCAGGGGAACGTGTATGGCGGGCAGACGGCTCGTTAGGGGAAGAGACGCATTACATATGTATGCCGTGGGATGCATCGCAGGCGCTCAACCCCCACCCAGCGTTCACCGCGAGTAACTTCGCCACGTCGCACGGAGGTTTTACATCTCCGTCTATACTCTGTGAACTGCTACGAACAGTGTGGCAAGAGACACATTTCTGTAGTACCTATACAGCTTTTCTTCCCTTAAGTAAGGATTCAATATGTCGTAGTGAACTAAAGTTCTGGAAGTTAGTTCCGCATCATGTTTCGAACTTGTATCTCCGGCTTACAGCAGGCAGTCACTTTGAGGCGTTTGATGCATTTCCGCACTGCCACCCAACGAACAAACTACGAGCATATGGCACATATGGAGACTTCCTAGCGAACGGAACACAGCTTTTCGTTGTCAAGGGAGAGAAATCCTCAAACGTAAATGTAACATAGGGCGTACCCAAAGGGAATGCTATAGGACCAGTAGTTTTCAAAACATGTATATACTGATCAATTTCTTCTGGGTGGGCACCATTTGAAGAAAGACATATCGGTAAATAGTGAACTTTGACGACGTGCTATGCACAAGCACGTATGGCAGGCGATTTTTAATTGATGAGGATGATGTATCTAAAAATGTTGTGGTGAACTTGAAAAATCAAAACGAATAGTGCTTCTAATATATAAATGACGTAATCAATAGCGTCAGAACTTTCATGAGACCTTTCACGGATGATGTTTCCGTATACAGAGAAGTCGCAGCGGTTAAAAAATAAAGTAGCGAAAAAATAGAGGAAGAGTTGCAGACGGTTGACTCTTGAGGCAATGATTACCAATTCAACATAAAGAAATGCAACGTGACCAGTTCGGCTACAGACACGCAGTATTAGCGTTTTGTAGGTGTTGGCATAAAATGTATGTTTTTTCGTGTGGTTCGTCATGTATCTAATATCAGACATGTAACCTTCTTCGAAATTATAATATTTTCTGAACACTGTATTGGAACATTTTTCGCATTAAACAATCTATGTACTAATAATACACGTTCCTTGATTTTTTTAATGTTTTTCTGCCTTTTGTATTTTGCTCGTTTAAATTTTTGGAGGATTGTATTGGACATAAAATTACATGAGTAAAGATGTCATTTTTAATACACATGGAAAATGCAGACATTGGCTGCGAGTGGGCATTGATTTAAATTTAAGTCAATGGGGGAAAGCAGAAAATTGGTGCAGGCCCTCGATTCGAACCCAGGACTCCTGCTTACGAAGCAGATGCTCTGACCATTAAGGCGTCCAGACACAGTGGTCTTCGCAGCTGCACGGACTAGCCCAGCACGCCTCTCGTCAAACCCAAATTCTCAACTTATCCACACACTACTGATGTGGTGAACCTTGTCCAGTGTCCTCATTACTCGTGGCTTTTCGCCATGTCCCGTACGAGTTCGAGCCTGGCGTGCACATGTCCGAAAGAATAGACACAACATAGATATGACGTGATTTTTGTTGGGTAAACGTTAATCGGACTCTAAATTATTATAAATTTCAACTTACCTTCTTTTTGAAGGAATTTGTCAGCTTATCCATTGATGAAAGAAACTCGTGTACTGGCCTTGGCGTTAAGTCTTCATGGCTTTTCAAAAATCGTAGCAAACGTCCTTACTCGCTTTCCATTGTGTATTACTGACCTGATGCTTTACTTTCAGTTGCTCTGCATATTTGCATGCTAGATTAAAGAACTCATCTTTACTCAAAGGCATAACATGGCTATCTAATTTAAAAAAAAGATGTTACACAATTTTGTTTCCTCTTCATCACTGAATATTGTCAGAGAAAACTTATTATTTTCTAAACCCATTGTTAACCATCATTTTGTTTTCACGTAACGCTTTTACTCTACCACCTAATATACTTCTTCAAACTGAATTTTTCTCACTCGTCTCAATGTTTGTCATTTCAGTCATCTGGTTTTTCTTTTCTGTGCCTTCCTACACGTAATTTTCGGCCCATTTCTACCCTGACATATCCATCTTTGCTTGTTAAAGAAAAAAAAGAAAAGCCGAACATTTTAGTTTGTGTCACTAAACTCTGAAAAAATACACTTCAGCTTTGAACTTGTAAGAGGTTTCCCGCCAGTATATCCCTGAAACATGACAAGAAACAAATAAAAGAAGTAGACAGTGTTAGATTCTTGGGATTATAGCTTGACAATAAATTCAGCTGTAGGAACACACCATAGAACTTCTGAAGCGCCTGAAGAAATTTCCATTTGGAATACAGATGTTGTCAGACATAGGTGAAATAAAAATAAAGAAGGTAGCATGCTACGCTTACTTTCACTCCATAGTATGATGTGCGATTATTTTTTGGGGTAACCCATCGAGCCAAGTTTAAGTTCTCTAGGTCCAAAAACGTGTGATAAGAATTATTTGTGGCGTGAACTCAAGAACTCCCTGAACTAGCGATACTAGCTTCTGCTTCCCAATGGTCGTGTACTTATTCCTTAATGAAATTTGTCATTAAAATATATCCCTTTGTCAAATCAACAGCTCAGGTCATGGAATCAATACTAGAAATCAGAATAATCTTCACAAGGATTTAAAGTCACTCACTTTGTCCGGAACGGTATCCGTTATTTAGATGCACACATTTTCAATAACTTGCCAAAAGCTATAAAAGGTTTAACTACTAAACAAAGTTAAGTTTAAGAGGAGCCTAAAGGATTTATTGTTGGTCAATTCCTTCTATTCCATTGACGAATTTCTAAGGGGAACCTAGTAATGTGTATATGTTATTATTAACATCAAATAATGGGAGTATTAGTACAATATGACTTCTGTATCAATTCAGTACAGTAATCCGATCATTCGAAATAAGTGTTGTAAAATGACTTCCTTCTATTTGATGATTCATGGCTACAATAGCCTAAGAATTATTATATGCACCACATTGTACTGATGATTTACGTCTTTTGTGACAAATTGTTTACCATCTTTAAACGATAATACGATTAAGATTTTTTTAACTTATCCAACATCCATGAGAACCATTTCAGCTGGTGATATGTGCAACGTACATTAGCGTATTTGCTTTTCTTTGTAAACATTTGTAATGTATTGTTGTTTTTTCTGACATATTCTACATCCTTGACGATCTTCTTACTGTGGATCCATTGGAACTGAAAGTATATCTAATCTAATTTTTATGATCTCTATTTTGCAAGAACAACTCAAAACTGATTTGTCCGACAGAATCTCAATGTACTGTTGTGGTTGTTTAACGTACCTATCATTACTTGGACTAGACGTTGTATCTAAATGTACAACAAAATGTAATGTTACTTACTTGCAAAGAAAGCAAAACACTCCAGAGTTAGCTCCATCACCCAAAACTTCACTACGAACGAATAACATCCTGCCATTGCGACAGGCACTGTTGTTTTGTTTCAAAGTCGCGCGACCGATTATGTTCCTTAATAGTTGAAACTACGATATTTTTCACTTTTTCTATTTTTGTTTTTGTTTTTAAAGTCATCTAATTGGTATGATGTGGCCCTCCACCAATTTCTCTGCTGTACCAACCTCTTCATCCCAGAGTAACACTTGCATCCTATTTGCCGGATGTATTCCAATCTCTGTCTTCCCCTATAGTTTTTACGATCTACAGCTCCCTCTAGTACCTCGGAAATTATTCCGTGACGTCATAACAGATGTCCTGCTATCCTCTCCCTTCTTCCTGTCAATGTCTTCCATATATTCCTTTCCTCATTCCTTACCTTATCAGGCCACCTAATTTTCAATATTCTCCTGTAGCAACACATTTCAAATGTTACTACTTTATTCTGTTCCGGTTTTCATATAGTCCATGATTTACTGCCATATAATGCTGTGCTCCAAACGTACATTCTCAGAAAATTTCTTCCTCAAATTAAGGCACATGTTTGATACTAGTAAATTTTTCTTTGCGAGGAATATTATTTTTGCCAGTGCTAGTCTGCTGTTGATGTCCTACTTGCTCCCTCTGTCATGGTTTATTTTGCTGCCTCGTTAGCATTATTCCTTAACGTCATCTACTTAACTATCACCATCCTGATGTTAAATTTATCTCTGTTCTCTCTTCTCCTATTTCTCTTTACTTTCGCATTTCTTCGATTTACTCTCAGTCCGTATTCTGTGCTCATTAGACAGTTCAGTCAACGGATCCTGTAATTCTTGATCACTTTGACTGAGGATAGCAATGTCTTCAGCGAATCTTATCATTGATATCCTTTCATCTTTAATTTTAATTCCACTCTACAGCTTTCCTTTTATTCCCGTCATTGCTTTTTCATTGTATTGATTGAACAGTAGGTGCAGATGACTACACTCTTCTTTTACACGCTTTTTAATCAGAGCACTTCGTTCTTAGTCTTCCAGTCTGATTATTACCTCTTGGCTCTTGTAAGTATTGTATATTACCCGTCTCTCCCTATAGCTTGGCCCTATTTTTCCTAGAACTTCGAATATCTTGCACCATTTTACATTGCTTTATCCAGGTCGACAAATGAACGTGTCTTGATTTTTCTTTAGTCTTGTTTCCAATATCAACTGCAGCACCAGAACTGTCTCTCTGGTGCCTTTACCTTTCTTAAAGCTTAACTGGTCATCTAACACATCCCCAATGTTCTGAGTTCCTGAATTTCTGTCAACATTTTTTTCTTCCTTTTTCCACCGATCATCTGAAGAAGTTTTTCTGTTTTCCATGGTTTCTTCGCAGCTTTGTGACCAATATCTAGGTTCAGCCTTAGATTTTCCTTCTCAGATTTTGTAGCTTCCCTACCACGTTCAGACTTCTGACATTCCATTTCTCGACTCGTAAACGCTTATCCTTTCGTTGATTATTCGATCTTTTTCTCATGGCTACTTCTCCCGGATATCCGAATGGGGGACTAGGCCGGAATCTTTTTCCAGTGGGAGACCATCATGGCACTTTCTCTGTTATAGGCCACATGTTCTGCGGATACACATCATGTGTCTTAATGCAGTGGTTCGCATTGCCTCCTGCATCCTCATCCCATTCATCATTGCCGATTCTTCCGCCTTTTTGGGTAATTTCCCACCGGAAGAGCAACCGATCTGTCCTCTTTTCCGCCGTTTTTGAAAGGCCGTTGGTTGTATGAGGGTGCCTTCTTATGCCAGAAGTCTTCGAGCGCCATTGCTGATGATTTTATTCAACATTTAAGTGCTGTCGGGATTCGCACACAGGATTAAGGACGTTTTGGATTACTAATCAAAGACGATACCCGTAGGATACGGATGAACCCATATAGGTACTCATATAGGTAACAGCAGGAAAAACTCTAGAAATTAATACTTAAGTTAAGGAATCACTTGATGTGTTTATAAGACATTTGAAGGTAATGACCACATACAGGGGAAGGGGACAGAATAAAACCTGCCTGCAGTGCTTTTGTTAAATTAAATGAAGTTTTAAATCTAAGTTTCGCATGGTAGTGGAAAAGAAAATTTGTAGTCGCTCTTTCCAGTTCCGACTTAAGCATTCAGACGTGGACTTTTAAACAGAAAACAATTAAAATATAAAGAATTTCTCACAGAGCACTGCATGCTGGAAATTACCAGGGTAACAGGGGAACAAATAAATATATCAGGGAACTGTATGATGGAAATTGTAGTGAACGCGTCATGAAGCAAGGAAGTTCTTTGCTGCTTCCGACGAGGTAATAAAAGACGGCGACGTCTAATTTTGGCGAAGATAAAATAAATAGCATCAAAAGAATCGAGGTCTTACAAACTCTTTGATAATTTTTCCTTTTTTATTGCGCCGGCAAGGTGAAGACTGCATAACTAATTTGGTAGCCGCTATTAGGAAAAGAAGGCGGTAATAAACGACGGAGATCTCGGAACTGTGTGACGTCACCTCACACCTCATTAGCAACAAATTTGAGTCCCGGAAAACTAACCGTGTGCTTTCTACGGCAGTTAATTATAATGAGGTTCTGTCCGAGTTCTTAAAAAAACTCCTCGAGGAAAAAAAGGAGAGCCGTTGCGTTTCAAAAAGTAAACAAACATTTCTTTAGATCGGTCCATTTTAAGAGCAGCATTCACACGTTCATAATCGTAAGAAAATTCAAATAAAGCTCACGTCTGATAAAGCTTACTTCTTACCTGGATACATGCAGAGTTAGCTGTTTGTTAGCATTCTTGGACAACAAGGTGTTCCACGAAAGCATGTATGTCCACACTACTCAAGACACGCTACGATATGTGGCGAAGGGGACCTCCGATACCAGTATAATTTCGCTCTTTTAAGACTCGAAAATGGTGACTGGTAAGAATAGCCGTCGGTAAGGGTCCGTATAAACTCGAATTTCTTCCGTCACTTCGCGAGGAGCGGTAGGAAATAAAGTCTCTTGACGCTGCTTCCAACGGATGCTGTCAGGATTTTGACTGTAACCCTCTCCGTGATGCACAGAGACTCTCTTGCAGCGTCTACGATTAGAGTTATTTGAGCATTTCCATAATATTGTTACGCTCTACGGCAAGTGTTGATCACAGACAAGGGTGTCGTCAGGAATGTCTCAGGGAGTGGCATGGGATCGCTACTATTCTCTATATATTTAAATGCTCTGACGGACGGGTTGAGCAGCACTCTGCAGTTGTTTCCTGATGATGCAGTGATGTATGGGAAGGTGTCGTCGTTGAGTAACTGTAGGAGAATACAAAATGACTTAGACAAAAATTTCTTGATGGTATGATGACTGGCAGCTAGCTCCAAATATAGAAAAAATAATGCTAATACAGATGAGTAGGAAAAACAGTCCGATTCGAATACAGCTTTAATAGAGGGCTACTTGACACAGTCACGTAGATTAAATATCCAGGCGTAACGTTGTAAAGCGATGTGAAATGGAAAGAGCATGTAAGAACTGTAATGGGGAAGGCGAATGTCGACTTCTGTGTATTGGGAGAGTTCAGGAAAATGTTGATCATCCGTAAAGGAGGTCACGTAAAGAACAATACTGCGACCCATTCTTGAGTACTGTTTGAGTGTTTGGGGTCTGTACCAGGTCGTATTAAAGGAAGACATCGAATCAGATTTGTTACCGGTAAGTTCGATCAACACACAAGTATTATGGAGATGCTTTCGGAACTCAAATGGGAATCCCTGAAGGGAAGACGACGCTCTTTTCGAGGAACAATGTCGAGGAAATTTAGAGAACTGGCCTTTAAAGCTGACTACAGAACCATCCTACAGTCACCAACGTACATTTCGTGTAAGGAACGCGAACATAATGGAAATTCGGGCTCGTTTGGAGGTATATAGACAGCGGTTTTTCCCTCGATCTGTTTGCGCGTGGAAGAAGAATGGAAGTGACTAGTAATGGCAGGATGTACCTCTGCCATGCACAGTACAGTGGCTTGTAGAGTATGTATGTAGACGTAGAAGCAGATGTAGATGAAAGAAAGGAAGTCTTCATTGAACATGCTGTTCTTCCTTGGATCTACTCTGCCGCTTCTATTATTCCTTGCTGATAAGACTTCCAGAATGAAAAGCAGTTGTCTCGTGAATGGATTCCAGTTTATAAAGATTATTAATTAAACTCATCCTACCATTTACTTTATCTACAACTACTTTTTATGTTTTATCCAATACTGGTCGCACCAGGAAATTACTTTTAGCTATTGTACGGTTCATGTGCATCCATGTCTATATGATTAGTTTGCAATTCATAATTAAGTACCTGGCAGTGTGTTCATCGAAGCACCTTCAAACTGTTTCTCTAGCGTTCCACTCTCGAACAGCGCGCGGGAAAAACGAATACTTACATCTTCCCGTGCAAACTCTGGTTTCTCTTATTTTGCTTTGATGATCATTCCTCCCTATATGGTGGGCGTCAATAAAATACTTTCACCATCTGAGGACAAATTGATGATTGAAATTTCGTGGAAAGACCCTGAAATTATATAAGATCCTGCTGCAACGAAAAATAACTTTGTTTTAATGACTGTCACCCCAATTCGCGTATCATATCCGTGCCACTCTCTGTCCTACTTCAGGATTATATAAAATGAGCTGCCCTTCTTTGAACATTTTCGATGTGCTCCGTCAATCCCATCTCATGCGGATCCCACGGAGCACAGAAGTACTTCAAAAGGGGGGCAGAAAAGCGTAGTGTAAGCATTCTCTTTAGTACACCTGTTACATTTTGTGACTGTTCTGTCAATAAATTGCAGTCTTTGGTATTATTTCCCTACAACATTATCTATGTAATCGTTCCAATTGAAGTTATTCATAACTGCTATCCCAAAGTACTGAGTTAAATCCACTGTCTTCAGAATTGTGTGATTCATCGTGTAACAGAAATTTAGTGGATTCCTTTTAATACTCATGCGGATGACTTGACACTTTTCATTGAGTCGGCCGGCACTTTTCGCACCATGTAGATATCTCGTCAAAATGCAATTTTTTATTTTATGATGATTTTTCAAGACGGTAAATGACACAGTTAGCTGCAAACAATCTAAGAGGGGTACTCAGATTGTTTCCTAAATCACTTATGTAGATCAGGAGCATCAGAGAGCCTATAACACTTCGTTGTGGAACGTCAGATATTACTTTTGTTTTAATCGTTGACTTCGCGTCAGTTGCTGTGAACTGTAACCTTTCAGATAAGAAACTACGATCCGGTGACATAACTGTGACGATACTCCATAGGTGCGCAATTTGATTAGCTTCTCGAAATGTAAAAGTATGGAATCAGTTTGACATCCCCTGTCAATAGCAGTCATTATTTCGTTAGAATAAAGAGCTAGTTGTGTTTCACAAGAACGATATTTGCCGAATCCGTGTTGGCTATCTGTCAATGTGGTAATTTGTAATGTTCAGACACAGTATATCTTCCAGAATCCTACTTCAAATCAGCGTTAGTGATCTGGGTCTCTAAATGAGAAGATTATTCTTATTCCCTCTCTTGGATACTGATGTGACTTGTGCAACTTTCCAAATCCCTAGGTGTGGAATTTTGCTACCCAGCGATTTGTCGCCAATAGTCTAACTGCCATGTAACAGATCGTTCTGCTTATTTATGCGCAATAAATGAAATTTATATATGTCGAGGGTCAACAGCTAGTGCCTGCCCCAGCGGCTGATCCTTTCATGTCATTCTTCTCCACTTCGTAGGCACTGCAGTCTTTCTTTAGACCACGGCGTCATGTACGAACAATCTCATCGAGGTTCCACTCTTATCTACCAAATTATATATATACTAGCTAAAACAGAAACAGAAACAATAAGAGCCATAGAGGAACTCCACGAAATCGCATCCAAGATCGGACTACAGATATTATACGAGAAAACACTGTTCATGACCACCCATAAACACCCATCAATGCACACAAAATATGGGACAATACTCATAACAGAAAATTTGAAGTACTTAGGAGAAACAATACATATTACAGGAAGAAATAAGGCATCTCATGAAGAGAGAAGAGCGAAACTAGAGAATGCCTACAAACTGACGTGGAATCACTACGATAAGAAAGATATCTCAAAAGGCCAAGCTACGACACTACTAGACGGTGGTGCTACCAGAAGCACTATACGCAGCCGAGACCACAGTAGTACAAGGACAGACACGAATCAAACAGATAGGGAAGACGGAACGAAAAATACTCAGGAAAACATTCGGGGTCACGCAAAAAGACGGGGTGCAGATAACGAGGCCAGCTGAAGAACTATATGAACACACAGAGAAAATAACAGATCAAATGAGGAAACGAAGATTACGGTGTTGCGGACACCTCAGCAGAATGGCACCACATAGGATAACGAGACGGATCTTGGAATGGGTTGGCACAAGTAAAAATAACAAAAGGATGAATAAAGTAAGAAATGACATGGAACAACTCAACATCACAAAGAAACAATACAAAGCAAAATACTCCTTAGGAAGCTAAAATAAATGTAAATTTCTTGTGACTAGGGCCTCCCGTCGGGTAGACCGTTCCCTGGGTGCAAGTCTTTCGATCTGACGCCACTTCGGCGACTTGCCCGTCGATGTGGATGAAATGATGATGATTAGGACAACACAACACCCAGTCCCTGAGAGGAGAAAATCTCCGACCCAGCTGGGAATCGAACCTGGGCCCTTAGGATTGACATAATGTCCCGCTGACCACTCGGCTACCGGGCTAAGGAACCTGATCACAAGAAACAAACTAGAAGAGACACCACACAACAAACGAATACAATGGACCGAACAGAGCCAACAAGAACACAGCCAGAGGATGAAGGAACACAGGGCGAACAGGAAAAAAAGAGAAGCTGAAGACAGGATCTAAAGTGGATCGAAGAACGGAAGCAGAACCGCAGCACACGAATGATGGAAGTTTGGTCAGAACGTAAAGAGAAAACAGGGGAATGGACATGAAACTTAGTCTAAATGCGCTCTTCAAGGGCATAACAGAAATAATAATAATAATAATAATAATAAATACTAGCTAAGTGCCCAACGTTTCCTCGGTATGTATTTATTCCGATTCTATTATCACATTTTCTCCTTTCTGTCCAGCTCCTCTGCTCTCCTGTTTGTCCATCTCCCCCCCCCCTCCCTCTCTCTCTCTCTCTCTCTCTCTCTCTGTGTCCATCTACTTTTCCCTTTCTGTGTTTATCCCCTTGTCCCAGTACCTCTGTCCATCTCTCGCTCTACTGTCTCTCAGTCCCTCTCCTGCTCCCCCCTTTCTCTTGTCTCCCCCTTCTTCTTTCCTTCCCCCCATCTCCTCCTCCCAATCCTCTCTCTCTCCTCCTCTTCCCTTTCTCTGTCCATTTCCCTTTCCCCAGTCAATATCCTCGTCCCGTAATATCTGTGTCCATAACAGCCTTCCCCTTCTCTATCTGTCCATCCCTTTGTCCCTTCTCTCTCCACAATATCATCCCCAACCAAACAGGAGATGCTGCTTCTTACTACTACAGTATTTCTTTCCAGATGCAAGTTTGGCTGAAATCTATACAGCGTTTCAGGAGGAACCTTTACCCGTGACTTTGCCTACGTACACACGTCACATATACTTCATTTGTTTCATGCATAATTGTACACATATTTAACCTGTATCTGTAGCGAATTTTGCCCTGCAGTTTCGTTTTTACGCGACTCAGCGCTTATGACATCAGGTCTCCTGAATTATGTATCATAAAATGACACAATTTGGTGGGTATATTGAGCGGCATATGTGCATATTGTCTGCAAAATTTGTTATGATTAGAGTTAGTAACAGAGAAGTAATAAACGTCATGTATGATGCGGCTGTTCACTACTCATATGAGTGTTAATGATGTCATGTTTACTGAACTGTGTGTTACCATGATATAATTTTGCAGATACATTCAGTGGTATATGTGAATATTGTCTGCAAACTGTTTCTTGAATTAAGTTATTAGTAAAGGGGTAATAGAGTAAAACGCCCTGTCTTATGCGGTAGTTTTACTGCATGAACAGAGAAAATGTGGTAAGCGATAAATGTTTTCCCTTTCATGTTGTCAGCGAGAAAAAATTTCGTGAAGGTTTGAAACCGTGTGCAAACATTGTTGCATATCGCTAAGTGCTCTCGTTCTAAAATACTCAATGACTAATCTACGGGTATTCGCACTTCGTGTAATACCCTTCTTTTTCACACATAAATACACTCCTACAGTGATTCTTTCCAGGTAATAACTGATACGTTTAGTAAGTTTGGTTGAAATCGGTTCAGTGGTTTAGGTATATCCATTTCTTTTTATATACTATGGTAGAAAAGCAGCGTTGCCCAGGTATTTGTTTACAGCTGTGCGTCCACGTCCGCACCATGCAGCGTCTGGCCATGCGCTTAATGTTTATGACGTCATATCTCCTGATCTGCGTGTCGTACTATGCCATAATTTTGTAGGGACAATCAGTAGCAAGTGTGGATACTGTTTGCAAAATGTGTTGTGAATGGAGTTATTAGCAACGAAACAATGAATTTGAACGTCATGCACGATGCAGCAGTTTTTAATGCATCTCACTGTTCTTGAGGTCATATATCCTGCTCTCTGATAGTCAAATAGGTCTTACTCCGACAATGATTGTTGCCTGACAGTAAGGTATATGTGTACCAAGTTTGGTTAAAATCGGTCCATTGGTTTAGGAGGAATACAGAAAACACACACACACACACACACGCACACGCACACACACGCACCCACACATACACAGACGAACGTACATACATACATAAATACAAGTACCTGCGTAATGTGTATAAATACTATCAGTCAGGAGTTATCGATTACCCGTAAAAAAGCTATATACTTTATTTCATCGTAGAAATACATTGTACAAACTAAATAGACCAACAAAATTAGTATTTTCTCGCTCTGTCATTAGTTACAGTACGTTATGTTATAGATTTTTAGCCTCTTCAGAGTACCCACACTTTGCCGTCAGAGAAGCTGCAAAAACTCTTGGTACTCTGGGGATAAGATTTTACAGTGTTTTTTCAGATACTGCAGTCCACCACGTCTGTAAATTATTCCATAGATCTTCAACATTAACTTTCTGATCACCCTATCAAGTTCATGCCATAGGATTTCAATGGGATTTATGTCAGGTGACTGACATGGCCAAATGATATTCTTCAGTTCCATAGATTTCTCTTTTTTGTTGACATATCCTGTGCACAAGATAGAAACATGTTTGGAATCATTGTCCTGGTGCAGAACAAATCCACGTTTAATAAGTCTCTTGTGAGATGGAACGGTGTTGTTGATGAGTCTCCAGCAATATCCTTCCTTCTTTAATATTCCAGTAATTGTAACTAAATCCCCTACTTTATGACCCGCAAGACATCCCCACACAATCATCAACCCTGTATCATGTTTCACCGATGACGTCACATACTACCCCTCCATACATTCTCCATGAAGTCGACGGAGAAACATTCGACGATGGTTTCGAGGTACTTCAAACTTAGATTCATCCGTGTTTAACACCTTGGTGCATTGCTGCACTCTCTAGTTTTTATGTTGGTGTGGCCGCTGCAATCGTTTCACTTCATTCTTTTGCGTAATAATGGTTTTTTGGCAGCTATGTATCACTTTAAACCTTGTTCACGGATACGACATTGCACTTTTGAGGCATGGATTAGAACTTCTCGCATGCTGTTCACTTCCTCGCTAATTTCAGGTGCATCACGAGTCCTCTGACGCTTACCTTCTACATGTATGAACAGATCTTCCCTTTTTCATGTTATTCTGGGTCTTCCAGATTGCGAAACATTTGCATTGGCACGAGTTTGCTGGAACCGCCGCAACGTAGACACCACTTTAAATTGGTCTACGCCAAGTTTGTTTCTGTAGTCTTGCTAGAATAGACTTTTTGATGGAGAGCTACTACTACAGAATGTTTTTGAATTACAAGCTCCTGCTTCCTTCTCATTAGGAGGTAATACGGTATGAACCCGTCAGGTTCGAGTCTTCCCTCGGGCATGGGTGTGTGTGTTTGTCCTTAGGACAATTTAGGTTAATTAGTGTATAAGCTTAGGGACTGATGACCTTAGCAGTTAAGTCCCAAAAGATTTCACACACATTTGAACATTTTTGAACCCGTCAGGTACACAAAAACATTGCTAGATACACATAGTGTACTGTAAACTAAAGCGAAATGGTTGCTACACAGACAGCTGAAGAAATGAGGCCTATTCCAAAGGAGCCAGCTTAGGAAAAGGCACCTCATTGTTGGTGTAGATACTCATGAGCCCCTCTAGGCGAACAACCAGTCAAATATACAACATAAGGCCTTAGTCTCTACATGTTTATAGTCGTTTTATTATCATTATGGGGATGTGATAAAATATTAAAACCGAAAACCCTCTTTAAACCGCAAATCCACAGCTGTGATAGCTGACCGAAAACTTTTGCCAGCGAATCTTTATATGACGTCATATACATGATGCCTCAGCTGCCCCTAACGTCCAGAGCAGTCAAATACCACATGCAAGGTTTTCAAATTCTCTCCCTCGCTCAGTCCAAACTATTAGCCCTAAAGGAAAAACGACCTTTAATGTGGTTAAAATTTGTACTGGTCTACATTTTTGCTGGAAGCCACAGTTTTCGAATTATTCAGGAAAACCGGGTTAGAAAGCCCTTACGTTTTCCTTAAATAATGCAAAAACAATGACCTCTAGTGAAAACGTATCCCAGTAAAAAAATTAACTATATTAAATTTCCTACAAAAAGGTCTTGTTCATTTTTTGCTGTAGGACTAACGTCTCGCACATATTGAGCGAGAGAATATGAAAATTCTGTTCATTGTATTTGAAGGCATTGCAGGTTGCATAAGCCGACAGTTAGAGGCACCTGAATCACGCTGTACATGACGTGATATAAAGATTCGCTTGTACAAGGTTGTATACCTGACAGTGTAGAAGCGATAATAAGGTAACGAGTGATTGTGATTCCGTCTACAGATGTTTCAGTATGCAAATGACATCGGCGTTTTGCTACATGCCGCTAAAAACAGAACATAGAGAACTCCTGTCGAGGCAAGAGGGACGAGCTGTTCGAGCACGGAACAAAGGCTGCTGTCGCCACGTGCACCGCGGTAGCAGGCAGTCACGGGCGCTGACCACTGTGTGGAAGGAGAGGGGGGAGGGGGGAGGGGGAAGCTCGGAGTGATGTCAAAGCAGGCCTGCAAACAGCGCTGACGCAAACAACAACCCACGGGCGCTTTTCTTATTCCACCCACACAGTAAAAAACTCCGTTTTCGCTTTGCGTCAGACTACCCCGTTCATGTTGGCTGCTACAATACACACACACACACACACACACACACACACACACACACACACATACTGTATATATATATATATATATATATATATATATATGTGTGTGTGTGTGTGTGTGTGTGTGCACAGATGATTTTTTATTTTTCTTTAATGTTGTTCACAAATTGTAACATCTAAACTTTTCATGCTATTGAAGGCCATAGAAGCATGGTTTTTTCCGAATGTACTTCTGACCAGAAGGTGATTCTGCTAGCTGGAGTCAGAGGCTTTTGAGGTCTTGTGGTGATATTTCCATAAAAACTTTCATCCCCTAAAGCATATTTCTCTAGAAGTCAAATACAAATCGTCTTGGATTTCGCTTCAAAAATGCTTTCATAGTCAAATAATTTCCTAAAACTTTTCAACCCATTTTCTTCCTTATGGGTTTTACAAAAACATTAAAATGTAATATTTATTTCTGACCAAGAAGAAAAACACATGTAACTTTAAAAATACTCTAGTAATTTTTCAAAAATGAATTATTTAAAAAAAAATGTTTTCACCTACTATTTTACCCCATTGGTAATTACAATTACAAAAATGCTGGAGCACTTTTTTTTTACCCAGAAACCAAATACCAATTTTTGTACTGATCGGCGACTCAATGGAGTGTCCTGTGCACCACGACCAGATAATGGGTATACTTGGAAGGAGAGACAGCATTGGTCGTATTTTTTTCTTTTTTTTTTTTTTGTTTTATTAACCGCAAAATCGATTTTCGGTAACTTAGTGACCACCTTCAGTGCTGTAATATACAATTTAAATTGGTAGGCACTGGTGTCAACAAGCTTACAGCACTGAAGATGGTCACTAAGTGACCGAAAATCGATTTTGCGGTTAATAAAACAAAAAAAATACGACCAATGCTGTCTCTCCTTCCAATTTTTGTACTGTTAGCTACACAATTGTCTTAATAACGCCATATTTTCGAAAAGCCGTTCATCCCCTTTTTCATCATCTCAGGAGTGCAATCTCGAACAATCGCTTGTTAAACGTTGCCTAAAGTGTAAGATCCACACGCTCTCCAAATTTCAGGTACCTGTCCTAATCAGTTCGGGTTGGGCGATAATGAGTCAGTGAATCAGTCAGATCCTATTTCACGCCCTTAAGGGACGAATTTCCAAAAACAGTGAAACATAACTGTTTTTTATTTCCAGCCAAGTTCAAATATGTAGCTTTAAAAACCCTTTAGAACGAAGAATTTCCATACTTCATCCCCTTAGGGATCAATTTCCAAAAATACTGTAACGTGAACTTCTCATTTTTAACTGAGAAGGCAAATACAAACTTTATTGATGATGGAATCTGAAGAAATGAGTTAAAATTTGTGCCACGTCCAGGACTTGACCCGGGAAATTCAGGAATACAGAAAGACAAGTCACTAAGGAATGAAATAAATAGGAAGTACAGGGAAGTTAAGACGAAATGCCTGCGTGAAAAATGTGAAGAAATCGAAAAACAGCGTATAGGAAACTGGGAAGAGTACATTGAAGGCCTCTATGAGGGGGAAGATTTGTCTGATGTGATAGAAGAAGAATCGATTTAGAAGAGATGGGCGATCCAATATTAGACTCATAATTTAAAAGAGCTTTGGAGGACTTAACATCAAATAAGGCAGAAGCGATAGATAATATACCGTCAGAAGTTGTAAGATCATTAGGGGAAGTGGCAACAAAACAGCCATTCACGTTGGTGTGTGGAACCTATGAGTCTGGCGACATACCATCCGACTTTGGGGGAAATATCATCTGCACAATTCTGAAGACTGCAAGAGCTGGTAAGTGCGAGAGTTATCGCACAATCAGCTTAATGGCTCATACATCGAAACTGCTGACAAGAATAATATAGAGAAGAATGGAAAAGAAAATTGAGGATATGTTAGATGACGATCAGTTTTGCTTTAGGAAAAGTAAATACATCAGAGAAGCAAATCTAATGTTCCGGTTTATAATGGAAGCAAGACTAAAGAAACATCGAGACACGTTCATAGCATTTTTCGACCTGGAAAAAGCTATTGACAATATAAGATGGTGCAAGATGTTCGAAATCCTGAGAAAAATAGGGTTAACCTATAGGGAGAGACGGATGAAATAGAATGTATACAAGAGCCAAGAGGGAATAATAGGAGTTGACGACCAACAACGAAGTTCTCGGATTAAAAAGGGTGTAAGACAGGGATATAGTCTTTCACCCCTACAGTTCAGTGGGATTAAAATTCAAGGTGAAAGGATATCAGTGATACGATTCGCTGATGACAGTGCTATCCTG